>NW_020229248.1:507500-1707500 GCF_003227725.1 Camponotus floridanus
TTATATATTATATATTATATATATATATATATATATATAATATTATATTATATATTATATATATTATATTATATATTATATTTATATATTATATTTTATATGTTATATTTATTATATATTTATGTATTTTTCTGAAGGTACAATCTGTAAAATATACCTAATTTGCGATCATCGATAAATAATATAAAATTATAAATATCCAGAAATCGCTCGTGATGCTTTAATCCTTGTCATACTGTTTTTTTTCCTTTCTTTATATATATAACACAAAAACACTAATATTAGCGATCGATTAACGCTGTAATGCGTTACCGAGAAAAAATGATATGACGTAAGTTACTAGCCAAAATATCTGTTTCCGCTGCGTTTCTCGTCTCTAGTGGCGCGAAAAGTTTAGAATTACGACTCGTGTAAGTTTCACACCACATGAAAAGTTCTCTCTCTTTCTCTCTCCCTTTCTCTCTCTCTCTCTCTCTCTCTCTCTCTCTCTCTCTCTCTCTCTCTCTCTGTCGTCTGCGAGATGGATTTTGTGCTTGCGCAGGAAATCCAAACTCGGTTATGGTCTGATAGAATTTGCTAAAGTAGATAATAACAAATTATTATGACTATAACTATAAAAATTTTGACTCTTTCGTTATTATTACGACGAATGAGAAAAATAGAATTATCATTGCTTCTCATTTTGACCGCAAGCTTTTTACAAATTTATGTATATTTTATGTATACTTATGTATACTTTATATAAATCAATTAATAATAAAATTAATAATAAAATATATCTCTTCTATATTTACACACATGTTACTATAGAGAAAATTTCAAATTATCATCAATTATGTATCAAATTTGAATAATTCAAGTGTGTTATTTCTATTATTTCTTCATAAGTGTATAAATTAAAGTTTAATCTCTCTAAGGTTTAGTCTCTCTTAACCATTTAACCTAGAAAATTAAATTTTAGAGACAGAAACATATATAAAGAATTCAAGAATTCTTGGCATTTCTTTTCTTGAAAATTCGCGAATCGTATTCGACTGTTAATATAAAACTTATTTTTGCATGAGAAAGTATACATATCTAATACTTCGTTAAATATTTGTTCGCACATAGTTCGTAAGATACATAAGCTTAATGACCGATATCCAATGAAATACGTATTCGACGTATGCGATAACGAATGACCATCATCCAGCACGCGGGTAATTACCGTAAATCGAGGGACAATCGAAGGTTAGCCGGTACGCTAAATTCCGTGGAGGAAACTTCGAGGAGAGATAACACAAATCGGATCACGGAAATCCTCGTCTTGCGGACAGTGATTTCGAATTAACGCCCCGATTCTGCAGGAAATTATTGCCGATCGATGACCAAAACGATTCCGCGGTGCGGCGATTCGTCCGAACCCCATGAGGCACGGAACACGCATTTATAGGGACAGAGAGTAATGTTCTCGCCGTACAATTGGCATTAAATACGGCTGACTGATTTCACTTGCCCGATACGAAAGATCGTTTAATCAGAGAGCCATAGTGCACAATTGGAAGGTGCTAAAAGTACTAGATATGCCTTTCCCTCTTTTACAAGCTCTATATAAATTTGACTTGAATTTTTTTAAATTTTAATTTACGCTTTTATCATGAAATAAATATATCGTAATATAATGTAATAAATGTAATGTAACATAATGTATACGTATGATATGTAACAATACATAAATTCTTGCGCTTTCCTCATAAATTTGTTAATGATAATTTAACAATTTTGCAGAAAAGATGACATTTTTCAAAATCTTTTTCAACTACGATGCTTCTTTGAAAGTTACGCCGTCTAGTTTGCTTTACATTTCTCTCAGGAAAGTTTTCCTACATATCCGAGTTGAGAAAAACATAACGGAGAAAGGAGAGTATCGGATGTCGAATAGATATTGTTCGCGAAGTACAAGTCAGCGGGAGGGTAAGGGAGACAGAAAATCGAAACCAGCCGACGTGGATGCAAGAGAATTAATATTCCATGTGCGGTCAGGCTTCTTCAAGCGTGCAATATGAATCATCGCGCCTCTCCCTCTCTTTCTCTCTCAGATTGCACTCGCCCTGCCTAAATCAATCCTGATTAATCCCAACGGTTCTGCCGGGTCAATGGACCGGTCCCAAAGATGGCCGCAATGTTAATCCCTTTCCGTTCGCTTCGCCCTTCACCGGCTTCCCGCTACTCTCTCGCAAACCCTCTCGTGTGAGCGTCCGCGACAGGAAATTTCCTCGAGCTGGAACATCGAACTGAGTCCCTACGCCGATATTTCATTTGCATAGTTCGTACAAGCTGATATTAGCCCATTACGCGATTCAGGTTCACGGTTGCGCTAATCTCTTGATAGCCCTTCAGCGAAATTCGCCGGCCGTGCTAAGTAGTCACGGTGGAGCCTGTCGGCCTCTTAGGGACGCGACCTCGTATGTAAACACGTATTATAATATTTCGGAAATTTTGCCGCAAAACTAAGTCATTGCTCGAAGCTTATTACATCGAGGAGGGAGAATGTTCCAATTTCGAGTTCCACTTTTTATGTTTATAAAGATACATTTTCCGTTTATTGATCAATAACAGCTGATTTATATTGTGTAATATACATAATAATATAAAAATTATTATATTTTACATTTTATTCTATTTACATCTTGTTTCAAAAAATTATTATTTTATAATATTTGCATATGCTTATATATATTTATTGTATATTGTATATAGTATATTTATTTATTATAATTTTAGTTTCAATGCAAATAATATATTAATTAAAAGATTATATTTCTTATTTTGTGAGCGTATAAATGATTCGTTTAAAATTTGGCTGATAAATAACATTTAATAATATCATTTAATGATTAGATATTGATCCTGGGGAACATTTATATGGCTTTGACGAATATTATTGCTTATATGAAATTACATCATTAATTATAAAAAAGTTATTTATAATTAAAAAAGTTGAAACAGTTGAAAAATTAATATTATTACAGGCTTCTTTTATATATTATAGAAGTGAGTGCTTCATAAAAATGAAGATCAAAAAATTAAGATAATTTCAGACTTTCTTTGAAGTTTATCTTGTACCTCTGTTAGTTTATTTAATACTGTGTTATAAAAATATATTTTATGCATGAAGATATATTCTCAAACAGCAGTTAGTATATAAAAGTAATCTAATGCTAAGATATCTGAAGGAAAACGAGCTAGAATTAATTACAATTCACGAAATAAAATATCCAAGCGTCTGCAAATAGTATCCTTTGAAAAGGAAGCAACGTAAAAGAGTATCGCCATGAGGGAACAAGGTTTCGTTGTTATAATTTATCTCGTAATTAAAATCTTTCCTGGCTTCATGCGGCGTTCATGACAGGTATTAAATTGCAACGGTACCGCGCGCATAAATATACCGTAAAAAATACCGTAAGACGGGATCGTATCATAGTGCCACGTGCGTCAAAGCGGTTATCAGATTCTCCGCAAAATGTGAATAAAAAGAGCTCGTTCCTCGATGGTGTCTCTTCGAGAACGATACGTCATTTAAAGGCATGAAAAATGTTCGGTTTAACTCGATCTTTTTCATTATATCTTTCAACAAAGAGGAATTAGGCCTACTGAAATTTTATCCTAAATCTATGACACAATTACGCGAGGAATTATTAGACATCCCACCGATTTACAGCCGCACCCTATGGAAAGATAGGTCAACAGCAAGTGTACATTGACCTAATTTAGGTGGGTCTGAGAGTTAGCATGGATTAATGGTACATCCCTCGCGAGGTTCTTCCTTCCCGTGTTCCGGTTACCTTCATCCGGCCGTTAATTAACCGACAGGGTACATTTTGCGAAATGATTAGTTGATTAGTCGAAGCAAACTGCACTCATAACTCGTTAAACTGTTGTTCCACCGACTACCGAGTCGTGCTGTTATCTTCAGTTTGTTGTTAAAACTCGACCATGACGTATAGCTTCTCGTAAATGTCACAGTTTTGGGAAGTTTATCGCGTGTTACAATAGGATTACTCGCGTCTCGAGTGTTTTCGGTTTTCTGATTTATCCTCCCGTTGAAGACATTGCATTTTACAAATTTAAAATGTCTCTTTATTTTTAACAATAATTATTAATTATTTAAAAAGCAGTGTAAACATTTTCTCAGAATGTATAATATTATACATATATATTGATATGCGTCAATAAAGCTTATTTAAAATAATTAATACAGGAGAATTTCTGAAATCTTAAATTAATATGATGGAGAGGAGACTCATTAAAGAAAAGAAATCACACGTTTTCATGATGAAATTTTCTACAATGAACATTAGCAAGCAATTTAATAGAGAATTAATAAATTAATAAAGCAATTTAGTAGAGAAGGCTTCAATAAGGAAATAAACGCAATTTTTTTAACCATATTTTCCTTCCAGAAAAAAGAATGTTATATTAGTATCTCTTCACGATACGTCCAGATATAATTACTTGTATCCCTTTATTATCCTTCTTGCGGATGCATATTCCGATGCATCGCACGTCGCGTTTCGAGAGGTCGCGAAAGTGTTGATTGCCGGAGCAAGATGGTTCGTGTAATCGTCGTGTGTTCCCCGAGGACGCGGTAACTCAGGAATTGACCGAGGAAGGGCAACGGGATGGAGGAGCGGTAAGCTTCATCTCTCTGGAACTTCGAAATTGTCTCCAATCTCTCCCAATTGTCCCTTCGCTCGACTCGCGTACGGAGCCGCAGTTGGACCTCTGGTCCGACAAATCCTACGATTTCCCGGGGCGATTGACGTGACTTTTTAACTTCATTGGTCTCTCTCTTTCTCTTTTTCTCCCTCATCCCCGTTCGCGGACTTTCCGCCGTTTTTCATGCTTTCCCTCGCCCTCTCGAATTCGCGACACGTTTTGGCTTTGCACGGTGAGTTTCCCGGTAACGGCAAGATGACTTTTGTTATCCTTTCGCTGGGCTGCGAGAATGCACTTGCTCGAACCTTGTCCGTTGCCGCGACAGCCAGATAACATGCGGCCAGAGAACGAACGTGTAAGATCGAAGAGAAGGAAGGGGTGGAGACGAAAACTGTCAGCGTCGCGTAAATCACGATTCTCGTTAGCGAGCGGTTTGAGAGATTTAGTATCCGCGGCGCCATAATCTCCGGTAATGCATCCTCGCGAGAGAAACTACGCTACGCGCTTCTCGGTACACACAATACCAGTATGTACTCGAGATTCGAGTTATCGCGCGCGATACTGATTACTTATACCCTAAAACATTCCCTAGAAACACACCGCGAGCTGGGATACATAAATGGTTCAATAGCGACTATAATAGGAAAATTAATCCTATTCGCGTCTGCATGGGATGGAAACAATAACAGGTTTATGTAACCATCTCCGAGTAAACAGAATGATCGTGAGAGTGAATCTCAAAATTGGGTCGAGGTATAACGATGTCGATTAAGAAATCTAACGCTGCGATTATATTTTAACATTTGGAGTTATCTTGTCAAGCTGAATTGACAAGGTAACACAACGCAAAACAATATAAATATTTATTTGTGTAAACATCGCTAAAACTTATAATGTTCCAGCTTTGTATATGTATTTACAATACGTATCTATTGTAGCGGAGTAAGTCTTGAAAATCCTTGCTCAGGCTCCATTTTGTTGAGACGTCGCTACGATAGGATGCATCGTATTTTACGCGAAAGGTCCGGGATCTCATATTCTTGGCTGTTGATGCAACGCTACAATTGTGCGCCAGCACAAGCTAGTGTGCGTCGACCTCGCATTCTCAGGACACGGTCGCATTTATTATTTAAGTCGACCGAGAATACATTTTGTCAGGAAACAGCGACCGCGATGATGGAATATGGAGAGGTAAAATCAATATATAAAATTTAAAAATATTTAAAAAAACATATGGCTGTAGTTTTTGTTACAATATATATATATATATTTTTTGATATAATATAATAAAATAGCTTTATTTCTCATCATTTAATAATTTTCATATTTCGCTTATATTTTGTATAAAAATATATTCGACAGTATTTAATTAAATTCGCATTTGAAAATACTAAATGTTTTATTTAAATTTTCGAGGAACTTCTCTAATTTAATAATCATCGATGGCTATTTTGTCATTTTTGTTATTATATCGTTTCAGTATTCGAGAACTTACTTTTTATATTTTTATGTTACATTTAATATATTCTTTTAAATTGAATCACTGAAAATATCACTGATTGAAACAGTGAAGATTTCATGGATAATCATTCAGTATTTTATTGATTTCAATGAAAATACTTACACTTTTCTTATGTATCTATTAATGTTTACTGAAAATCAATATATAAACTTAAAAAAACATATGGCTGTAGTTTTTGTTACAATATTTTGATATAAAATTTATTGCTCACTATTTAACAATTTTCATATTTCGCTTATATTTTGTATAAAAATATATTCGACAGTATTTAATTAAATAATTGTATAGCAGTAAGATTACATTGAAAAATTGATCAATACTACTAATTAATTTTTCTCAGTGAGATTTCATTTCTTTCAATGTTATAGTTAAAATCACTACTTATCAGTGATAATATTTGCCAAGCTTGTCTATTTTTTTAAATTGATCTGACATATATGTGCTTGCTGACTAACAGTATTATTAGTGATGATACATCGAATTCATTTAAGAAAGTAATGATTATTATCATAGTATAAACACGTACAATTTATATTATAATAAAATCTTGTATAAAATAAATTGCGAATACGTATTTAATTAAATTCGTCCAGGGAGCGTTGAACATTTGTTCAGATTTGGGAGGTAACTTCTCGAGTCTAACATCAAAACAACGATCTCGCCACTTTTCCATTACATCGTAGCCGTTTTCAACGCCTCGACCCACATAAATACACCGCTGCGGAACATTCGATTTTCCGGAGTGCGGAAGGTTGAACGATCTCCCGTGCGCGAGCGCGCATCACGAGGAAGTAACTTCTCGGCCGAAGTTGCGGCGAAGCGCGAAAGCAAGTTTCTGCGAAACCGCGGATTATCCACATAGTTTTGAGGAATTTACGGTATGCGTAATTCGATCAATTAGTAGCCACTTAAGTGAAATGTGTGTGGCATAAATCTCATATTTTCCCGACGTGCGAGAATACGGCATTACATCTCGCCGAAACTTGTAACTTCGCAGGAATGTCGTCTAACGCTCAGAATCGTGGCTCGACCGATCGATGACGGAGACAAATACAAAAAACAAAGAGACAAATTGTAAGAATAGTGACGATTATATATGTATATGCAAAGAAAAACTTCTATTTACGCATTAAACCAGTTACGTTTGTATAATCTTGTACATTCGCCAAGATATTAATTCTGAATTGTGTGGTTGTGTTCCTTCGCGAATTGTCGTCGACGGGCAACTAACGAGCACCTTAGATTACTCCATTGTACACAAAAGCAGAGCACAACAGTCGAAATAATATATCGTCTTCACCGCGCATACCGAGGAAGAACACTTAACGAGAAGAGTAATGAACGCACTGCATTTCTATTTGCCGCGAACAGAAAGGTCTAGAAACACTTAAAAAGCGATGGATGGGAAAGAAGAATGCAATTTTTTTGACATAACGAGCAGTTTCTCCAAAAAAAACCTGCTATGCTTGTAGAAACATATCTTGGGCAAGTGCAATAAGAACCAGTAGCTGTAATACGTCAGTGTCTCTTTAACAACAATTACAGGAAGACAAGAACGCGAACAATTCGGACAGCTATGATCATTTACGATAATTTTAACTTGCGGAGTTACAAATTATTATAGTCTATGTGTAGCATTATAATAAAGTCTGAATTGTTGCAATAGAGAATTCACCGATTCGAATATCAATAAATATGAAAATTTGTTAAATTTACGTATATGTGATTTCTTTTTGTCCCGCGACAATATACATAATGTCACACGTTTATTTAAAAAAAGATACATCACTTTGCATATGTCGAATTATTATCCTGTAAATTGTATTTGCCAATGTTCTATGTTGTTATAAAAACTCGAATAACATACAATATAACTGATTTTATACCGTTATGAAACGTAAAATGCGTCTATTCAAATAATTTTGCAAAACTATAACAGTTACAATGTGCAATCGTCAATTTATATTTGATATAAATGCGAAATTAATTTATGCCGAGCGAAGTAAAGCGTAGCTATGCAACAATATTTATTTTTTTAAAAACTATTCAAATGGCATATTGCAAAATACAAAAATTAAAAATAATATATTATATTAAGTATGTTTTATATGAAAAAAGCATATATTATATTGTATCTAGCATTATATTATATTGTATTTTATATTTATATTTCATTAATTTATACAACCTGTTTCATTATCCTGGTGATACTTTGATGGTGATTACATATTTGCTCACTATTCTGAGATTTTAACTGGACAAATATTCCGATTGGAAATTCCATTGGATATCACTTGTCGACGACGTACACACGAAATACTGTGCTCAAGCAAGGTGCAAATCGTAGTTCGAGATGCGACGCAGCTTTAATTAGTTCTCTCACTGATTCTCTACGGAATCGCATGTGGTTTCTACAGTTAGCTTAACCTACCATGAATACTGCCGATCTGTTTGGTAAATCGAACGCTTCACTTGAGCCTTGACAAACAGTACACGAACTGCCCAAAGCTATTCGCTCACTTCCAGAGATTTCACCGCTACTGTCTCAATTCAGGCCACTTTGTTACCAGTTAATTAACTTACTATAACATATATACATATTAATATTAATATATGATTGAGCAATATTTCAGAAATTAATTGTGAATACAGAAATTATTTATATTATCTTGAAAATATTTTTTTAATCTTTTAATTTTTCAATTTTTCTTTTAAATATTTTTTAAAATATTTAAATCATTTTTAAAATATTCTCCAAATAACAAATTATCGTTTTCTTTGCAGTTTTCTTATTCGACAATTTTTTTATTACGTTTCTTATGACTTTTTATTTCCATAAATTTTGCTCATATGATCTTTTCATGGATACAGTATCCAATATTGCATTGTACATACAGATCACGAAACCAGTGATAAGTCAATGTCAAAGATATCAAAATGCGCTTCCTCTCTTCATACACAAATTTCATTAGCATCGCTAAAACCAATAAAGAGAATCCCACAGGATATTGAAAGATATTGCTAAGATGAGAAAGAGGTATGCTAAGATTGCTTATGAAATCTCAAGGACTCTATGCCCTCCAGACTGAATATCAAACGATGCTTTATTTCTCGCAGGCGCGATCTCTCGAATTCAAAGAATTCACGCTTTCGATCTCCTTCAGTATAAATTTGCATAAGACGAGAGAATCGCTTGCATTTTGACTTTTTAATTACGATGTCTAATAGCAGAGAAATTAGACATCGCACCAAGAAGAATAGATTGCAAGAATATGAACGATTGATTACCAAATTAAATTTATCGCATACTTTTAAATTATCTATGAATTAAAATGTAAAATAATAATTATATAAAAGAATGATATAAAAAGACATGTCCAAAATAAAGAAAAATATTTTTGCTTCTAGCAAATCATTTGAATCTTGTTAAAATTTAAAAAATTAGCTCTTCTTAAAAAGTCCTAATTAATTATTTCAATTAAGTCTTGTTAATTATATTAATAAAATTTTACAAAAATCTTATTAATCGATAATAAGAATAATGCATTATCTTAATTTATAAAATAATATTAATAATAAAATTAATTAAAATAATATAGTGTATCTTAATCTATAAAATAAAATTAATTTAACATCTTTTTTCGAATCAGGAATATGAGTATGAAAAAAGATGATCAAACAAACTATGACACACTTTAACAAGATACATCATATACATCATATACATATATTAAGTTTTGTCAATCTGTAAATTGTCGAAATTATAAAGTGTCAAAAGCTCTACAAGTAAATGAAGATTTATAATTTCTCGAAAAAACATATTGTTTATTTGAGACGAGCAACCAATTATGCGAGATGGATCACCTGCCAGTTACAAAAGAGACTATGCAAAAAAGAGTCAGCTCGCCGGCCAAAGCATCCAGAGAAGAATATTTTAGGTCATGTTGGCACGAATTCCTTTTATCACAAAGATATAAAGAAGACTCCCTTTTCTCACTACTTGCTTTGACGTGGTATGAAAGAATGCGCTCTCGCCTTTGGAGAGTCTCATGAAAAGGGACTTAGCCGACTTAGAAACAGAGTGTCTGACTTGGCCGTCGTCTTATAAACATTCCATCGAGCTGTCAATGCGATTGATTCGATTTTAATCGCGCCAAGTTTCCTGCTGTAATTTTACACGTGGAACGCTGCAAAATCGTTCCGTTTCGCATTAGCAGTATGCAGACTATTTCCCCTGGTTCTCTGCATTATTCATGAACATTCGCTATTTCGTAAAATAAAAGACGAGGTAAATGCAATGATAAAAATGACATAGATTTATTTAAATATATATCATTTTTATTATTTTTTATATGTCATTTAATTAAAATGATATTTGAATGCAATATTGGAAATGAGTATCATTATCATTTTAATTATTTTATAAATTATTTAATGATAACATATTATTCTCTTCTACATAATAATTTATTAACGGAGCACTTTTGTTGGCCATTATATGCTACTATGTAACTATACATATATATACAATGCCTTTCTGTAATCGTTCAATTTTAAATGACATTTGTTAAGCTAATGAAACGAAGCAAAACGACATTGAAGCGTTAATGCGAGCGATGCGTCCAATGTATGAAAAGGAATTGCATCCTGTAAGAAGATGCCGGATGTTAAGTAATTGAATGTAATCGGAAGTGCATCTCGGGCTATTGTTCCTACGATAAGGCTGCTGCCTCGAATACGATTTTCCAGCGTCAATGCAATTTCTCCTGCCGTGGTGGTCCTCGCTAGCAAGAAGAAGTGAATAAAGAAGAAGGAGGGGAGACAGAGACACCCTCTCTCTCTTCGCGCTCCACGAATTTTAAGTAGGCAACAGCGAGATTTTCTCTCCCTTTCACCTCAATACCCCGCGGCCTTTTTCCCGTCAGTGGCGACGTTCATTCGGCGTTCGTAGCCAAGTAGTGTAAACCAATTCCCGGCTCCTTATACATCTCCGTCTACGGAGATCGCGTCTCGGGGAGACAGACGCGAATCCGTCCGACTGATGAAATCTCGCCGACTTTAAATCGGGAAGACCTCGCCGCGTTTTCCCGTCCCGTTCCCGTTTCCCGATGAAATAAGAGATCGCCGCAGGGGTTTGTGAATTCAGGACGAACGAGAAGTATAGCATGCGCGACGCGGCGTCACGTCCGGCTAAAACTTCGTTAACGTAAAACGAGGGCGACGTCGCGGGAACAACGGACGAATGTTATTTTTCCAATTATATCGACGGGTATGTTTTGGATATCGGTCGCTCCAAATAAAAAAATCTGTCAAAGTGAAACTGGAACCATCATTATTGAATTGAACGTAGATGTGATTAGTGAAAATCTCGACGAAGAGAAGAGTCGTTGAAGAAACGTTCGAATCGGATTGAACGGCACAGTGGTATATTATTCACTGTGGGAAACGAAAGAAAATCTCAATCTCGATTTGAAAATCTGTTTGCTTTATTATATATAGATCTCCTCACTTGTGAAAAGCAAAACTAGAGACTCGACGAAAATAAAAGAGTCGTTATATAATTAGATCACGTGTTATACAAAATACATGTATGAATGATTAGGTGAGCCTATTTGTAGTAGAGCCGATAATTCAATTAAAAGCTATCTCGCTTTAACGTTTAAATTACAACGCGTACATAATGAAATTGGGCCAACGTTTCTCGTGATTAGACAAGCTTGGAATGGAATAATCCTCTATATTGCCGTAGGTACACACATACTCAACCTCGTGTCCATCGTGTAACTGAAACCGTCGTGTAATACACGCCATCAACTCCGAATCCATCCATCAACGTCCCTATCAGAAATCCATTCTCTACGGTCGACTTACTTCATAGGCCTTTTTCAGGGTGACATCATCCTCTATGAACCGTTAAAGAGTTCTAAATGCTTGTCGCTTGTTAGGTCTTGTTAGGTCGTACTGTACAAGCAACAGCGAAATGACAACAGTTCATGGTTTTTGACGCTTTTGTATTAAATTTTAAAAGAGCATGATGCTTTTATTACATGTTACTTTTTATATTTATAAGAAAGGAAAGATTTCAAAAATTTACAATGTTACATCACATTAAAGTAAGCGTTGTACTCCCTAAAATAGATTATGTATATGATTTTTCATCACTCAATTATCATTCAAATATTATTTAAAAAGAAGATTAAATAATATTTAATTATGTTAATAGATAAATATATATATATATATACTAGAAGAATTTAAAAATTATAGAAAAGATTTGTGTCGAAATATATGTGAAACTATGCCCTTGTCTGCAAAACTGGCAATAAGTCGTATACGTTCGTACGTAGTTGTAAGAGGGAGTTGGCAGCTCGTAAAAGATCGAGAAGCACGAATCCGCCGCCATGGATCGATGGAGTAATGGGCCGTTTTTTTCTTTCTTTTTTCTGGAAACGATCGAGCCCTCTTTTCCCATTCCGGGCAGGCCGACAATTCCGCTTTATCGACGTTGCTCTCCGACGAGCAACGATCTCGCGACCCAACCGATCCATATATCGCGCACGATAAAACCACGAGACAAGTGTAGGTCATGCGAACCCGCCGAATTTACGCCGGAATCAACTGTGCTCAATTAATCGGTCAGTTATTTCCAAACCGTGTGATTTATTGCGACTTTTACGCTTTTGGTGTTCGCGATCGCTGATGGCGAATGACGAAAAATACGGCAACACAAATTCATGTTCAATTTAGGTAACCATTTTGTGTACATATGTGCGTAATTGAGTATTATAAATTAAAAACGATCTTTATGTTAAAAATAAAATAAGCAATTTGAAAGAGACAAACATGTTTTAGAAAAATATAGGAACATCATATTTATTTTTATAACGAAAAGACTTTGGAAGTACATTATTCAGTTTTGACGTAAAGAGCTTAATTCTCTTTATAAAAGTCGTTCAATAATACGACAATGCTATTCATTTCAAAGCTTCGCCGTGATTAATGTTCAGAAAATACAGCAAGGAGACTCTCTATCGTGTGTTAATCACAATGATTTATTTCACAATCTATGTACTTTCTGCGTGCTACTGTTATTTACTTCGATAACGGACGATATGGTGGAAGAACTTATTACGGAGTAAAACTAAAAAAAGATCGCATACATCGAGAAGTACGAGAGAGACTAGCTGATAAATTGAAATGCCGTGTGTGCATTCTGCGTACGCATACATAGCGTTCAATTAAACTCTGATATGCTCATTTAAGTACTACAGCTGCTGCATTACAGAAACGCTCCTACTTCACTGGATATAATGCTCATTGGATTTTCTCCTGACAACAAATGTATCGAGGCAACGTACAGGCAGATGGAATAATAAACTATAGCGTGCATACCGCTATCCATTACACACGTGTGCTATCTGTTACGTGGCTTTACGATGTATTAATTACGATAACATCTCCTCTCTCATACGTCGGCATTTCATGCCTGTATATCTAACGCAATAATTAAAGTCAGGAAGAAATTTCATATTTTAATTACGCTCTCTCCGTAAAGCTCAAATGCTAAAATATAAACATATTTCAATTCGCGTGTGATCGTACTGAATATTTTATCGTAAATGCAAACCGTGTTTCCTTTAACCATTATGACATGAAATAAACAGCACACGGAGATATATGTTATTGAATTAGCGATATAGAATATAAACGCTACCGAATCGAATACGAGCGAATTTGTCTGGCAATTTATGTGGCGAACGTTTGTGTAGCTGTAGCGCATTGCGAGGAAGATTATGAGGAAACCTCAGAGAGAGCCATCGTGTCGCAACATACCGCCACACATTCACGCATTGCGGATATCCACGAGCGAATTTACTTTTGCGTTCGTGACCGCGATCATAAGTCATGTCCGGCCGATAATCGGCGCGTTCCTAAGCGCGGTTACGTGCCATCCAGTTGGTTGGCGGCCAATTTTGTTAAAACGTAGAAATAAAGAAAAGCGAGATCCACACACACCCAGCACACACATACGAGCGCACACAGAGGAAGGAAAGAATCGCGAATTGCACGTGGAACGGCCACAGCGGCCAACGGTAGATAAATGGCTGAAATTGTTTCTGTCCGCCGGGAGAGGCACGACACCCTTTTTCTCCTCCGACCGGCCCTCTCTAATGGCTCTATTGATACCTCGGACGTCTCTCTTTTCACACAAATGGGCCTTGCGGTGCGAGAGAGCGGGATTAATTGTTTTTGCGGCGGCCGCTTCTGTTGCGAGCGGAATTAATTGCTCGCTCTCGCGCCGCGGTCATTGTAGTCCCCACGTGTCTCAACATTTCAGTTGAGTATCTTAACGTCCGGTCCCGCTGCGCCGGGTTGCGGTTAATTCGGTTACAGTTTAATTTGCGCCCCGTCGATATATTTTCGTCGCAATTGTCGCAATATAATCTTTATTCGCGTAAATTATGCAAATAACGCTGAAACGAACGCTAAAAATGCATGCGAAAAAAACCGAGAAAGAAACTGATGCATCGAGACGCAATTTTATATATTTTAATTAATTTTATATAAGCGAGATAGAATTGGCAGGTCTAAAAGTACAAAGAATAATCATTTTACAGAAAAGTAGCGTCGGTCTATTTCTCTCGTATACCTCTTGGGATATTTCGGAAGCTAACTTTGACAGGTGACGCGTCTCACTGAAATGTTTCCGGATAAATGCGAGGACATGTAATTCATCATTTTCTTTCTTAATTTTCTTAAATGGTACTTGGGGAAATATTCTACGAATTTTTCAGCTCGTATCATTTATCTCAACTTGTCAAGTGAAGATATATTATTTGTTTATGTGATACATATTATTTTGCTGAAATGTGGAGTTGAAAATCAAAACATTTTGATCAATATTAATTTGCATTAATTGAAATACTTCAATTTTTATATTTTTTATAGAGATGTATGGTTAATTAGCTGAGATCATAACAGGTTCTTACTTGAATTTATATATACGCGCTTGTCTCGGACGGATCTCCTGAAACGAATGCAATCCAGGTCGTGAATTAAGAATGCCTTTGAGACGTCGAACGGATTACTTATCGTTAAACGAGAATTTCCATGGTGAGAACCATGAATCGTTGTAGATCTCACGTTTCTCCCAATCGTAACATCTCACGTATACACATAAATAGATCTGCATTGTACGAGAGACGTACAGGCAACCTGGATAATTATACGCAGATAAGTATAGACGCGATTATATAGACGCGGCGCGTTTCGCAAACACAGCCAGTGCCGCAGCGTGATTGCATTGATCGGCGTCACCAATGGGCTATGCACTGTTACATTAGATAAGTGTACATGGATCACTGCATATGAATACCGAACGAATGCCATGCTCGTTGTCCGAGGTGCCGTTATTCGATATTAAGCAACCATCTCCGTGTACGAGAGACAAAAGGTGGAAAGATGAAAGATATTTTCACGAATAAAAGCTTATCGCGCGCATATGTGACCATCTTTTATATCTCAGCGGATTTTCTCGTAAAACAATGCTCGCGAAATAATATCGCTATTTTTTAATAGCGAAATATCTGTAAACATTTATAAAATTATTTGTAATCATCTTGTAATTTATAAAAGACATTTTTAATAATGTCACGTTATAAAATTGCATTTATTATCTTATGCAGCGTGCAGCGTCAATGAAAGCTCATAAATTTGCATCGATGCTAACGAAATATGTCAGAAGTTATCGGTTTACATTAAAGTCATACGAGGATTACAAAAGACTAACGATATCGGTGTCACTTGTCAGGTGCTACGTAAGCGTTTAAAAGTTACACGACACTCTTTATACTATATGCAACGTCAGCCGTGGTTCGTGTCTAGTCGTATAACATGAGCGGAGATGTGACATTCCGTTTCACGAAGGATATTTCTATCCAACTACAATTTTGCGGTTTCTCTGCCATGAAGACGCACGTCAAATTTGAAACTGATAATTTTCAGAAGGATAAAATTGTAAATCAATCTGATATATTTGAGAAAAGTGGAATATTTATTACATCGATCATATCCCAGATTACTTTTGTAAGAATTAAATTAGTAAATATTTCGGCAACATAAATATTCGAATTAATTACTGAAAGCTTTACAGCTTTATTAAGATCAGAGGTATCAAATAGCCTTATTGTATTAAAATTGTGCTTTGCTTGAGCGACGAAGATCAATAGTTCAAACACGAGTGAGCAATCATACGTCGATAATCGTTACGTATAAACGTTACGTTATTCTAATCGCGCGGTTGCATGTGACCGCGTTTCAATTCACGCGTCGAAAGTGGAACTGGATGACATCACTTTACTTCGCCATACACCATACGCTTTATAGTCAATTTATCGGCATTAGTTGTCGGTGCGAATCTACACGTGGTCAAACATGTGTAGAATTAAATTACCCATCGTACGGCGCCCATGTTTATTTCATTATTGGACTCTCGGGACATTCGCGCAGCTGGAGAGCGATAGATACATCCGTGCAGACACGAAGAAAATGCAGATCACGTGCTTAATTGGCCGGAGGACCAAAACGGTAAACTATAGTAACGGGCTCAGTGTACTCGCGGATTCGAATTAACCCCTCGCCGTGACGATGCCATTCCGTTAATTAAATTGTATCGATAAGCCACCATGCGCGGACTTTCCAAGTGTCGTATCTCATCGCGTGTCGGCATTAACGGAAGCCCGCGATCGATGAAACGTGCTCTGACGAAGTAGCTTCCGGACTTCAACGGTAGATTTTCGGAAATATCTCTGTAAAAGGACGTACATTTTGCGAAATTAACAGACGTTTGGCTTAAATGCAACCGTTTTAATAAGAGAACTAAAAATATATATATATATATATATATATATATATATATATATATCTTTTACATTGCACACATACATGTATATATATATATTTGACAGGCATGTGAAGGAAATTTCTTTGAAATTAGGTATCCGGGAAGTAACGTCACTCAGAAAATATTGGATAATTAAATATAAAATATAATATATAAATTATAATATATAAATTAATTTTAGAGAAATATAATAACAAAATAATTAGAATCAAAAATTAATTATTAAACATTACAAATTTTTGTAAAATTTGTAATGTTTAATAATTAATTTTTGATTCTAATTAAAATTTAACTTTTTAGGATTCTTATTATGGAAAAAGCAAAAATATAAATTTCATAAATGTATATAACAAATATTCTAAGGCCGGGGGCATATAATTTAAAACTCAAAAGAGTGCATTAATTATTACAACACACACATTCTCCATATTAATTATTACAACACATTCTCCATATTTCTATATTACAATGATTGCTAATATATTTCTTCTACTGCAATATTCATGTGATCGAAACTATATTGAAAAACTATGAATAAAAGCATTAATCTAAATTATTGCGAGAATGAAGAATTAATATCGGTGCCCAGCAAATCTAATAAACTAGCAAAAGAAATGCGGACACTATAAATAATAGCATTTAAAAATGGTAATATATTGCTGAATATTTATCATCCTCAATTATTGTAACCTAAATTCGACATTGATATTTAAAAGATTTTAAAATATGGAAAAAAATGTTATTTATAACCAGTTTATATTTTTCCTTTCTCTCTGTTCCTTATAAATTTTCAAATTTTCTGATTAAGCTATGAAATATGTACAAAAAAGAAAATAGTGTTTTTTATTCTTAAGAGATAAATTACAGTAGATAAATTAATATAATATAGTAATAATATAGTAGGTAAATTATAATATTTTTCATTTTCAATCATTTCAATAAAATTCGCGTTACTATAATAGTAATTTTAAAGCTATTTGACCATAGCAGTTCAGGATTTTATCTCTTTAGATTTGAAATTGTAAATTATTTTTACGAGTTTTAACTTAATCCGGTTTTTTCTGTAGATTAAAGTAGCCGGTATAAAATTATACGATTACTCAATTAAAGTTTAAACGTTATTTAACTAACGAATGCAAGTTAAATAATGGTTGCAAGTGAAATGTAAGTGAAGTGTAAATTTCCATTTTTACAAATTATTATCTGTAAAAGGTTAAAACAAAGAAAATATATAATTGGAGCTTTTCTTAATATTTTGTACATTTACATGGCATGTTCAATTGAAATATGGTCTAAGATGATTGTTCCATAAAAGTCTCAGTCTATGTTTTAGTAGAAAGTACCTAATAGAAACGTATCTAAGAGAAACTATTTTTATATTATTGGTCAATTTGTGGAATTTGCCAAAGTTCAGAAAATCCGTTCTACAAACATTGGGAAATAACCACACGATCTCTTCGAGTAACCAAATATTTACTGTTGAAATGGATAGGATTAATATCATGAATGCATATACACAAAAGCGTAAAATGATAAAAAAAAGCAATGTGTGCAAAGAAAAGCCCAGAGGAAAATTTATATCACATGGTACGTTCTATTTTGCATAATAAAACGGTAAGCGATAAAATGACATAGATAGATTGTACAGTTATTTGCCGGTTAAAGTGTAATTATGTTAATATTAATATCTACAAAATTATAATTATTCTCATTCACTGTTCGATAGAAAACAAAATAAAACTTATAACCAAACTATTCATTTTTTACGTAATAATAATAATAATGTGTGTTGATTTATACCTTATATAATATATCTCTTCATATTCTTTTTCATACTACTACCTTCTCGCGCTACTGTAAATTTTTAATCAAAAGAATTAATTTTACTTACAATTATTAAATCACACAATAAATTAAACTAAATAATATCAAACAAACGTATGTATCAATATATAATTTATTGTTATTATATATATTATATCGACACGTTAGTATAATGCTCCAAATATTGCTAATGAATTAGATTAGATAAATATAATTCGTAATGCTATGCAAATTTATATTAAAAGGAGAAATTATCGCAACATTATTTACATATTTTATGTATAATTAACTGACTGTTACTATTAACTCTGTTGAAAATTTCACGACTTATGCAGTATCTTTTTGGAAGGCTTAATCGCATGTGTGCATTATAAACGCTCCTCCGAGTGTCTTCGGAGCTTCCGGTGGCTCATTCTCTCGGCTTCCGGCGATGGATTCGAAAATCCTCTCGAATTTCCGGGACGTACTACAATGGCGAACATCCATCTCGACAACGAAACATCTCTCGATGTAAAGGTGCTATCCTACAGGATATCGATTCACAATCAGTTGTCGCGTTCTAACAGCACGTTTTACGCAATTTTACACGATACAAGTCAAACTACTGGAAGCGAATGCGAATTTCGTCAAACTTGTCCGAGTTAACTCGCTCACCTTCCGCTTTCCTATCGTCACATGCATTATTCAGCGATCATGACTGATACTAGCTACGTGGCATTTTTAGTCGCTCGATTCCGCTTCCGACTCGACATCGGTGGCGCCGAAGAGATGCTCGCGCTCTTTCGAAGCGGTCAGCTGACGACGAAATTCGGAGCTCGCGCGTTACTACTGGCTACTTCCGGTGCGCATTATCGCGAGCCACAATTTAATTTTCCGACTTGCACGTTCTGTTTTCTCCTGTCGGTGGATGAATCCGTGGTGAAAAGTAAATCCGGAAGATCCCGGCGTGGATTTCCGCGCGCAAACTTCCGTTGGCTGGTTAACACGCGTTTGCTTGTTCGTGTGCAAAATTTTAGCAGCCTCGATGGAACGTTGGACGTTAAAACATTGTGTTGCAATTTTACGTCGCATATACATCAAGCGTGAAAAATCCCTTGCGCGACGATATAACGCGGTAAAAAGAAGCGTATAATTAATTATGCAACATTACGTCTTCTGTCATGTTACTTTACAGGTTACAAAATGAGAAGTAAAATAAAATGTAAGGTAAAAATGAAGGCTATATGCTTGATTGCTGTGATTCGCAAAAATAACAATAAATGCATAATCATAATTATTAATACTTAATTGATTACAATTTATTTTATCAGCCAAAGAGAATGAAATTTTTTCTTTGAGAATATATTAAAGTGTCGTATAACAATGGAAATATTATTAACAGATATTTATAATATGCGAACACGTAATCAATTCCGATCAAATAAGTGATACATAATGTACGAAACAAATGCATTCTTTTTGATTAAAGATTCATAAAACATTCTCGAAATATTGCCGTGAACATAATTTACATAAACGTCGCTTAACATTATAAGTAAAGTAGCGAGAACACGCAGAACGTTTAGCCACGAAACGAGCCAGCTCGCAATCGCGGTGAGGCAAAATTGCATTAAAGCTTCCTCGAACCACACACATGTCCGAAAACCCATTTCTGAAATAAGCTCTCGAGCATGGATGCTGAAAATACAACGCGATAATGTAATTCTTCGTCGGGGGGACTATCCGTCGTAAAAAAAATCACGGTTCGGATCAAATCACTGTTCGTTAGCTACTAATAATCTGATCAGAGACGCTTAATTTCTTTAAACTGCAACGAATAAAATAATTTTTAGCATAAAAAAAGACGATTTATTTACAAAAATCTATTGAATTTTATATTTTTTTCAATCATGATAGTTTTTATGAACTATCTCTTGAAATATATATTGTTGAGCTAAAAGTACTATACTTTTTTTTACTCTCTTTTCTATATTCTATTATTTTACTTTCGGGTTTTATCGAAAATCCCGCCTATCAAATCCAAATCTCAAGAGTATATGTGAGTGAATGCGTATTCGATTTCCCGATTCTTTTGTTTGCATATTGTGCCTTTACAAAATAACGTGCTACCAATTCGTAGAGTTGCCAATGCGCTAGCTAGCGGAAATAGTGAATTCAATTACGTTTATCGAGCCAATGTTTTCGGTCGCCCTTTGGGATTTTCTAATAAATCGAACAAGCATAGTCAAATGGAATGGACGAATCAAATATCAAAAAATGGAAATGTTTTCTAAAAGACAATAATAAATTGGAAAAAGAATTTGGTTGTACGATCCCAATAAATTTTAAATTCTGCAAAGAACAATCATATGTTTAATTAAATTTGAATCGATTGTTCCGCTCAATTATGTTATATTCACATAATATAATTATTATTAATAGTTTGATAATAAACCATTCTTTTAGAAATTCAATCACATTTATTCGCGATTGCAAACTATCAATAATGCATTGGAGTGAACTTATTCGCGTCCAATTAATCGAATATATGTCTCTCGCAAAAAAATCAGATTAGTCTCAATAAAGAAACCGTAGATCGTTCACGCGCAGAGAGAGCTAAGTCTAATTGATTACGAGAGATAAAAAGAGCTAAATAACGCGTGGATGATTAAAGATAATTGCTGTGGTTAATAAATGAGATAACTGAAAGTCAGAAAAAGAAGGATAGATTTATGACAGGGCGCCACATGGAGAGATAGAAAATCCGAAATCAGCCTTGGAACGCGGTAGCATAATCGATTTGATCCGACTAACGTCGCGGATCCAGGCATCTATTCTCACCTCCTGTATCCATTTACGCGACCAAGTGGACTCGAATCTCGACAACGCAATCCAACAAGCACGAGGACGTCCTTGAGGACGCAAATTGGTAAGGGGACGATCCAACCCTACCACTCAGCATCTTCGCAGCTGCAGCTGGAATTCGAATGCACCTCAAGCACTATTCGCTCGGAACTGCAACTGACAGGTGCTCATGTTGCAGGGTCCTCCGCCATCGTTTCCGTCGGCTTAAACTCCTAAGACGCGTACAAGGACACGGGAATCCGTACGTTACCATTGCCGAGTCTAAAGCCGACCGGAATTTGTTGGGAGAGAGCACTCTTGAGAGAGTGCGGTCCCGTATCGCTAGTTACTCCGAGTAACTCTGCGCGTCTTGTACGGCTTTGCGTGCGAATGGACCGTGATACGTGCGCGCGAAGCCAGGTCGTTTGGGAAAATCTCGACATGTAAGATGTCTGATTTCAAAGATTTCCCAATGCGTACTTTAATAACAGAAAAGTAAAGTGTAATATAATATTGTATAATAATAAATATTATAAATATATGTTTATATTAAAATTAGAATCTTTTAAATTTCTTAAATTATTATATCCGAAAAATATTATCCAAGGTGTGCTGAAAAATGAATAAATCGACCAGAAGGAAAATATTATTTATATAACAATTTTTGACTTTCCTATATGTCTATCCTATTTATACATATGTAATCAGAGAAATTGGATTTCATAATGAGGAGAGACGTTTGATTAAAGGTAATCGAGGAAATATAACATAGAGATAACCGTTAGATAAAAGATGACCCGACTAGAGTAAATTAGCATTCCCTCGGCAACTGTTGGAGACAGGTGCTTAAATGTTTGCTGTAGAAAAACAGACGAAGTCTGTTGAAGTTTATGGAAGTTATCTATAGCTCTGCGACATACTGCAACATACAAACAAAATAACATTTCTTGTTGAATAAAGTCCTGTAAAAATATTTGTGCCCGCATCCAGTGAATGCTGAAGATAATCACGAACAAGTACATCTCTCAATAGTATTTTTGGAGAACGTTGAGATGTAAATTTAACTTCGTTAAATTTTACTATCGAAATATGTAAAATGTGAATAAACGAATATTATTAAACTTTCTCTTCTCTCTCACACGATTTCATTTATTAGAATTGTTAAGTATTAAAAGCACAAGCTACTAAACATAAAGCAAACACAAGTATAATACAGTGCACACATCCACGTGATTAACTGCATGCTGAAACGTTTGATGGACTACTTGATCACTTGTGCGAGTGCTCTTCCGTAACGCGTGTTCAGACTTCGATCGTTTGTTTCCACCTCATGCATTATTCCACATGCTATTCGCTTGGTGAAGCGAATCTCTGGACACGATAACGACCTATCTCGCTTTTTCCTACCACATTGCGTGCTATTCCTCGTTCTGCTCGGCGTGAATTTATTGCTACAAAAGAGAAGCCATATGTGCTGAAAAGCAGATTCAAAGAAAATGTTAAAGACATATGTCAAGTGTATAAAATATTCAAGCTTTTATAACAAAAGTATTCAATTTTTATGCAACAAAAAGAAGTTTAACAAAATAAGAAAATCTATATTATATAACCTATGTATATGAAAAACTTATGTATTAAATATACTATTGAAAAATTAACGATTCAGCAGAAATGATTAATGCAATTAACCAAAACTAATTAATATATATTATCGCTTCTTGAGAGACTATTCAGTCTTTTTTCAATTTGTATTAAGCATGCAATCTATAATTTAGAACATTTATTATGTTCTACGGTGAATAATGATAACCATATAATCCACTCTGTCAATACCTTATGTATTTTAATATTATCGAAATTATTAGCCATCCAATTAATCGCATAATATTTGTTATTGGTTAATTTAAATCATTTAAATCATTTAATTATGAATAATTAATATTATAATTAATTATAGTATGATTCTCATACGTTGGCGCGATTATATTAATTTTTCAATTGTTGATCTTACGAGCGGAAAAAAGTATCAAATTGACAAAAGTAACATGATAGTGCGTCATATTACTGTTGCAATATTTCGATGCAAAAAATAGCGAATTGCTCATGTTGCGCCAGGGGAAATACGAGTCGCACTTTCGAAAGCGTCGACCATGGAACGGCAGTTTATGTAGGTGGACGTCGACTTAACTAATCGCACCGATGAAAGGCTTCCTCGGCTTCGCTGATTCTACCAGTTGGTTTGTGCTGCACCAGGAGCTACATGCAATCCCACGTGTGAGAATGATAATATTTATTAACGTTCGACCATGGGCTTAATCCGGGAATATCCGCTTGCCATTAAGGAAGATAAATGAGTGTAATTAAAGCTTCTTATTTTTCTTACGTTTCATTAACGCGAGGATTTCTGTCGTGTCGGACATGCGGTAAGTAATCGTTTGGCATAATTACAACAACATGAGAAACGATTGATTCAATGTGGAATAGCACGATCAAGGTCGGCGAATATGGAAAATGACGGATTTTTCTTTGACAACGATAATATGTGTAAGCAAAAATAATTTGACGCGATAAAAATTAATACTGGATTAGAACTTATTGGATATTAATTATATAATATGCATTGAAATAATATATATCTCCTCATATGTCCTGCCTTCTTCTGTATAATTTTGGAAAATAAAATGTAATTCTCTTTTTGCAAGTTGATCGTTTGATTATCGGGAGCATTGCTGAAAGCAATTTACTTCCTTGAATTTAACATTCCGTGCTGCGAATGTCCCTTTTATGAAGAATTGTGAGGCTTCTATCGACTGGATTAAATCATTCATCGAAGCACTTCCACAGAAGGACATTGAAAATGCATAACTTAATCGAATGATAAAACGCAAGCGCACGTTGAATGGATCGAATATTTTATATTTAATGATTTTATCGCGCGCGTGACGTGTATTATTATCAAATTTAATTTCTATTTAACGCAAATAATATGGAATTTTGTAATGGAATTTTCATTAAAATTTAATTTTATTATCGACCTTTTTATCAACATCGACTTATTCCGGATATTAGAATAAATGGAGAGAATATTAAATGGACAAATAAAATGCAATTTTGCTTGAAGGTAAAATATAAACACGTCGGCAAAATATGGCCAATGTAATAAATGAAATAAACTCGAGAAAAGGTTGGGACTGAAACTTCTCGAAAACCATTGGTTGAAAAGTCGATTTCATAAATGGAGACCACGTGTCCACGTATGTAACTCACGTAGTTCACATTGGCCAAAACATTAGGAAGTCCTTCTGGAGTGACTGTGTCTTTTCACCATCGACCGAGCACGAGCGAGTTATATGAGCCATACGTGTGTCATTGTCGTCGTCGTTATCGTCATCGTCGCCTATGTAATTCTAAATTTCCGAAATAAAGATGCGCCATGCGTGTCAGGTTAAATCGTAGCAAAGTTGGCCCTTGAATAGAGAGAAAAGGATATAAAGAGAAAGAGAAAAAAGAAATATTGCGCGAACATGGTGCTCCATTCTCGCGATTATGCTAAGCCTGGGGATTCCCGAGAGCTGTCCGTATTTCGTGTCCTTTTAAACTCGCACGCATGCGAAAAGAGAACGATCCTTACGATTCGCCTGATGCTTTCGCGCTGTCGGCGAGTATTCGCAAGACTGCTGAAATGCGAAGAGTCTAACTTACTCCGGTTGAAAGTACTCTGATCGTTGCTCGTCGCCCGTGGGAAAGATTCGGCAGATTCCCACTTCCTATCGACGAGTCTTACACAGTTCACCTTCAATCGATATATCGAAGCTGCGAAAAACACCCGGCCATCGTAACTTTCTTCGTATCGATGTCCCTGATCTATATCAATATCCGACCTAAGGCTCTAAATCTTTATTTTCGTTTTCTTTCCTCGCCCTTTTTATTTATCCGAAAATATATGTTATGATCTGTGAATGAGAGATATTTTAAATCAATTCCCGATTCTATCCATTATATGTGTAGGAATTTACGAATCCAATTTCAATTGAAATTTTAAAAAAATAGCAAGGATGAAAACTCTATGCTTTCTTTTATTCTACAAACAAATTGTAATACAATAAAAATTTGTTTCCATTTATATATGTTTTTCATAGTTTTACTACAATATTTTGCGAGATATATTTCACAAGAAATTTAACCCCTTTATTTTCAAAGTAATTAAAAATATTTTTAGTTCTCACAAATATTTCTTAAAAAAATTAATTAATTGTTACAAATAATGTCACGTAATCAGTAACAACATCAATTATCTATGAAATGTATATGAAATATTTGTAGAAGAATCTAACAATAAAAGTACTTCAAATAGTAATTAATTTTTAAACCATTTTACGTAACTTAAATTGATTTGCAAAATATGCTGTTTTATATTTTATTGTTTTATATTTTACTTTTATTCAATATTTTATATTTTATTTTTATTATAAAAATATTAAAGTTCTATTGATTAAATTATTTTTGAAATCATTTAGAAAAACTTTAAAACAAAAAGTAAGCGGTATAAGCAGATGCTTGTAATAGGTACGTTTTCTATGTGTTTATTTATCGAATCGTATATATGTATTTTATTCGTATACTTTTATAAACGAGTATTAGCTCATATGCACAAAAAGTTCTTCGACGATAAAGCCTCCTTGATCAAAGGCAGGAGTCCTTTTCATTCGAACGCGAAATTTTGCAACGTAATGAAACTCATGTTACGTTTGTATGTAAATTCACGTGTAGAAAATCAAACTGAACAACTTTTAATAGACAGACGCTACTCATTACGTAACTCTCTGCATTATTATGCAAATTAACGTGTACCATAATTATGCGTAATTGCCGTGAACATTGGTAACGTGTTATGCTATGCCGAACACACGCAGTTGAATCACTCTCACAATTATTGAATGAGCCATTCTCGGCGCTATTCTCAGTCATAATTAATGGCAGACTTTATGCGATAAATTATCGCGAATTTTGGTTTTGACATTGATCTTCTTTTATATCAATAAAAACATAGATGGACATGAATATTATATCATTATATATCTCCTACAAATGAAATAATTTTCATATTTTTGTTAGATAGCCAAAACTTTCCTACTTTTTACGTAATATAATAAAAAATATTCATTAAGATTAATATAAGATATTCATATTTCACATAAGCTAATTCATATAAGATATTATTTATGAAAAATAAGTCATATAAGATCAATATAATGAAATAAAAGGCCAAATCATTCAATTTATAAATCACAATATTTTTTTCTTTTCATCTTTCTTATCAAATGTGCTAAATTTCGTCAATTTTCTTGGTCGAATCTCATTAATCTTAAATTGAAAGACAACTTTTGATAGATCTTTTCAAGTTCAGCAGTAGCAATCAATAGATTAGTATCTTCTTGTTTCTTCGATTTTATCTTGCCTTAAGTTGCAGATAGAGATAAAATGAAATAATTCGAAGAAATGAGAAATATGGATGCAAAGTAGATATTCGGGATCAACACACACAAGGTTTAAAGCAATTTTTACATCTTGTGCAATTTATACTCGTGCAATTGAATTGCATATAGAGATGCTAAAATGTACCAAAATCAATTGTAGCGATTGTATTATATTTCTCGCAAATTTATTTCACACTTTTAACTTCTTATTTTTCAATCAATCTTTTCGATAATCTATCATGGAATCCACATATCTCAATCACGTATACGTATAAAAGGGGCAGAGCTATTTTGACTAGAATAGTAATGCGAGAATTTAGTTTTATGCTTCTCCAAAACAAAGCATTTCATCATTTGTGAAATTTATATGAGATTTCAGTGTTTTCCATTCTGCTGAATATGCGCGCGCAACTTGCAATATGTTATATCTCTACCGAAAATGCTCTGTAAATATTTCGACTCTCGCTATGGGTTTGCACTATACATTTCTCATCGGAAATTTCGATATAGTGACGCAAAATCCCGGTTGTTCTTTCGAAGGAAAGAATATTTATGTGAAATATAAATACGTACATAATATGAACGAAAAAGAGTGACAATGTTTTCATTTTTTGTAAAACTTTGCACATATTGTGTAATTAGTAGTTATGTCACATTATTAAACCATTCTCAATTAATTATTTTGATAATTAAATACAAAGTGTTAAAAATAATTAATTAAATAGTATTGGATTACAGGAAAAAGATGTGTTTTAAAGGTAAAAAAAGATTACATTTAAAAAAAATTATAACTATTAATTGAAGTAATAATTTTAAAAGAATTGTTGCACTAAAATTCTTATTTAAAATAATATTTTTATATAGAAATAATTATTTTATAATTAATTATTTGATATCTTTAATTTAAAAAACATACTTAAACAGACTTTTTTTAAAAAAAACTAAAATATTATAAAATTTTAAATAAAATATATACACATACATATATAGACATACATATATATATATATATATATATATATATATGCATATATTAAATTAAATATTATATTTTATATTTTAAATATTATTTTGCCCAGCTTTATAATAAATGCAAGATGCAGTTGTTTTTACGTATAGATCGTTACTTTTTTTGTTTTAGTTCTCATATTAATTTCTGCATTTTTAGGATTCTTTCTGTGTATTCATGCGATGGATTCATATAATCCTTAGAACTTCCGGATCCATGAGGTTTTACAATATTTCACGTTCCCAATATTTTGGATTCTAAAAATTTTCGAGTTCACAAATTCTTACCGATTGAACTTTTGCAATAATCTGACCCAAACGGAGGGGAAGGCGTGTTGAAAATACGTGGCTCCTTCACGTGCCACATGTCAGATATGAGAGGCACGCGCGCGTGGTGTACGAGGGAGATTCTTCAAACGCAAAGGATCCTGAAGCGTGGCAAGAGAAGGTAAACGGAAATTTGAGTTTCTTGGCGTCACGGATGCGGAAGGAAGGAAACATCGAGGAAATCCGACGGGGGAATGCAGGTATGAATTCCAAAAGAGAGAACGGGCGGGACGATGAAAGCCGATAAAATGTATTTTATATACCTACACAGCTGCGGCTTCTCTCCGCCTTTGTCTTATTTCGAGTTTGCACCGCGTTCGTGTACGTGTATGTATGTGTTATGTGTGTTATGTGTGTGTATGTGTCGTATGCACCGATACGTCTCTTTATCTCGTCTACCGTTGCCTGATAACATTTTACAGCACGACGATCGATCCATATCAATGAGCATCTACACCAACGTTGGAGGTTGGCAGCAAAAACCAAAGCATGCAAAAACACACAAAGACCTGCGCCATGGGCGAAGAAAAGCGCTCTTTGCAGATACACATTTACGGGAGGCCATAATGCATTATAAAAGCGTAATATATTGTCGCTCATAGTGCTTAATGCACTTTACGTATTATACGTACTTTTATCACGTATTGAATGTATAAAAGAAAATCTGTTTGTGAAAAAAATTGAGAGAAGTCTCCCCACTGTTCACTTAAAGGTTTTGACAGCGGTGTCCCATTTGTCTTAAATAGCTGTCATAAATAGCTTCCCTTCATCTTCAACAAACTTTAAGATGTCAAAAAAGAATTCTCGATCCCTAACACTTTCTAAGAAAACAGCTTATAACATTCTACGTAGACTTTACTATCGTGCATTTTATAGCTCAGAATTATTCTTTGCCCTTCTAACTTCCGATAAAGATACCATTGAAATGAAATATAGAGAAATATAGAGTGATAAATATGTCTCGTGACACAAGACAGAGTCGATGATAATGCTACGTATTTTAAACGTATTAAAAAGTTAAAGGAAAGTGAATAACATTGAACCCCTGTGTATATGGTTTCCTGAACATTAATTCTCGATTATCGATGAAAAGAATATCCTTTTATCTATTTTTTACTGCCCTTTTTGTAGCGTTACATCGTGCGAAAAAGAAAAGGGCATGAGTTCATCGACCTCATCGATTAACGAAGGGTGCGATGTATATTTATGAAATATCATAGGAGGCGTGTAAAAATTTCACATTGGGCAAAATAATTATATGTATATAGTATATATACAATAAAGAAAAAAAGAAAGAAAAGAAAGAAGAAAGTATAAAAAGTATAATGTCGTTACAATACAGAAAGATTTAATGCTAGGATTTAATTCTATAGGAATTGACTACTGTAAAAGAGTAAAACATTTTAAAACAATTAAAAGTCAAGAAAGAGATAACCATTTCTATCGTTTGTCCGTCACAGAAGCGAGTGCGGTTTGCATACAAAAATTTGAAGGAAATGACAGCGAATCTCTTAATTATTTGAAATTCCTCAGCACGTCCTGATTCTTTCGCACAGAATGAGAAAAGAATATAAATCGACTATAACGGAGTTATAATAATAATTACGTTTTTCTACGAGGCGCAAACATCTTTTTGATACAAACATGTCGAAGGGAAGACGAAAAGGAGTGTCTAACTCGGGGGAGAATCTTTATAGCAGAACATAAGCATGAGAGCGAGCAGCGACGTGAGGGCGAGCCGAAACGACCGGCGTTTTCGTAACGACGCGTTTAAGGGTAGAAACGAACCGTGTGTGACACAGAAGATAAGAATGTAACTAAAAGCGTGCAGGCAACGCGATGCACAAAGGTGGTGGAACTGTACTAGTGTATTTGACCGGCAAAAGCTTGTCGTGCAAATACCACTTTGCGACAATACGATGGCGAAAATGATCATTATTATTATCAAGCCTCTGGGAAACTGGACTGTTCTCTCCATCCCTTTCTCTCTCTCTCTCTCTCTCTCTCTCTCTCTCTCTCTCTCTTTCTCTTTCCCTCATTTTCGTTAGAATACGCCCTTATTCCGACTGTATTGTATGACCGCGTTTACGCTTTGTTCTCGTAGAATTACCGAATGAAATTTCGATACAAGGAGTTACTCGAGTTTATCCTCGATACGGGGTTAAGTTTGAAATTTGGATGATGAATTTTAATCATTCAAAAAATGATGTCGCAATTACAGCAACAATTATATAAAAAATGAAATGAGATAAATAATGTGAAACCGCATATGTTTCGCACTTAATCTAAGTGACGGAGACAGAATTTATATCCGAACTGTTGGTGAAATTTATAACAAAAGTTTTTCTGTGGCGCCTTTCATTCATGTTAAGACTACTTTTTATAAAGTTTAACTGTGATACACGTACAGAAAAATCGTTTCTTACGAACATCTTCTATTAAACCGAAATTCGTATTTATCCAATGCAACGATTAATATTTAACAATGAAATTTAAATTTAGAAAATATTACTGGAATATTTACCGCTATGAATTTAATACACAAACAATATTCTAGCAGATAAATCCTTGTTGCGATATCTAAAAGTCTATATCAACAAAAATATTCCTTTTGAGTATGAACCGCGCATTCCCAGCGGGATCGCCACCGAGATGTTTGCAGAGATCGCGTTAGATTACCACGCGGTGCAAGCGATTGAAATCGCGTGGCATGAAATAAGGAACACCCAGCCGGGGATACGAGGATGCCCTTATAAAAGATGAACGTATTGCGCGTCGTAAAAGTTTCAACAGATACCGGCGTATGCGTGTGATACATGCATACTATTATCCGCGGGAGCATTCTCGCGGAACCAGATTCACAATTTCGCGAATAAATCTCGGCGGATGCGGAGGAGGCTGACCGCCTCCCTCGCCCCGCGCCAATATTGCGGCGCCGGCACTTTCGCCGCACGGTATATATGATGCGAGATCCCTCGCATCCACCCCCGGTGTACGTGAAGCCGATACGTACGACTGCTTTAAGCGGGGCATACATCATCGGCGATTCTTATTCGACGCAAATGTCGGATGAAACGCTCTCACGAGCTTCCAAATGGACATTTTTATCGGTCATCGCCCAGACGCGATTGCCAGGCCGAACGAACGACAAACGTACCATAAATCGCGCCCGGATAGAGACTTAAATGGCCATTTACTTTGTCATCGGATGTGTTTTTTTGTATATATTTTATTTAAAGGATAAATCATTTAAATATCAATGTTCGATGTAGCATGAAAAGAGCTTTTCTTTGAAGTGCCGAAAGAAAAAAAATACATGTATTAAGATATATATATTTTCTAAGAAATATATATATATATATATATATATATATGTGTGTGTGTAAAATAGTATGTAGAAGTATATATAAATGTATATATATGCATTTTTGCTATATAATTGAACACCTGAAAATAATTCTAAAAAGAATATTATATCAAACGCGACGGGAGAAGTTTTAATTACGATCCTACGGAAACTACTCCGCGTCGTAGGCGCAAGAGATTAACGAAATTCGCGAAGTGTAATATAACTTCGCTGTGGTGTATACAGTAACAGTCACAACGAGATGTAACATCAACGTGACTTTGCGGACAAACAAATAATTATATCCCCGCGAACAGGCGCTTGTTCTATTTGGAGACACTTTACTTCTGCCGCGCAAACTGCACGCGCGCAAAAACACAGAGTAGAGGGAACGAGAGAGAGAGAAAGAGCGCGTAATCAAGGAATGAGAAAGTTTCGCGAACGGAATCTCGCCTGCGGATCGTCGAGGAAGTCGAGGAGGAAGACAGTCGAATTAAAGACAACGATAAGTTAGCATCGCAATTATTGAAGTTGCTCCGAAGAGCTTGGCGTGCTGGGAACAAAGGTGGCACGGAGAGTTCCCAGGACTTTTTTCACCTCAGTTCCACGAGAAGTGCCATTGAAAACTTGAGAAAATGTATTAATTTGTCAGCGCTCGTGCGCGGACTTGGTTCCGCAAACTCGCGGACCGTTAATTGCAGTTGAAAATAGCGTTCTTACATTCACTAAGCGGATGCTAATCGCTGAGGATTCTACGTTACCTTTTTATAAGCGTAACGACTGGAGGGTGAGTCCAATCATCCCTTCGCACATGTCGCCAATAAAGATTATAAATTCGGTTTAAACTCTCGATAAATGTTTCTTAAACTTGGATCGAGAGATTCCTCAGAGCTTGTAAGCCAAACGGATTTATCCCATCGATTCCATTGTGTAATTGGCAATTCATTAAATTAATCTTTTAATTTATCGCGTTAGATATGCAGTAGAAATAATACTATAATTTGGCATTTAAATAATTGTAAATAATTGTAATTATTTTTAAAAATTATAAATTATCATTTTTAATTGTACTTTCAATATATTTCAATTATTTTGATACATTTGTGCTTTTTGTTTCTTCTGCTCCATTTAAAGGTAAAAATCGGTTGAAAAATAAAAAGAAATCGGTCAATGGAATCTTATCGCGTTAAAGCGTTAATAAACCGTCGTAAACGTGAATAATTAACCTCGTAGGCGGTTTCGCCTCGGCGTAGATAATCTTGTGCAACGGGCGGGAATCGCGAGATTGCTCGGTGAGAAAACGGAGACTAACAAGTTTAACGCAGAGGAGAGAACTTCTTATCGGCTACGCCGGTGCGCCGCTTCGTTCTACCTTCGCGCGTTTACCGAGTTTAGTTCCGCATTCGTGAGATCATCTTGGGCTACTTAGTCGCTCATTAGTCACGTGAGATCTGACAATTTTCCGGCGCGAGCTAGTAATCGCGCACACTAATTAGCGCGCGATTTCCCGTGATTTTCGTCGAGTTTCCAATGTCATCCGATGTCTTCTTCGATCGCGACTGTTTATTTCTGTCCTATACAACGCGCAAAAATTGCCAAAAACTTATTTCATAGATAAAATATGCAGCGATCGTTCAATTTCAATTATTATTATTACAATTTCGAGTCAAATGATTGGATCTTTTAGATTTTAATGCGTCGTTTAAAGCAAGCTTAAATCGTATCAACGGTAACTGATAGTAGATCGTATCCGCTCGCATCGTGTGCAACGTGATGACGTAATAAGTTGTTAATCCATCCAACAATAACTCGTCGATCCACCGATAAATGTGCATACGCGAACGAGCGTCGCGCCGATACGAAACGACACGGGTATCTGCTCGCGTTTATACCGGATGCGCATTATCGGTTCCGGTTGTGTCCCGTATTTCCCCTGGGCGTTACGTCGGGACTGCGATAATTCAAGTCCTGGTATACAAGGTTCTCTCTCTCTTCTCTCCCGGAGAATTATTTTCATGGATACAGCGAGGGCCATTTTCGATGCTCAAGGTATTGTCTCGCTTGAACAGTCGATATTTAATCCGGGGCCGCTCTTTATTCTGCCAAACTAAATAATTGAGAATAAATAAAGCCGCAATTTGTTTAATGCAGCTTTCGGGAATTGCGAATCGAGCGCTATTATTTGACATTTTAGGCTAAAAATATATATAAATATGTCAAGATTTTCTTATATTAGAAACTGGAATTTATATGATATAATGATTAATTTTATCTTTTATTTTATTATACTATGACATATAGTATATTGCTAGATAGAAATAATAAAATTTTGAATTAATGTCTTGTTTGATTAGCAGTTCTTTTCTGTTCAAAATGGAACTTAACAATAAATCCGCGCGTTCAGGATCAAAATCGCTCAAAGTCAATTGCGATTACGTGTTCGTTCGAACGTATACGGCTACCGGAACTTGTGAAGAGGAAATCTTCCCTGAGCTTCATCTCCGGCAACGGAACGTTGATAAATGCATCTCGTACCGGTTTGGAGCAGTGACGGATCGCCAAAGACGTTTCATATTCTTCTAATTTACAAGATTACGAATTAGTAATCGTACAATCTTCTTGTGTATTCCACTCATTTTTTATATAAAAAAATTTTAATATATATATATTATATTAAATAAAAATATTTCGAAAAATAAAATATACAAAAATAAAAAATAAAATAAATAAAATAAAAATTTATTATTATGAAATTCAGTTTGTAAGTTTTAAATTAAATGGATTTTTTTACTAACATGTTAAAAATGTTTTAACGCTTTTTCGATAAAAATTGCATGTGCTCCGTATATCTGAGGAAGCAGAATTTTAAAACACAATTTTCATGCTGATTTATCGTTGATACTGTTCCGCCGCTTCTGCACAATTTATTATTGATTCGACTTATTCAGACCGAGCGTGTTATCAGCTTAACGAAGAAGCACATCTTCGTTAAAGCTATATTATATTAGAAGTAACACTAGAATATTCCCGTTGACGGAAAAATAAATAGAACCGGGAAAAAATATCGATAAATTTATCAACAATATTATAGGTAGCTATTTAATTCTCTTCAAGAATATAACTGCATACAGACACAAATTTAATTTTATTAATATATATTTTTCTATTTTTTAGTATTTTGAATCTAATAGAAAAATTTAATATTTTATTTTGATAAAAACAAGTGCAGTCCATCTAAAGGACAAAAAAATATCTTTCCTCTGCATTAAAATTTCAATACTATTGGAGAAATCCCAAAACGAATTTAGTTCGTTAAAACTTATCTTTATAAAAATGAGTTTATAGATATTATTCATTACAGACGCCTTGGGGTTTTTTGCTCGAAGAAGGTTATGAATGAAGAAGGATTCGAATTAAAGAACCTTCATGCTTATGCGTGTGAAACTTCAAGTATGAATAGCTTCAATGAATAAATGCCAAAAATTATAAAGATATAAAGTATTTAAAATTCACAAACATATATTTTATTGTGCTACTAATTATATTGAAGAAGAATTGCGACATACATTATCTATATATCACCACTTTTATTATCCTTTTATTATCCTAAAGACATTTTTTAAAAATATTATACTGTTTAAAAAATGTTTACAAAAAATAAAATATTTATAGAAAAAAATCTGAGTATTGTATTTTTAATAAAGACAGAATAAATAGTTAATAAATCTATCTAATATCGTTTTTTCTTAGCAGCATAAATATAATATATGTTTTAATTTTATTGATATTTTTATTAATATTTCTATTACACTACAGATTCTCTAAGATAAATTCTTAAAATTAAAAATTTTAATTATATTCTTCTATCTAGTTTCTTACACACATTTTCTGCAAATCTTATTATATATATTTACTTTTATATATAAAAATCATCATATAAAGATCATCATTTAAGAACGCGCAAGTAATCAAAGTATCTATTGTTGTTGTGAAATCATTGCTGTCTGCTTTAATACCCGGTTCGACACGCGGTTCCGCCCACGAATGGAATGCACGCTAAGAGAGATGTTGAGCAAACAAATTTAATCAAGTACCCGACTATGTTATCGAGAAGCGCGTATCACCCTCAGCAGCTAGAGCCGACCCGCTATCGGAAACGGGCGAAAGGACGAAGTCACCTCCTCTGAGTGCCGATTTGCCTGATCGACGTGGGCGCAGACAGTTGTCCAAAGTTTACAAAGTTTACTGCGCCGGATCAATGAACAGCGATAACGAAAGATAATAGCGTAGGCAAAATTACCGATGAGTGAATCTGTAATGTCAACTTCCAAGAAACTTCAGACTTGGAAGAGCGAAAATCGTATAAACTTATCATAATAAATGGAATTCATAATTAAATGGAAACGAGAATAGCTCCTTAAGGTGAGCGTAAAAAATGTCTCCACTTCTCCAGATTAAAATTTATTTAACTTGTTTACTGCAGCAAGAGATAAATAATTTTCACTAAAAGCGCATTATTTCAACAAAAACATATAAGGGAGTTTTTATCACATAACTTAAAAATTATTTATTATTAAATATTTAATTAATTGTATATTAAATATATATTGGTAATTAAATATATGGTAATTAAATATATATTGGTTGACTATTCCTTCCTTTCTGAATAGTACTCAGTTTTTTCTATAAATGTTTTTAAAATTTTTAAGTATTTTTTAAGTAATTTTTAAAGATATTTCGCTTTCAATGTCTGTGCGTGAAATAAAATATATTATTTTATCAAATTAAATATTTTATTCGACAAAAATTTAAAACGTTAACATAATTATAAAAGCGACACAGCAATAATTAATATAATTATAAAAGCATCAACAACAAATTCTCTAGCAGTATCAAAAAAAATTGAAATTTCTATTAAAAAATATTTGCAGACACGTTGATAATAATAGAAAAACTATATTTGAAAATGATCGAAGAAAATTATGTTCTATTTGAATAAATAATTTTATTTAAAAATATAGACTGCACGACTACGAAAGAAAGAGAGCGAGGGATAATTAAATGTAGATATTATCACAATTATTTTTGTTAAACTAACACGAGCGAAATAAATCGCTTGTAGCAAAGCTAGTTATATCATAGAATTGTTGAAGGCTTCATTAGTATAAAATTACATTATATTAATCTTGGCTCGATGTTCATAGAAATTTCCAGAATGTTCGCGACAACTTGCGCGACTAATTACATATATATCAACTGCAGTCCTGCCAAGTTCATCGAGCGGATCTTACCATGTCCATAACAATGTTAACTGCTTCTACTTTGCCACATCTATTGTCAACCAGGGAAAATGGATTTGGCGATTTTCAATATATCATTTTTATTTTTTTTTTACTTTATTAGAAAAAAATGAAAAAACATTTCAAGCAAGCAAAATATGAACAAACATTATTTAATTAATTAATCGTTTTATATGCATAAATATGCTAGGTTGTCGAAAGTTTCAATAATTATGAATAAAATCTTCTAAAATTACGAATAGTATCTTCTTAAGTAATTAATGTTGAACGAATTTTATATTAATACAGTTTATTTATAAAAATAAATAATGAGTAATTATGTGTTGTATACGCTATCGAGATTATTACATTATTATAAGATTTTATCCGCCTCTCAATTATTTCATTATTAAGTAAAATATATATGTGAAATTTCAGTTTTATCTTGATTATTTTTATTTAATTATTTCGATCATTTTATCTATATTTAATCTACGAGTGAGCGTGTGTAATGAATATTCAATGCCAATAAATTTAATAAAAAGTTTGTTAAAATCTTAACTGAAAGCGTTTATTCAATGTACAATTTAGCCGTGTATTAAATGAAATAATTATTAATGATGATATGGTATAATCGCATGCGGCTCTTTCTCAAATCCGATATTAACTAACAAGAATAATCAACATACTGATAATATCATTCAAAACCTGAATGTTAATGAACATTCTCTGCAGTTTTGAAAATATAACTGCTCCCTTCGTTACGTTCGGATTTTCAGTAATTTATTCGGTGTACCGCACTCTCGTGAAATATTACAGAGAAATTTATTAGCAAATACACGCAGGATCTATTCAAAGTACCACAGTTGCACAAATAACTGGGAAAATCCAATAGAAATAATCTGTTATATCAGAGAACCGAAAACAATGTCGATTGGTACGCAGCAAATACAAAATTGTATTTGCTCTTTGTAATATGCTATTGACATTTTTCTGTATATATAGTATTTTATATATAGTACAAAAATTTTTAAAAAATTTTTTCAATATATGAAACTTTCAAAATCATATCGTTTAATGAATTATTTATGTATTATTTTCATTTATAAGATTAATACTTACTTCAAAAAATTAGTTTTCATATCAAATAAATACTCATATTAGATACTAAAAGTTTTTTCTTATGAAAGAATATGTAAAAAATATTATGAAAATTATTTAATAGAATGTGCAATCTATATATAACTTTGTTCGAAGCCTTGTTAACGTACAAATCAATCGGTTAATCAATAAATAGGCGCCTTTTATTGTCTACCAAATCATATGTACTATAAAAATATATATTGTAATGATATATAAAAAAATAAAAATCTATTTAAAGAAATCTTAATATTAATATTATAATTCTCTGAATATTTTTCATTTTAATTTTTGATTTTTACTTTACTCTTCTGACTATTTCTTACTTTGGAAACTATAGAATTTATTAATTTAACATCAATGATCTCCGCAGACTTATTATTTTTTCAATGAGCATTGAAATAAATACAAATAATATATTTAAGCTTTTCCCGATTTTTCTTAAATCGGAAACGCGATCCATTTTAATAAAAGTTAGCTTATACGTTCCTGAGGAGAGACTTCACTGTAAACTCGTTGACAATAATTTGGAAAGTACACGAATATAAAAGTTTTTATAAAATATATGATATCACGCAAATAATTTCTCAGAGAAATAAAGATAACTATAAATAAAATAAAAAATAAATAAATAAACTTTTGCTTAAAATATTTATCTTATTTAATTAAATTTGTAGTTTCTATAATCTCCTGAATATTGCAAGCTATAATTATTTAGAAAATTGCCGATGGTAGAGAAACATTGATTCACTCAATAATTTTCATTATATTATGTTAAATATTACATATATTTGATCCTTATTCATTATTACTTCAAATATTATTTGTTATTCAAACTTTGTCCAATATGTATGAAACTCTGATGTATAATTTTAATAAATTATTTTGCAGATATAGACGTAAATTAATAACAATATTTATTGCATCGTGTAATTTTCTAGATATAAATTAAATATTTTATGCGTTTACGGCATCACAATACTTGAAAATGCATTTAACTAAATGAAAAGAATCTTTACAAAAAATGATTCTTTGTGCATGTCAAATTCCATAAAACATAAAAATTGTCTTTAAAAATCTTTTACCGATTTATAAAAATCTAAATATATAATACTATTCCTGATTCACATACGAATTTCAGCAGTGAATTGACATGACATACGAGAGAAAAATATATAAGAGAAAAGAAGATAAAAAAAGATGATGCTTAAGAGAGTCATTCATGTTGATCGTTGCTAACTGTAATGGCATAATCATTAAAACATCTAGTCTATCCCTTCTATTTCACGGCACTCGAGAGAACAATGCAACTCTGTTGTAGAGCATGCACAATTGCTGTAATGCGGTTGAACTTAGTTATAGTCACGTTAATGTCCGTCGCATAGCTACGTGTTAAGTACAGTATAAGCTTCTGTCAAATATTATTAAAGCGATATCAGTGCAACTGTCTAATTAAACGCTTAATATAAAAATGAGTGTGTGAGAGAAAAAGAAAGAGAACAGAAAATTTATTAAACAACTATTATGTATGATTAAAAACTGTGTAAGGAATGCAAAATTTTGTAAATAATGCAATATAAAAATTTTAATAAAAATCAGATTAATCAATTAAAGTGTTGAACCAAAGAATAAAAATTTAACCGATGTTTCTGCATACATAATACTATAGAAACTGCGAAATAATTCCACTCTGTATATATCTGGAACAAAATAAATCGTCAAGAATTACAAACATTCGCGTTTAAATATTCACATAAAATAATTCAACGATGTCGTTTAAAAAAAGATAATTGATTTTATGTAATTATCACTGACTTCTTTCCAGGTGAATGACGGAGATTAATTCGCTGATAGGAGAGTTTTATCTTAGAAATTTCGAGCGTGACGAAGATAAATTTGCATGTCCATAAACGAATTATGATTAAATGTAACATTTTCATATTAGTATAGTATTCTAGTATAGTATAATTAAATAAGAATTTAGAATAGCTAAACGATTTTATTTTAATTAATAATTATTTTAATGAGATGAGATAATTATAAAACTTTTGTAACACAAACAAATAGTATTTCTAATTGTAATATTTATATTATGCAGTTATGTTACCGTATAATAATATAAGTTTCTACTATAAATATACTTTATATTTTTTATAAATCATTTATATATTTAAACTATATTTAATAATCATATACTTAAATATGACTAACTTTAATTTTATTAAAATCTTATTTTTTTATTTCTTGTATTTATAAATGAGTAATATATTACGATCGAATATTTACTGCAATCTAAATTATTACACAAGCAATGTGTATGGTACTTTTAATATCGAAAGCACACAAGTTTTTTAGAAATATTTCAACTCAAAATAATTAAATGTCTGATCCCTTTCATAAAAAAGTCCGTCTTTTTTATAGAAGAAGAAATGACTACTCGTATAAAAACTCAAACGCTGCAGCAGTCACGTGCTGCAAGATAAAGTCGGGAAATTGAAGTTACCTAGCGAAGAGCGCTTCAGGGGATTAACGGTCGGATTATTTCAAGATAGATTAGTCGCAATAAAGCTGATGTGAAAAAATGTATCATTTTTTTGAAAAGCGTTTTATTCGACCAATTCGAGGAAGGTTTAAAAGTATAAAGTTAACTATTAGAATTATGAAAATGGCCGCGCAAGAATAGCAAATCAACATAATGCGTTTAAATTAAATAATTTTCGAACGACAGTGTTTTCATTTAAGCTGTTTTTAAATAGGCAAAAATTTATGTCGCCGAAATTTTTTTAATGAGCAATAATGAAGAATGATGAATTACAGAGCTGTCAATTATGTGTATTATTATGTGTATTATTATTCCGTTTTATTTCTTATATATTTTTATAAAAGTTTTCAGCGGCAGCAAAACTGATATTTACATTTTAAGTGCATCAGTATAAATAAAACTATTTAATAAATATTTAATTGTACTCATTCGATATTAATTGCTACGATTTTTCTAAAACAAATATAAAACGAGCATGATTGCTGACAGCAAATTGCTGAATAATAATGCATAATAATTATAAATATTTTTCATTCGCTCGCTAATGGGATCTTATTTAGTTTCTTAAATTGCATTCGCTCTATTAGAACCGATGTTTCTTCAATCTTCCTCTGAAAGATATACTATTAAAGTTGAGAGGAAATGTAATATTTACAAGATAAATTTCATTTGGCGAATTAATTAACAGAATAATTTCATCAATTATCTTATTACCCTTCAACTTAATTTCATCAATTTTTTCCAATCAATTAAATACGTGAAGTGATTTTATAATAATTGTAAGTGATAAAATGATTTTATTATCTATCACTATGTGACAAAAAATATAATTCTTAATGTTGATTATTTCTGATGCAAATTCGACGTTTAATTTACGAGAAGTAGTTTTCGCCGAAGTACTTTCTGATATCGTGAGCGCGGTTTTGGCCGTGGTAATTATTCGAATTTAATTAAAACTCGCGTTCGAAGTGAGCTGCGTCCGTGGTGAAGTCATTAATTAAATTTAGGAGAGAATCGCGCGGTACCTTAACGTTGTATATGTATGTAGATATGTATGACAGATACGGACGAGATCGTTATTGCAAGTTCACGAACTCGGTTATAACTTTCAATGAATTCAGTTTCTTTTAGCGAAGCGAAATTTTCTTTTCGGATTCGTATTACTAACTCTATCCTGCTTCTGACACGAACGCGTTTCCTCCCGCGGGAAAAGTCCACTCTCAATTCAAGAGTATATAATGTAATTCTGAAATAAAATTCTGTACTTTCTATCACCGGCAAAATGAACGTGCAATTAACGAATGTGCTGAAATTTGCTATTAAGAGTCATGAGATAAATGTCTCTTTGTAACAAAATTACACTCACGAATAGAATAACTTTGATCAATTTTGATTCCTTTTTATGTTATTTTCTACTGTGAATGAATTTTAATTAAATAAAATTAATAAATTATATATGTAATTAAATGCTAAATAAATATTAAATGCTAAATATATATTTACTTTTGATCAAAAGCGTGTATTTAAAAGTTTCAATCACAGTTTTTATTTCGTCATATTTTTATGTACACCACTTTTGATGAAGTAATGAATCTGTATATTACATATCGTTATTGCGTTTTTAAAAAATAATTACGGCGTTATATATATATATATATATATATATATATATATATATATATATGTATGTGTGTGTGCGTATAATATTAATAATTCATAGCTACTATAATATTATAGGATCCCGAATATGAGATAAAAGACTTTAGCGTGTTTAAAGAAGACATTTATTCAAATTGTTGCAGGAGCGATTTTTACCGAGGATCAAAAGGATAGCCCATCGGAGTTGGCGTTCAAGTATGCCATTTACAAGATCAACAAGGATAAGACTCTTCTGGCAAATACGACATTGGTTTACGATATACAATATGTGCCTAAAGACGACTCGTTCCGCACATCCAAGAAAGGTAGGAAAATAATAAACTAATACAAGAGAAATAATGAGAAATAAAAATGATGGAAAATATTATCTTCCAAGAATTATTAAATTTACGCGAGCAATTATCTACTATATCTCCCTCATGACTTCATGTCAATAGAACTCAACTGCAATCCTCTATGAGAACGTATCGATAATCGTTATGGAATCGATGATAAGGCATGACTTCACCGTCTAATAGAAACTGATAGAATAGACGACAACATCGACATTATCTGTAATATGTTTCCTTGCATTAGTGTTATCGCTTAACTGTTTAGCTGCTATCACAATTTTACAGTATAATCGAAATTGTAATTTAATAAAAAATATATTAAAAATTGCATTAAAGTCAGTAAAGAAAAAAAATGATAGTTGTGTACAGGATAATAGAAGTTAATTTGTTAAAACGTTAATTTTTAATTCATTGTTTGTAAACTCTTGTTTACAAGATACGATATGATGTTTAAAAGCCAGTGACTAGAGAGCCAGAGAGTAATTGATAATGCAGCCAACTTGATATAGCTGATAATTGCATGTCATTTATTTTCCAAGCATGTAACAGCTGCGTAATATTGGAATCTTTTTATCGTTTTATTATGCATAATGTAATTAAAGCGATAAATTTTTGAATATAAATTCATAATAAAGAAAGAGAAACCGTCAATAATTTTTCAATATTCAAAATTATCAGTGATAAAATTTAATGCAAAATTTTATGTAGAAATATAATTATGTTGCCATTCATTATTTTATCAATTAAATATACGTAAATTAAGTATATGTAATGATACCCGACAACCTGCATATTAAATGACAGATTGTATATCAATTTACAAGTTTTATCATATATATTAATATTGGACATTTTTCAACAATGTAGTACGATTTTCACAGTGCACTATCTCTTGCTAACACAAAGTATAATTAGCTCCGAGATATTCTACAATATATGCATGAAAGCTTATGATTGACATTTTCACATTTTAACACTGATTGCACAATATTTATTGAAAAAAATCATGTTTCATGCTTTTAAATGATCAAAATTAAAATCAATCTTTATAAAAATTTATACAGGTAATGCAAAACGATAAATTTATGATAATAACAAAGTCATGACATAACATTGATCTATATAATAAATATATATTTAATATGAAAATTATTTAATATGAAAGTTGCGTAAAATTTAAAGAAAGATTTTTATATACTAAACTTTATTATAAAATATAATAAAAACAAGAAAATTAATAATAATTATATTTAAAATAAATTTTAAATATAATGTGTGAAAGTTATATATATATATATATATATATATATATATATATATAATTATTATCTATTTTTTCTAAAATAAATGTGTTTTAAATATTGCATAAAATAAAAATACTTTACATATATTAAATTACATAATTTTGCAAAATAAATCACATCGTGAAAATGCTGATTGATCAAAATGCTGAATTTCACACAAAAATAATATATAATATATTAAAAGATAATATATAATATGCAATTAATAAATTATAATATATAATTAATAAATTGTTTTGTCATCCGATATTTTTTTTTGTATGTTTATTCTTGACTGCTATTTTAGGCGCAGACATGAAACATGGTTAATTATCGCGCTAATTGAAAAACTGTGACAATCGTGTGAAACTTTTCATCATGCTCCCAACATTGTTTATACATGATATGAACATATATGTACGTGTATTCCAATAACACAGAAATTACAATTGCATAAAGCTACGATCTGTCCACAACGTTCAAAAATTGAGCGATCAAATTCACACATCACTCGTCGCGGTAACACAATATCTGTTGCTAACAATGACACTGCACTGATATCGTATTAACGTTACGCTTATGTTACACTGACACCAACACTTACATAAAATGAATCACTATCGCAAATCTACGATGCTGTGTCTATAGCTAACAAATAATGCACGCTTTTATTCTCTAGAATTTACTTTAAATTACTATATAAATATGCATACGAATTAAAATTATAGTTCCATAAAGAGTAATATTTGAAAATGTATCAAATGTACCAAATGTACCAAAATGTTCCATGACAAATTTCACTAAATAACACATATGACAGTTGATTACTTATCGAAGCAGAATTTCGCATAATATTTCAGTTTGACATAAAAATCTAACAATAAGCGATAAGGATGAATTTATAAATTGCGACAATTTATGGATAATATTAAATATATTTGGAATTGCGAATATAGCGTTTAAAATTCAATTTTTGATAATTCAAGTATAATATGTATTTGTTCTTTTCAGATTGAAAGTGTAAATTAATATGCAAACCATCGAATCAAGTGATGCAAATAATGGAAACGTGTGATATATCGATTATATAATAATAAATATATTTCACACGTATTTTATGCGCATGATTAATTCTATAAAAAAGTCTATCGCGCAAGGAATAAATAAAGGGATGATATTATTTTGAATATTAAATTCTGCAGAACTTCCATTTTAACTCGAAAATATTTATTTGTATATTTATTTTATAATATGTATGTATAATAATTGCTCTAGAATGTACTCTCTGTTAACAATAAATATAATCTCTGCAACAGCAATCTAAATTCATTACTAATAAACTGTTGATATATTCATAATTTTTAATTTCTTAAATCTTTTTATCTAGCGATTCACATATATTATTTCATCATGCTCTAAATTCAAAAATCTACGAGAAATACAAAGCGCAACACGATAATTAATATTTGATTATAAAGAATTGTTAAAGAAACAATTATTAATAAAAATCGCAGGACAATTTATATTAAAATGATATTTCTGTCGTATTCCTGTCACTTTGATTTTTATTTTAAAATGATGATAAATCACGCGAAAAACTTGCTTTGATAAATAGCTGTCATCGCGATTTACATATCATCTATGATGGGAATTAATTAATCACGGCTGATAATCACTAATCATAGCAAATCATCACGTTTAAAAGCCAGTTTAGAATATAATTTAAAAAATATCTTAAATTTATAACTCACATATAATGCTAAATGCGAAAATATAAATCAACATACACACATGTATTTAATGCAATTCAATTTAGTGTATTTATTGCATTCATGCAATTGTAATTTACGCGAAAGAACATAAATCAGCTTTGCTCGCGTACATCATCTGAAGGTCGTAGTGACGTAATACTATATCTAGAAGCAACTAATTAATTAATTTAATCTTCATATTAATACGATCAAAAGACTGGCGGTTGGAGCATGACGCGAAGCTCATGTCGGTGCCATGCCTTTGACACGCGAGCTTAAAAGTTGGCAGGAAGCCTGGCGAAAGCAATTCAGTTAGCGCAACCGGGTATAGCGTGAATTACAGCGCGAGGACGTCGCACGCGACATGGTAGCTTCAGATTTATGTAAAATAACACGAAACTAGATCGACTACGAGAGCCGAAACCATAACAGTGTCTCTCGCGCGATCGCGGGCGCGAAAGATAAATCTCGCGCAACCGACAACTCGGCTGGAGGGTTATGAATTCGCCACGGGAGCCATGTCTCTCCGGGGAATGTGTTTTCTTAGAAAATTCTACATCGTGTCGCACGAAGATTTCAAATGTTTGATTTGTATCAAACGGCTCTCACAAGCTCCTCGCGAGCTTACAATAAAAAAATGCTATTTTCTTATCCGGAAGAAAGTGCAGTCGTAAATAATTTAATAAAAGTTAAATGTCGTAGAATAATCGTGTGTGATGCAAATGCGTACAATCAGCGTCCGGTGAAATAAGATTTACAGTGACACGGAGAAGGGTCCGTAAACTGGAGAACCGCTGATGTGTACACAGAGCTCGTGAATATAATACAACGATTACACTCGAGCATTAAATCATGTAACTATCTAGGGAGCACATAAAATTTTCTTCCCGAAGAGCACAGCAAAAACCCTTAACCCACTAAACCAGCAAGATAAAAGATAACACAATAAACTTGTGTTTGTGTCGCGATTTCCAAGTTCACTAAAATGATATTCTTTTCATCTTTTTTCTCAAAGAATGTCCTAATAACTATAACAATGAAATTTGAATAAAGATATACATATATAAGTGATCCATAGACTAAAAAAATTGGTCAAATGCTTTAGCACTAAAATTTTTAAAAATTCGCGCTAAAAGTGGAGCTAATCGTTTTAACCTGTGAACGGCTCGTATAAGTAAAATTTCTATAAATATATTTTTTATAAATAAAATTTATATAAAAATTTATATTTTCTCTAAAAAAAATGAGTTCATGCTTCGTTTCTCTCTCTCTCTCTGTGAATAATAAAATATATTGAAATACAAATATTATTAATACATAATAATTAAATGTATTAAATATATGTATTAAGTATATTACATATATTAAATACATGTCGAAATACATTATGCAATAAACAAAATAAATGTATGCTACATTTATAACTCAATGTCATGCTATCTCGCTATTTCGCTGGCCGAAGAGGGTCAAAGAATCACGCGACCATTTACACCCTCTTCGGCCTTAAGAGAGAAATATTCGGCTATAAGTATTACGCCTATGGAATCCCATTGTGCGTAACGCGAATCGACGCACTTTCTTCTCCACAACACGCTTGAAACGACGTGAGGTGCGCTGAAAAGATTGCTCCGCTTCCTTCCATTCGGGCCGCTGCGTTTCCTCTCTCGCGAACGGGGCTGAGCCATGTCGAACCGCGCAACTTTTCTTTCGCTTTCACCCTGCGATAAATCTCCCGTCCAGACGGGCGGGAAGATGCCTGTACACATTTTCCCATCCCTTTGGCATTGCACGAGCTTAATGTTGCGTGCGCGCGAACTCGACTCACTCACCGGCTAATATACGCCGCGATGCATTCCGCCTAAAAGTAATCACAGCTCGCGTCGTTACGTTATCTTTGCCTTAATGTGTCCACGGTTGAGATTTTCTCGTGTGGAAATTTTCAAATGGATTGACGCTCCAAAATTTTATTCTGTTGAGGCAAAAGATATTAGGATATTTGCGTATCTTTCAAAGACTTCTAAATGATAAAACTTATTATACCTCGACCTCGATATTTCTTGGTTAAAAATAAACACATCTTCATGCAGAGGGAAATTTCATCACATAGAAATTCTCTAGTTCTCGTACTAGTCTTTTGTTTTTTATTTTTGCTTTTAGCTGTATTAGAATCTCTGCAGATTAGAATGTCCGCTGAAATAAATGAATACCAAGTTTTCGGTCTCAACATATATCGAGCTCAACAGTCTTTAAATATAAAAGAATTGCATCTTACAGAAGCTTTTAGACACATCTTGCAAAATTTATCCCTCAGAAAATTGTTACTTATACGTATTCTTTATTTTCTTCAATGCCTGTTATGTCGGTGCAAGGAACAGACTAGGCAGGAAATTGAATTCGCTGCGAAACACTCGACTCGAGAAAATCCTCTATGAATTTCTGAGTGCATCTAGTAAGGATTGCGAGGTATTGTGACATATTACTGGACGGAAGAGTGAAACGCGTGGAAGTTAATCGATTGTCAAGGCAACTACTTGCTCAGCATAATATCCGAGGAAACAATATAGAGGAAAGAAAGCTCTAGAGGAAAGAATGCTCATTTTTTTCTTCATGTAGCACGAATTTGTATAAGATACAATAATTTTAACGTAACACTACAGATATATTTTACTACTATTCCCTTGTTTCAGTTTATATTTTTCTAGTTTGTTTTAATGGGATTTTATTTTAAAAATCAATCACATGTTAAAGATATTTAAAACGCGAAAAGAACTAAGAACTCAACAAAATATTGCACTTAAAACTAAAAATTTCTTTCAATTTTAACACATCATTGAAAACTAATAACAAAAGATTTTAAAGTAGAAGTTCGTACTTTTTCCTATGCCGAGAGGAATTTTCTACCCTCTAACATCGTCGAATGCACGGCACAAATTTCGTTTCAACTTCTCGCGTTGTGAAGCTGAAGGAAAGTTACTTTTGCGATGGGAAGTGCACATAGGCTCTTTATTAATTTTTATCATGCCGAAAAAATATTGTCAACTCTCATGGAAACGAGACTTGACGCAAATTTCCGTTTCAACTTGCATCGTACGTGTAATTTCATTCGGGTCACCGCGAAAGTGGAAAACAAAGGAAGATAGAAATCGGAAGAAATCTAAACCAGGGAAATTGATTGGATAACTTTAAGGAGCGGCAACCCGAGCCAACGAGGCGGAACACTTTAATGGAAGATTCCGTTTACTAGAAGACGAGAAATATCCCGCAGAGCTAACCAAATGACGATTATTTTGCCGGATTTTATTTTTCAGCGTTCACGCAGAAAAGTTCCGCTCGCGCTCGTAATCTTAATAGACAACCCCATCCCGGCCATTCCTTTCTTTCGCCGCCCCCTTAACGGCTTTGCGACGACTTTTTAAAAAGATTTACAACCCATCATAGTCAGTCAGTTTAATTCATTGGTAACTCAAACTGCCACATCCCCGTACGCGAAAGTTTCGCGAACATACAGAGCTGCTTACGTAACTTTTAATGACGAAACTAACGAGATAGAATGTTTACCAGATCCTTCATCCATATTACGATGATGATCGCAGGAAAGCCGCGGAATTTTGGCGTTTGCATTAATTAGTTTTTTGTGTCCCGAAAAGCTAACGTGCGTTACAAACTTGTATCAAATCAGATTAAATCTTTCGTCAACAAGTGAAATTTACGAAGGATATAATTTATGAACTAAATCTTTGTAATCAGATTATTTATTAAAATAATATAGAATAAAATACACTTTATTCGCTCCAATGATTACATAGAAATAACAAGATGAGATGATGAAATCTCTCTTCCTTAATTAAAAACATTTGTATTCTTTATTGCAAATAATTGACCGAATATGATTCTCTCTTAAATGAAGTGAATCGTTCAAAGTGATTATTGATTTAACGGGACAATTTGGAGCAATTAAAATACAAAGAGAGGATATTTTCAAGACCGTCGTACAGATCGCCTCCTTAATTGCAATAATTCGCGAAATTGTGGGAGATGATCGCGCCGTGCATTATATCGAGCTCATAAAAGTCATGACGAAGCGTCCGCGCGCTTCTTTGTGCGGAAACTGCCACGCTCATTACGACAAAATGGATAAGCGTCGGTTCGTTAAACGAAACTGCGATATCGTAACGAGGCAACGATTCTTATTTACTCTCGTCGAGCGAAGCATTCGATTTAATCAACGACAAAACAGCGCGACGAGAAATTTCGCCAACCAACAACGAAACATGCATTCGATGAAATGGTGCGTTCGACGATGTGTTTGTCGCTGTGTTTTTGACAAAGCATCCCGACAATTTAATCAGACGTCTCTGTGAGAACGAGCGTTTCCACCCGAAATAGCGGTTTTCTCAAGAACTAAACGAGCACGCTCGCAGCTCAATAATATCCTTTATTATCGAGATGAGAGAGAACGCTTTGGATCCAACTTCTGTATACGTGCGAGTCACGCGCTTTGAAATTTGCGATACCTGTTTGGAAGGGTATGTATCAAGTGCGTCAATATACGACAATAAAATAGATAAAAATAAAGGAATAAAAACAATTATTATTAACCTATTTCTAAATGATAATACTATCATATAATAAAAATCCTATCTAAGAAAATAATCAAACGCAATATAAGAATCTTATAAGAGAATCATTAATCTTTCATTTCTTCTTTTTCCTTTTCTCCTTTTCTCCTTTTGACATTCTTTCAAAAAGTTCCTATTCCATTAAAATTATTGGATTATTTTTCTGCGCAAAAAGGAAACCACGAATTTATTTTGTCTGTATAATGCAGCGCTATTGCCATGAAAATTGTTTCACTTCGTTTTTATCTCCCTTAATTAACAATCAGTTACGAATTCATTACGAAAAATGTTGAAATATTTTAAATATGATTAAATGATAAATTATTTTATTATTAAACAGATAAGAGAGATACACAATATATAATATCATTTAATAATTAATATATCATATAATAATTAAAAATAATATATATTATAAATTATATACTTCTACGTATCTTTTAATAAAATTAATTTATTATTTAAATTAATAATCTTAAATTAATAATTTTATAATGGTATTTATTATTTTCGATAAATAATGATAAATTCATATTATATAAAGATTTATAAAATAATAGATGCATAGATAAAAAAAGAGTTCAAATGTGTTTGATTATAACTTTAAACTTTTTTATTATTATAATATTATAAATTATATATTTACAAGAAAAATAATGTTTAATTAAAAAAGTTTTATAAAATGAATTAAATAATCATAAATTCAATAAGTGTAAGTATTAAAAATTGTTAATCTCTGTAAGGTAAATTTATCTATAAATCTGCATCTGTAAATTAGTAATTATTTCTTTTATTTCGAAATAATTAACGTTTTTCTTACATTTTTGTAGACAAAAAATCGGATAAGATGAAAAGATTGATTTTATAAAGATGTACGTTGTATGTGATATATGCGGCAATATGCGTAAAATTTAGCAAATCCGCTGGTCATCATTTGCAGTAGGAAACAAAGAAATGCTTGTGAATAATTCAGGATATCGTAATAAAATCCAACCATCACGATTCCTTGGAAGCAGTAATAATACTACCAAAATCCAACTTATCCATTCTTCAATTGGACTCACCCTTACAAGCGTGCCAGGAATAATTTGCGATGTAAGGGAGAATAACGACGCAGTTCGGAGAGCTCGCCCTTTTTAAGCATAATGGATATGAAAGTTGAGACGTTAAAGGAATGTATCAATTCACCGTCTATTCACCGTCTATTCACCGTGGAATGCATAGATCGAAAGCTCATAAATCATACGTCGATCTTTCTCTAATAAAAATTATTCACTGTACGTTGATCATTGTATTCTATTCCAAATATTATTTAATCATGTTTCTGCATTCAGATTTCCATTGGCCTCATTTTCAACATGCTGCCCATATTTTAATTTTCATAATGGATTAATGCATAACATAAATAATCATATATTGATCGGTTTTCTGTATTGGTATGTTACTCGATTATAGCAAACTGCTTATTACCTTTTGAGTTGATTAAACTCCGATTTAACTAAAATTACAGTTTACAGTTTACATAGATTTAATGATCAGATCTAAAATTAATAAAATTAATCAATAAAAGAAAAATTAATAAAATATAAAATCAATAAATAATTAGAAGAAAAATATATCTTTATTATACTATACATTGTCTAAAAAATTAATGGTTATTAAAGAAAATTTATTTTAATTCATGTCACATGCTACATATTTTATATTATTTGTAATCTCTTCAATCTCTCTATGTATATAAATTCTTAAAATTTTTATATTGTTTTTTATTGGATTTGTTCGAGGACACATGCAATAAAGAAAATCGTTCATTTTCATCATACTTTAAAAAATGTATGTTATTAAAAACTGCAATCTATTATATGCAAGATTATATGGAAGAATAGTGGCGAGAATCTTTCGCAAGAATGTCTATCGTCGATTTAAAGCTTTAGTCTAAAGCTTTCGCTGATACAGAACTTCTAAGTGCGCTTCATCTAGAAATATGAAATCGACGTGTCAGAGGCAGTCGTTCTCCAATCTCCGTTTTAGCACGCTCCTATGCTCCTATTGACATCTTCCTCGCCTATCTCGTGGTATCATTGCCATATTCGTCTATTTATTCTTAAGTCTAGTATCTTTAAAAAGATGTACTAAAACTGCGAATTTTATCGTAATCTATATTAAAATATTTAATATTTAATATGAATAAATGAATATAATAATATAATAAATGAATATTTAATATGAATAATATAAATATAATATTTAAAAAGAATGAAAAGACAAAGTATCTATTAGTTTAAATTAATTGAAGCTTTTTTTGAGTAAGACTTAAACATAAATCAGTTTAACGCCAAAAATATACATCTGTTGGATGTTATACAGCAATATTCTTTTAACAATAAATATTATTTGTTAAAGCTTTTGTAATTTTGTGATTGCAGCCTGTAAGCAATTATCCAGATCGGTACAAGGCATCTTCGGACCGTCCGATCCACTTTTAGGCGCTCACATACAAAGCATATGTGAAGCATTGGACGTCCCTCATCTCGAAGCGCGGGTCGATTTCGAGCCCACTTTTAAGGAATTCAGCATTAATCTATATCCCGCTCCAGATCATCTCAACAAAGCGTTCAAGGATCTCATGTCCTTCCTAAACTGGACCAGAGTGGCCATTATCTATGAAGAGGATTACGGTACGTGGAGATCAATACAACGTATACATTTAGGAAAAGGATGCTAGCTACGGAAATTCTCTGATTCGAGCGCACTCCAAATACATATATATTCGATGCATTAGGAATATTCAATTCAATTTTGTCTTAATTTATTAAAACCCGCGCATTTTTATATTTATTTTATATTTAATTTCTTATTTTATATTCTTATTTATATTTAATTTCTTTATATATAATTTCTTATTTTATATTAATTTCTTATTTTATTCTTATTTTATATTTAGTAACAAAAAATATACTGCTTATATATCACAGCAGATGATTTGAAATAATTCGGCCGTATTCGTAGAATTAATCTATTATATATCTCCGAGAGCGCGACAAAAATGGTTTTGCGAAACGTGATGCAACGGACCGCAAGGGCGAACATGCGGACAATACCAACAACATCAAGTGGCCGAACTAAAAGATTTTCCGACCGCGCAGAACTCGTTTCGCAACCGGCGCTTCGTGTCCAAAACGGCAATACAACGCGGAAACTACTCCATAGATATTTGCGGAAGAGGCGATATTCTTTTTTTCTCGTTAGCGCTGCCGTACCACGCGTTTATTACGCAAACGTTTGTTATCTCTTTCTTTCTCTTTTTTTCTTTTTTTTTTGTTTTCTTCCGCAGAGTCGGAATGATGCGTTCCCATGCAAATAGAACGTCGGAATCAGGCGCCGGAAGTGGACGCCGCCGCCGCCGCCGCCCGAATGTCGGCCTGTCATACGCACGCAGAAGTAACCGCGTTTACATACGATGATGTAAACTCGCGATCTCGCCCGTTCCGAAACGAGATTGCTCCCTCGTCGCGTTTTGCCGCCAACTTAACCCCCGTGGTGTCCTCTTGGCGCCCATTTCCATCCCGCGACGGTCTGGCACCATCCGCGCCGGTTCATCGAAATTCCGCAACGCACAGTTGACGTATAACATCTATGCCGCAGTTACCGGCCATTTCCATTCTTTCCGAATCGCATTAGTATATTTTAACTATCGCCATTCTGAGAAAATGCATGAATTTGGCCACGCTACTCCCATCCATATCGGTTATAAAGACGTATTTCCATTGATTTCCATTGTCTACTTGAGTAGAAAAATTCAATGGTCGTATATCGTCGTCTGATTTGTCTATTTCAGTAGAAAAATTCAATGGTCATATATCGTCGTAATAAATCTAGGAAATGGAAATTTATTGATTTGATATTCGGGAAAATACGAGAAAGCTTTGTGATGCTTTTAAAAACAAAAGGACTCTTGCCTTTCAAAGAAATTTAATTTTATCATTCATATCGAGTGATTATTTTGTATCGTATACTTGATACTTTATGTGATTTTTTGTACTATTTTATACTTAATGTGGTTATTTTGTATCGTATACTTGATACTTTAAGCATTAATAATGAATATCGCGCGCGGATCCGCCATATATTTGCGAAGAAACGAATTCTTCCCCTCGTAGTTCTAGCAAGGAACAAAATAGAAAGTCTCCGACCTTATCTTCCCTAAATTGCCGCTCTTGATTGGACGATGTAACGTGGCATATAACAAAAGCACGAAGTAGAACGTTAGCGATAAAACGAGAGGAAACGGAAAGAGCGCATCTTTTTTGCGCTAGTCCCCGGATGTCTATAGCTCGCCATAAATCCACGACGAAGGAGGAATGGGGGGGAGAAAGGGACGAGGTAAGATGTTTCAAAATTCCTCGTCCGTGAAAGCGCGCGCTTCGAAAGTGCTTCGACTATAGCTCGGTCCGGGAAACGTAACATTCCCGCATCCCAGTACCGTCTAAATATTCATCAGTCAGGTAAATCCGCCTTTCACGAGCTCGTTAAAACTTCAACGTGCGAAGATAGTCACTCACTTAAACGCCGTTAAATATTAAGCAACCTCAATGTTAATCTGAAAACGACACGATTTACAATCCCAATGTTTGTAATAATTTGTAAAAATTTCTGATAATTTAATGCGTTTAATCAACGGATCTCAAATATGATGAGACCCGCTGCGAGATGATTGAATAAATTTCCTCACTTCGAAGATATGAGAAGTTCCCTGCCTCGGGTCCACTGTTATTTAGTTATTCATAACTGCCTAATATTTCGCAGTTCGTTAAAACTTTATCGGCTGTAAAAAGTTTCGTTTTTTTTTTGGCGCCGTAAAATAATGGATAGTTGAAAGTGACAGCATGTCAATATGTGTGACTTCGAGGCATAAATACTTGCTGTACGATAACGTGATATATATGAAACTGTTAAAGTCGCTTTTAATTTCTGTCACTTAAATTTTTGGGAGATATATTGTATATAGTATTCAAAATATATCTTATCATTTTATCGCACAAGTGAGCACAGCTGCGTATTCATTTATAATTAGACTCACACGTGCTCTTTCGCTGCTTTCTAATAAAAGTTTGAAATTTGTTGAATTAAATTATTCAACTTAGTGTAAAATAAGAAGATCTGCCTTCCGTCTTACAAATCTATTATACATTTATTATAAATGTTTAAATAATACTATAAAACTTAACTTAAAGTAAATTATGTTCCTTTATCATTTTTAGATTTTACAAATTTGTCAAATTGTTGACAGAAAACAGAGACTCTCGAACTGTCTTTTGTGTAAATAATTTAGGAAACAAAGAAAGATTTTGAATTTTTCAATAATAAAAACATATGTAACAGAACTATTCTTTCAGTGATATTTGAAAATTCGTATAATGAGCTATCTACATTGGCATTGCGTTCATGACTGCAACGAAGTCAAGGAATTTCGCATATCGTTATCGCATATCGTTATCGTTAGAATGAAGGACGAACCGTTTCGTTTTTTCAGAATTTTTTCCCGCTTTATGTACTCTACGTATCATTGTACGATACAATAAATTTTCAAATATAACACTTACATGTAGTTACTGTTATCTATAGAATTAATTTTGTAAACTGGACTACCTGTGTGCAATCTCCCTATTTTCCATTTTATACATTTCTTGGATATAATATTCTAAATGCCTCCATGTAAAAGATACTCTAGATGACCTTTGTTATAACTTTTTATTATCAAAAATATTTACGCCCTTTTATTCCAGATCTTGTTTACATAATTAATTTAATGTAATTAATACTAATTAAATATATTAATTTTTTAAATTTAATAAATTATATCTAAATGTGTAGAGATAAATAATATTTTTATTTATTTAACTGTGTATCTTAATAGTTTTTGTAACATTTTCTTTTATTTCTAATCGTTATTTTTGCACTGAAAATGTCGACATTAATTCGATCAAAAAAAACATCGAAATTAAAATGTTTGGTTTTAGAGTGTATATAAGCGAAAGACGTATGCAAGTAGCTGCAATTACTCGATTTGTTCCGCAAGTAAAGTTTACCATTTTTTTAATTTTACGTTTTATAGAGTGTTAGCTCTCTCGTGCACGGTACGCTCGTTAACGCGTCGGAGATTTATCTTCTGCCTCCCTTTCATCGTCCTTTAGCTGTTTATCGATCCTCTTCTTGCCGCCGCTCTATTCGTCACGATCGTTACGAGGGAGTAATTAGCGAGCTCAAAGTTGGCAGCACCTCTATCCGAGTATGTCCGAGAAGTCTCTTTCAGAAATACGGAAAAGTAGGATTACGCCGAGAATCTTGCAACTTTATCAAAGATTTGTGTCCCTTAGTGAAGCCAAGGGAGAAGATCCATCGTTTGGAAATTTACACTATTTAATCTGCCGAATGCATTTAGATGGTAGCATTTCTCTAAATTTCGTTTCTATATGTCTTTCATAAAGTTCTATTTAATCGATAAAAGCACATATTTTATATCAATGGGACGTTAAATTATTCAACTGTCACATTAATAATTGAATAATTCTCTCTCTCCAGAATTAAAATAAGAAAGAGAGAGAGAAAGAGAGAGAGAGAGAGAGAGAGAAAATCAGTCAGAATACGATTAAAGTTAACTGATGTTGATGAAGTCAGAGGAATGAACCGAGCAAATGTAACCGCATGTAACGAATTCCGTGCACGCGGCGGAAAACTCGAGTCGACAGTGCAACTTAGGAAGTAGTCTAGGAACAATCGGTTGGAAGTGAATTGTTAAAGTCGCGATGTCTTTTTAGCGACATTTCTTCGCGAATTTTGTTAATGCTATAAAACTAGTTTTAAAAATTCCTCCATGCACAAAACTAAAAAACTTATATTGTGTTCTATATATGTTGAATTCTTTACAAATTAAATTAATAAACTTCTTTTTCCCATACCTTTCTTTAGCTAGCAAACAATGAGTTGTTTTACAACCCATTTCTTTTATAACAAATATTTTGTTATTTTTACGTTCAAATAACTCATACATGAAAATAACTCATTTTCACGTAAATATTGATCAAATTTTCTGATATACAATGGTAAAAAGCTTTTTCTTTCCGAGGAATCGATTATTTATTATAATATCATACAAAGAGCATTTTTTCGAATGATTAACTCATATTTTACTCAATTCATCTTTCATCAACAATATATTCATATAGAATAACATATATAATCTATTATTTTTTATAAAATATGAGGATTAATTAAAATCACGAAAAAAACCAATTATTAAAGCATTTCATTAATCTAAAACTAGTAAAGCTTTTTTTCACATTGTTTGAAACATGATATTAAAATATAATTTCTCTAAAAAATTAATATAAAACCTATGAAAATTTTTCCACGTTGTTGGGAAAATTTAAAAATAAGCCGATAAATCCTAAATTTTTTTCACAGTTTAAGATAAATATTCGGAGAGAGATTCGGAAAACACATTTATCGTATGTTGCAAAATTGCTTCCCTTTATAACAAAAAAGATTAAAGAAAAATACGATGAGAGAGGATCCGCAATGATGAAGTCCGGCACGACTGAGAAGTTGCTGTGAAGAAATATCTCTTTTCTGTTTTACAGGACTGTTTAAACTGCAAGATCTTGTGAAATCCCCACCGTCCGTAAGAACTGAAATGTACATTCGTCAAGCAGGTCCTAGATCCTACCGGCAAGTCCTGCGGGAAGTCAGACACAAAGAGATCTTCAAACTGATCATCGACACGGACCCAGCGCACATGCAGCAATTTTTTCGAGCGGTGAGTCCTAAGTGATTTAATAATCAATAATGTATCAAAAATGTATCATGAAAGCTGAGCATTTAAAATATTTACTTTAAAATTTCATCTTAAACAAGTCAGAAAAAAGTTTCTCTATCTTTTGCTTTCCGTACATGTCAATCGTGTTTTTCTATCATTACGTTACAAATACTGTTATACTTCGGAAAGCAGAGTAGGGATGAAATACGTATACATGTATCTTATATTTTCCACATCGCTTAATTTATCGCATGATAAATCTGACAAGTTGTTTTATCCAGATGAATACACATTTTTTCAATAAAACGAAACATTATAAGAGAGATACATAGTGAAAAAGAGAGAGAAAAAAATTGCGCAAATATAGATCATTGAAATTTATTGACGTTGTTATTAAAGGATTTGATCTGATATTTGTTATTTGATATTGATCTTGTGTATGTTGAAATAAATATTAGTTATATTGAAATATATATCATATCTCTGCTATTAATAGATTCTGCTATTACAGCTAAAAATATTAGTTTTATAAATATTTTACAAGTTTTAGTTTTTGCATTTTTAACATTAATTTTGCTTTCTTTTTCTTCTTACAAAATTTGAACATAATATTTATTTTATTCACAAATACAAAAGACTAATAGATGTAATGTGTGCTAATAAAACGTAATTTCAAATTTGCTGTGTGTGTATGTATATATATATATGTGTGTGTGTGTGTGTGTGTGTGTGTGTGTGTGTGTGTGTATGCGAAAGGAAAAATATTAAACTTTTACCGGTGAAAACTCCAATGCGTTTTTTGCCAACCGCTGGCACTTATGGAAAATCGGAGAAAACGCGCGTGGGAAACTATCGATCGATGCAGCCAACGAACGCGAAGGATGCAACACAGAGTTTCGACTCTCACTCATGGATTATATAAATGATCGTTCTCTGTCAGCTGCGAGACACTTAATCTTAATATCCATCCAAGATATCTGTTAGATTGCATCGAAAGCGATGCGCTTAGGTAAAGCAGTAGCTCCTGGCGATCATGCAGACAGAGCACAATAATGGAACAACAAGTTGTTTACCGGATGTAAAATGAAAAAAGGAAATAAGCGAGTAACACAGGAGCAAAGAGATCTGCACGCGGGACACACCGCGACTCATAAATAACTTTTCAGAATCATGCACGGATACTCGGCGTGCACAGAGATTTAAAGGACTGTTACAATTAGGATTAATGGCGACTGCGTTGCAGTTTTTCCTTCCGACGCTTGTTTTGCCTTCTAGTGTGTGACTAGTTCCCGCTACCTTGAAAAGAGAGAACGAAAGCAAAGGAACGGGACTGACATCGCGCGAAAAAAAAATTGTCCCGGATTATAAAATTTTTCAAAGTGCGGCCAACACGCAAAGAGAAGCAGATTTAAATCTCGAGGATGCACGATAATTGAATTATCTGTAGAATACTCACTTTTAAAGAGCTCTTAAGAATAAATACAAATATGATAAATACTTGCAATGATAATACATGAATACTTACATGATAATTAAAGGTAAAGAATATCAATTTGGAGAATATTAATGGATCTGAAATAAATAAATAAATAAATATATATATATATATATATATTTATTTATTTATTTATTTATTTATTATGAAAGATATTATGACAATGTTGAACTATAAATTATTGTAAAATCATGAGGTATAACGGCTCGAAAATATTTAATCATATATTTGTGTACAAGCCACGACGCAAATCAGCAGATCGTGAAATTAAATCATGAAAATTGTCAGCGGTAACGAAACAAATGTTGAAAATAGCTCATGCAAATCAGAATCGCGTTCGTGCGAAATAATAAAGCTTCCGATGTTTTTCGCAATTCCCGACACTTTCCCGAATGTTGTTGCGTGTACAGCCGACAAATAGAAAAATTTACATAATCGGACGTGATCAACTTGCCGGAAATGTACGCCTCGATTATTCACCATTGAAACATCCATAACGCATTTTTCAATTTTGTCGATAATATCGTTTAAAACGGTCAAATTTACTCATTATGACAGAGAATATACGCCTCGATACCTCGAGAAACCGCGACCTTTCATAATTTATGGACGTAACAAACATAGGCACGGTAACACATAAATAATTCAGTGTTTAATTTACAATATAATAAATTGTACTACATATAATACAAAATAACCTACATATATACTACATATAATACAAAATAAATTTACGTCTATGTCGGGCATAATGTAATGTTTATGCAATACAATTATATGTGGCTTTCCAATAAACATTCTTAATGTGAATTGTTAGAAACGAATTAAATGTATGCAGTGATTAATTAATGCATGCAATTAGAGCAAATTACTATAATAATTAGAGCAAATTAGAGAAGCGTTCTTCGATATAAAATTACACTGTTAAACAAAGGATCCTGAAATGAGAGTCAGAGCGCAATTGTAGACGAAAGTAAAACAATTGTACATTACAGAGAAGTAATCAAGTTTGGGGAGACGTGGGAAACTTCGTTCACAATCTTAAGGATTAAGACCGTAAATACATCGGAAGCAAGAGGGATTAGATTTCGTTCGCGTTTTCCGCGTTTTGTTGGTGCTCCGAAAAGCAATCTTGCTTTAGACGCAGCAAACCCGTTATTTGCATGTTGCGTCCCTAGTGGATTTCTAAGGATAACCCTCGACCGGTCGAGTAATCAAAAAACGTCTGCGCTTTCATGCAACGATTCTCCTATATCCTTTTAACCTTGCACGCCCGTCTCGCCCGCATCTCGCCTCGAAGAGATTTTTCCATGGAAAGATCCGCGCAAGACGTCTTTCATCTGAAGAAGATGCATCCGCGATCGATCCATATGTCTATATGGCCATGGCCTTACCGCGAGAAATGAAAAACGACGAATTATATCGGACTACAAAGGACGCAATATCAATATCTTTGGCAGCGAAATAACGCGATGCACAGCGAAATATGTCACATATAATTTTGTAAATATTTGTTTTGCAAAACAATAGAGAATCCGCACAAATCCACGTGTACATATCTATTTATGAAATGAAAACTAACATAAAATTGTATACTTATTGACAAATGGACATGGATAGTAAAATACGTTAGAAAAAGTCATTTTAATAGTATTGCATAATACATATTGAGTCTTCTTGACTTCTCTTTCTCTTTTTCTTTTTCATTCGAGAATAAGATCGTAAGATATCTTTGATATGTAATCTCCTTTTTCTGTGTTACAGATATTGCAGTTACAAATGAACGACTACAGATACCACTACATGTTCACAACCTTTGTAAGTACATACATCTTCATATTCAGCTCTAATTAAAGGCGAAAGAAGAGTATTTGAGATTCTCAAATATTAAAAATGTGCAGATTAAGCTTGTAATATTTTTAGCTTGTAATAATTTAACTTTTAATTATGAGTATTAAGATTATTCTATTTCTTGTGACACAATGTAAAGACTTCATTGTTTACTCGTTGAAATTCTGATTTATAATAGGAATATATATATGAGATATATATATGATATATATATGAATATATATATGATAAAATATATATGAGACTGTTAATATATTTAGTGAATCGATAGATGAATCTAATTCTCGGTTCAAAATCCAATCTAGTTAATATTTAGAAATCTAATTAATGTAATTGCAATGAACACTAAATTAATGAATTTGGAGTATTTACTGGATATTTCTCTAATTAAGCGTATTATGTATAAGGTCATTAACAATTTATTGAATATGAAGGTCATAGTGGCGAACATGAACAAAGATACATTCCATTCAGCATTCATCGAGCACGCGTAATATTGTTTAATAAATAAGAGAGGGTGCCTCCCTTCCAAATGAATACAAGTTTCTGACGAAACTATACTCTACGTTCAATATATTATTCATCATCTTCATAGCCGATATACCCTCACTCTCGATGACTTTTTGTCTCTTTGTACACTATAATATGCGGCTTATTATGTGTATAACTCACGTTGAGATCTTAGAGAACGAACATTGATAGAGAAATTAGAAATCTTGGAGTGTATCAAGAGTCTATCCTTATATACATGTCCAGAAAGTTTGCTCGTGTCTCAGCTCTCGTCCGGTACACTAGTCTTCTTTAATATATGCGTCTTTTGAGTCACGTGACTCGAATTCCAATCTGCCGTCCCAATCCGAAATTTCTGTTTTAGTGGAGCTAACGACGCATACAAACCTCATGACTCTAGCTTAGCCAAAGTTAGGACGCGCAAACATGCTATACTTCTACAAGCCGTATATGTACGGTTGACAGGTTGGACAGAGACGTATTCAACTATGTGTTCTTGCGTAGTGGATACATACATATGCGTGCTGTACATGCATAATCGTATACGAGAGCGCACGACGCATATTTCCCCCTCAAATGTATGTCCCTCGAATTTTGCGGCGACAAACTCGCCTGGAATCGAATCGCTGCATGTGCTCGTTCTTGTAAATATGTTCTGATTAATTGACGGCAGATATTAATGCCTCGGGTTGTGGCGCATCTTGAAATAATTTCCAACGAATTTAATTCTATTAATTCATTTATAATTTCAGAAAGTGAGAAAAATAATTTGAATTAACAATGTGATATTTCTGATACTATTGTTATATTCTAATATATTTAGATCAACAAGCTAACAAGCTGTTGTAATTGTATGGAGTAATATGGAGATCCATATCGCGCACGCAGATGTAGCGTCGATCAAATATTGACTGTATTATATTCCAGTTAATTAAATAACAGTGCAGACATGATACATACGCGGAACAATGTGACAGCTAGAAGCAATAAAATTATTTATAGAATTAGAGAAAGCATATTATATAATATCTTATATTATTATTAATACATATATTATTATTAAAATGGTTTCATATTATTAAAAATTTAATAAACTATTAAAAACAAATACTATGATTTATTGTTGAATTTTAAACAAATTATGTAATAAAAATGCTAATAATGATCCAAGATTATAGTTAGCAAACGATTAGTCTAGGTAAAATAATTTTCTGTAGTAATCTTCATGTACGTATTCTTACAATTTTATGTTGATTTTAAGTTAAAAGAATCTCCGCATGTAATGTCTTAAAAAAAGACCCCACTAGACGATTCGTCTAGAAAAAACATTCAAGCGTTCTGAATAAATCATTTCCACAAAGAACGTTACGCAACTTTCTCCCAGCGCGGTTACATCACGATTTGAAAAGGTAGACAGGGGATTTAAAACGAACTTTGAGAGAAGAGAGCAATGTACATATAAAAGTGGTAGCGAAAGAAGAAATCGCTAGGAATGCGCGCGTGGTTTTACCTATTTCACGACCAACTTTGCTATGCAGCTGCGCAGGTGAACGACCTCGCGGCAGAAAAACCGCGTTATTTACTTTAACGATCTGCGTCGCGGGCCCACGATGCGTCACCGTATAATTATAAATCATATTCGCTCTCGAGCTTCTGAACCGAGGACCAAAGGAGGCGAATGGCATTGGTTACGCTATAACGATCGCAATCACAATGACGACCACTAATTGCTGACACTATTACATTTTCCTTCAATTTAACCATCTTCCTGCTGCTATTTCACGAATGAGAAAAAAGAATTTAGTCTGGTTACATTTTCTTAAATATCCTTGGCTAGCATATCCTCGAGGGAGTCAAATTTTTTATTTTTAAAACTGTTCATAGTTAAATCCATAGTTCTATTTGCCAAAAAAGGATTTAAATCGAATAGCAACATTAAAACTTGATATCATATTGTTAACAATATAATGAGAAATTAATTGATTTAAGCATGAAAAAATCAAACTATAAAATATTTCAAAATTAGGTAAATTGCAAATACAAACTGGATCTGAAATGAAATATAAAGGAATCTTTTTTCTGTTAATTTTTTTATAGGATATAGAAACGTTCGATCTAGAAGACTTCAAATATAACAGCGTGAACATGACGGCCTTTCGCTTGGTGGATCTCGAGGAACCCAAGGTTGCCGAAGTACTCAAGCAGATGGAACGTTTCCAACCAGCTATTGGTCATGCCATCTTGAATAAAACCGGAGTCATTCAGGTTGGTGAAAATTTCAATTTTATATTCTATGCAACAAAAGAGATTAAATTCTTTTTTCCTTTACCTGATAACAAACGTAGCGCTGCAAAGACTAAAATTTTAGAGATAAAATTCACTCTGTGAACTTTGCGGACCATATTGAACGTCACACGACAAGTCTAATTCTAAGGACACGATTGCTCTCAAGCATGTGTGCGTAGTAGAATAGATAGAAAACTGTATAAAAAAAATTATAACGCGACATCCACGTAAACTTTATACGTATAAAATATTTCAGAAAGTTTTTTCATGAATGAAAACTTTTTTTTAGTTCTTTTCTAAATTTTATGATAGTACTAACTTATCAAAAATTTGTGATATCAAATTCCATATCTTTCAATTTACATTTTGATGACGAAAAAATATTAAAGAAATCGAAAATCAGAAAATTTTCCATTATAAAATTTGTTACACACAAGATAAAAAATACAATCAACGTTACATACGTAACATTATTTGTTATCACAATATTTCATATTTCATATTTCATTTTTAAATTTCATCATACAGTGAATTTCAAGCTACAAAATGGCATTGCTTCGTATTCGAATGATGGTAAAAGCTACGAGCAAATGTAGACGAGAGACTAAAAGCAGAGGGGCTGAAAAGTCGGATGGACCGAACCGGTCAGCAGAGTCTGTGTGTCTAGTTCGAGCTTTGTCAGCCCTTCAGTAATTAAGTGAGTTTCGCCCGCGGCCAGTGTGCCGCAATGTCATTAACTCGGATCAATTGAGCACACCAAGCACGGCTTTCTCGCAAGGACTTCGAAGATGGTCGCCATCTGCTGAAAACGCTAAATGGACTCTTTTAATTTATTAGAATTTTTCAAAATATTAATACAAAAAATCAATAAAATTTAAAGTTTAAATTAATAATCTTTTCTAACTTTTCTTTCTCTCTCTTTCTCCTATTTTCTCTAAAATTATTTTAAAATCTTATAAAGTGTTAAATTCGAATATTTATAAAAGAAAGAAAAAGAAAGATACCTTCATAACTTCAAAGAGATTATAAAGTTAAAAATGCATCAACTTATAATTTAAAATTTTTAAAAACAAATTCATATAATTGAAGCTTTGTAAGTAAAATCAATATAATACATTCAATATAATATGTTTAATATTGCATTTTAAAAAAGATTTTTGACGGTAAATTGAAACACAGAAGAAACTCTTGCCACACAAGCGATAACAAGTATGAATAATAATTATATTCAAGAGACCCGTTAAACTGCGAACAGAATTGAAAATGAGTCTCGTTAAAATTTAATCGTAATCAAACTCGACCTATATTTGCACCTTGCAGCCAAAACTTTGTCAACATAATAGTTCTTCTGAAGCTAAAGCCTTGCACGCGAATGCACAAAGTACGAACTCTTGTCAAAAGGAAACGTATGTTTCAGGCAGAACCAGCTTTGGTGTATGATAGCGTGCAGGTTTTCGCACACGGTTTGGCAGCTCTGGACCGCAGTCATGATTTAAGGCCAGCAAATCTGTCCTGCGAGAAGGAGGAACCTTGGGACGATGGTTTATCACTCTACAACTACATTAATGCCGTACGTACGTTCTGTGAATCTTTAAGCGAGCTGTTGGGCGAAATAGTGCAAATTGGCAATAATGCGAGTTCTTAATGCGATTATGTATATTTCGGCATAACATGTCAGCTTCTCCTCTTTAAATAAACATGAGAAGCTGTATTAGGGTAAATTTGTGCGTGTATGTGCATGAGAGAGAAAGAGAGAGAGCGAGAGAGGAGAAAAGAGAGAAAAGATCCTAAAATTTAAATACATTTATATGTAAATCTTTTTATTTTTCAAAAAAAAAAAAAAGAAAAAATTTTATATTTTATATCTTTATATATATATCTCTCTCTTCTCTCTCTCTCTCTCCCCCTCCCTCTCTCTTTATATATTATATTTTTATTTTTAATAAATGATTTTTATATTTCATATTTGCTTAATGGTCAAAATATTTCTCTTTCTTATCAAAGAGGTTGTTTGTATATTATATAAAAGAAAAAATATATTAGAATTTTATATGAACAAAAATTTTTATTAACAAATGTGCTGAAAATTTCAAAAGCGTGAAGCATAAATTTTATAATATTAGATTACAATATTCACGAGATACATTTATAATATATTTTTTTAATATTATTAATCCGTAAATAAAGCAAACTTTGGCAACATATATGAATACAGTTTTGAAGCGTTTTTCGAAAGATAAATTCAGAAAATATAATATCGAATTTAATATCCAATTTCAATATATAAAAAATGATACTAGTAAATATTCTCTGTAAAAAAATTGAAATTTTTTATTAAAAATATTGATATAATTGTAACATTAAAATATACACTATCAAAAAAAAACTTTATTTTATCAAAATTTTATCAGAGAGAATTTTATTAAATCAACTAGTAAATTTGCACGGTTGCCTAAAATAATTAAACGAAAAAAATATATCTTATTGTTTTCAAACACTTAATGTTATCACAGGGAAGTAATGTTTACACAGGGAAGAGATATTTATCTCCCTCAAAGTATAAAAAAAATAAGAATAAATCATTTTATCCTATGATAATTTTCATTAAGAACACGCAATCTAAAAGAATAAAAAAACTAATGCAATTTAAAATAGAATAAAAAAACTAACAATTCTCAGAAAGATAGATAAAGAATATATATTAATATTTATATATGTATATAATTTAATATTCATTAATTGTAATTTATTAATTTGATTTATTAATATTCTTTTATAAAATTTTACAGTCCTGTAACATTTATATGTAATTCATAGTAAAAAATGCGATACTATAAAGTATTTTAATATCATAACTCTATTCTTCAAGAATTTCGTTCCTCCAATCATTTTCAAATTGTTCGAGTAAACATAGTAACTTTAGAATAGTTTGATATAGGGATTATTAACTTATCTTTTTCAAAATACTTTTTCACAATTTTGTTAAGTTTACAAAATTAAAAATCTTTTGTTTCGTATGCGTATCTAAATGACAAAAATTTGTCTATTATAATATGTATATATATTATTCTAAATGAAATGACAACATGGGGCAAAACATGCGGCGAGACTCCATATCTGACATCATGGTCAAGTTAAAATTCTGAGAGTGTCGTGGAAAAAACGGTAAAAAACCGCGATCATCTTGGCGAGCGAGTCAAGCGCGATCTTTGTTGCTTCGCACAGATTGGTAGTCGTTCGACGATAAGCCGCAGCCGGATGGGTAGCAACGGAAGGAAAGCAACGTTGACACATGAATAATTGAACAACGTATTTAGCAAATAGCTACAACGTCGAGAGCTACCCTCCTTTCGCGGAACGGGGGGGAAAGGGGTGGTAGGGAAGGTCTTCTCCTCCTTTAGCTGTCGCGCTTTCTGTCGCGCGGCGACCATCTCGAATGCACGACCGCATCGTCATACGAGAGACACGTACGTAAACTCGCTTGTACGTGCCGTTCATGAATAGATCCCAGTAGCTTTATTACCCGAGTGCAACTGAAATTGGACCTCCCTATTAGTCATCACGACGATGACGAATTAAACGGTGCTTAAATTTATATACCGTCGTTGCCCATAAACCGAGAATATTTCGAATTTTTCGGGATTTACTATCTAGTGTTCTATTAAAGCGTTTTATTTTATTTGCCTAATTTTTTAAACTACAATTTTATAACAAGAGATTTTTTTTAAATCTAAGGACTTTTGCGCCAAGTTAAAAGAAATATTTTGTGCGAATATTTTGATTGAAAAGGGAAAGAGTGCAAAAAGAATGATTTAAAGCTACTTTTTATAATATATTTTGGAAAAAAATAGCTAGAGATTATTTACTAAGCTTAAATACAGAGAAATTAAAACACCGATTTCTTCCCTTTTTATTTCACATTGATTTAAAAAAAAGTTAACAAAAAGTATAGCAATTGTAACAAATTGTATCAATGTAAATAATCTTCTCTAAGATATAATGTTAGATTATTCTCAACAAGAGAAATGGTATCATATAAAACTCAATATGAAAATCTTTCCCTTAGAGATGTTAAGGTTTCAATTATATTAAAAACTATCATAAAAACTTGTTATTGAAAAATTTTTCATTGCATGGAATTTGTGTAATTAATAAAATCAATATAATAATTTGCTATATTAAGAAATTATTACTAAATACTTGCACCGCAATATCTACCTATGTAATAATGTATTTCATGTAAACAATATTATCTAGAGTGCAGAGTACACACCACGCAATGACATTTTGACGAGTAGATGCAATAAACTCCGAAAGCATTTTCATTAGCGATTATTACCAGACAGCATTCAATTTCATCACGCAGAGATATTAATTAAATCAATGTCAATTTTATTCATATTTATCATCGTTTTCAACGAAATATGTTAAAAATAGGCCATTTTTTATTCAACGGCAGAATCTAAATTAATCATTAGAAATTATGAATGTTGAAATCTTCTACTATGGAAAATACCTAACAATTATTTATCCATTATATCCAATGGAAAATCAAGATTTATTATTTGATTAATTGTTGAAATAATTATATAAAGTGTTTTCTTATAAGCCTTGTACTCTCGTGGTATATCTTTAAAGTAAAATCAATTGCAATTATTTATATTTCGTAAAGTGAGTAATAATACGTAGTTAATAAATGTAGCTAACAATTGTTTTTTTTTTATTTATACAATGTTTGTATGTTGTACGTAAAGAGGGATTCGAAAGAAAAATATTTGCTATTTACATTTTTTGTCCTTATCTGACAAGTTCTTTGCTTGAAGTACTTTGAGAAGTAAAAGGAAAAAAGAAAAAAGTGAGAGAGAGGTGATCAAGGACAGAGTTGTCAGATGGAGGACGCGACTTGTATAATATATATATTGCCGCGCTCGCGCGTCAATGAAAAACACATATTTAAAAATGATTTAACTGGCAACATTTAATTTAGTCGATACAAATAATGCAATATTCTCTTTGCTTTACGATGTCACATGTCAATCCGAATCGTCAACTCATGTGCGACTCTTTTATCAACTGTTGTTTTAATTGACGATTTATGAGGAAGGAGGAATCACTGTTTTTCTATCGTTGCCTAATCGATATTTTCATCAAAATTCTATAACTTTTATCGGAAACATTTGTTTCTGAAACCTTGTGATTTACACATTTATTTGTTAAAATAAAATAGAACACCTGTATATTATATGAATAAAAAAATCATATTCTCTCTACATTTACTACACTACTCTTTAAATACATAAATGTGCAATTAATTTTATTTTAAAGATATATTAAGGAAAACACTTCATGTAATTAATTTTCAGCAATCATTAATAAATTTCGATTTTCATAATTTCCTTTAGATCTGCTGGATAAATAATTTCTTTATTTTCTTATTTTCTGTTTCGGAAAGATTCCATAAGCAATTTTCAATTTTCAATGCTTAATTTAAATTTCACCATTAAACCATTAAAAATAAGCTACTTAATAAAATTAAAATAGATTATTTTTAATATTTTTCTTTCTTTTCTAATAAAATATTATCTCTCGCAAAAAGCATCTCAAATATATTAAATTCAGCGATATATTAAACTCAGCATTGGGAATTTTAACGTGAAAAAGAATTTACAAATGTCGAAAAGCGGAAATGTAACTACGTAGATACATACACGTTGTAGCTCTCACAGAAACTGATAAGTTTACACAATGATAACTTCCCGCGAATTATTCTTGCAACGTTCCCTACCACGCGGTATTATAAAGTTTTCCTTTTTTCGCGAAGAAAATTGAGAGCGCATAGAAAAGTTTGGGTCGACTCGCTGGAATAATCGAAGATGTGAAGAAAAAGAGGTGGAAGAGAGAGAAGATGGTGAGTCGTGACAATTTTTTGAAACTTGCTCGTCACAAGACTTTTCATTTTAACAGTATATCGTCGTTGATCATCGCTATACGACGGAGATGTAATATGTGGTACATAAGAGCCATCGCGTTTCTCGGACGTCGTTTTTGTCTCGCGGGACAATCTTTTTATTATCTGAACGCGCTGCATCCCGTTTAAATCGCGGAACGTTATCGGGCAATAGAAAAATGCCTGTAGCCTCGAATGAAGGAAAAGAAAAAGAGAGAGAAAGAGAGAGAGAGAGAAAGAATGAGAAAAGTTTGCCACAGAAATTATAAAAGTTCCCGATAAGTCTGCTCGCTCCATTCCTTTCACGTAGCATCCACTCGTTCGTAAATATCAACGCTCTTTCTCGTCTCATGATACTTTTTGAAACGTCACTGCACCCAGCGTATCTATCGATTTTATTGATGTTTCTTTCATGTTAAATCCGAAATAAATAACACACCACAAAAGAAGAGATATACATATACATGTAATATCGTGTGCGAGTTAAATATCGGAGTTACATTTCGCGTACGCGGTTAGATTCCGCGAGACGACAAATTGGCAGTTTCGACGTGACTGTATTTTATTAATAATAATGAGAATAATCATGTCCTTGTCATGTCATCTCTCTTAAATCATAATGATATAAATAAATATCTAGCAAATTATCGATATCATATGTGATTTATCTTGATTAATTTTACATTTTTTTGGATAATGACTAATTTAATATTTTAAATCCGTATTACTATCCTAGCATTTAAATTAAACAAGAAGCTACTAACAATCGCTATAAAATTAATAATGTTTTTGCAACAAAAGAGCTAACTATATCGTTGATATAAACTCTTTACTCTGTTTAGCAACTCTTTTTTTTACAATATATGCATATGAATGATTCTAAAAGTGTGTAGTCTGAAATCTCTATATATAATATATGTAATTATTTAATTATTACAATTGCAGGAACTATACTAAAATATACACATAACAAATAAATAATATAGGCCTATGAATAAATTAAATAAATTAATGATTAAATATTTAAACATAATTTAAAATATCAACTTTTTGCTAGAATAATTGGTAATTATTTACATTACCGGACACCTCGCCGTACATGTAGTGTCAGAAAATTACTTTTAATCAATAAACATTTTTCATTAAATATCTCAAAAATTATAAAAATCACCAAATAAAACACAGAGAAAAATTAATAAATCTTTACCTCTGTAAAGATTAAGATGTCCGTTATCAGTGAGGTGTCCGTTAATGTAAATAATTACCAAATTCTTTTTTTAATATAAATTTATCAATAAAATAAAAAAAATAAAAAATTCTACTTTTTTATGCATAAAATATCTATTATAATAATATATTATTGTGAAGCAGTTTATAAAATATTACTATTCATATAAAAGTATTAATTAATACGAGAACATTTTATTATAGATATTTTAAGTATATTAAAATAAAATCCAGAATATTTTATATACATATATGTTATACTAATGTAATTTAAAAATTTAAATAATTTAAATAATTTAGAATGAGAGAGAGAGGGGGGGAAGGGAGGGAGAAAGAAGGAAAGAGAATCATTATTGAGAAAATGAAAAAAGATCAAGCAATATATAATATGATCTGAATATAAATGGTATATATAAATGATGTATATAATATAGTCTGAATATAAATAATAAATAATTTATAAATTACTTACCGCATATTGTTGCTCCGTACGTTGCCCAGTGCTTTTGGATACTTTTCCTCTCCTTTGTCATTTCTCCATTGCACTCACATTCACTCCCGAAAACAAGATTAATTAAGGTGAATTATATACGCAACGATCGTGACACTTTGCACGGCACTCCCGATCGCGTAATAATTACAATTAAAAGTATTAATTATAATTATCATAACGAATTATGCTTCAATATTAATCGCGATTGAGTTTTATTGTTAGAAAGAAAATTTGACGATATACGAAGTACTTCGCACCTTACTCCTCGAATGTTATCATGCGAATGATATGAAGACTGTGACATGTATAAACACAACACGTCGTACGCCGCTAAGGCCGAATGTGTTATTGTTCATTCATTGCCGAAATATTTTAGGTACTTAACATATACACGAAATATTAAAATGTATATGAGTGTTTTATATTATATATTATATAATTACAATTAAAAGTATTAATTATCATAACGTATTATGCTTCAATATTAATCGCGATTGCGTTTTATTGTTAGAAAAAAAATTTGACGATATACGAAGTACTTCGCACCTTACTCCTCGAATGTTACCATGCGAATGATATGAAAGCTGTGACATGTATAAACACAACACGTCGTACGCCGCTAAGGCCGAATGTGTTATTGTTCATTCATTGCCGAAATATTTTAGGTACTTAACATATACACGAAATATTAAAATGTATATGAGTGTTTTATATTATATATTATATAATTACAATTAAAAGTATTAATTATCATAACGTATTATGCTTCAATATTAATCGCGATTGCGTTTTATTGTTAGAAAGAAAATTTGACGATATACGAAGTACTTCGCACCTTACTCCTCGAATGTTACCATGCGAATGATATGAAGGCTGTGACATGTATAAACACAACACGTCGTACGCCGCTAAGGCCGAATGTGTTATTGTTCATTCATTGCCGAAATATTTTAGGTACTTAACATATACACGAAATATTAAAATGTATATGAGTGTTTTATATTATATATTAAATAATTACAATTAAAAGTATTAATTATAATTATCATAACGTATTATGCTTCAATACTAATCGCGATTACACGATCGGGAGTGCCGTGCAAAGTGTCTCACGATCGTTGCGTATATAACTAACCTTAATTAATCTTGTTTTCGGAGTGAATGTGAGTGCAACGAAGAAATGACAAAGGAGAGGAAAAACAAGTATGAAAAAGCATTGGGCAACGTACGGAACAACAATATGCGGTAAGTAATTTATAAATTATTTATCAGTTTTATATTTATTATTTATATTCAGATTATATTATATACATCATTTATATATATATATATATATATATATATATATATATCACATTATATTCAGATCATATTATATATTGCTTGACCTTTTTTCATTTTCTCAATAATGATTCTCTCTCTCTTTCTCCGTCTCCCTCCCTCCCCCCCTCTCTCTCACACACATTCTAAATTATCTAAATTATTTAAATTTTTAAATTATGTTATAACATAAATTGCATTAGTGTAACATATATGTATATAAAATATTCTGGATTTTATTTTAATATACTTAAAACATCTATAATAAAATGTTTTAGTATTAATTAATACTTTTGTATAGATAGTAATATTTTAGAAACTGCTTCATAATAATATATTATTATAATAAATATTTTATAAAAAAGTAGAATTTTTTTATTTCCATAAGTTTATATTTAAAAAAGAACTTAGTAATTATTTACATTAACGGATTAAATGTATATGTGTTAAAAAATCACGTTTTAATTACTAATGGCCGTTTCTGCCAACGTCGCTTAACTTTAATCTTAGCTTAACTCATTTTTTGTCTCTTTCTAAAGAAACAGTTAGAAGGGGACAAAGAGTGAGTTAAACTAACAATAAGATTAAAGTTAAACGACATTGATAGAAATCGCCATAAATCTTTTTTGTTAATATCTCAAAAATGATAAGAGATTGTCAAATAAAACAAAGAGAAAAATTAATCAAATAATGTAAATAATTAATGTAGTTAATGTAAATAATTATCGAATATTTTATTAAATATCACATATGCCATTTAATCGATGGGAAAAATGATTATACCACGAATGTAAAAAGTTTAAAAACACTGATATATGTTGTCATGCATTTGTGATAATATGCGTATACTGTGAATGTGTGTGTGCGTGTGTGTGTATGCGCGCGCGCACGCTAGTATCTATGTATGTATATATATATATGTATGTATGTATATATGTATGTATGTATATATATATATATATATATATATGTATATATTATTAATTAGATTATAATTTTTATAAACTCTACAGTTTATGCTTGAAAACCGCAAATCTTACACCGCTTAAGCAATCCGAGCTGAGCGCTGAAAGCTAAAACCCATTGCAAAAACGGCAAGATTAATGCACCGCGCCAAGTATAGGCGGTTTTTGCGGCTTTTGCCTATTCAGGTACTCTAAAGGTGAAGGATATATACGCGTAAATATACACAGAGAGGCAAATGCGCGTAAATAAGAAATAATTAACCAGTGCAAAATATGAAATAATTAATCAGTCATTATAAAATATGTAAAATATATAAAATTTTATAAAATCTTATAAATATAAAAAAGCTTGTAAAAATGAAACTACACATGTACATGAATATTACATCACTTTTAATAGAATTCGTTTCAAATAATAGTAGAAATAGAAGTCGTTTGAAATAAATTCTCTTTCCACATATAGTATTCCACATATAGTATTTCCATCTGAAATAAATTATATTTTTTTTATTAAAATTGTCAAATGCATTAAATAATAATATTTTATTCTGTTTGTAATAATATCATATAAAATTTTATATTATTGTTTTAATATATATATATATATATATATATATATAATATATATATATATATATATATTAAAACAATAATATAAAATTTTATATGATATTATTACAAACAGAAATATAAAATATTATTATTTAATGCATTTAACAATTTTATAAAATATAATTTATTATATATATATATATATATATATATATTATTGAATATAATTTAAATTGTTTAATATAATTAATTAATATAAAAAATATATGAAATATATATTTTAATTTAACATATTTTTTAACATACTATAATTTTATTTCTTTTGAGATTTATTTAATTTTTCGCGAGTTTCAATTTGAAATACTAGTGAAAATATCGAATTAATAAAAACTTATAAATTATATAAAATTTAATTAATTAATACGTAAAATTCAATATATAAACTGTATATTTTAATTTGACATGTTTTTTTAAATTTATTATAACTTTATTTCTCTTTAGATTTATTTAATTTTACACAAGTTTTATTTTAAAGTAATGAAAATATTGAATATGGATTAAAGCTTATAAATTATGTAAAGTTTATTCTTACACTTATTCTACTGATCTATATAACTTACTATATCTGAATAACTTATCGATTCAATTTTATTAATTAAACAATGCGACAACAGTTTTGATTTATAATTAAGTTCATGATATTTCATAGTATGTTTAATATTACATATAATAAAATTGAATATAGTTTTCCTTACCTCATAATAGCGATAGCAACAATGTCTTGTAATATGCTTTCGTTACAACCTTTAGATAAGTAAATTTACAAACAGCGCAGTGGTGTTTCTATTACGCTCTAGAATGCTTGCAAATTGGTATCTATTTTAGCTGCAAACGGGAATATAATTTATTATTATTGTATATGTAGATGCGAAAAGGCGACGTTGTGGGTATATAAACCAATCCGAGTAATATATATGTGTAGGTCCGAATAAATATATAACATAAATTGAATAACACAACATACGCAACTTACATGAAAATATAATAGCTGTTCCATAAATTTCAATTTGAAATAATAAAGCAAACAACTATTTTTAGATAAAGGCTATTTTTAGATAATGAAAAATCTCAATTTATAATATAGAGATTGATTCTTTATAAAAAATTTCTTATATTTTGCTTTTACAAATAATATCGTTCTCTAGAAAAGGAATTATTGTAAAGGATCTGGTATTAACGGATTTAAAAGTTTATATTTAACTGTTTTATATAAATATAAAACACACATTGTTTAATGCAGATTAATATAAATTGATATTGTTAAATATTAAAAATATTGTACTAAACATTGTTCCAACCAGTAAATGTTTCATATTTGCAATATATATATATATATATATATATATATATATATATATATATATATATTGCAAATATATATAAACATTTACTGGTTGGAACAATGTTTAGTACAATATGTTTAATATTTAACAATATCAATATATATTGCAATATATATATATATATATATATATATATATATATATATATACATTATATTAAAAATATATCAAAATTGATGATAATATATGATTTACTACTTTTCTTTGAATTTCAAAATTATATTTTATATACAATTTTAATATATTTTCTCTCGTTGAAAAGTAGATTCATTTTCGTTTTGTTTCTTTCTCTATATCTTAGCTCTTCTAAAAACAGCTAAATAATATTTTACGATTTAACAAAATTAAAAAGAATCTTACAATAAACAAATTAATATACTTCGCATTGATCCTTTACAAATGCCACACGTAATTTTAATCTTCTATCCTCTTCTTTTTGAAACTAAATCCCTACAGCAACATGTTTCTGCAAAATATTCCGAGCTGCGTATTTTATTGCATAAAACGCAAGCGTAGCGATGTTATACGCGTTATATATCGTGTCACACATAGACGCAATTAACGTGCGTATACGTCAGGCGAGAGTACATCGACTATCGTAAATACATGCGATACGATGCACCACCGACCGGTCACTTCCGGTACGCTTTACTGCCATTTGTTTCACGTGCATTGGCATATTTTTGACTGGCGCGAGTACTGACGGTCGTTGACGTCGATGTTGACGAGATATGGTAGAGATTTATCGATCCACACGATGAAGATTTATCGATCCATGTGGCCGGCGCGATCGCAATAACGCCGCTGAAAAGAAATTCAGGTTCGCTGCTGAAATCATTGCTGAAATTCTCGCCAGCTGTCTGGATTTATGAAAGACGATTGCTATGCGAGATAATTTGATATACGCTTTCAGAGCTTTGTAAATATACGTTATCGAAATAACTGCACGTAGCACGGACGAGCGAAAATCGTTGCACTTCTGTACGTCGGCCTTCGTTAAATCATGTTAACAGGTACCAATCCATAAATTCGTAAAAATTCATAGCTCCGATCCGCAATGCACTTTTTGTTATGATCGAAATATAGTTTCAAGCAGTGTAACAACTTTTCGAAGCCGAAATAATTTTTTCAAATCAGTACTAATATGTTTTAGACAATTAAAGACATAGAGAAAAAGGAGATAAAGAGTAAAAAATATTTTTAATAATAATATTTTATACTTGTGTATAAAAAACATACATATGCTCTTTTTTAAATATTATTTTTAACAATAATCTTTTGTTTTTATAAGTATTATATAAAAATATATATATATATATATATATATATATATATAAATTTGTAAGCGACAATTAAAATATTTGTTTTCATATTTGTCTTTATTTTTATTGCAGTGTGTTAAGCAATATATGAACGAAACAACCGCGTAAAAATCCGACCGAACTGATTCAAATTCTCAATGCAGATGCAATATAAATTGTCATATAAATCTTGTATAGTAAACCCAATGTGTTCTCACATTTCGTATCATTATCATCCTCGAATGAATCCAAATTCAAGTGGAATAAAATACGAGAAATATTTAAAATATAACTGTACAATCGTATGTCAGCCCGACCACAAAATATTCAAAAAATTTTTCGTGTATTATTTAATGATAAAATCCAAACAAACATTTCGTTGAATAAAATCACAAAACACATGAGTAATGTTAATTCTTCAATCATTAATTACAGCTTCGACCAGTAATTAATAAAACCTTTGAGTAACGAAATAATTAAACAGTCAAAATTATTTCGTTTGAAAAATGTTTTACGCGAGGGAATACTCATATATAGAATTTATCTTATTGGAATTTTTATAGATTTAAATGGCTGAGTTTAGAAAGGAGTTCCATTTCGGATGGAATATTCCACCAAGCTCGGCGATGGATATACAGTAAAAAAGAGATGTAAATCAAATAAACTATGCGGAGACCACCGGTAGACCGCAAACGGTAATTAATGCGAAAAATTTCGCCGGTTGCATGCAGACCGGAAATGTAGGCCGTCAGCAATGAATCGTGCGCGAGTGTGTGCGTATCTCTGAGTTACTAGACACGGAGGAAAAATAAATTTAACAGGCATCAGACGCATGTGATTTAACGAACGGCGAATCCGGCTGCATTCGTCATTAAACAAGTATAAGCGCAATGTTGCGAGAAATCATATGAGAATTTTATTTTTTTTTTTTCGATTCTCGCGTTTCATTCAATATCGGCTTGGACGGGGTATTTTTGCGTTATGTTTCATTACTTCGAGATATTGTTATCATGTGGAAGGCCACTATTTACATAAAAATGCAATTTTCAACACATCCTACCTATATTTAAATAAAGAGATATAAAGCCTCGAAGAATTATACAACTAAGCTACATGCATTTTCATGAAAGCAAAGTTAATCGTACCATGCTCTTTACGTAGGAAAACTTAAAATTTTATTCGTATCAATAATTAAAATACTTATAATGTTCAAAATATGATATGACAAATATATTGTTATTTTATTTAATTGTTGTTAATTTAATTTAATTTAATTTTATATGTTAATTATATATGACGCGCATAAAAGAATAACAATTTAGGCTTATGCGAGTGTTTCTGTTGCAGGCAGGCTTACACGGATTAACCGGACATATCGAATTCAATGAAGGAAAAAGAACCAATTTTAAGCTTGATCTTTTGAAGCTAAAGAAGGAGGAGCTCGTTAAAGTTGGCGAATGGAAATCCGGGTCCGGCATTAATGTTACGGATCTGGACGCCTTTTACGAGACCACAGCGACCAACATTACGCTCATAGTGATGACGAGAGAGGTAATGGCATCTTGTGCCTAAATTAGCGTTTGTGGCCCTATGCACGTTCAAATTAATTCCGTTCATTCCGATAATTTTTTTGGATTTCCACATTAAATATTGATAAAAAAATAATCGCTTATATTAAATAATAGGCTGTTACAAATTTCAATTTTTTATGGCAAATGAATAAATAATACAAAAATTTAACTTATATTATTTTTTAAGGAAACATTTAAAAGCGTTTTAAGCGTATTAAGGGAATATCGTGAAATCGCGAACTATCAAGGAAGAATCTTAGTTATTGAAGAGAAGCTTTTACGTCCTCGTGTATTCTCGGGAAAATGAAAAATTCATGGTTGGCATCGGAAAAAAGAAATGTTTGAGGGACAAGATCAGAATGCCATATATTCGCATTGAACGGCGGCTTTTTCCGCACCTTTGATACGGCTTTTTCGCGCGGAAATAAGGGCTTTTAAGGATTGCCCCCGCACCGCTGCTTCTGTCACGATGAGCACGATTCTACAATCTATCAATACGATCCAATCTTTTGCAGGAAAGACCCTACGTCATGGTAAAGGAAGACAAGAATTTGACTGGCAACGCGAGGTTCGAGGGCTTCTGCATCGATCTGCTCAAGTGGATTGCCGGTCAGGTCGGCTTCCAATACGCGATCAAATTGGTGCCGGATCACATGTATGGGGTGTACGATACTAAGACGGAAGAGTGGAATGGTATCGTGCGCGAGCTCATGGAGAAGGTAAGATATCAAATACGTAAATCTTATTTCCTTTTCCGCGACAATTCGAGATAATTCAATATAGCAAGAAATGAAATAAGATAAGCCGAGAAATAATTTACAATAATACGCCAAATTAAAACAAAAGCTGCTATATCATCAACATTACGAGAATTGGAAAAAACACGATAAATGTTACATTAAAAATAAGATAAAAATTAATCAAGATATATGCGATTAATTAAACCACTACGTCGAATTTAAATAGTTTATTGCAATCCTTCATGTTTCTCCAAACATTAAAAATAATGAATAATTAAATAACATTTTCCAAATTTTGATAAAATAGTTTACATAACAGAAATCGATGATTGTGTCAACACTGAAAATGAAGATAGCATATTTATAACATCGGCTTCATTGTCGAAATTAATTTGTTCCGTAAAAGATTAATATTGTTGGCCGAATTACAACGGTATATTAGGAGAAACATATCGAGGAGAGAGAGTGGGGAAATGCGACCCAAAGGGTCGATTTTATGTGTGAAGCAAAGTAAATTTCCGCGGGCGTTCGCGGGCGTTTCGCAATAAATCCATCCCGCTAGGAATTTCATTACGCCTGTAGTCGGATACAAGAATTACCTAGATTAACTGTTTCTTCCATAACAGAACAGAGAGGATACTCGATATTTCGATTCATAGATCAAAACCACAGATGTTACCTCCCTCTCCCGTTATTTGAATTGTAAAATCGTGCAGTTATTAAAATCAAAGTTTGATGTATGCGCATCCGAGCGTCTTTCGGATTTAATTTGCGTCACCGATCCATTATTGTCTGCATGATCGAGTAGACGCGCACGCGATGTTCGCATAATATCTACTACAAATTGAAACCACGATTAATCATTGCAAAATTACAATTATTAAACGGGACATTTAGGACATTAAATGAACGATGTATTAAAATTTCAGTTGTATCTCTCATTTTTAATTATTAGAGATTTAAGAGAATGTTCAAATGTCGATAAAAATATTTTATATACTCCAATTCACTCAAAGTTTGGGATCTCTCATGCAAAACTACTGACAAAACATTCTATTGAGATAATGACGAAAATGGTGCAAACTTGCAATTGAAATTTCAATTCGAAGCAATATGTTGTCCTATAAAATATTGTCAACTTTACATTACAATTGTATAAGCGTATTATCAAACAAAATAATAGGAAATTTGAAATAAAAAATCCCGATATTTTTTAACAACACAAAAATTCTTCTTCAAGTTTTTATTATAGCTCTAACTTTTCACGATCGTATCCGGAAGAAGGTAAATGTTGTCTTTTCGTTATCACGAGAGAAGCTCTCTATTCGCATTGTGTTTTCTCGCGATCGTATTCCACGCAGACGTTACTAGCGAGAAAGAGAGAAGATACGTGTGCGCATCTCGAACGAAAAATGGAAAATGTTACAGCTGAACGTTAATGCATCGGGTAAAGGGAACTTCTGAAAAGGGAATAAGTTCTTATTGGATTTCTGGTTTCAATCGTTGAATCATCGATGAAAACACAGGAGCGCGATACACCAGCCAAACGACGGACATACGCATGTGTAAAAACCAGATTGTATTCGCGATAAAATCGCGCGCAGTTCAATATCGCTACGTAAAAATAACAGAATCGAATGCGAAAAAAAGAGATATACATAAGGCTATGTAATATTGAAAATACTGACGACTTTGACAATTTGTACGTTAGTACATAGGCATACAATGCAATATTGAATTCAGAAAAGGGACTCCGTTAATGGCCATTTGAAAAATTGATATCTGCAATCATATTTTAATCATTGATGCAAAGCGAATGAATACACAATGATCTAAATGTTTCACTATTGCCGGAATCTTTTTTCGTACGCTTTATGCGTGCTTATATCAGACATATGTTGCATGATTGACATATACATGCTTAAACTGATCCGACATGCGTCTCTCTATCCGTGATAAAACTTCTATCTATGTACAATAAAAAATTCAGGTATTTTTTATCAAATTGATAATCTCGATATACCATATCGCATATATATATTTGTAGGATTCTAAGGTGCTCTTGACATTTTATCACCGAATCTATATTGTTCGTGATATATGAACTGTTTGTCTTTTTATATTAAGCAATATTTTATGCAAATGCAACATTTTATTACCTGCAACCCGTATTTTGTACATATGATACATATATAATAAAAATATATATATGTCTTGATATATTTAGAATACTAATTAAAAATCTCTCAATATTTTACAGAATATAATGTTGCATCTTTAACAAGTTAGTAATTTAATATATTATACATATCACATATATTTTTGATTTTCATGAAAGCTAATATAAAAAATAATGTATATACATATCATGGAACTAACACTGTTGATATACATATTTATAACAACTGATCATCTTAGAGCTGAAATTTATTCTAAATATGTTTATATGCGTACCCATATATGCGGTGTATAAAAAGAAAGAAGATTCTCGTACATAACTGACATTAATTTGGAACGCAAAAAACAAAACAGCTACACTTACAAAAGCATACATTTTGCAAAATTTGTGGCTCGTCCCTTTCTGGCATATTCGTTGAATACCGAAGATCAGCGGCTTATGAAACATGCAAAGCAATCTGCTCCTTGTGAAAAGAGATGACGCCTTAACCTGGAAACCTACGAAACCGTAGGCGGATATTTCAAAACGGAGGATGACGCGAACAGTGCTTCATAGCCCGTGACGTTCATCCGTTCATAAAGAATGCATCTACCATCTCGCAAGGTAAACTTTCTCGCGCGAACATGGAACGAGAATTTATCAGTAATTTTGCGATGCTTTCGTTCACGTTTCAGTACGAGTTATAAAATGCATTTACCTGGTGCATATATGTCACAATGTGTCTTGATTATCTTCATTATCTGAAGAAGTCAGATTTGCTTTTACTTCTTCATCTCTACATATCCGCTTCTTCAAGAGCGAGGATTCTATGAATGACTTAATATTTAGCGAAAGGAATACTTTGTTCAATATTAATTTTTACCGCTTCTCTTTATGTTATAAGCGTTCGTATTTTTGTACAGATTTCAACTTCGCCAGAAAATTGAATTTCTTTAACTTCCCTGGATGCTACACCTTTTTTCAGAGAGCGGATCTGGCGGTTGCTTCCATGACGATTAATTATGCCAGGGAAAGCGTAATAGACTTTACAAAGCCGTTTATGAATCTCGGAATTGGAATCTTATTTAAGGTGAGTTTTAATATCTTATTCGTTAAATTTCTTTTAAGATTATATCTCTCTCTCTACACGCAATATCATTTTCATCATCCATTTATTAAAGTACAGATATTTACCTCCATGTTCATTTCCTGATTACACACTTCAATTTATACATTTATTATCCAGTTTATGAAATCGATGTCCATATGAGCAAACCATTATCGCATACTATATAACATAGAGCTCATTAAATAATGTAAAACATAAACAGATATCTTAATTATTCCATGATTATCGACATATGCAAGATGAATCTCTAATTAAACGTAAAGAAAAAAATTAATTCATCAAATAATAATAATCCGCATCTCGTAGTTTCATAATTTCTAAATTCTCTATCTTGTCGTATCGTCAAATATTCGTAAAGAGAATCATTGAATACCATCGTTCAGCGAAAGGTAATTGTTTCGTGCCGCGTCGCGCCACGAGACGGGATCCGTTTTAATTAAAATCGTAGCGTGACATAATTTAGGTGCCATCCGGTCAACCGACGAGGCTTTTCTCCTTCATGAATCCGCTCGCGATCGAGATCTGGCTTTACGTGCTCGCCGCCTACATGCTCGTGAGCTTCACTCTCTTTGTGATGGCGCGCTTCAGCCCATACGAGTGGAACAATCCGCATCCATGCCTGGCCGAGAGCGACGTGGTCGAGAACCAGTTTAGCGTCAGCAACAGTTTCTGGTTCATCACCGGCACCTTCCTAAGGCAAGGCAGCGGACTCAACCCTAAGGTACATTCAATGTGCTCCATTATTGGACTACGTACTTATTTTTTATAGTCGCACGTAAACCGAGACTGCACCATCGGGACTCTCATCCGATATCACGCGAGGTTCTTCTCACGCGTTCGAGCATAACAAGTATTATACGAATCTTATTCATGAGGCAGCGCGCGTACATAAATCCATCATCTTACCGAGGCGCAAACAGCACATGTATGTTTACAGGTGCTCGTCAATTCGATTTAAATCTGCTTATGTTGCGAAACACGTATTTGCAATATTACAGAGAACTATAAGAAAGTAGAACTACTAAAACTAGAAAGATGATTGAGACGCTGATCAATAATATAACAATTTTTAATTTCGTATAATTTTTATAAAGAATGTTATACTATTATTTGTTTTGTTCGAAACTAATTAATGCATTATTCGTATAATTTACATTGGTTAGTGCAGAAAAATCTTATGTACAAATTTCACATTTTTCTTATATACAAATTATAGATGCATTAATTAATTATTGAATTTCTAAAATACGAGGTTGAATCAAAAATTATCCGCGTTTTATTTCTACAATTTATTACAATTATAACAGAGAATTTACAGGGACATACATAATTTTTCCACACATATACAATGTTCCACACATTTTTCCCCTTGATTTTCACTTGATCTAGTGATCCACAAGTTTGCTCAGATTCTCAGAAAAATATTTCTGATTGCACAGTTAGCCATGCATGCATTTATGTCTTTCGAAGTTCATAGAAAATCAATGACCTGCTGTTGCTCATACAGTTGAAATACTTCAAAATCTGAAGATCTTATCCAGCATAGCCCTGATCTTGCCCTTTCAAATTATCATTTCGTTAGTCCATCCAAAAAAGAGGTTGATCAACGCTATATAGTGGAAAATTCAGATCTCAATCTAAATTTTAAAGTGTTTCAACTGTATGAGCAACAGCAGGTCATCAATTTTTTACATTATGGTTTAACATATGAAAGACACCATGCATGTGTGACTGACAGCGCATCCAAAACCATTTTTCTCTGATATAAACAAACTTGTGGAACGCTAAACTAAATGCATTAAAAAGCAAATATGTGGACTATGTGGAAAAATGATATATCTGTAAGTCCTTTATTGTAATTGTAAAACTAGAACGCGGATAATTTCTTGAATTTACGTATATTTCAAATTATAATCTGGTATATTTAAAATTATAATATATTATTTAAAGTCCGTTATTGTCTGCCTTATTGTTACAATAGATTGTTGCTTTTTAAAATTCAATATCGATTACCCTCTCACGTTAGCGATGTCTCATTAAAAAATAAAGCAGCACGTACCGCGATTGCGTTCAGAGTGCGCTATTGTGTTTTACCCGACACGCCGAAGAATAATACGCTCCTACAATTCCAGCGAAATAAAGAATCGTCTTTCGTGCCACTCGAGAAACTGGATATTGTGAAAGAAGCCGGTGGAAGAATTATAAACGGTTCGTGCCTCCAAATTATTTTCCAACAGGAAATACGACGCGATGATTGAACATGAACGGGCGCACTGTTGCGTTCCATCATAATCCTATCTTCGAATCAGGTCAATCAGGTCAATTTGTCACGTGTTAGTAACGTCAAAACAAATGTCATTGCTTCAGGTGACCGAACGCATGCCATCACGCCTCTTCTCGTTTATGAATCCCCTCGCTGTGGAAATCTGATTGTCCCTGTCAGACGCCTACGTGATGGTTTCCCTGACAATATGAATAGTAGCAAGATTCTCACCCTACGAATGGGTGGAGCCGACACTATCCAAACTGCAATTGTCCTTTGCAGGTACGCACCCGCTGAGTGGTGCGAAATAATCCCGATTGTGTAATTAGATCTTTAAATGAATATTCCCTAAAATAAATAAATAAATAAATAAATATATATATATATATATATATATAACTGATAATAAAGTCACCATTTTAAAATGACTATAATTCTTACTTGTGATTTCTCGTTACTTATTCTCGCATTAACATATTACACAGATAAATAACAGATATAATTATTTAATAAATAAACAATGGCAAATTAAAAATATCTGCAGCAACAGGCTTTTTAATGCAGTACTTTTTTACGAAAAAGAAAATCAAGAAATCGTTACATTTCTCTTTTTCTGGAGAGAATATATCATATAAGATAAAAAAATAACGTTTCGCATCATATCTGCATTTTCAATTTTTCATTTTTTGTAATCAAATGTTTACGTGCGATTCTATAGAATAATACGAAATATATAATAAAAAACAATGTACACATAAATTAAACAGTAATCTCTATGTTCGAATCGGTATCACTTGCCGAGAATCATTATCATATTGTCATAAGAATAGTCACGTGAGCGTCTTAAATTTGGATAGTGACGACGTTTCACTACTGAGAACTGTAAACGAGTTTAGCCTGACCAACAGCTTTTAGTTTACAGTCGGCATACTTATGTAACAGTGATCTCAACCCTACGCTCCATCAGAAAAAAAGAAAAAAAGCAAGAAAACGGAAAGAAAAGAGAAAGAGAGAGAGAAAGAGTCAAAAAAGCTCTGAGAAATGTTTCTTAATTTATTAACAAACGCGCGCAGTTGCCAGCATTTTCGAGAAAATTTGTCGGATCTCTGAAAACTCGCAACGTATAAGTATACTCGCGTCAAATATCAACTTCATAGATATTTTACAGCGCTAATTAAAGGAAGAGCTGCGTAATTTATGTGTTCAGATATAAGATTTCGGCTTCTCCCTGAAGATTTTACGACGGCAAAATGCTCGTTTAAGCAACGTGTTAGCGAGACTGGAGAATAGTGAATCACTTTACCACACGGCTCAATCAAATTTTGATCAAAGCGTAAAATGGAACGAGCCATTTCTGCGCACCGTAATCCTGTACTTCTCTTTATACATACATGCATTAAAATGTCGATCCTCCAGTTTTTACGGCATCTCGGTGGAAATTTTCTTTTTACGAGAATGTATAAGTTGTTCGTTTGACTTTATTATTCGGTCTTGTTAATAGGATAATAGACGAAATCTATTTAAAATAGAATAATTTAATAATAATAACAAGAAGAATATAATAATAAAAATAAGAAGAATATAAAACATATAAGAAGATAATAACAATAATAGAAAAACATAATAATATAAGACATAACATAATAATAAAAAGAATATAAAATTACAAATTGTAAAATTTGTATGAAATTTTTGGTATTCAGTAATTTGACAACTTACACACTCCGAGAAACAATGAATGATTATTGTCCGCGTAACTTATTATATAGTAACTTTCTTTTTTCCCTTTCTTGATTTATTTCCAATAGTATTAACACATCAAAGAAAAACTGATCTCCAGATTTACTCGAAAAATAATGACGATGCAATAAAATCCTTTCTTTATGTTAGAAGTCTGTTTCCTTTTTACGTGTCTACATTCACGCTGCGCAAGATCATTTTTGTGCGAAACAATTTTCTATCCTTTTTAATTATATATATATATATATATATATATATATATATATATACTTTAGAAATTACTCACTCAACCATGTGTGAAAAGCAGTAGGAGAAGAAACTTTATTAGCCACAATATCTCAGTATATCTTGCGGGAAATAAAAGATACGACAACCGGTCGATGAAAATTTATTTTAATATCTGTCGAAGAATTTAATATGTATACAAATTTCTTTTAGTGCTTCTATATAAATATAAATAATAATAGAGAAAGAGATGTATTTAAAATTATTATTGATTTTTTGAATATATCTCTCTTTAATTTTACAATGTTGCGTAAATGGAGAAAACGAAACTTTATCCATATCTTATGTAAAAAAGTTTTCTCTTGCTCCTGGAAAACATTATTCTTTTAAAGTAAGCTTGTGTAGAAAAACAATATAAAACAAATTTATGTTTGTAGCCTAATTGTACTGCTGCATTTTTACTGACCACGTAAAATGTCGCAAATCTCTCAGTTACATACACAATTTTTAAATGTAATTTTTATTTGCGTACAATGTGAAATTCAACGAATTTTATTTCAAGTGAAAGATAAATAAATATAAAATAATGGCACAAAAGTATGTATAAGTACACTGTGCATAAGTATCATGAGGAGCATATAAACATTATAAATAAAATTAACTTTAAAATAAAAAGAACTTTAAATGTAAAATATGAAACATTTGCAAAATTCGTAATAAATTTGCATTAATATAGCTTTACAAGACAGCTAAATAATATTTCAAATTAAAATATAGCGTATTTAAAACTTAAAACAAATATTTTAACAAAAGAAAACAATATCTAATATTCCGCAAAGTGATGAATAAAATCGCAGGTTGTAATATTATTTCTGATATAAAAAAGAAATATTATTTCTGATATAGAAAAGAAACATAGCAAATAATTAATTTGCTCTTTCGTTATTTAGTTTGCAAAATTATTATTCCTTTGACTAAAGATGTAAAACATGATATATTTTTAAACATTAAACAAATATTTCCAATGCAAAAATAATTTGGTTTTCATTTTTTTAATAGAATATTATTTCTTCTTATTTATTCTTTATATTTTTTTGTAAATATAATTAAAAAATCAAAATTTTTAATTAACTTTTTTAAGTAATTTTAATGCATTATTAAAAATTATTTTGTTGCAAATTATATCAAACATAATGCATGAAAATTTTTATTACATCTAACTAAAAATTATCCGAATTATGTCAGCATCATTTTAATCGCAAAAATCTTATTAACTCATTAAAATTACTTTCAAAAGTAACATAAAAATAAAAAAATTAAAAATAATTAAAAATAAACATAAAAATTTTATTTTTTTTATAATAAAATAATGAGTAAAGTACATTTAAAAAAAGATTACAAACTGTGTTTTTATATCAATAATAAATATAATTCATTCAAGTTCAAAAGCAACTTGCAATAATTAAAATTTAAAGATACTAAATATCTAAAAAAGAAAAGAACAAAAAAATAAGGTTTATTTTTGTTCACAAGAAACCATATTTTATAAAAAAAATTGTTTCTTTCTATTTACATCTCTACTTCTGATATTTGGACTGATTTTTATTTATACGAGCGTTGCATGTAATATGATCGATAGAATAAGATAAAGAAAATGTCGGTGCAGAATAGTGTGCAATTGGCTCTCAGTTGTCGAATAATACGTGCAATATTGTATAGACTTTCGTGAATCTCACAAAAGGAGTATAAACGAGAAGTATAAACTGGGTTGGCAACGACATTGCTACTGTGGACAATGGAGGCATTTGGAATGAAAAGAGCTGCCCGTTATTATTCGCGCCATATCTTTTTCTTTTCAATACTGTACTTACAAAAATTAAAAAAAGAAATAGAGTTTACTTATATATGTCATGCTTTATTCTCGAAATCTCATCGTGCTTCATTTGTGACACATTTTGATTACATATACGCGATTATGTAAAAACAATTCGTTTGTCGAATTACATATAATATTCAAGTAATTTATGACAAAGAAATTCCATAGAACGATAAGTGAATAAATACAAGTTTGATTAAATTTTCTATTTCTCACCAAACATGCTAGGAAAATACATATTATCCCTGCATATGCATATAAATCAATTGTTTTTTAATTTCTTATTTTTACATATCGTTATAGCAATGTTTTATTGATTTCAATAATTATGCAAAATATTGACGGAGTCTGATAATATTTATTAGAGATGTGTCAGCTTGTTTCACGATATTATTTTTCGCACAACTTACGTATGTGCAATAAAAATGTACATATACATTTAAAAATAGTAACTTTTATATTTTTAACATCGATGTACACAATATGAAAATAATCCATCAATTCTTTTTACCAGATTTTTCTTTTTAGTTGGTACTACAATGGATTAATGGACAATGAACTTTTATATGCAAGAAGCACAGTGTGAAAGTAACTTCGCACGCTAGTAAACTCTCTCGACGCTCGATTCCTTCGCTTTCACGCAAACGGCTGCTACGGATGTTCTTTCGACGAACTGTAGTATATCGAACAGTATTTTCTAAACTTCTTACTTCATACTATGCATTAGAGAAAAAAAATGCTGTTAAGAAGTAGAATTAATAGAAAGAGTATTTTGGGTATTTTGTAATTCTCTTGTCGTAATATTCTTATTGTTACATAAAATATGACGAAATTTTTTAATATATCTAAAAGAATAATAAGAAAAAATTATTTATTTGTGAATGCCTTCTGATTCACAGTTTATATTGATTATATCAAAGATACATCTAATTTTTTTATATATTATAAATACCATAGAGAAGAGATATATACTGCATTGCGCTTGATATTAATTCGCATTAAATGCTAATTACTGCTTTCAAAGGTAATTACTGCTAATTACACACGCACACATACATTTATTCAATCATTCGTAGGACGCAGAAATTTGTATGATTTGACGTCTTATTCGAATGATTAGACATGAATTATTTTCCGAACAATACCAGTGGCAGGGTAAAGATTTCGTTTAATCTAAATATAGGAAAATAATTACAAATTATCAATACACTTAAAATATAATAAATACGAAAATAGAATATAAATAAAAAATGCATATATTATAATATAAAAATGTATATAAATAATATTAATTTTGATATTATTTATATATTAATTTTGATAAACAATAATTTTGACATTTGGTAATGTAGTACGTACTTTAAATCATCAGAACATGATATCAATTCATCTGAACTTATAAATCATGAAATATGTGTTTTTTGTTTTAGGGGCTTGTTGTTCGTTTTCAAAACAATATGAAAAATATGAATAAAAAAATATTGTTAATATTTATACAAGAAATATAAAGAAATTATGCTAACATATGTAATTGATAACTCTACTGCATCGGTTTCTTAAATAAATGCCTCATTTTATACAACTGTACATTATGTATTTGTTAGTAAATATATTTAAAAGTAAATATCAGTCTGCTCGATATATTGAACGTCTACTGACATAAAACATTGCAGTATTTGCTCGATAGAAATATTCCAGAAAAAGAAATCACAAGTAGAGCTGGAGAAAAAGATCTCATGTGAAAACATAAATATTTATGGTATCTGTGCAGCATGTGATGCTAATTGACTCTGGTGGTACGTGTGTACATACAGGGTTGTCATCGCGACACTGTCTCGAGTGTCAGCAAATGGTATTTCACGTCATAGGCACACCAGACATTATCAAGAGTCGTTGTTGAATAGTTATAGGAGGGAAAGTAATATTGCAAATATAATAGCATGCCTTTCGTTTTAAATTTCTTCGCACACATGCGCGGAAAATTTCTTCCGTCGATATCGGGATAATAATAAGCGAACGGGTTGTTCCCGGAAGAGTCGTTTCACGAGCGCAAAACACGTGGATATTATATATTCGGCTTATGAAAATTAAATACATTCATTATTACTCTTTCGCCGGATATATCGCGCGGTAGAGAATTAAAATCATTTGCACATCTGCCGAATGTGGGAGGACCGCTGTCTACGAGAATGAGAGGAGCCAGTCACGAATATTCCATATTCGACAATAGCCTCCGCAATCGTCGGTCTCGGCGTTAATGCGTTGAAATATCCCGACTGTGAATTTTAAACGAGATCCCCGCGTGTATTGCATTCCTTTCGCACTGCCGCACGGTATTTCCCGTCAGGATCGATCCAGCTCTTTAAATCGACCTTGTCACTCATCCTGATGCGTTTCCGATCGATCTTTGAATCTCCTTACGATTCTTCGCGACAGAGGTAAGAGAGATCTGCAGTTACATCCGAAGTTACATCGCAAAACATTCACACGTGAAAGATCCTTTTCACTAGAACTTTACGACGGATATTCCTCTCACGCGTTTACAACCAGTTTGATTTCGATACTGTTTGATTTGGCTGATACACGGGTTAGATGATCTCCGTTGTCTGACAAACTGCTAAGTGATGTTGCTCGAAAGGACTATTCGAAAACACATGTAATTGATACAAAATTTATTCATTGCGATTCCAAAATTATAACAAATTACGTAATGAGATTATATTAATGTTAATCAATTATATCGCGATCTATAAAATCATCTTTCAAACAATTAATAAATTAATATTTTTGGTAATGAAATCTATATAAATGAGTAACAAATACGATTGAATTAATAATATTCGCGGAGCAAAATTTGACTTGTTAATCGATTTCTAGATGTGTGATTTAATTGTCGAATTAAAATATCTCTATAATTGCTGAATGAGAAATGTAATATTATTTCATTGAATTCATTTGAGAAATAAAGATGGAAAATTAATCCTCATTATCAGGCAACTAGTACGAGAATCGTAGGCGGTATATGGTGGTTCTTCACGCTGATTATCATCTCCTCTTACACTGCGAATCTGGCGGCCTTTCTGACGGTTGAAAGAATGATAACGCCGATCGAGAATGTCGCCGATCTTGCGGAACAAACCGATATACCTTATGGTACTTTGGAAGGTGGAAGTACGAAAACATTTTTCAGAGTAAGTATAAAATTTAAAGAGAAAAAGGTTAAAAAACAAGGGATTAAATAAAAAATTAAAATTTTATACTTCTCGAAATATGGGGTATGCTTTGCAATTAATGAATTAAAAAGTATAATGCTAAGTTAATATATTAGATTTTTTTCCCTTAAAATCAGTTTCTATCTCATTTCTCGTCAGACAGTTTTTGCGTTTAAATTCTTGTGTTATTTTACAATGCATCAAATGATATATAATATACATGAATAGACATTAAAATGTGTGTGAATTTTGATAATAGAAACATTACATTAATGGATACTGTAATTCATTGTATTATGAAAACTCGAGAAAGATATGATAAATTATATGTACATTTACAATTATATTACATAACAATATAAAACATCAAATTATGTATCTGCTATATTTATATTGAAATAGAAAGAAAATATATATTTAAAAATATATTGATCTAATATAATTTGTGATATACTTTTGATAATATTATTGTAATATCAACACTCTTCCTACATGATGTTTTATCGAAAAACTATATGTTTTATAATTATTTATTGAACAAAAACACTATTTTTATAAATCTCTCTTCTTCTAACTTTCTTTCTATAGAGGCACGAGCAAATTAGTAAGAGCAGTAATAAACAAAAAATATCTAAATTTAACTTTATAATAAATAACATCAAAGAACAATTTTTGTTTAATAAACTCTCTTTGTTTTATAGTGCCGGTAAGTTCGAAAAAAATTTTTTTTAATATAATATCAGTTGGTCTCTTTTAATAATATCTTTTATATAATATCAATTTTCTCATTTTTTTTCAACGCATTTTAAAAATGAATTTTTAATTAAAATTTTTTAATCAAACTTTATAATGCAGACCAGAGAATCAAATATAAAGAATTATAGAATTGGACAATTGAAATTGTATAATTTAACAGGATTCGAAAATTGGAATCTATCAGAAAATGTGGAGTTTTATGGAATCGAAGACTCCAACTGTGTTTGTTCAAACTTATGAAGAAGGCATAAAAAGAGTCTTGGAAGGCGACTTCGCATTTTTGATGGAATCGACTATGCTCGATTATGCAGTTCAACGTGATTGCAATCTGACGCAAATAGGAGGCCTATTGGATAGCAAAGGATACGGGATTGCTACTCCGAAAGGTAAATATGGATAAGGATAACAATGTAACTTCTGTTGAACAAAGGTTAAATTTAAGAGACAATTATCAAATTTAACATTGAAAGTTAAGAAGTTTCTCTAAAACAGCTGGTGGCTAATTAAATCTTTGCAAAAGAAAAATCAGCTTCATTAACCGACATGGAATATGTACCTTCAAGGAAAGTATTTTGTCATTGTACAAAGTAACTTGTACAGTGTTAACTAACTATACTATATCGAAATAATTCTATTTTCCACGAAACAGAAAGAATTCGAAGAATTTCTCTGAAAATCGTATATTTAAAATATATTTATATATTTTATTAGATCATATATATATTTGACATATATTTAACTTGCGATTTAACAGTAAAGTTTACGCTCGGAATTATATTACTGAGGCAGAAATTGCGAAACCCTTGACCGGCCTAACGAAGGCTTTTTATATGCAGGCTCACCCTGGAGAGATAAAATATCTCTAGCTATTCTGGAGCTGCAGGAAAAAGGTGTAATACAGATCCTCTACGATAAATGGTGGAAGAATACCGGCGATGTGTGTAACAGAGACGACAAGAATAAAGAGAGTAAAGCTAACGCTCTTGGAGTCGAAAATATCGGTGAGTTATATACGTATATATTAACGAATCCACCCTTTGTGAACTGAAATTGAACAGTTTTTACTACAGACAGATATATATGTTAGAAAAGATTATAATGGCTAACGAATTATTTCATAAAATTATGCATCTAGAAATTTCTGCCATACTATTGGAAATTAGAGCTCGAAGCGAAACTGTTTCGAATAGTCACTAATTACATAACAAGATATTTTTCATAAATTATATATAACGAAGCATATCAAGATCAAAGATTTGCGGATTGATTAATTTTCATTGAATTAAATTCCGGAAATGATTGCTTTGAACAGCTCTTTCACGATATTCATATGGTTACTTAATCAATTAGATTATTAAATTTAACGAGATAATTGTTTTTTTATCATATATTATCAATGAGATAAAAATTTTGGATGGTAACGTGACCTATAAATTACATTTGATGCTGTGAATCTCTCTCAACTACAATATGTTGAGGCACACTCCAATGACTATACATTCACATATGCGCAGACGAAAGAGTCGTGTTCAGTGGTCATAACTTTCACGTACGGTACGCCTATTTTAAGTTTCAGTCATTTTAATTATGAAATATTCCGTTTGTTTTGCGAGTATACAATATGATTTAAAATCATGAACAGATATCTTATTATATTACAATACGTAAATTGAGAAAAAATATTAATTGTAAGTTTGAAAATGCATGAACTGAGTCATTTAAGAAGAGAAAGATAATAAAATATAAATTACATAAGTCATGATGCGGTAAAATTATTTTTACAAAGAGTATTATGAAAAAAATTAATTATTTATCATTTGTATTCGAGCAATGTTTTTGGATTTAATGCTTTGTCTTATTCACTTCTTTCCATTAAAGTTACATTTATGATACTGATATTAAAATAAATAAATATTGATAATTTTTTTACGGAAATATCTCATACAAACATTAAAATTTTTTTCTTAATAAATACTGAAACGATTTGTCACTATATAGTAAAGAATCATAACATTTTTAGTGCAATGAAATATGAAACAAAGAAAAAAGGAGGCTGTCAAGTAAGGCGAAATCTCACACAAAGTTCGCGAACGAATTTTTCTTAGAACTTTTCAGAAACCGCTTCCGAATTTTTATGGAAGTCACAACAAGTTACTTCTTTTTCTTTTCTTTTGGTCCGAGTTTCTTTTTTTCTCATTTACGGAAACTCTTGAGTTATCTATCTACTTTGCCTCCTTTTCCTTTCTCTTCCTTCCTTTCTCTCTCTTTCTTTCTCCCCGCTATAGTCTGTGACTTGGATAAGTACCCACTTTGCCGATGGTGTAAATGTACTCGACGAGACAGAAAGAAGAGCGAATCATCCCGGTGTCGCGTTGTGGCGCGAAAATCTCGCAAAATTATAGTTGAATTGCTAATCCCAGTTCTTTTCAATGTCTCGATTATTTGCTATAGAAAATGAACGATCATCGCTAGCTGACCTTTATTTCGCTATTTCATAAAAGTAAGCAGTTTAGAGAAGAAAGCTCTTTTGTCTTCACAATCTTAAAAAATGATAAAACAGAAATGTGAAATATAAATTGACTTTTTCTTCCTTCCGAAGATTTAATGACATAAGAGAAAATCTCTTCTTAAAAAGAAGAAGCTCCCATTGTAATTATCGAGCTGATTATTTTAAATTGAAATTATTTACAGGAGATTTCGCAAAAATTTCATTTATTACTTTTCTTTACAAAAGATAATTGTTCTATCTAAGTTAATAATAAATATCATCGTTTATTGTTAATTTTATTGATAGTAAGAATTAAAAATAAAGAAAAAATAAAACAAAAAGTTAAGTAAGTGAGATATATAAAACTACCACACACCAAGTAAGTTTTATCAGCGTTAGTTACTTCAACTTTAGTTTATTTTGTTCCTAAAGTTAAAACGGAAAAAAAGAGAAATATAAAACCATTTAAACTGTGGGTTCTTTTATATTGGTTTAAAAGTAAGAATTGAGAAAAAAATAAACACAAACACATAAAAAACATCAAGTGAAATACACTCAAAGTTAACCGATTTTAAATCATATAAAATATGTGTACGATACATTTATTTTACACTTATTAATCCATAAAGCGAAATCGATAAACATAACAGATTGTAGCGACATAAAAATAACAGTATCGGAATTTTGCTCGAATTCAATTAGTGTCTCTACCTCGCGCGACCTTGCATTCCATTTGCTCATTTATCTTTGAACATCGCCAACTCCGCGAATTTCCGGATTAACTTCGAGAACGATGAGTTACGGATAATTGCCAAGTGTTTCGCGAGAACTCGTCCTACTAGAAGAAAACTTGGTATATATCTCTCGACGAGCAGAACTTCCTACCGTGAAACTTGAATTGGCCTATAGGCGAACAATGTCGTGCGACCTTTCTCCGGTCCGTGGCTTTCTTGATATCGCTTCGCGAAACAGGCGCGAAACCATGGCGATATCACGGCGTCCGTGCGAGAAACTTTCGTCTTTCCGGCGACAGTAAGTCCGGACTGTCGTCATAAATCATGCTGGTGTAGTTATGCAAATCTACCCTGCATCCTCTGGGGATCCCGGCTCAGTTGTCTTGCCGTCAACGATAAGTGGACACTTTTTAGCCTGTTCAAAAATTCCATCCTATATACTTTATACCTCTTTCTTTTGGCTTGAAATATATATATTCGAAAGTTAGGATATAAAGAGTATTTGCCGACAAGAGTCAATGTATGTTTTACGAGGTCTTATCTTACTTTGTAATCTTATTAATTTTTATTTTACATAAATTAGAGTAAAATAAATTATAATATAAGGAAATAAATTAATAAACTATCGTCGATAAATTTAAAAATTTTTATATGAACGAATTTTTTTAGCAAAGGAATTATAGTATTATAAATAATAGCTGCAAAAAAATGATCGATACACGATTAAATTTCTCATGGAAATGAGTACCTAAGAAAAATTGAAAAGTTCTTCAAAAGTAAACTTGTTGACTATTCCAAAGCAAACTTAGCATACTGTATTTTTGATCAGCGAAGTAAAAATTCATCTTTAATCTTAATTATATGAAGAGAAATATCGATAACTTCCTTCGAATTTGAAATATTTATTTCAATCGCATTGGCAGGAGAATTTGTCCTAATTTTATATAAATCACATATATATTTTTATATAAACGTATTCATTTTTAACAGTTTTGAAATAAAAACGGAATTAAACTATTCGATATTTTTCTCTGCAAATTCTCACAGTCATTATCTTGATTAGTAATTTCGATTGTAATATTGCTTAGAAAAATAAGAAAAAAAAGCAACACGCATTGTATAAATTTACTAAGATACAAGCAGATAATTTCAATTTTAGGAATAATTTTGCAAAACAGTCGTTAATTACAAATGCGTTCTTGAACTTTTGCATACTTCTCATCCTCCTCCATCGAGCGTGAACTAAACTTCACGCTCCAAGCGCGTAAATACTCTCCTTCCCCCTCGGGTTTATCGTTTTTTGCATGTGATTCTCGCATCGCAATAAATACAAATACTCAGCCATTTAGCAATATATATGTATATATGTATATGTATATATATATGTATATATATATATATATATGTATATATGTATATATGTATATGTTTTCACGCATACGAATATTTCGCCATATAGTTTATCCATGAAACAATGAAAAGCCAATCGATCTGAGAGCGCACGCTTCGCTTAGATATTGCGCGCACGATTTTCCGCGGCGGAGAACTTTTTATTTCTTCTTTTCCTTTTTCTTCTTCTTCTCTTTGCCCTCCGACAAACTAGCGAAGATGGGCAGGAGTGAAAAAAAAAGGAGACACGACGGCAGGACGGATTTGAGATGGAGGATAAACACACGTATTTCGTGACTGCCAACGGCGTCCCGCTCGGTGAAATTATAGAAGGGCGAAGGAATGAACCCGTCGGCATTAAAATAATGAGCTTCCGGTCTTGTCATTCCAGGCGGTGTCTTCGTCGTGTTGCTCTGTGGCCTGGCGCTCGCGATCTTAGTAGCGATCCTCGAGTTCTGCTACTACTCGAAGAAGAATGCTCAATCGGACAGGGTAAGTTAAGCAAAATGCCGACAGGACGGTACAGAATTTTATGCTTCGCGTGAACGTGTTGCATGAGTTGTACTTTCTCTTGATTGAGCGAGGTTGTTTGAATCTCGAACTAAAATTTTAATACGATATAGCTATTTCCGTTTTCCAGATTATTATTTACTATATTTTTGGCGCGTCTTTATTATAATATTATTCATCTTGGATTGAGCGTGTAAATAAGTATATAAAATAATGGAGTAAAATTCTATTCCGATTTTCGAAGAAAAAAAAAATGATAGTATACTATCATTAAAGAAAAAGAAATTTATTATCACATCTGCAATTTAGTCAATTTGGTGTTCCTCCATTACTCGCATCTTCATATCGAATATCCGTCTTTTCGTATTCTGACAATATTTGCACTCCGACAATATATCGAGTTTACGTACAGCATACACAGTCAAATGCGATTAGATACGATTAGATGTTAATGCGATAAGTCGTATTCGCGCAGCTCGTGATCAAAGGAGCAACGAGCAATGAACGGTCTCGCTCGACGGAGAAATCAGCCTCTTGCATGCGTTCGGTCTCGTATGATCGTCTCGTGTGTATTGTGTCTCTTGGTGTATGTTGTACCTGTCGTATCGGCGTCTGCCTGCATCGTCGGCAATCACTTTGGCCGGTAAACATACACGTGCATCTCCTGCCCATCTCGACCACGTTTAATCGCTCTCGACAGTCCCTCTGCGCCGAAATGGCCTCGGAATTGCGATTCGCCGTCCGCTGCGGCTCCCATCAGAAGCCCACCGCGAAGTCGCGCAATTCCGCGGCCGCCGGGCTGTCATACGGAAGAAGAACGGGGTTCTGCTCCACCACGGAACACGAGGAAACCACCTACATACCGAGCATCGAGTTCCCGCGATTAAATGGTGTAAGTCTTGTCCCGCATGGCGGGCCTGTGCGATCAATCTCAATCGGCGTCTCCGTGGGCACGCTAAATTTTCACAATTTTCTGTCTTGATTTTCGCATATTAATTAATTATCTCTCACTATTTTTATTGTAAATTATAATATTCTGCTTCTGTTTATCTTTTATCTAAATTTAAAGAGAAAGTAACAACAGTTTCGTACAGAACTTATGTAATTGAAGATTCCATTCGCAACGGATTGAATGAACAAATTGTCATTGACATATATATTCGCGAAGAAAAGTAGCGTAACAATCAAGAGATACAAACGCGGATTATAGAAGCTTTCCGAGGAGAGCCGATTGCTGGTCGCGGAGAGCGATACTCATTCCACGGTAATTCAATTTCACCGAGGCAAAGCCAATTCCGAGCTCGGAATTTCTCTCGTCCTTTGTATTAGCGAGAGAAAATATCTTTTTGAGAGCTATATGCATGTGTAGTCAGTCGAAAATCCCGCGATTCGCAGTGATTTGCCTTACCGTGCTGAGAGTATAGCTTCTAAGAAGCCCAAAGCATTTCGTTTTTATATTAGAGAGCTCAAAATCATATGGATAATCAAGGAATACAAGCACATAATATCGTACACATCTCGACAAGGGAGTACAATTATAAATATCAATTAATTTTCTTCTCTTACGGATTTCGCATTATTCTATATCTTTCTGTAAAGATTTTATTATGACGATTACATTTTTGAGTAACTATCATATGTTGACTTTATATCTCCGAGATTCCTTCACGCGTGTGCATTATGAAATATTTAATATATATATATATATATATATATATATATATATATATATAATATTATTACAACATGTTTCTTTTATTATCGCACGTTCGTATCTCTCGCAATCTTTAGCAAATTGCCTGCGGTGTCGTCGCAGGAATATATTGCACACGCTTATCACTGCAGTATATCTAATTGCATGCATATATTTCTAATAATAATAACGCGTTCTATTGCGCATTATATCTTCGAGCGTAATTTAGTAGAATTTCTGTGGGAAGTGATTCAGCTTTATATAAATATGTGACACAAGAATGAGATTGATGTCTAACATTATCTTTTGATTGATTGATGTCTTTTCCCTTTTGAACAAAATAAATCGATAATGCTCATCTTGAGGACTTGAGAGGAATATATTATATTCTGATAGAAATCTATCAGAAATGTATAAAAACTTGCAAGTATATAATTTGTAAGTATTATATTTTTTCAAAAATAGAATAATTTTAAACACATAGGAAATAAATGTCGTAATACTTAAAAGCGTAAACATCTTAAAGTTTCAATCTCGCGATACAATTTTTTCGGGTTTATAGATGTTATCCCTTTTTTGCAGAATATAAAATCAACAAATAAAAAATAAAAAACTGAGGAGAGAGAAGAAACTTATCACAATTTCATTTTGGGATAATGTATCATTTTTATATTTTAAAACTCATCGTTCGCAAATTATTAAAAAAAATTATCCTAATTTCGTATCATTCTTAAAATTAATAAAAAATATTTGTTCCCTTTTGTTATCCTTTACTTATACTTACTTTATTTTTATTAATAATACTTTATTTTAGCAAAAAGAAAAGAGTTAAAGCAATTGTTATAAAAAGTTCTAAAATAATTTGCATATTTTCCTGCGATTAAATATTTAATCTTTCCATCCCTTGTATTACGGCGTTTAGATAGCAAATATTAAGACGTGCGATATCTTTTATTAGCAGCGGAAATTTCGTGAGACGTTGACACGCTTCGAAGCAAATTTACGCGCGACAAGAGCAATAATGTATCGCTCTTTCTCTCTCTTCCTCCTCATCTCTTTCCGCTTTGACATCTTGTCTCTTCCTCTTGTCATGTAGACTTCCCCACTTTAAAGTTTAATTACCATGCCAAAGTAGAATTAACACAACTCAATCGACGGATCTGTCCAAAACTATAGTAACTGTTATTTCTAATTCTAATGTCTGGTTTCTCTTAAGAGATATATAAGCTATCTTTCAGGGTATTATTTGCAAAATATTGCTACAATGATAGATCAATGTAGATTGATCAACCAAAAACGTCGATTCCATTCAAATTCTTCAATTATTCACTTAGTCTTTATTTCCCTCCCGTCAAAACATGTGTAAAAAAATAATTATTTTTTTAACAAATATTTTATTTGATGCTCTGTGTATATTTTCACGTATATAATCGAGAAACTACAAATCGTTCGCTTTAGTCGAATATATTGTATCGTAGTACATACATGATTTAACTATCTGACAGTAATTAACTCATACTTGTGCACACCATTTGTCGCTGACACATACAGTGAATAGCGACATTCGCATTGTCGAGAAAATGCAATTGTATTCAAGCGAAGATGGTGTATTCTGAATTCCAATAAACCACGTCGACCGCATTATTCTGTCTCTCTGTTAGTTTTGAATAATCTTTATTCGTTATTTGTCACATTATCACAGTTATATCTTTTGAGTAATAACTTTCGTATTGATTCACATATAAATAAGTTTAAAAATAAGATTTTTAATTCTTTTAGATAAAAACGATAATAATTGTTTAACATATATCATATAAAATTCTGCAAATGTGAAAAATAATATACATTGATATTAAAATAATTTATATATATAAGTATATAATATTATATATAGGTATATAATTTTTTTAAACTTCCTAAGCATTTCTATAATTTAATTATATATAAGAGAATGAGCACAGACACATAATTATTAATACTTTGTTTTTCTTTTTATACTGTGATTATTTATGTTTTTTAAAATCTGTTTTTCAAATTTTAATTAGAATTCACGTTTCTCAAATTCTCACAAAATTGCGCGTAAGAAAGTTATAGCATAGTTTCTTAAATTAAATTAATTATTCTCCCTTAAAAGTTGCAGCACAGTTCTTTAAAAAAAATTAAAATTCTCATATTTAATGATCTTGTTATCATTAATGTTATTAAAGGATTAGTTATTAGGGCTTAGGTAGCTACATCAGTACGTTCATCTATTATTATTATCTTTTATTTCGTAATTACTAACATAAGATCGATGTGTAGGCTATGTTCGCAGAGAGACTATTCGCTTTTATGAACCGCCTTCATATACTTGTCTTTTAACCGGCAATATATCTACGTGTATCCCACGCGCTTCGTTCCATTCTAAAAACGTGATCCGAAAGCTATAGCGGCACTACTGTATTTCAGAATTCCTGGCAAAAAATTATTTCGCAAAGCACGTGCTGCTCGTTTCAAACAGACAACTCTAAAAGACGTAGTTATCAACGCTATCGCGCACAGCCTAATGATAACCTTCTCTCTCTTCTCTTGCCTCTCTACTTTTTTAATAACTTTTTAACAACTTGGTGCAACTTTTAATAACTTGTCTGTGTCTACTTGTGTCGTTGTCGATTCTTTAGTCGGTACGATACAGCTAACACTTGCGCTTTCTTGTTTCTCAGCAGGAGGGTGGTGCGTTGTCGATGACGGAGATGAAGAAATCATTGAGCTTCGATCAGGTGTCCCATGGCGGCAACACCTAGCACAGGCCTCATCCTCATCTTCGTCATCAACAACAACAACAGCAGCAGCAGCAACTTCAGCAGCAGTCGCAACAACAGCAACTGCCGCCGTGCAAAGTCACTCCTACGCACACGCGTCACACACACTGCCACTCACATTCACACCTACACAGTCACCATGCGCACAAACACCAAGCACCTCTGTCGAGGCAGAGACGGGGCTCTTCGGGCATCATCTTGGGTCAAGGTATGATTGTCCATCAACCACTGAATACCTATTATCCCATTCCATTATATTCGCTATGTCGAGCGATATGTCGATCGTTATGGTTAAATTTGCATGGGATAATTTGAAATCTCGTGGGTAGCAGGATATAGTCAGAAAGAAAAAAAAATGTCGAGTATAAAAAAATTATAGAGTTTACGTAGAAACAATATTTTTCTTTCTTTCGATGTATATTAAAATGTCAGAAAATTATTTTTAACTTTTTTTAACTTTTTTTCTTCCTTTTTTTAATCTTCTAAAAATTTATTTTCTATTTCCATATTTATTATTTTCTATTGCCATACTTATTATACTGCTGTAAATATTTAATGCATATATTAATTACTTATATAAATATAGTATTAATTATATTTATATCCACGATGTATTAAAAAATATTTCCTGCTCACAGCATGTTCGATTAAATTTTAATTAAAAAAAATATGTTTATCTAAATTTAAAGTTTTATGGATTATATAAAAATATCGTGATGGAAAGTTAAAGATATTTATTTATATTTTTATATTATATTATATTATACTTATATCTTTATGTACTTATATCAATGTGACTTCAATAAAAATAAATTATTAATTATTATTATACATTAGGAGGTGACCATCCTGAGAATATTCTCTGGAGATTCGATTGCGACCTAGCGGGTGAACCGGACGTAGTCATTTCCCCACCGCCCCCACCACCACCGCCGCCCTCGGCGACGGTCTCGAGGACCACGACTCTTTGACCAATACTGGAAGAGGTGCCGACAGGTGTGCCTGCTCAAAAGGAACTATCTACGCAGGCTTCGGTGGTCATCAACGTAATCGATCAAAAGGAGACGTGCTTATAGCATATATAGTCGCCGGCGCAGATCGGTAAACCGCAACGAGGGCCATCCCGCGCCGACGACGAGGTCGGATCATCATTGATTGAAAGCGTGATGACGAGAAACTGATGCTAAATGATCGATCAATCGGACAAGAGAATTATTTTTTTTTGTTTTAAATGAAATACATTCTTGGACGTGGTATCGTGTAGTATTCGCTATTGTTCCGACAGTAAACAAATATGTATGATACGACTATCTCGATATTCGAAGAATCAGCGAAATCGCACCGGCGATATAAAAACGTATGATTTAATCAAGATAATGGAAGCTATATAACTATCTTGGTTCGTTATAATAGGGGCTGATCTCAGTAAACGAATGGTTTCTGAAACTATTAGGATCAAAGTCGATCTATGAAAACAACGTTATTTCAACATACCAGGGACCCTCGATATGTATATAGCTGATGGAAACATACGTCTGACCAACAAATCGAGCCGGGATCAAATCGAAAAGTGCCAGTGCATGAGTGTCATAGATCAATCGTGATAATAGGAATAATAGGGACTGCATAGAAAATGAAATGCCACGCGCAATGCCAGTTGACCAGGAATTGCTCGTGTTTCGAAATTTTCCGAGGCAATGGTAGAATATCGAGTGAAAAGAGTCGAACATTTGTCCGAAGTGTGTCCAACCAGATTGATCGGAACTGACCGCGATGCCGCGGCATGCGTGTCGACGGAACGCGAGTAGGTTTCAAGAGCCGAATTTCAAATTACACATATCGAAGCGAATGTAGAAAGCTGATAAAGTTCGTTTAAAGGCTGGTTTTCGCGTACAGAATTGTATTTCAAGGTTATATTGCAATTTGTAGACTAGAAATTTTTCGCGGAAACCGCCGAAAAACCATCCATTATAAAATAGCTAAGAAAATATCCGCGATTGCCTCTTAACTGTTTGACAGTAATATGCAATTACTTTACAATCATCCGATTTTGCGATTTCTGTGAAGGCGAGTGTCAAATAGATTGTAAACTCGCGGACACAGGTCGCACGATAAAGCGATGCCAACGTCTATTGGAATACAATTTCCAATGACAATAATTTCGGACTGTAATTTTTTGCAACATAATACTCGCGCGTGAACTTTCCCTTTCACGATTCTTCCTCGATCTCGATCAAAGAGATGCGAAGCGAAAGGAACCAACATGAATAATCAATTATTAAACAGCTAAGTAAAAATGTCACATGCGATGAAAAATAGTGCAATAAAACATTGAGGACTGTATCATATGACTCGGACCAAATTCAAATTAGTAATCACTGCCGAATTTAGCCTAAACAAACGTCAAAGCAAATAAATGTCCAATAATTTTGAGCAAAGATCGATAAATATAAAAATTAAATTATAACAAGTTGATATAATTGATGCTTCTTATTATGAAAATTCATATTTATGTCAAAATTTCTTAATTTTTCTGAATTAATTCACTTTATTATGAAACATTACATAAAGCATCATTAGCGAAAAGTAAAATCAAAATATAATTTTTTTTTTTAAATTCGCTGCGTTTCTAACAATCTCTTATTGGAAACCCCCTCGAATCATTTAATTAGAGAAACAAACAACTCAAAGTTCGAGTCACAAAAAAGTTACAACAAATCCTATCCTATAATAATGATATGCGTTTTGTATATATTATAAGTAATCTCTTTTGCCATGTTAACACCACACTACGTTTGCGCAAACAACGTATGTATAAATAAACGATTTAGTAAAAAATTAGTTATTCCTAAAAGGGACACACACACATACACATACATTGGCACAATTATATAATTTACATTTAAAAAATTAATCACAATCTAAAATTGAGAGAGTCGTAAGATGCCTGAAATGATGAAAAAAAAAGAATACGATCACTTGATGAAATCTCATTGTATTATGTATAAGCAAAATGATACATACTAATTGTTGAAAAGTGATTTATAAATCTTTTGTATAAATATAGTATATATGTGTGTGATTTATAAATGCACTTATAACGTAATGTATATGTATAAATATGTATATGTATGTATACGTCGACATGTGTGTACATAAATACGAGCATATTACGTGCGCTTGTGGTAGGTGAGAAAATCCGAGGAGCGCGCGAAAGACCTAGTCATATTTTGACACAATCGAATAGTTTATTATCACTGACGTATGTACAGCGAGCATTTTTCACGAAAAGATAGAAAAAATAGATAAGCCGATTAACTGTTTTTAGCTATACGCGACGTTTCATATATTGTGAATATATTATATCGCTGTTTGTTGAGAAAATTACGTCGTGTGCAATGAATTTATTAATACGTTACACTAGCCGTTGGACAGTGGGAGTGAATGTATAAGTGTATGCATGCGAGTACTTAAGAAAAAAATTTTGTTACAAGAAAAGGAAAGAAAGAAAGATGAAGAAATAAAATGTGTTCGAAAGAACGAGCAATCCATACTGCCACATCCGACAAACAATTCGCGATTTTCAACACATTTATACATAACAGCGTTACATGAAACAGTTAAAAAGTTAAAAAGCGGAAATTAATTTATCAGCGAGTGTAATGATTCCATGTATAAGTTTACGCGAACGAAAAAATTCTCATTTGAAAATTCGATATCGATAACTGCAATATAGTGACGCATTACTTTCATTTGCATAAAAAATATTTCTGTACACTTCTTTGTGAGAGTTCTTTTGATATTTCTAAAAGCGACTATTATTGTGATACATTACAGTGTTTTTACGGCAAAATAAAGCTTTATTTTTCTTCTTTGTCGAAGAAGATGAATAATGTAAAACTCAAAGTAGGAGCTAACAACGATTGGTTCATTGGTGCATTAATAATGAAACATAAACTAAAAAGAATATCTATTAGCAACGAGAACAACAGATGTCTGGATACATTTTTTACATCGAAATAAAAGGTTTAAACATCGGTTGTACAATATTTAATAATGCAAAAAATAAACATTTTCGACGCTCATAAAAATTTTAATAACCTACATAAAATTAATATATTTTTCACAATGTTATTATTACATATAATAGTTGAAAACTATTATATGACTTACTTGTCAGAAAAAAAGAAATTATTTTTAAAAACATTTATAGTTAAGTAATCATAAAATGAATATCAAAAAGCAATATAATAGCAATATTTTTTTTTAAAGAAAAAGAAATAAATTTGTAAGTATATAAATACTTTCATAAGAAAATTTTACAATTTTTCAAAATAGAATCAGAAATTAGAGAATAAAAAAAAGAATTACGATATATGTTCTATTTCTTATTGTATTTGTGTCTCTTTTCGATATATTAAATTACCTATACTTTTATTCTTTTCACCTTTCTCAATTTATTCAATCTATTGGACTGGTTATTATCAATTGGACACATTATGGCCATCTAACTTTTAGCTCTTTTAACTTAACTCTTTTAACAACGAGGTGAAGCAATCAGTTTCTCGTCTCGTGAAAGAATATTCAACGAACATTTTTGTCGATCGCATGCATAATTCTGCAATTGCATTTCTCCGTCGCAAGTAATTCTATCAGCGTAACATTTTGTGGACAACATGACAAGTCAATACAATATTCCATCAATCGTAACTAACTCTTCAGTAAAACGTTTGAATATCCCTATCTTCGACCAGTCACGACCATTGACGGTTGCAATGCTTACGCCAATCTCATTGTACATATCCGCATTTCCGACAAATCTGCTGAGAAGATATCTCTCGATGCCGCATAGAATCGATTTCAACAATCTCTCTATAGATAGTAATGTTCGACGGATTTCGAGGAAATTGTTTCATCACAAATCTACATTCGTATATAATCCGATATCCGTAGAACAAAGCAGATAAAGCAGTCGGCGAAATATGTATGATTGAATATTCCGCAACTCTCATTCTCTAATCGGGTCAAAGACTTAGTCTACGTTCAATGAAAAAAACAGCTCAAGTAGAAACAATGTGATAAATAAGTTCTAATGCTTAACTTGATATAAGTTAATACGTTAACAGTTTTATGTATCTTTCGAACGTTTTCGTTTTCGATTTCAATTAATTCCTCAATTTTATAATATAAACGTTATACATGTTTGTTTTTAATAAATCGTTATCAAATTAATCAAGTAAAGAACAATTAATATTTATTATTTATTATATCTATTAATGATAATCATTGATGTTTTAATCCTTATATCTTTTAGTCTATGTGCAACGAAAAAAAAATTATTTATAACAGTTTGATGATCAATTTTCTACTCCGCAGTTATTTGAAAGTCATAAAATTATCTTATTTTTTATTGTAAAGAACATGTTCCGTAATTATAAATAGCGGCTGAGATAATGATAACCGTAAATATATCAAAATACAGTTATAAATATTAAATATTGTTGGAATATGTCATACTGTTAATTACACTCTTTTTCGTATCATCGAAAAAGAAATGTTCAAATTGTTAAAAAAAAATTAAATCATTATCGAAGTAAACACAGCCACGTTATATTGAAAATTGCATTCGTTTAATTGTATCGCTTCAAAGAGAGTACACTAAAATCCAAGTCATTCCCTGACATTTCAGACCAGAAAAAAAATGAGGGAAAAGTACCTGAAACATAATATCGTCAAACGAAACTGTCAGAAATAATTTATTATAACATTAACATGATTTTATAGTCTATCTCTTGAAATATTTTTTATAGCATATATTTCTAAAAATGCGCGAGAAAAAAGAAAGACGCAAAACAAGAAAGAGAGAGAGAGAGATAAATAAAAGAGATCAATAATTAAAATAGATTTATCATATTTTTTTTTTCTAATTTTTTCATTTTATCATATCTTCTTTTTCTAGTTTTTTAAATAAAAACATTTTTTTAAATTTGTATTTTATTGTGAAACACTAATTACAACGATGTCGCATTTGCATTTTCAAATTTTTTATATGCACTAAAATTACTTGCAAAATGTCAGATAAATATATTAAACGACGCAGAGATTCGTAAACGACAAAAAATTTTCAATACTGCTTAATGAGGCCCTGGAACAAACGATTTTCTTGTCTCATCGTCTCTCTCTTTTTTCCTTTTATTTTTTTTTGTCTTCCGAAGCATTGAGACCAAAGAAGAGAATCCATTGATTCAATACTTTGAAGCAAATGTCGCCAATAAAGATAGAGAAAGAAAAAAAAAGAATTCTTACTTTTCTTTATTTCTCGATCACAATTATGCTCCTTGTCACCGTTTAGTCAATTAATAAATTGTATGTTGCAAAGCAGACAAGCAGACAAGCAGAATTTATCGCAGCTGATTCATTCATATTAGTAACAATAGTAATTGAAGTGAAACATAAATTATTAACACAGCAAAAACAGGAAAGTTGTTTGGCTAAATATTAAAAAAAATGTGTGTGTGTGTCAACAACTATTTATCTAATAAATAGCTCATTTCTTATGATCTTATAATTTAAATATGCAATCAATAATTACATATATGTGATATAATTTCATTTTTTTGGAGAACATAAAATATTGAAATAAAAACATATTTCATTTATTCCATCTTTTTCTAATTCATGGAATCTCAATAAAATTATTAATTGGAGTTTGCTTAAAAATAATCTATCCATGACAGAGAATTATTTCTAATATCTTGAGTGACTTTACATAATTAATTATAAAAATAACGATATTACAGCATAAAATCGCGCATAAAAGAGAAATCGATGAACAAGAAATTTTTCCGCAAATTTAATCTTTTATATCTTGGTATTTTCAAACAAAATATATTCGTTATTTTTTACAATTAAATTTGATTTATCTCGCATCATGTCTTTGGAAAAAAAAAAAAATGCTCCGATATATTTATATGAATCCTATTTCACGTATAAAATCGATGATATTACTTTCATTCAGTGAAAATATTGGACAAAATTATATTATACCTATCAAAAAGCTTCCTTTTGATTTTAAAACAATGTGAAAAGTAGAAACCTAATCAGTTTATTCAATTGAGTTTATATGATATTTTATCAAACAACCGATAATATAAGAAATCGACAACATAAAAAAGATTCGCAACATAATATTCGTAATTAATTTTTTAAAATTATTTTAGTATAAATATTTAAATTTATTATATATATATATATATATATATATATATATATATATATATAGAAAATAAACTTTCTAAAATAATTACACAAATAAATTTAATAATATATCAATTATTAACATTGAATTGAATATAAAAATGTAAAATGTAAAATAATTCGTTGTATAAGTCATTAAATATTCGTTATATAAGTCATTAAATATGCTAATATAAATTGCGTAATATCTATATGTCGTTTCGATTTGCCCAGATAATTTGAAATAATTGCATCGATAGATTTAATGATAGTGTATCAACTGTTAATAGTGATGTAGATAAAATGTAAATGGAAGTCTTTTACGTAAGTTTTTGCATCATTACAGTAATACTTACATTGCATAAAATACACTTATCGTATTTCATTGATCAAATCGTTTGTCATCAAATTGCTGTTCATATCATTATAATTTTATCAAGAACTAATAGACTGAAATACGTATTGCGTGTTTATTCGTTACTATTGCATAATCTGGAAATTTTTATTTAAATTTTAATTAACAAAAAATTATGCAAATCTCTTAATAGGAGCTTTTTTCAGTTTTTCGCTCTTATTTTATATTTTACGACGATACGAACGCTCAATCAAGTTGATTGCGTTTCTTTATTTTCAATAATCGAGCCGTTAAGCGAAGTCTGGCTCGCTCAGTACTCGCAAAATTTACGAGCACTACGCCAGGAATTTCCCGGCGGAGTGTCGACTAGTTTGGATATCGATTGACAAACAGGACCTCTTATTAACCGTTCCGTCCCGGATATCTGATCGAAAAGCTTCCGTTGACAGATCTGTCGGCAGAGGCCTATAGATAAATCTGCGCGAGTCCTATCCTGTTGATTGACAAAGCTCGAGCTCGTGACGTAGTTCATTGCGATAATAATTAATAAATTAAATAATAATTAGAAAATTTAGTAAATTTTCTAATATCAATATTCACGCAAATATATGCTTATTATCGAATTATTATTTAATCCATCGTATATTCTATGCATTTGTCAATACATATGAATCTAAATAGTGTGCTTTGATATAAATCCGATAATCGTAATCTGATTCGACTTGACATCGTGTAGTTATGAAAGAATATATTATATATATAGATATAGAAGAATATATATATATATATATATATATATATATATATATATGCAATATTTTCATAGATTATCTTAATTAAATTTCTCTTCTTCATCAATATACAATAAAAATATAACAAAATACAGAATCTGGTATGTAAAATATTATTTCTTAAAAGATTTATATGGTATAAATTGTCTCCATTACGATTGTCCTTTTATAATTATTTTAATTGTAAAATTATATAATTATAATTATTACAATCTTATAATTAACATTATATTTATAATATTAATATTTATTATAATAACAACAAAATATAATAATAGAAACAAAACTAATTTTGCAATAATAAGTTATTAATATTACAAAATGAATTAAAAGAGAGAAATACAATGAATTAAAAGAAAGAAATATAATATAAATTTAAATATATAAATAAATTCATTGCTAAAATATAAAATATGATACGAATAATATATTGCATTCAATATAATAATATTTTATTAAAAATGACTCAATATTAATATTTAATGAAACGCAATAATCAAATAAATTTCCATTAAAAAAATAAATGGTTGTATTTTAAGTTGCTTATTCATTGTTATACTCTAAAACATTAACATTCTTCAATATCTACATTGATATTTTGTAATTATATAAATAATACTTTTTTTAGTTTTACAACGTACATTCTTTTTATATGTCGGATATTATTTTGCAATATATAGTAATTTTATATTCTAGTATATAATAATATCATTGCTATTAAATGTCAGAATATTATATTACTATTAATTTTATATTTTTTATGTGTAAGATAGTCACTTCTTCATAGAATTTACAATCAGCGCAATTGATAAAATATCTTTAATATTTGCTTTATATTATTAATATTTGCAATACACTTTTCTAATCTGCAACATCATAATCTCGAGAACATCAATTTTAAGATCACGATTGAACGATATTAATTTATATATGCTCTTATTTGATATTAACAAGTTAAAAATTGATTTATTACAAAATAAAAACATTAATTTATTAATATTTCATACAAAATAGTTCAATAAAAAAATTTTAAATAATATACGTTAGAAGTCATTTATATAAAAAAAATATACTTAAATGTTATTTTCAAGTATATGTATACCAGTATATAATTAGTAATTGAATTATAAATCAATCCATCCTCTAATTAGAACCTTTCTAAAGCAATGATCTCTAAGCTTAATTATAATGGTGATATTATTCTGCCATTTATGTCCATTATATATATAACTATTAATTATAAAATATATATATATATATTTTTTTTTTATAATTAATAGTTATCATTTTATAATATTACATAATTATTGTGTATTACAAATATATAATAATTATTTATTTCGAAATTAAATAATAAATTAAATTACTTTCAAATACTCTGCTCACATTATAGTTATTCGTTTATTATCGTACAGTTTAGAAATTAAAATTTTTTGTTTAAATTAAAAACATTTTATATTTTTTTTGCTTATTTTTTATGTTTATAATGTTCTTCATACGTTTTCAAAAATTTTAATAAATATTGATATTTTTAATAAATATTGAGAATTAATTAACGGATGATTTCGATTTTCAAAGAATTATTTAGTAATTTCCATAACAAATTATGCGCTCAAGTTTTAAAAATGAAAAAATTATGAAAAATTACGTTATTTTTGTTAAATATCTTTATTATTTTTTTCGATAATAAAAAAATTAGATATTTTGCTTTTTATTATATGAATATAGGATGTTCAACAATCAAACCAAAATGTTTATTAAAAAATCTGTAGGTAACGAAACATAAAAATTTCAATATAATGCCGAAATTTCTATTGAAAAATATATATGATTGCTCATGAACATCTAATGATAAACAATTTCATGCGATAACCAAATGATAGTAAGCAGCAAAAATAAAATAATTAGTATTTTACGAAAGAATATCATCCTAAGAGGATATCGTTTATTTTTTACAAAAACCTTACGTTTGTTGCAAAATCGTATATGTATAGCTAATTCAGAGACATTTGGATGCAATCTGATAAACTTAACATCATAAAATCAATCATTAACATTTTAGTATCTTGCTTCACACATCGAGGCTTACTTGAATATCTTATTTATGTGAATATTCTATATATTCTTAGGTTTTTAGTATAATAAAATCAATATGTTATATAATTAATGTGTTTTTTTATATCGTCGAATTTGTGCTTGAAGCTTTGATCAATAATATATATACATATACATATACATATATATATACATATATATATATATATATATATATATATGTATATATATTAGAAAATCTAGAAAAATATTTTTAAAATATTTAAAAAATGCAATAAATTATATATTTACTATATTTGCAAATTTATATATCAAAGACTTTAAATTTACAGTGTTACAGTTTACTTATATATTTGTTTTAACAAACATTACGTATGAAAAATTCTATTTTAACGAATTGATAAACATTCAATCATTCACAAGATGAAGGACACAATCTTTGCTGATACCGTTTTCCTTTAAAGTTGCATTTGTACGTTCCAATCTTTTCGATGAATATCTTTAAGCAATTATATTAATTGAAAAGTTAAAAATGCAAATAGATAGGACGCACTCCACAATAAATTATATCATATATAAATGATATCGTTAATATCAATAAAAAATTGTAAATCAATAAAAAAATCAGATATCTTTTTACCCGCTCAACACTACTTTATATCCTCTGTGTCCGGATGTTTGCATAGCTTTATCAAGTAATTCGTATAATTTTGCTACCGAATTGTCAGCAAACACATGTACTAAATATACAGTACTACCAGTTAATGATCTAATTTTCAATCGCAATTCGCCAGTTTTTCCAGTTGCTTCATTAATCTGATGCAATAATGGAGGCTAAAGTAATAATATTTGAATTGTCAAATAAATTGTATTCAAATGCTTTTACTTTTGATAAAATATAATTTCTTTCATATTTTGCTGTTGGTCAGATAAATTTCTCACCGTACTCTTTCTTGCATAAGTGGCTGATTTTGACATGCGCGGATGTTTTGTCGTAAAACAACCAGGGACGAGATTGGCGATTTTGGGTTTGCCGATATCATTAATTTCTGCTGTGCTCGACGCCTTTGATCGTAATATCGATTGCATACCGATATTTAATCGTCCTCCAGATAAACTAGCAGATTTTGAACGCGGCCGAAGACAATTTCCAGCAGTCCCCGGCCGACTAATAAAGTATAATTAAAAAATAAATTAATCGAAAATATAAATAAGTTGATGTCAAATTAGTCAAAATAAAATAAATGCTAATTTTATTTTTATTTATCTAATCTAAAAGAAAACCTAGATGAAGATCTGTCGGAAGAACTGTGATATCTCGTCTTGTTACTTTGAATTCTCAAAGCATTTCTCGACAAGAATGATTGTTCATTTGCCGACATATCATATTCCATATTTTTCGTAGCCAATTCTCTCTTTTTTTGAAATAATAATATTTGTAATTTGTATTGGAATTTTGTAAGAATTTTAACAAATATAAGCAGTTTATTAATAGCTTTACTTTTTCTCGTCGACTACTTCGTGCTAATTCAGCATTAATATGAGATTGAAGATGAGAACTCGAACAAACATTGTTATGTGAAGCCAAAATTTGCGACCTCAGAGAAAATAGATCGGCAGAAGGTGTTTCCAAAGAGATTTTGGGTTTCAATAAACTAGTAAAGTGTAAAAATGCATTATAGCTTGAGTAACAATTTAAAAAATATTTTCTTACATATAACTATCATAAATAACAAATAAATTATTTTTGGCATTTGAAGATATGTGTTAGATATGGCAAATTTTTAAATATTTGTTCTGGCTGTTACATAATACCGGTTTGTTGGAAGAGATAAAAATGGAATATTCTCGGAAGCGTTATCTTTTGATAAAGAGTTGATATGACCAGATCTTTGAAAAATGGTATTTGATCTGCGTGAGGTAGTCGATAACAAGCTATCTACTGCAGATTGCTTTCCCAACCGATATCCTTGACCAGGAAAACTAGCGGTGTCGCCTACATATAATTCCGTTCTGCGATCTTCTATCTATAAGAGAAAGTAAAAACGATGACAGCCAATTAAATTTTTCTTAACTAATCAATTTCATATTATATCAAAGAATCTGTAGTAAAAAAAAGTACGAAGGACTAATCATATTTAACTAATAATTTACTATGAAAGGTACTCCATCAGGATATTCTTGTTGCAATTCAGATGGAAAATATCCATCCAGAATATCGCGAATGAATGAGCCTGCAGTCGGATCATCATAAGATCGTAATGGTTCTTCTTTGACGACCATACCATTTTTATAAAATTTTAACGTTATGCAGGAAAGAGTCTTTAATCACAAAATGCATAAGGAAAATACTGATCATTGATAATTATCAAAATAGGGATAAATATATTAATTCCAAAAACTAGTCAACAATTAGTAAATTAATTTATTCGATATTTAAAGTATATCTTATTGAAAATGTATCACATGTAATTAAGCGCGTGATACTTCGCATTATTTCTGTAATGTACGCGATGTGAAAGCACGCCTTACAAATTAGAGCTATACTTTAAAAGTCGCTCCTCCTCCTTTTTCGTTATGATGAATGTGAACTTCGCCCTTTCCCGCGGCTAGGTTTAATTGATCGATATTAGCAACTAACTGATCATAACAGGCGTCGAGATAATTACTACAACGGAATTACTAATTATTGTTATAATCGATTATTTCCACTTCAAACTAATAATGTTTATTCCAGTTACTTGCTATCGCCGTCTATATTCATCGAGTTGTTCGTATCACCCACCCACGTCAATCCATAATCAGACAAAAACTTCTACAATATTGTAATTGTTAATTATTGCTCTCAAATCTATTTAAAATGAAAATTTAAACCTCCATTTCGATGATCTTGTGTTCTAATGTCAGACATCGTTGATAAAAATATTCGGAATTATTAGCCTGAGTTCGTTGTTCTTTTTTCCGCACGAGTTCCTGATTTTTGTATTTAGCTTCCCAATTTTTGATCTATCATATATCATTCAAAAAAAGAGAAAAATTAAAAAACATTAAAGAGATTATATTAAAGAATTTTTTCCGTAATAAGAAAAATTATAGAATGATTATATAATTACAAAATAATTAGAAAAAGAAGAAAAGAATACATGAGAAAGGAAATATATTAAATATTACTTTTCAAGAAAATTTAATAATATATAAAAAAGATACGCGAATGTAATTAAATCTAATAAAGATTAGCTTTCTACTAAAAGTTTGCTATAAATTTTTGAATGTTACATTCCTAAATTAAGAGAAGCGTACAGAGAACCTTCCGTTTTAAGCGACCGATTTCTTGATCTTTAGTTCGCAATCCCTCTTCGGCTTTTGTCAAAACGGTTTGCATCTTTCGCATCTGTGATTCGGCCAGATGCAATTGTTTCGTTAACATACTAATGAGCTCACTTTCTGAAATTAATGCGATAGCTATGATATAATTTCAAAAAATATGGAAATTACGTTTTCTCTAATATCATACATAATATAAAATTTTGTTTTATATTAACAAATTTCTATTATATATATTCGTTATTAAACATTAACTCTTCTCAACTGTGCATGTATTATTACAAAATTTTTTTAAACCTTCTTCGATTATGCTATTTACAGGAATGGAGTTCCTAGTCATCTTGGAAGTATTATTCCACAATTTTCTCGCAGAAAAATTCGCATTGGAAACCTGACAGCGAACATGTAAATAAAATTTGGCATACTCTTTAGTATTCTATATACAACAAATATATTGCACAGTTACCGTTTTATTGATTCGATTTGAAGATTTGCTATAATCGAGAACGATTTTGTTGTCATCCGATGGACCTGTCCTCAGAATTAGAGAATTTCCCGTTGTAGTGTTTGGTAGGCATGATGACGAAGGTAATACTTTCAATCTAGTAAAATGCTACATTATTTTACTTTTACGAGCAATATGCTGATAATTACTAATAAAATACACATTTTTCATTGTTGTAAAAAAATGTGACATATCCTAATATAACCTACTTGCAATTGCTGTCATGTGACAAAAATAAGGAATTTCTTGGAAATTTCTTTCTCGACTGAATTGAGGAATTTCCTTGGCTCATGTTTTGAATGATAGCATTAATTAATGAGTTCGACAACATTTACATAAATTTTCTTACGTCGCCAAAAATCAGTTATTCGCCCGAAGTTGTATTTACAATATGCGACGAAAGAAAAGTCGATGTCGATTTAAATAAATTCAACGTAAAGGAAGTACATAATGATAATTTAGAGGACACAAAAGCAAAAAAAAGTTTTCATTTATAACTTTCATAGTAAAAAAACTTACAATGATATGTTTATGTTAAACTACTTATTTAAAAAATTATGAATTAAAGATATAGATGATAAGTCTATATTTTAATAATGTTCTTTTTCTCTTTCTATATTCTATTTTATATTTTTCAATTTGCAATTCCGAATCAATAAAATATCCGAAATAATATAATTTAAAATTTTACATGATTTATTTGATATGCTTATTTGATGTCTCGTGCGCGCGTGATTGTAATTTATTATAAACAGTCTTTAAAAGTCCTCGTTCTAATTGCATAAGATATTTAATTGCATGTTGAAAGATATAATGAAAACAAGGTCAAGATTTTCCGCTGGATCGACTTTGACATAAAAAATCACATAATCAGAATAGAGAAAATTATACAGTCATTAATACATTATTTACATTATAATCTAGAAATTTATAATAAATATGTAATGCAAATGTAAATAATCACATATGAAAATAAGCTAAAATTTAATTATTTTAATCAATATTTACAAGAACACATAGCTTAGCTCAATACATTTAAATTTTTTACATACGATTTAAAAGTATTTAAATATTTTATTATAAAATATTTTGCTTTAAATTTAATTTTTTAGTCAGATTCTTTGAAATTAAAAAAAATATTCATTTGAAAATATTTATTTTATTTTATTTTATATATATATATATATATATATATATATATATACATCCTCAAAATATATTTAAAATTTTTTTTATTAGATATCGTATTTTTAAAAATATATATTTAGCAACACACACACACATTATTATTCATTTGTGATTAAAAGCAAACATTTAATTTTCAAAATTATTTCATCAAAATTAAATCCCATAAAGATAATATCTCATAAAATACATTTAACGTTACAATATACACGAATGTTTAAAAAGTTATTTTTTAAAACAAAAAGAAAAAAGAGAGAGAGAGAGAAAGGAGGAATATCATTATTAAAGAATTAATCTTTAAGAGCACTTAAATGGATCATTGATATCTCGCTAATGAATCACACGTCCAACTCATTCATCGCATGTTACAGCACTGCGCGTCGGCGCAGTAATTCTTAATCGATCGCGGTGTATCGCTTGTATTTGGATCACGTGAACAATGGCGTCATCAAAGGGGCCGACGTAACAAACGGTTACATCGCGCCGGCGATCGTGCAGCTGGCGTGCCGTCAACTGCCGCATTCTCTTAATTTTATCGTGCGTCGTAACGCGTCTTCTCCAGCTCGACAACGACGTGGTGAATAAGCCTAGTACCGCGGCGCCAAATAATTATCACGTGTGCCACGTCGCGTGGATAAAAATGCCGCGCAAGAGAACGTTCACGCTTCACGAGGTATTCTCTGGACGCAGGAACGGCACGAAGGTGAGATTTCGATCGGTTGTCCTTCGATTTACGCGATCTCGCTGCTCTCGAAAACAGCTGATTACTGGCCACGTGGTGTTTTATAGAAATTAAAGAGATCAACATTACTTAACCTGACTTAACCTCAAAACAAGCAGTGGGGCTATGGGTTTGTCAATGACATATCTTTCGGAGCATCGATATCAACTTATCATTTTCGCGATTTTTCTACGAACGTCGTATTACCCGAAGAACGTCGTATGTAGAATGTCGATATGGAACATTTATGATATTTCAAGACCATTATCTATTCATTGAAGCCTTGACGTATCTCTATCATTTAGCGCCGCTAAGCTAAGTTTTTCCTTCGACAATACTTGAGAATAATTTTCTATGGAGTTAGGACTTTCTATTGTTGCTCACTCTCTCTTTTTCTTTATATGTAAAAAAATTAAGAACTTGTTTGGTCTCCTCATTTTGGAAACAGATTATGGTGATATTTTTAGCATATGAAAAGAATTATAGAGTTTCTCTTTAACAATTATCATATGAAAAATATAACATCGTTTCTTTCACTTCACATTCATTGTCGAAAGAATTATTCAAAACAATGTGTTCCAAATTGAGTACTAAAAAATCAATATAAGTTGATTATTAAATGTGAATTATTATCACAATAACATTTATATTTTAATTTTTAAGAGATTTTTTAATGGTGAGAAAGAGAAGTAACTTTATACGTTTTCTTTAACTTTATTATTTTATATTATTGTATTATTATATTTTTCTCGTTAACAATTGCAATTTCCGAAACATCGAGAAAAATTCCAACTCTATTAAAAATATAATACAATAATATAAAATAATGTGATTAAACATACATATATACACAAATATATTTATAAAATTATTAAAATTGTTCTCTATAAAAAGTCTCTTTTAAAAATTATCATTTATCATATATTAATAATTATCTCACTACAATGAAATTATATATATATATATTGCTAAAATACATGAAATATCTATGTCTTTTATTTATATTTAATTAAAAAAATAGAATAGAAGCTTCATAAGATTTTCTTGTAAATGGATTTATCCTTGTAGATTTCCTTCACAATGTGAAGCATGTTATGCAATTAGAACGTTTGTTAAGCAAAATTAAATATCAATTGCATATCTGTTGCATAATATCATGTAAGATATTCTGTGAATTCACTATACTGTTTTCCTCGTATGCACACATAATTGATTCTTTTTTTCAATAAATATATCTCGAACTTTATATTTATTATTTATTTTTTAATACTTTGTTATTGTTTTCTATAAAAATTAAATTTTTGTGACATAATACCTTAAATTAATATAAGAACTCATTTTTGAGAATAATACTTATATGAGGAAGTATAACGTTTCACTTCTTAAAAATTATATAATAAATGTGCTACATGGCTATTGCGATGCGTATACTTTTATACCGACTTCGAATATAATTCCATCGATCAAATTGCTCTTGCCTCGATTATAAACTTGATAAGGTCAATCATGAAATAATTAAGCTTAATATTATAGTCGGCAAATTTTTTGTTTAGAGAACCAATCTTCGAAACTATTTGACTTTGGAGTTTAAAATTATATAAAATTATATTAATATTTTACTAATTCACTGTTTTACATCATAAAAAAAATATATATTAAAAGATCCTTGAAACTTTTAGGCTCAAACATGTATTAAGAATTCTATAAAATTGCATTAAAATCATCATTTGTTTAATTATAATATGACACAAATTATCGATCGATCAAGAAACGCGGCCTCTAAGTTTCACCGCAGAATAAACTTAAGAATGTGTCCCAAGAAATAATTTATATGAGTATATGTGTAATACGCTTTGTATTGACAACTGCATGTACACGCTGCACGTAAGAAAAATAATGATGAATTTTAACAATTTGCGTTAAAAGAACTTAATATTTCATAATATTAATGAATAATATTCTCTAATTAAATATTTTATGTTCTTGCGAGTCAAAATATAATTTTTTAAGTTACTTTTTTATCTATTGCTATGTTCAATTAATTGTTTAACGGATTCCTGATTTACCATATATATCATTTCAATTTTATACTTATTCTTAAAGTCATTTGAAAATAAATACTAATTATTTTGTAGTATATCTTTAGTAGTTATATCTTTTACAAACTCCATTAATATTTATTTCAGTAGATTGGACTAAATAATCTTGTTTTTAGTAATTACTATTAATGACATTACTTATTTCATTATTTCTTCTAATTTAGCATATATAGAAATCATTTGAAAAATTAATCGCAATTGTATTTATGATACCTTTATTACAAAATAACTAACATAAACTTATTTTATTGTTTAATAAATATTTAAAAACTAGAAAAATTTAATTTTTAAATATAAATATATATGTATAGTTATTTTTTGGCTAATATTTTGGCTCATATTTTTTTATATGCAAACGGTTTGAATGAATTTTGAATAAATTGTATCACTTTAAATAAGTCGATTTGGTTATCGATAACTGACTGTTAAAAAGTTTTTTATCATTTTGTTTTTTGTATCATATGATTTATTCATAAGTTTATTCATAAGTACAGTATTATCGTCTCACACTGTATTAAGAACGATCGAAAACCGGCGCAATGGTGGGGTCATAAAGATAGTCACCGCCTCGTGGTCCGGTTGTGCCTTTCAGTGCCGGCATTTCATTCCGTCTGCAATCATGTCGATTGCATTGCGATTTCTTTCGTTCACTGCACGTTTCAAATCGCATTTATCGTATCTCGCGAAATTGTAATCGTGTTTCTCCGCGCGTTTTCAAGCTTCATCTTTGACGTAAGTGATACTTTGGACACAACGACGATGTTGACATTATGATCTTTTTCATTTATTAGCAAGCGAACTTATGACTTGTTCAACTTCATTATCTATATGTACATCGAGATCATTTTAAATTCGATATGATATTCGGAAAGTGAAGGAAATGTTGATGTTGCAAATTTTCTTGTTATCTCATCACTAGCAAATTATATTTATTATTAATGAAGTAACTATGCTGATGCTTTTTGCATTGAACTTATTCCTTTCAACATGATTCATTGAAAATGGAAATAATGAAAAAAACGAACGTTATACTAGTGTCATTGGTCATTTTGGCTTATCATTATCACTTATCGTTATATTTTTTCTTCAGTTAGCCAAAAAGATAAAGGATATATAACCATCATTGTCTATAAATATATTTCTAAGAGGATATTTGATAATATATACAAATAATATAAAATAAAAAAGAAGAATAATAAAAAGGAATTCTTTTGATAATATAAATCTTTCACGGAAAGACTAAAAAAAGTGTATTAATTTTTATAAATCAATATCACATATCAATGAATCATATTAAATTTTACAAAATGCCTTGCTGTTATAGATCTTAAAATTGTTTTATTTTTGATATTAAAAAATTAAAGTAACTAGTAAGTAATTAAATGTTAATATGTTACAGTTTTTCGTGAATTTTCCATATAACTAAAAGTTCTATTTTTTAAATTAAATGAATTTAGACAGTTTTGACTTTAGAAATACTGCTTATTCTAATCTATGCATTAATATGTAAAATTTTGTCGAATTTTCCATATAACTATATATAACCATAAATAAAAGTTCTATTTTTTAAATTAAATTAATTTAGACAGTTTTGATCTGGAAATGTATCTTCCAATCTAAGCATTAAATAATTTTTTTATTTTTTCATCATTCATTATCACAGTTTATTCATCAAATTTTATTCAGTGTTTTACCTTGAGACATGCAAATAAGATGAAAGACATCGTAGTTGTATTTCAAGTTAGTAAGGTGTTCGGTTGTTTTGCTAATACGTGATCACATTTTTTATTTAATCTAGCATTTATGTCATCTAAAAATTATGTAATAAATTTACATAACCATGACGAGATAAATATATATATCTAAATTTTTATTAACCAAATATTGCTGAAATATATCATGCTTTTTATAATTTTTAATATTTTTCAATAATATCTTTGATATGTCAAATTAAAATCTTGATATTATCATTAATATTCGTATAGTAAATTTGAATATAAATAATATTAAGCAAAAATTATTCAAAGTATTATACATAATACTTTTTGTTATTATATACTGTATAAATATGGTCATAATATTGCAATATAATCGTAAGTGTGCACACATGTATTATCAAAATAATGATTTCTTACACGATTCTTACGTTATAAATTAATAAAGTAATAAAAGAATTTATTTTTAAAATTTTTATTCTATACATTTTATTTTTAAAATTTTTATTCTATACATTTTATACATTACGTTCTATTTATGAAGATTGTGTTTTAAATCAATTATATTATTTTTATTGTTGCATAAAGTTCTTTTGCATAGTCATTGTATGTCTCCAAGACGTAGCTTTACTATTAACTAATTTCGCAAGAGTCATGCATACATCTTTTATAGCAACGATTTCTTGCGGAAATCTAATATCCGACGTGCAATCTTAATCACGCGCGTGCTTATGCTACAGAGATCAGTTAAACGTTTCATTTGAATATATCGCAGATGTGGATTAAAAATTTGCTGGCGATTCGATATATAAAATGTGAAATTTAGAAATATATTAAATAATATATGAATATAGAAATATATTAAATAATATATGTAATTATTTTTTATGTCTTACGCAATATACTTATAAAATGTGTTTTATAATTATATTTCTTTTTAGCAGTAAATAATTTGGTATTTTTTTGTATATTAAATTATATATATAATATACATAAAAATTATCGTAAAATTTATATCATCTAATCATTTATATATATATATATATATATATATATATATATTTATTTATTTATTTATTTATATTTATATTTATATAAACAATATCGAATTATGTATTATAAATTATAAACGAAGACTTAAAAACCATTATAAATAATGTAGATAATTATACGCGCTGATCATTTTGCAAAATATATATTAGAAAAGATTTTATATGCTTAACAAAAATGAAAATCTTCAAACAATAAGAGTTTTATGCTATTATATTGTTATTGGTACTTCCACAATTACAATTAACGCAACAATTAAATCATAATTCATCCACCATTTATTGTGTGGATAAAAAGTGCGCAATTTTTTTCTATAAAATTAATTTCTTGTTTATTAATATGTATATCTTGTATATTAATGTAATTAATTTCTGCGTTCTTATTGGATATAAATATCATTTATAAATAAATTTTTGCAAAGAGTTTTTCCATACAAAGAGTTTCAGGAATGTCGATATAAATTCCACGTATAGGAATTTCATCTTATTCTCATAAGTGATAACCTTGCAATACTTTGAATACCTTGCAAGTTTATTGACATCATATTATACGTTAGGTGATGCAAATGTTGATATGAAGCGAATGACGTCACACGATCTTATCTTCTCTATAAAATTTTTCCCTATAAATTTTCTTTTCTTTAAAAATATGATTATTAAGTTAAATAAATTCTCTCTGTGTTTTACAGAATCCAAGGTGATCTTTGTGCTTTTATTTCGCACAAAATATTGGTATACTTCGTTCAAACAACTGTAGTCGCACAAAAAAATGGAAGAGTTTCAAAGGTGAAAAAACATATTTGAGAACATATATATATATATATATATATATATATATATATATTTCCTACTATTAATTTTATAAACTATTTTTGCATATCTTCGTGTAGTATATAGAATGTCCCAAAATTTTGAATGTCTTTTGCTAACAAATACTCTGTCTAATTTAGATTTTTCTTTAATGAAAATACCATCGATTTTCGAATTGAAATCTGTTGAAAAAGAAGGGTTTATTAATTAAATTTGATGAAGAGTTAACAAAACTATATTTTTCATTTCTTCATTTTTAAGTAAAATTTAGTTTAACAAAATTTTAATTTGAAACTTACAATTAGTTACACAAAAATGAAAAATTAAAAATTCGTAAAAAAATAATAATATTTCTCGATATATTCCTTAAGAAAAAATCGATTAAAAATTGACCAAAAAATCTGTCATTAAAAAAATTTAGTATTTTTAGGACGTCCTATATAAACTTTTTTTTCCATAAATATTTTTTGAATAGATAAGTAATAACTTATATATTTCATAAAATGTGTATTATGTTTATTTTTTATCGTATTTCCCATTATCGCCATTCGTTACATATAGATTAGCGTTCTAATTAAATAAACTGACGATCAAGTATATCAAAGATATTTATCTTTTAAAATGCGACTTACGATTTGTTTATTTGTACTACGGAATATCTTGCAGTAATTTTATTTTACAGATATGAAGAATCTAGTATGTATAAAGAACGGCAATCTTGCAGTTTACGAAGATTAGGAGGTAATAATCTTCATAATAACATGATTTAAAGAGAAAGCTTTATTTAAAAAATAGTTAAATATGATGATTGATGCTATTATAAATTCGCTTTCTAGCGCAAATTCATTAATATGATCAGTATGTTGCTCTTTCTGATAATCACATGTAGATTTTTTTGATTACAGATATGGTACCAGCACGAGTTGTGCTGTATATGCTCTCGTTTTCGGGATTCCTCGTGTCTTTCATGATGAGAACGGACATCAACATTGCTATGGTAGCCATGGCGAAAATACCATCAACATTGAACAATGAAACTATCGCTGTATCGTCTCATTGCTATATAATATCGAATGCGTCACATGTGGAAAATAAGACTATAATTAGGCCGGAGGTATGCTTACGCAAGTATGGCGATAATGTGATAAATTATATAGTGCATATTTTTTTTCCATTATATACAGACCATTCGTTGCATGATATTTGAAAAATAACAATTTATTTTCTATCCAATCTGCAATCAAATGGAATCATTTTTTTAATTTTTTTGTCATTTTTTTATGAAACTGTTTTTGTCAAATTCAAATTGCATTTAAATGAGAAAAGAAATATGTGGACGTAATATTTATTTAGTCAGGTCAGAATATTTCGTATAATGACTTGCACGATTAATGTCACGATAACCTGTTTGAATATGATGAATACAAATAGACATCATCGTCCATATCATTATGATATAAATGCATTCCACGTGTCAACAAAAGCATGCAAAATTTCTTTGTAGTTTTGTTTAGTTTCACACATATAAATAAATTTAATATAAAAAAATAAAAAAATTCAACGCGAGGAAATAAATATTTTAAATAATTATTTAAAATATTATTGATAATGAATCTTTGGATATTATGAATTAATAAGTATCATCTATATGTAATAAGAAAAAAGAGAGAGAATTGGCTGTGCTAAAGTTCGAATAAAATTCAAACACATGCAATATTTTAATGTCGAGAAAAGATTGATTAGCAGACGTTTTTATGCACGTTTTTGTTGTTATAATGTGTAAGATGGAAATATGATTAAGCGCAAGAGATGTATTAATAGTGAGTCACTTATTTGAAATTGACAAGATGAATGATGATAACATTTATATTATTTCTCATCCGAAAATCATGACATATAAAACTAATATGATATTTCTAATTTTATCACCAACGTCGCAAAACAATTCAAGAGAATAAAATAAAATTAAATAAATTTTAATATCTTTGTAATGACAAAAGATGTTTACAATTATGATAACAAAAAATATCAGCAAGCAAGAAATCTTAATTTAAAAGTAACACTTGGATTTTCCCAAAGGGGGTAATATACAGCATTTTTTAATGAAAATAATAAAAATCTCATGCGAATTTAGATTCATTTTATTGAATTTTTCTCTAAATATTAAAGAAATCCAATCACATCTTTCGGTGGGAAGTTAATTTATTTAATACAAGTTTGCTGCAATATATATTAATGGAGTGATTCTTGTGCATAAGTAATAAAAAATCATGCCTTTCTTATGAATAGGAGGATGGCGAGTTCGAATGGAGTCCAGCTATCCAATCAGCTATTCTCAGCTCCTTTTACTGGTGTTACATACTATCACAAATGCTTGGTGGTGTTCTCACTCAATATTTCGGCACTAAAACTATATTCGGCGGATCTCAAGTCGTTACTGCCGTATGCAGCCTTCTCATGCCGACAGCCGCGGAAATCCATTATGGGGCAATGATAGCATTACGCAGTATACAAGGCATTGCAAGTGTAAGTTTTTATGTAATTAAAATAATAAAAAATTTTACAATTATATCCAAGACGATGCAAATATATAAAATATATCATAAAGGCAGTTAATCATCACATATCATAAAGACAAATTTTTGAAACATTTTTTAACTGTCATAAATATCTATTGCTTAGATGTATGCTTGGATGTATATAATTTGAAGTAGATTGATAATTTTTGTTTATCTTTTTTTCTTTTGAAAACAGGGACTTACATGGCCCGCAATGTATGCTGTAATTGGACATTGGATTCCACCTGTAGAACGCTCGCGCTTCATGTCTTCCTTTCAAGGTATGTTATCAAGTGTCAACAGCTAACAGAGATTTTCATGTGTTACAGTGAAACTTCGATACGTTCGATATGGCAAAATTAAGCTAAAGCTATGCGTTCCGTCATATTGCATTGCAAGTGTAATGCCATAAAATGAAAATCGCATACTTTTAATTGTATTTTCGTGAATACTAATGCACGCTTCTTTCAGAATGGAATACGGAATGAGAAGCAATTATTCTATACTACATTATTGTTTCAGTCAAAATTCCAGACCAAGAATATAATTTATTATTAAATGAGAACTTTCTATATAAACGCTGTGCGCATTGATCTGCGCTAATTGATCGCTTATTAATGATCCTGAATAGTTCATCTCCACAAGGTTGCATTCACCGGACCGAGGGGTATACTCAACAGCGACCGCTCAACAGCATGAGAAAGGCCGAGTATACTTCCAGCTGGTAGAATCAGCCGGGCTCGTCAGGCATATACATATTATTGTATATATATATATATTTGTCTCTTTTATATGTATGTCAGTTCTATTTCTTGGTTATATCCAGTTTGCGGTATGAGTTAATCTAATCATCTTTCTCACTCAAATTTTGACCATAGACAAAGATACAAGCTTCGTTTCGTATATTTCTGATACGGCGTTTATATTTTTATGCTTGCTTACTAATCCATATGTTTAAATTAATCGTTAAATTTTCTTACTGCTACTGACATGTGCTCTAAACTAATATTTATGATTTCTGAGTTTCATATTGAATAAACATTATTACTTAGTTTATTACAATACGAATGAGGGGTTCCATAATATTAAAAATATTCATATGCTACAAATTACTTTTTTATGTTCTACATCTATTTAATATAATTAGAATGTTATAAGAATTAAGTGTTATGAGAATTAAAAATCTGCTTTTTCAACTTGTACGCATATTATTATTAATTTTTCATTATTTACACTATATTTGTTTGTAATACCTCTTTGTGTAAAAAAAAATGACACTCATGCAGGTAGAACGAGTTTATGCTCTTATTATTTGCAGATATAGAAGTTTCATTGTCCCACCATTAACAGCTTCATCATGTCTGTCCTCGTCCCCGCGTACTAAGTCTTTACTTGAATCGCTTTACAGGGTGAAACACGTACATCATGATTGAAGAATGATCATCACCACGCATGAGTGTCGTAACAAATCAAGACCGAAGGCCATTCGACAAGCATCATGTTTCAGCTTTCCTCCGGCTCGTAGGGTGAGCTACGCCTAACATCTAGATTATCTATATTCAGGGTTCAGCATCGGCATTGGATTGACCTACCCGTTGTGCGCGTTTATCATCGCTCATTTTGGATGGAGGATCGTATTCTACACGACTGGTAGCATCGGTCTCGTTTGGTGCATCTTTTGGTACTTCTGCGCCTTCGATACCCCTGCTTCGCATCCCAGAATATCTAAGTTGGAACTCCGTTATATTCAAGAATGTGTTAGAAATCAAGTTATCGGAGCAAATGAGGTAAGGCAGTATATCTGTTATCCAATGATTCTTTATATGAATAAACGCGCTAACATATTATTTAATATGTTTAAAGGATCTGCCTGTCCCTTGGAAATCTATACTCACATCTTGGCCAGCATGGGCTATTGGTATCACAACTTTTGGAAGAATATGGGTACATTATGTTTTTATCATTCCTGGTCCGATGTACATGAAGACAGTATTAGGATTTAGTATACAGGCAGTATGCATTTATTAGCCCAAAAAATCTAGCTTTTTATTTTATCAATATAATATTTATCAAAATAATAACTTTATTTTTTAGAATGGTATTCTGTCAGGTGCCCCTTTTATTTGTAGCTATTTAAGTTCTGTTGTATTTTGCTACATCGCAGATCTCTTGGTTACGCGGCAAATCATGACTTTAATTACTGTACGCAAGATATTTACTGCGCTATGTAAGTCCTTTGCTTTTTTAAACTAATTAATACTTAGACACTTTGTATGTGAATTACAAATAATCATTGCTTCTTTTTAGCTCAAGTGGTTCCTGGAATTCTCGTAGTTTTAATTGGGTACTTAGGTTGTGATATCATTCTCGTTTTAATTATATGGTTTATAGCTGTTACTCTCATAACAGCTGGTTACGCGGGTGCAATGGCTAATATTGTCGACATAGCACCCAATTTCGCTGGTGAGTATGCGCAATTTTCGCAAATACATTCATTTGAAAATTCCAATAATTTCATTATAAATCGATATATTTTTTTAGGACCGGTACTGGCATTTGCACAGACAATTCATATGACCGCTAGTTTTTTATCTCCTATAGCAGCTGGTTTGCTTACACAAGAAAGCGTAAGTATTATATTTTTCTTTTTTTCTCTATTGTGCATTAAAATTAAAAGCAATATAATATAATAAAAAAATTTATTATAATATTTCAATAGCAATCTCTTGATGCATGGAGAAATGTATTTGCAGTCACTGCAGGTGTATGCTGCAGTACATATATTGCCTACCAAATGTTTGGTACAGCGGATATACAAGCATGGAACTATCCTGATCAAAAATATCCTCAATCTATTCAAGAAGATTCTCAGCCATTAAATGATTTATTTCATGAGAGAAATGAAATTGTTTCGAGTCAATCAAATTTATCGAAACAAACATAATGTATCTTTATTTCGACTTATAAATATCAAATTAATTTTTAAATTTTTCGGTTAATTTTTTTGAATTAATTTTTTATCTTTATGCTATAAATATTATTTCTTATTTATTATTGAATCTTCTCTCTTAGAGTCTTTAATATAAATATAATTATATACATAGTTTTATATATATACACATGAAACTGTATATAACAGTTACATTTTCAACACTATATTTCTGTTTTTCAATATTTACATTTCTGTAAATAGAATAGCTGATTGTTAATATTTATAAAAAAGTGATATAGATATCAGAAAATACAATATATAGCGAGGAAATTATATTTTTATGAAGAATACCTCAAATATGTCAAAATGTTTAAATTCTTAGATTATGTACTATAAGTGCACATATATGTTTGAAAAAATAATTAGTTATGAATAGACGAAAATTATGAAATGAAATAAAATATGATTAAAGGCATTTTATTTGGATAGAGTCCAAGATATGTTATCTCTTGTGTGACATTAATAATATTCCAGACAGTAATACGATTAACGCATATAATTATTCTCGTATATATTATTTAAATTTAAACAAAATTTCATTTTATTATTAGTTTGTTTTCAAGAAAACAATACATTTTATATTATCTGAAGAATAAACATTTTATATTATCTGATAGAATAAAAATTTAATATCTTTATTTATATCTCGCAAAGAAACTTTGCATTCTAATAATAAGTATTATATATGCAGTAATGTTCCGATTTTGCTTGTTTACATTCTTTATCATGAATTATATTCATAAGATGATGCGGGACATAACTAATTTATAAAATGTGGATCTCGTAAAGATATGAAATCATTATTACTTACTTCATCTTATTTGTGTGAAAGCACAACAAAGATTTCACACATATCCATACACGTATATATAATCTTTTACATATTTAAATGCCTATATATATTCAAAAGTATGCAAAAATATTATTCTCTTAAATCTGCTATAAGTTCAGAGACACTTAAAATATAAATTTGCTAAAAATAACTTTTATTTATAATTCTTGAAATAGAATATGATTCTAATTATCATAAATTAAATAAAAAAAATTAAGTAAAATTTTAGAATTGGGAAATTTTCATAATATCTATTTTTTACAATCAGTGCCTTGTGGTACACATAGATCTTTAAATTGTAACAAAGCTATAACAGAGTTCTCCTGATATTTTTAATAATCCATTAATTCTTATAAATTAATATAGAGAATTAGATATATAGGTGATACCTGATAAAATGTTTACAATTGTCAAAATGACATTATCTATTAACCTGCCATTATTAAAATAAAGAAAAAATATTTATTATATGTAGTGTCTCTCTCTCATATACAATTTGTATTCTAAATATATTTATAAAAGGATTTGTTTATATATTGGGATTATATAAGATTATATAGTCATTTATGTAAATGTCATAAGAGAGAAAATGTTATGTTGTCGATTATTATATTTTTAAGAATTAATATTTTTATAAATATATATTGCAATGATTACATTAATCACATATATATAATCATTTTAATAAATTATATATGGAAGTATTGTAAATTTAATTTTACAAAGCTTTCATTGAATTAATAGAATATGAAGAATTAACTTTCTTTTTTAATTTAATTTTATTATTTGCGGACAAAGTACTTTGTATATAGAGATATATATTGGCAATCAAAAAGTATATATCAATATATAAAGATCTCTGTAAATATATAAGATTTACATTAATTGATTATATATTATTATGTAATGTTTTTATGCTAATATATTATGAGAATATAGAAATATTACATTATTTTTGTTTTGTATAATATATTTATAGAATTTAATTATGAATTCTTTATGGAAAAAATGATATTATTTTTATTAATATTTATAAATACAGTACATAAAATATTTAATTATTAAAGAAAACGTTTTTTAACTATGTTGTGAAAATATCTATCTTATATATTTCTTTATTAAATTAATAGATTTTAATAGAGAGAAAGATAAAATTTTGTTCTTCAATATGAATTTTAATTTAATTCATTTCTTACTGATGTTATGAAGGCATTTCCGACTGGTGCGTAATATGACAATATCATTAATATTATTAATTTTTCTCTCTTTAGACATCTTTATATTATAACTCTATATTATAACTTATAACTATTACTTATTATTATTATTAATGTAGAATTCATAAGAATTTTAGCATTTCTAAAGTCGAGGACCAGGAGCGCTAAGTTAATAGTAGAGACTATGTATTATGCGAAATGTTATTCTTAGAAATATGACAGATATTATATAACAGATATGATACGATTTAATTGAAAATATAAGCACATATAGTTTCATTAATCACAGCATTTTTACTATATATGTACATATAATTCTTTCTAAAGTATATATTATATGTGATATATGTATTTTAAACTTAAAATATTGCAAGTTCCAAAAAGCAATTACACTGATACAAAAAATTAATGACTCATCAAGTATGGTAAGAACAAATTTAATTTTGTATAGATGTTTGAAGGCCAAAAAAGTTTGCACATTACAAATTATATATTTAGATTTCTTGGGCTATTGCAATATATTCTTGAATTTTATAGAATTATAATTGAATAAATGCTGATAAATAATAAATGCATGATTTTGTGAGAAATTTTTTAATAAATTTTCAGAAAAGATTAGAAAAGTAATTAAGTTAGAAGAATAATAAATATTTTATAAAAATAATTTTAAAAAAATAATTTTAACAAATTTGTTTTTTTCTTTTTCTAGCAATATTGTAGAAAATAAATTTTTACATTAATATTTCAATATCTTTTTATCTTTTTAGGAATAAAGTTTTGAATTATACCATTAACCACTTTAAGATGAGTCATGAAACATCATATATATATTATCATATATATCTTTATTATTATTTATATTTTTCCCTTCATGAATGTTTTATCTATAAATTAATATTAAAAAAATAACACTCACCGACACACGATGCGCAGCGGTAAATTGCAGTATTTGATCTAAAAAAAATGAATAAATATATGTAAATAATATGAATATTTTATTAATTATTCAAGCAAATATTTATCTCTTACAGTAATCAATATTAAACATGCTTGATACATATATTATACATATGTACAACAATGCAAAAAAAGAATGCAACGTAAGATAAATCGGAAAATAATATATACAGGTAGAAAATAATATATGCAGGTAGAAAATAATATATGCAGGTAGAAAATAATATCAGTTTTACACTCACCTCACGATTATAATACCGTTGCCTGATATCTTTCAAGACATCTCTTTTCTGGAACTTTGTTCCTCCGTTTTTTCACAGAACGTTCATATAATCACTCGCGATTAATTACGGTTGCACAAATTACTTGGAATACGATTTTACAGCACTTTATAATGACTCTCCCGCAGGTAATTAAACACGACTGCACTTACGCACTGCGACGAAAAACAATACGATCAAAAACGACTAACATTTTGTCACATATTGCTATGAAGGATATATAATACAAAAAACTACGAAACACCGCACGAAATTTTACAATACGTTTGATTCGCGCCATGACACTCGCAAACGAATGACAGAGGGCGTCTGAAAATTGCACGCCAATTCACGCGCCACTCGCCGCGACGATGCTAGATTTTCTATTTGCACTTTTTGTACTTTACAAGCTGTGTTCCAATATTCACTGCCAGTATTGAAAATCTCAATAGTTTACGTGTGACGTAAATTATAGATTTTCAGTACTGACAGTGAATATTGAAACGCAGCCACAATATTGAGCCTGTTCTTGTTAGCTGCACTGCTGCACTCTAGTGCAATTAGTTAGAGTGGAAGAAATGTTTGTCTCTCTCTTTCTAACTTATTGCACTAGTACAGCGGTGCAGCTAAAAAGAACAGATCCATTAATACACGTTTGCGCAGACTTATTTTAGAGCATTTAAAATTTCGTATCATAATAAATGAATAAGTATATACAGTAAAATTACAGATAAATATGCAAATATGAACAATGTTACTGACAAATATTAAAATATGAAATTAATTACTACTGATTTAACGCTTCTTGATTCGATCCTGCATCCATGACTTTCTGTCGGTGATCAAGCAATATGAATGTAGCATCGGCAATTGATATGACGTAATTAATAACTTTAATTCTAATTGTATATAAAAATAACGATAAACCGTGTAAAAATGTATAGTTAAAATTTGATATTGTACTCGCAACACAATTCGAATGTATGTACTTCGCCGAATGCACACAAATGCACACAGTTGATATATCACGACACATGAAAGTGCAGATCGCGTAAAGTTGACCGCAGCAGGTGACGCGCGAAGTTAATCGCGCAATTTTCGAATTCTCTCTCGCCATTAGTTTGTGAAACGCGGCGGATGTCGTGTGAATTGTAATTTCGTACAATCATGTTTCTGTCGCATTATTTTGTCGCAATATAACAAGATACGCATTGCGTTTGATTTACATCGGGAGTGCTGTATAAAGCGCGATTATCGTATATCAGATTATTTATGTGATCATAATTAATTATGCTTCCGTGAATAATTGCTGAAAAATTATCAAAAAGTAGAAATGAAGACAAAAACAAACCTTGGCAGACATCGAGCGGAATTTATGGAGTGAGTACAAAATTTGTTATTTTTATTTTTATTAGTTTTACTTATTCTTTACTTGCGTAAGTAATCAATACTTTCGCCAAAGAATCGCGTGATGTGATTTCGCATCATTGCATATAATATGTCTACAAGCAATATTTATGTTCATTTTAACAGAGAAATATTTAAAATATTAATATAAACTTTCTGTTATTTAAATTAGTTGATTGAATTATATTAAAATTATTGAAAAAAATTTAAAGCACCATATAAAGTATATTTCAATTTAAAAATAATGTTAAAAAGTAATAATTATCTCTTATAAATATCATGAAACAGTAATTTATAATTTTCATTTCCTATCGCTTCGATTTCTACTTTGAATAAATCGTGCGTAATTATCTACTTCAATATATAATCGTTGCTTCGATACGCTTACAAATCGTTAATCATGGTAGTCAATTAATCGCGCGAGCTGATAATCATTAATTGTTCATATGGAATAATCGCATTTCAGGAGATGTTAACACTAAATATTCTGTTTCTTGCATTTCGAATTAATTTTGATAAATGGTTATTATCGCACATTTTGCGCATTATTTTGTAGACCTGTTAGCATTTCCTAATACAATAATTAATTCCACTCGATTGAGAACGTTTTGAAATATATTGTTACTCGATTGTTATTTTAATTTATTTTATCATAATTTTATTTAAATCTATTTTTCAATATTATTGATGTTATAATTTATTTGATGTATAAAATAACGATGAATTTATTTAACAAAAAAATAGTCTTCACAAGAAAGAGAAAAAGAATAGATTCTAAGATTATTACAGTATTAAATTATTTATTACAGTATTTGGTACTATTTTTGATATTTATAAAATAAATTATATAGGCTAAATTACATATATAGGTTTTTTTTACTACATCATTTACTAACATTAACTTTTTTAATTAAGTCTTTTAAAAAATACTTAGAATAAATACATAATTGTGGTTATTTGTTACATATATGCCATAGTGTGTGAGTGCTAATACTAACAATAAGATAATTAACTAAGAAGATGCTTAAATTGTCAGTTAATCGTTATTGATATTAGATTATATATTTTTTATAAATATTTATTATAAATATATTAAAATATTAAAAATTTGTGAGACATTTATGTTTTATATATTATATATAAAATATAAATATTTAAATTATGTAAATATCTAATGGAAACATAAGAAGAGATAAAGAGAAAGAGAGTGGGAAATGTTTATCATCTTATCACGTTTCAAGGCATTCTAGGTCATGCCTATTATTATATGAGTTCAGTCAGAAAGTTTTGTATTGAACCTCGTGCGCACGCTACGCATTCGCTTATTAAATTATAATTCCTACACAGATTTGATTTAGATAACATTCGCGATATCAACAGTGTAACGGCGCTGATGAACATACGTGTTTATCGAGATATTATTGACATTAGTGACAACGTACGAAGATATAAGGGGCAAGCAATATCTGAACAGAGATAGTGTTGCGCCAGATTGGCCTCGTAATTGTTTATGCGAAGAAAGTCAAAGTGCAAAATTAAGTGGAATCCGTAAATTATCATACACACAATGCGGTAAGAGAAATATTTTATTTGAAGAATTCGGAAATATATATAAAATTTGACTTCATAACGAATTATCAACATATTTCTTATATTGACATGATTTAGATGTTAAGATAAATAATACAAATATATGTTTTTGATAAAAGAATTTTTTAAACAGTATTTTATTTATTAATTTGGATAATACATATATTATAACATTTGTTGTATCGATCCAAAAATAATTATTTTATCGTGATAGCATGTTTATCTTAATATCGACTTCGTCTCTGAGATATGAGAAAATTTAAAAAACAGAATTTGATCTATTCTTCGTAGATTGTGGATATTGTTGACTGCGCTTTTATTAGTCATAATACTTACGTCAGAAGTTTTTGCAAAACATTCAAGCAAAGATGTGGAATCCAAAGACAAACATGAGAAGAAAGACAAAATCAATGTAGAATATAATACAAAGTGAGTATTACTTGATAAACAGAAAATAAAGAAAGATTTCGATTTATATTTTTGCGTTTAGCATCTTTTTGTCATGTTACGTTAAACTAGAAAATTTAAAATTAGAAAAAAGATTATATTTATATTTAGATAAAAATAAATAAAAATATAGACTATTAAAGTTTAACATATTTTTAAAGTTTAACATAATTTTAAAGTTGTAACATATTTTTTAATAATATTATTCATTGCTTGATTCTATGTTATTCATATTAATTTTTTTAAGAGATAAACATCAATCGAAAGGAAAAGACAAACATTCTAAAGAACAAAAAAAGAGAAAGAGTAGCTCATTGGAACGAAATGTCGAAACTCCTTCCGAAAAATACTCAGAAGCAAAGAATTCTGATAATGTAAAGCAGAAATTAAAGAATAAACGAAACAAACGTGAGGAAAATATTGTAATAAGCGAGGGAGCAAGTAAAAATTCCAAAGATAAACCGAAATACTCGAAAGATAAGACGAAAACGGAAACACAAAATAAGAGAGATAAGATTGTCAAAGAACAATCTAGAGAATCTAAGAAGCATTTTGAAACTTCTGATTCTGAGATTCGCCAAAAATCGGAGAAAAGCTTGAAGGAAGGAAAGAACAAGAAAAAATCCAAAAATATTGAGAAAATAGAAAACATTAAAGAAAGAACAAATGCTGAGGTTCAAAACAAAAAGGTAAAGCGTTCTAAATCAGAGTATTCTAAAAACGCTCAAGATGTTGTTGAGAAAAAAAGTAAAGAGACAAAGTATGATAAAAAGAAGAAGCAAGAAATACCAAAAAAGACGGAGTCCGAAACAACTAAGGAAGAATTAATCGAAACTGATTTGTTATCTGAAGATTCCAAGCAAGAAAAAAACATGCACAAGAGCAAGAAGGAGAAGCAAGAAGCTCAGGAAATATCGAAGGAATGTAAGAAAAATGAAAAAAAGGAGACAGTGCAAGAGGAAGAGGAAGAGGAAGAGGAAACCGAGGAGAAACAAGTGGAAAATCCTATCGAAGAAGAAGAAACTGTAAATAAAGTTGAACATTTAAAAGAAAAAGAAACGATAGAACAAAGCCAGACAGAAAACGAAGAAAATTGTCCAGCTCAGGACGACGAGTGTACAAGATCGGAGGAATAATATTTTGATACAACATTTAAAAAAACACTAAATTATCGAACAATGAAGAACACTCATAAACTTTATATTAATATAATATATTTATGTTATTTTGTCGTGTTATATCAATTTGATCACATCAAATGAATCATGCGCTATATCAAGCGATATTATTTATTTTGCTTATTTACAGTTAATTATATATAAATTTGAGAAAAACATTTCTCTGACATTAAATTTTGAATTTCTAAACATCACTTTTTACAGTCTCTTAAGAGTCCTCTTACCAGCCGTCGATTATATTGATGGGATGAACTAAAAATATTATTTCAGAATTATATATATATGATCTTTTATCTTTCTGTCACACATACACGTGTACGATTTATAAGTTATAAGCAGAACAATTTACATTCATAACTATGCGAAGATGAATATTTATACTTACCAGCAGATTGTGCCATAAACGAAATAACCCATCCTGTTCCAATGTTGTTCATTGTCGAAGTATATTTAACAAGAATTCGATCAGTATCAATCTCCAATCTTGCTGGATCATCCTATGCAAGAAATAATATTCTTAATTGTACATATATTATAGAAAAGATTTTGAAAATTTCAAAATATATGATGTAAAAAATAATTAGATAATTAATTTTATTATTTGCAGAATTAACTGTTCTTGAAAACGTATTATTAAGTAATAAACGTATTATTAAGTAGTAAACTGTTCTTGAAAACGTTTTATTATTTGCAGAATTAACTGTTCTTGAAAACGTATTATTAAGTAGTAAACGTATTATTAAGTAATAAACTGTTCTTGAAAACGGATTATAAAGTATATTTCACAAAATAACTTACCCCGCCGCAAAAAGTGCTACGTAAAAGTTCACCGCTAGGAACAACATCATAAATTTTGACATTATTATTGCCACAGTTTTTGTTCGTGCCGAGGTCGAAGACAGTGAACTCAAGAATGATCTTGAAGCCTCGTGGCACGCTTACATCCCAAGTACATAGGGTATTGTTGCGATATACATTGGGATACAACGGCGAGGTGAATTTACCGCCGTAATTGAATATGCGACCGCCGCAACCTCGACCTGCGCAATTTCGTTTTTGAAAGACACCATATATATATATGCATGTTTTAATACGAGCGAAACGACACCGTATAATCGGATCCCGCGCGAAAATAAACCGCAACATTTCACGAGCGCGTATCTCGTGACGCTGCACCCTCGTAAATCATCGCATTGTAATTTCTCCGCATCTGGTGGCGTGCATTAATCGGATACGAAGGGACAGAGCAAGGAGTGAGGAGAGCCAGAGCGATTTGTTGTGTGTCCCTTCCTACGTGTATCATACCTGCATCCGTGGTCGTGTAAATGATGTCATAACTTTGATAAGAATTGAAATCCGTGGTCCAGGAGTGCAGGGTGAGTTTATTGCCAGTGCTGAAAATCGGACTTGGCGTAGCTATGCTGCACATAGTCCTTATGAGCGGTCCACTGGAGGTACCATCATGAATCTATAAAATGCACAAATTTACTTAAAAATTTAAACATAATAATAGCGAATTTAGAATAAATAATGCAGTGATGCGTATCGTAAGGACAAATTTTCCTTGGATTTTTTCGTAAAAACAAATTAACAATCTTTGATTTCTCATACAATTATCCTAGCATAAGGAAAAATAAGATAAATACCTGCAATGCGTTCCGCGTGCAATGTTCTGTATCGTAAATGTTAAATTGATTGAAATACAAAGAAATGGTGTGATTTTGAGGGGCGGTAATTGTAATCCAGCAGTTCGTAAATCCGCGATGAAAGATACGTCCTTGTTCACTCGTATAATTTCGATCGCAATTCGCTGTACTGTACTCCAATTTAAAACCTTTATGATCATTCGACAGCGATTTAAAAGTTAGTTGAATGCTGTCGCCATAACTATAGAAAAAATCGATTTGATGTAATATTCTGTTTTTAATTATAGTGATTTATAATTTATAGCAGAATAAATTCTGCGCAAATACCTGTAATAGTCGTGTGGCGTTTCGCTGCCGCAATATTTGTATGAGGAGACAGGAAAATGGCTGCCCTAAAATAAATATAATATAAAATAAGTATAAATTTTAAATAAAATATAAATGAAAAAAAAAATATATATATATAAGAAATAATCGTATGTAAAATATAAATATTATTCTAATAAAACAAAATGCAATTTATTGATAAGATAAAGAACTTACCATCTCGACGCTTATCGGATGTTGCTGTATGCCATTATAAATAAAGTCTGATCCGAAGCCTTCGTTTATGTATTTCTAATAATTAAAAAAGTCAATTTTATACATATCACTTTTATACATACATACATATATTATAAAAAAATTTTTAATTGTTATCTATGTTAGAGAACAAATCACATTTTTCTAAAATAGATATTGTCAACGAATCAAACAGGCTAACAGTATTTATTCTTTACTTACTGACTGTTCATTAATTTCTAAATATTCATCCTCGCATTTGTTAGAGTTCGTCATATCGAAATCTATAAATCGAATTCGCAGTCTATCAGTATATTTATCAGGATGTCGCAAAATCCAACGACACTGTATTCCAGTTGTATGCGTATTTGGATAACCTGGAGAAGTGAGTATCTGCACTGTTTCGTTTACTACTCGAGTATTTAGGCCACACAATGCTGTAATATGAGAAAAGTAATTATCAAAATAATATTAATAAAAAAACAAATCTATAATCGAAAATACAATAGAGATTTTTAGGTATTTAAAATAAAACAACGTGTTTAAGAAAATCAACGGAAATAATTCTAATAAAGAAAAGTAATGAATTATTTTTTTATATTTATTTTTAGACACTAAATCATTTAGAGAAAGAATTCCACATTCAAATATATTTTGTCGTATACAATAATGTAATAATAAATATGAAATTTCTTACCATTAACAACATTTAAAGTGCCCGTTGCACCTGCACCTTCATTAGTGCCATCGCTATAAAATCTAATCCATAACATATTTGATGTAGATATTATAGGAAATGGCAATACATTTCCACAAAACTGTCCTAAAAGTACGGCATACGGTCCAGCACCATCTCGAACCTGAAAATAATAAAAAATACTTGATATTTTAGCGTAATAAATTATTATATAATTATAATTATAATTATAATATATTATATAATTATAATTATAATATATATATAATTAAAACGAATATCTTACAATTTTGTTAAATTAATATGTATTTCTTCTTTGCGATCTCTTTTTTTTCACTGCTAATTTTAATTTTCTAATCAATATTATATATTGGAGAATAGCAAGAAACTATTAAATTTTTTTTTGTTTTGTACTATTTTGTTATCCTTACACGCGATATTACATTACGCATTAATATATACTGCTGCAATGCAATGTTTCAGTATTTTTAGAAATATTTATCAAACGCGAATGCAAACTTACTTCGAGGTAATCACCGTTACATTTATCACTTTGATTGACGGAAATAGACTGATTAAAAATAGTTGAATTTTTTATATCCATACTATTGATAGTAAATCTAATAGTTTTGCCTGGCGATGTAACCACCGTCCAATGGCACTCTTCAAATGATTGATAAGTTGCCGCCTGCTGAGTTTTAAATGATTTATCTTGGACGGAGGTCATATTGATAAATTCTCCGCAACCATCAACTGGACTTGTTGTAAACAGCACCTAAAACTGTCTATTGTTATTACACATCCCCAATTTGATTGAGAATGTTAACAAAGTAAATAACAAGAAATCGAAAACTATCGAATAATAATTGTGATGAAAAATTCAGTATCTGTTATTATCAATTTTGATAGATCTTTTTTAATAATATAATCAAATGACGATAGACAATACTTTAGCTGTGAAACCCGCGAAATGTCTTGAGCTATCAGCATTAAAATTGACGACCATGGAATTGGATTCGGATTTAAATATTGGCAAATGTTCGGTCAAGTTTCCGCAAACCAGAGCTATTCGTTTATCAGATTTAACCAAAGCACCTTCATAAATGGCGACGTTGTCAAAGTAGCAGCTGCAAAAATTTGCGATAATAATTGATAAAGTTGAATAATGTATTGTATAAACAGATATAGATCGATTGAAAGTTTACCTTGTACTGAACTCGAGGACAAACTTTTCGAATCGTACAACTATGCTCTTTCCTTGCGGCGCTTTAATGATCCAAGTGCAATTCATACGGCCGAAATATTCCTCTCCATGCATCAAGGGCTTAAGTTCGGTTGGGTGTGTTATTATACCACCGCATTCTATTAATTACATTGATTTCGTTATTTCTTTAATCTTTCTATAATTATTTTATTAACTCTTTTATCATGAAATTATCACATGTTAACCACACTATTTTCTAGCAATTATATAGATTATTGTTCACAATATAATTTTAAAAATCACCTATCTTCATGATCTATATGAAAATTCTCAAGAAACTTACTATTGAGAAAATATTTAAATTGGAAGCCACTTCGCGACGAATATTTATCCGTCATGAAGATAATTTGTAGAGATGAGATAGATTTTAGAAGTGGCGGTTTGTTATTGCCGCAATAACTGTCACTTTCTATACTGTCCATATACAGAGTTTCCGATGTGATCGTGACATTGTCAAAGCGACAATCACCGCGACCTGCCAAAATTAACTTCACTTTAATCTTGCAATTTTTCTTCTTCCTTTTTACTTTAGGAAACTTTATTCATATCTCAAACATTATCGTAGCTTCATAAAAGGCTTACTAGGCGTTATATTATGCTTGCAGTAGCAGATAATGCACAGAGTTTCATCACAGGCAGAGAGAAGGAAGGATTTACTCACCGCGCTCGAGTTGAAAGTCAGTGAACTCGACGATAATGTCCTCGTCTGGCGCGACGATGGTATAATTACAGAACGCGTTTGGTGGATATAAGTTTGGATACGACGGCGATTGGATGATGTTAACTCTTTCGGTCGCTTTGAAAATACCGCCGCAATTTTCGTTCCAGACGGCACGGAATCCGTCCGATTGTACTGCTTCGTCTGAGTGAAAGATCACCTTCATGCGGTTCGATGTCGAGTTAAAGGGCGTAGGTGTGTTTCTGCCGCAAACCTTGCCGAGACTCTTCCATTCACCATTGCCATTTCCTTCTGCCATGATCCAATCAAATACCTACATAAGTAGTTTCGTTAATAATTTTTAATATACAAAGTTTCTAATATATTATTATAAAAATATTATTATAGCAAGATTATAAATAAAATAACTTTTTTATGTATTATATATGTATAATAAATATTTAATATTTATCATACATATATAATATATAAAAAATATGATATGATAAAATATAATAAAAAAATAATAAATGCATGTATATGTAATAATCTAATAATAAATATATAATAAAGAGAGAGAGCTTAATATATGTATAATTAGACCTGCACAAAATCTTTCTCGCAATTAGAACTAGTCTCCAAACTGAAACGATCGATGAAAGTTAAGCCTATGGAATATCCATTGTCGCCCATTATTTCCCATATACACTCACTCTTGTTTGGATATTGTTTGGGAAATCTGTAATATTTTAAAAGTATTATTATAAGAAATCTTTTATTTTAAAGCGCTGCATTATTATCATAAATAATTACTCGGGTGATGCAATTTCGCGACTGCGACCGCTTAATGATCCACCACAGCCTGTGTTGACAGGTTCCACATTAATTTCGAAATCGCTTCGATTTTCCGACGCGTAATATTCTATCCACAACTGATTCGATATACTGCTTATATTATATTTCTGAAGTTGATTTGCAGTATGCAAGCAGTGCTTTGCAATTTGCGGCGCTGTCGCTCCACCATTTCTAATTATAAACAAATGTAAATTAAATCGGAGATTAATCGAAAATAAGGAATTTAATAAAACAGACAGTACTTGACAATGAGATAGTTCTTATCACAATTGCTTTCTAGTTCAAGTTTGGTAAAAGTCAGTTTGATTGTTTCGCCATCAGGATAATTAATATGCCAAACACAGTTTATTGGATAAGAAATATCCTTTGGCGGTCTGATGGTATGAGTTAAACCATTCAAAATACCACCACAAGCTTGCCATTGATATTGTAGATTAAAATTAGTACGTTCTCCATAAGTGCCATTCATTATCTAAAAATTAATAGATATTAACATTACTTCTTTTTTTCTATATTTACGTTAATATTAAATTAATAATCTCAGTTTACATTTTAAAACTTTTAATTTATAACTTCTATTCATAATAAGTGATATATATTAATAATACATTACCGTCAACATATTGATCATTTTCGGGCTTCTTAAATATCTTGGTTCCGTTATATTCCCACATAATGATCCAACATCTATAATAATTAGCACATCTATATAATTATCTATAATGATTACGTTTTGTATATTTTATTCACTTATTTGGACAATTGTTATAAAAAAATTAAAGAAAGAGAGAGAAATGGATGAGATTGAGAAGTTGAATAGTATTTTTTATTTTACCCTGAAGTTCGATGAATTGAGGAAAGATGCATCTTTTTCTAATAATACCCAAACGATTTTCAGATCTGCCTAAATAGCCGGTGACTTTTATTGTTAATGTCAAGCGGTTGTCATAGATAGAACCAACCATACTTTCAGGTGGTTCTAATATCCAGTAGCAGACATATGAGGTTTGATTAAACGGTAAACTTGTAGGACCTGTTATATTGCCTTCAAGTTGTCTGAGATTTCCACCACAAGCTGCGGGTAACACGTTATTGAGAAAAATTAATAAATTGTATATGTTCCTTCTTATATTTTTTTATAATAGTTATATAAAAATTAATTACAATTGGAAAAATATATTTCCGTTTATATTGCATTATAATGCATAATGGAAAATTACTATTAATAATGGTTTTTGAAACTTACGGGCTGGGGCTTGAGCTGTGTATCGAAGTTTGAAGCCTCGGTGTCCTGCGGAGGACCAATAGTTGACAATCATGGTATTACTGGAGCTTCTAATCTCTTCTGTACTAGCACTTTGTCCTAAGACTTTGATCTTTGATTTAAAGCTGAAATCGTTATAAAACTGCAAGAAGGAAAAATTATAGTACATATATTTTCCTTTGAAATAATGTTTTTTATATTTTATTGCCATATGTTATATTATTTACCGAAAGTGCATAACCCACTTGTGTAGGTCCAGAGTCGTCAACGATGTCTACATCCAAAATATTTACCACCACTTGATAACCCACCGGTAATTTAATTCGCCAATTACAATGTCTGTAATATGTCGTCAATATTTTATAAAATTTTTAAAAATGATGATTTATTTATATAATTATTTATAATTTTGTTATTCAATATAATTTTATAACTTTTGTATAAAAAATGTTTGCTATATAAATATTCTAATAGTTTGATAGAATTTAAATCCACTTTAAAAGAAAAATTTACCTTGGTCGTGTGCGTGGATTAGGATATCCGAGTGACTTAATTATTCCACTCATTGCCGTTAATAAACCGCCGCATGCTACAAGCAAATAATATATGACGTAAAATTCGAGATTGTACGGATAATACATCGAGTAAAGTTTATAATTGTACAATTGAGAATTGTTTAATGAAGTTTGTTTTACGGTCACTAACTTTCTTGACTAGTGGTGAAGTTTAAACTGAACCCTCTGTAACTTATGTACTCCCTATTATCACTCTGGAAATATACATATGCTTCATTTGTCGATGTCTCAATTATATCTGGTTTTTGAAGACCACAGTAAGTTCCAATTTCTGAGGCTAAAAAAATATTATCTTAAGTCAATTATTGTTACAATAATTAATGCAAATCTAAATTTATATAATTAATTACGTCATTACTTACTCGTATCATTTTCTGCAAGTTTTTCTGCAATTTTTACGTGGTCGGTCGAATCGCATTGACGAAAACCAGGAAGCTGTATATCGCGGAATTGTAATTTCATAGTATGATCTGTCGGTCCTACTAGCAACCAGGTGCAAGTCTGATTTACAGGATAACGATACGGATAATTCGGAGATGTGATAATGCCACTGGTTCCGCGCAAAATACCACCACAAATCTCTAAAAAATTTATGCACATATGTTATCAGGTTCATCATAAATGTATTATTTTATATATTAATTCCATAGGAGATTTTATAAAAGATTCTTTCATAATTGTTTTTACGTCATTTAAAAAATTCATAAAGTGCATTTTTTTTAAACTTATTTACCTCCTGAAACAATTGCAGCTTTAAAGCCATTTTTGGGTTCTGGTAAATCCGTATAAAAGTAAACATACATCATGTTGCCAGTGGTACTTATACTACTGGGTGCTATGTCCTTGCAATATCTTCCCATAAATTTTGAATTATCAGTTCCGCCATCCCTTATTTCAATATATTCTCTTTCACAGCTAAAAAAATATTAATATGTGGAAACTTCATTTTTATAGTGAAGATCTTTAATTAAAATATTTGTTTTATTTTTTTCTAATATAATCTCATGTCTCACTTTTCGGAATAACTTAAATCAAATCTATCCAAGAAATGAATAGAAAGCCTTTCACCAGCTGGAGCAATAGCTGTCCAGGTACATTCAGTATAGGTAGGAGGAATATTTGGATAGTTGGGGGATGATATTGTCCATCTGTTGTTTGTACTTGTGAAGATAAACTGACCACCACAGTTCATACTTACTTCTCTAAAAAATGATTAAAAGATTAAAAGATTACGATATTAATTATTAATGAAACTAAAAAGTAAACGTTTTTTATATATATATATATATATATATATATATATATATATATATTATATAGAGAAAGATATACATATTCGTACACATATAATTGTATAATTATGCGAGCGTGCATGCGTAAGTATATTATCAATCTAGGGAAACATGCAAAAATTACCTGTAAGTGAGTTTCAAGCGATATTGAAAACCTGTACCAGTAATTTTAACATAAAGACGATTTCCAGTGGTTTCTAGTTCCGGTGGTGTTACATGGCCACAATATTTTCCATCGCCTAACAGAGGCGAAAGCATTCCATCTCCATTTTTTAGCTAAAGAAATTGAATGTATATATATATATATATATATATATATATATATATATATAATATTTAAACATTAAATTTGTTCTCATATAAGTAATTTCTATTCTCATATAAGTGATTCTGTTATTTCAAATACATGTTAATTAATTAATTCTGCAAAGTATTATACTAAAATATATTATAATATAAAACGTTAATATTTCGTTTATGATTTTATTGATAAAATTGATAAAAAATATATGTTTACTAACCAGTACATAATTATCGCTACATGAATGATCAGATGCTTCTTGTATCGACATATCGGTAATCTCGACTTTAATTGTTCTACCGGGTTTCACCGTCACAAGCCATTCACAAGTGAAACGCCATGTGCGAATCGCTCTCGTGAAAGTGGCATTGTCATATTCAATCACGCCATTGGGATCAGTCAAATTACCTCCGCAATCTAAATAATAATGATGATATTTTTTATTAAAATATTTACTGTAATGGAAAATTTGTTAAAAGACAAAAAAATAAGATAGAGACCTCGATACACATATGCGTTGAAGCCAGTCTTATTAATAAACGAATCTGACTCGAATTTCACTGTCATTATATTGGACCCTTTGATTTGAACCCAGGAGGAGTTTGATAAGCATAATCTACTTAGCAGATTAGCATTGTTCGTGGATGTCAATGCATATCCGGAATAAACGGAAACCGAATCCGCTATGCAATCGTTAGTTTCTTCTAAATCCATGGATATTATTCTCAATCTCAAATGCGTGCCGGGTGGCGATGTGAAAACCCAGTTGCAATGTAGATTGGCATCATAACCGGTTGGCCAACCAGGAGAGCTGAAGGCATATGAGTTGTTGCGCTGACCCATTAAAGCTATTTCTTTGTTACAATCTGACACTGTTTGGAAATAAAATTAATTAAATTTGCTAATAATATTTGTGTGTATTTGTGCATATATATATATATATATATATATATATATATATATATATAGAGCTGTACACATTAAAATTCTGATAGTTGTGTTAGCGAAGAATTAATAATGTAATTACTTATAAAATTTATAATAAAAATAGTTATGTATATATGTAGCAAACTTACATTTGATCTCTTTATTATCTTGAGAAATATCTCTTGGTATTTGAAGCCACGTGAGATCGAACCAACTTCCTTGTCTAAGAAAATTAGTTGACATCGTGATGTAAATCACATTGCTGGACGACTGTATTGGATCTGGCAGAGTATAGCCGCATACTTTTAACAGACTTGTTGCTTCATTATCATACCCATCGTATATCTAATCAGAAATAGGTAAAACTGCTTAATATTTAATTTAAATTATTTATAAAACTTTCAATTTCATTGAAAAGAGATTATATGAAATATTTATGTACATTAAATATATTTGCATTTATTTTTTGCAATGTGCTTTCTATTTTAAATTTTATCGCTCTCAATAAATGATACTTACCTCGACTCTAGAGAAACATGATGTTCCGATATTTTCTATTTGCAAATCTGTGAATTCGATGCGTATGACTGAATCCATTTCGACGGTGATACGCCAGGAAAACTTATCTGTACGCCTATAAGCCATCGGATACAACGGCGAGGTAATGCGTCCCGTAGGCCCCTCAAGTTCGTTCCCAAAAATAAAATTATACTCGCCAACAAAACCTTTGGCGGTGCCTGAGCTATCACTTTTAAACTTAATCCATAGTCTGCTCGAAGATGTAATTGTCGCGACATCTTTTCCACAGGAAACACTAATGAGTTTTCCAATTCCGCTGTCTTCTCGTATCTCGAGATAATCCAGATCGCAATTCTCGCTCGATTCGATATTAAATTCGGAAAATGAAAGAGTGATCCTATTGCCGGGGGATGTATTCAATATCCAAATGCACTCTGCGTTTAATGGATAGCTGTTTGGATAACCCGGCGAAGTGATTGTGCCTTGCGCAGAAGTATAGTTTCCGCCACATGCTAAAAGATATAAACAAGATTTTAAAAACGCCTTCCAATATCGTTCACGAATTCTTTATCATATCATTATATACTATATTATCGGCACACCTGTATTCAGAACAGAATAGCTAGCGACGAAGTGGCCAGCAAATTCGTAACGTACAAATAGATGCAGCGTGAGTGAGTTTCCGGTGCTTGTAATCGGCGGCGGTGTGACATTGTTGCACCATTTTCCTAAAAGCGGCCCATCTGTACTATCACCCTCGAATACTTGAATGTAATCCCAAGAACAGGGACCTAAAGTGGTGTCCCATGTGGAAAGTTCGAGTGGATCGATCTCCATATGTGTGAAGGTAACTGTCACGTGATCGCCTGCAAATGATGAAAAATAATATTTGCAGAATAATGATTAAAATTTATAAAGAAATACAAATATGTGAACTAAGACACAAGTATAGAGATTATATTTACCTGGATTCTCAGCTATCAACGTCCACGTACAATTAGCTTCGTCGTGTTGATTAATGCTATATCCACTCGAGGACGTAAGGAAACCGTGATCTTTCACGGTTATACGAGCACCGCAGGCTTTAACATACTGAGCTTTGAAACCTTTGGCTGAAATTATATTATCGGTTCGCATGGCTACTAACATCTGATTGCCAGTCGAAACGTAGGACGGTGGCAATTGAGTGTGACAATGCGTTGCTAGTAATGGATGATTCTTCGTTGGTCCATCAAAGATCTAGAGAAATAGGAGAGACAAGAATAGTAATATTTATTATTAGATCTAAATGAGAACATACTTAGAATTTTACAATATATATTTTTTTTAATTATAATATATACCTTAACGAAATCATCAGTGCAATTTCTACTATTCTCCATATCAAAGTCTAGGAAGGTGAGATTCACAACATGATTGCTGTCGACTTCTAGCAGCCACTCGCAATTTTGACCATGCGGATAATTTTGCGGATAATTAGGCGAATGAATAATACCCGAATCTGTTGTAAATTTACCGCCACACTCGATAGGAACGCTTTTATAACTAGCGTTGAACCCTCGACCAGCATAAGACGTATCCGACTGGAATTTTATAAACATTTTGTTTCCAGGACTAGTGTAAATTATTGGTTTCTCTGAAAAACAAAGTTCGGCCAATATCGGCGCGTCTGCATCGTCGCCACTATAAATCTGCAGTTTGTCGAATAAGCAACCTTTCCGTTTTTCAGTATTTATCTGTAAGAGGAAATTTTTCATTTTCAATTATGATTTAATTTATTAACATCTTTTCTATATATTTGTGAAATTGATATTTCAGATGTTACTCACTTCATGAAAAGTGAGTTCTACGCTGTGCATATAATCTACTTCAATTAACCATTCGCAAGCGATATTCGTTGGATAACCAGATGGATATCCGGGTGATGTGAATGTATCGTACGGCTTACTTAAATGTCCACCGCAACCATGCACCGTCCATTCGAGTCGAAAGCCATTAAAGGCAATAAAGGAATCCGTGATAAATGTTATAAACACTTGATGTTGCGTCGAACTAATTTTCGATGGAAATTCTGTCCCGCAGAATCGATTTAACTCTGTGTTGGGATTGTCTTCGTCGCCTTCCATAATTAACAAATAGTCATATGTGCAAGTGTCCAGTGTGCCTCTTTCGAGATCAAAGTGTGAGAAAGTTAGATTAATCGTATTGCCAATTGGAGCCTCGATTATCCAACTACAATTTATCGAGTGCTCATATTTATTAGGAAAATTCGGTGATTCTATTACACCGTAGTAGCCGTGTAGTTTATTGTGACACTCTGTATCATAAAAATAATATTTTATAATAAGTAACGTAATTATATAATTAAGTTGAAAATTAATAAAAAATCGATTTGACTTTTTATATGATTAAAAACATTATACTCTACGATTGACGATGTAGGATATCTCCATAATCAAAAATCTTTAGCTGCGCGCAAAATATTTTTTAAAATATAAAATATATTTACATGACATCAACTTAATAATATGAATACTTACGCGTTTCGTATTTTAGATGGAAACCGCGAGCGGAATTACTAAAGTCACTGCGAAATCGAATGGTCAGTAGATTGGATTTAGATTGAATAATATGTGGATACGTGGTACCGCAGTAACGTTTTCCATTTGTACGATGACTGATACCCTCAGATATTTCGATAAAATCATATCGACACTTTGAGTGATCCTCGAGGTCAAAATCGATTATTACGAGTTGCACCAAACTGCCCGCTGCCACGGCTATCTTCCAGTAACAATCTGCATTCGCTGAATAAGACTCTGGGTAATTTGGAGACATAATATCGCCAGTGACAGTTGTCATCGTACCACCGCATCCTGAAGTAAAACATACATAAATTGAAAAAAATTAAGACTGTGTGAAATTTTAGGAAATTGAAGGTTTTCACTGTACGCTCTTAATAAATTAAAAGTATACTTAAGTTTATGGTAAAAATCTTGAATTGTTTGAATTATTATTTTAAATCAAGACATTTTATAAAATCTTGAAAATTTTTAATAAATATGGACATCCATGGAAAATGAATATTATTTCAAATATATTTAAATATCAAGTACATACAATAATGATCGCATATCATATAAAAGCATTTTCTTTAAATATATATTTGATAAGAAAGAAGAAATAGATATTAGCTTAAGTAATTTTCTACTTTGATACACATAAAAAAATAATATTTTCCTTTTTCTAATTACTATAAACAGTAATAGCTGTGTTATTATATATTAGATATATTATAAATTATTAATATTATAATTATAGTTATATTGTCTTAATTAATTTCCAATTATACTATATATATACGAAAATAATTTATTTCACAAATCCAGAATCTTTTAAATCAATTCACACACAAGAGTTTTAGAATATTCAACATTAAAAAAATTTTTTAAGAACCGTCAGTTTTAAATAATAAAGTAATTTGAATCTTTATGATTAAATTACTTGAAAACTTAAAAGAAAAATTCAAATGTTTATCATTAGCTTACTTACCTTCCGTGGTGCTGTCCCATTGTATCTCAAAACCTTGTAGTGATCTCGAGAAATCCGAGACAAATCTAATGTACATTTGATTGGTTTGACTTGGTATTTCAGTGGGTATTTCTGTGCCACAAAATTTGCCGATTAATGGTGCGGAATCATATCCACCGTTTCTGAAATATATGAAATATAAAGTGACCATTTATATGTATAAAAAAGCAAAAAGCTTATATAATTTTAAATTAATTACCTAATTTCTAAGTAATCGAATCCGCAAGTCGTATGTTTCTCCAATTCAAATTGATTAATCGTGAGCGTAATTTTGTGTCTGTTTTGCGCTTCAATAATCCAAACGCAATCCTTCTGATTCGGATAATACTCAGGATATCCTGGCGATCTAATAACGCCATTCGGTTTCGAATAGCGACCGCCGCAGACTTTTGTAACGTCTGCGAAAATATATGTGGCGACAAATCCATCTAGTGTAATGCTTGAATCGGTGTGGAACAATATAGTAAGTGTGCGATTTTGTGTCATTAAGTCAGGTGGTTTAGTATTACCACAATATCTAAAATATGTAATTATATATTATTAATTATAACATAAAAATTAGATTTAAAAAAAGAAATATTAAAGAGAAATTTGAAATGAAGGACGTAAGTAATAATAGCATAATAGTAATAATAATATTTATAATTATCTTTTATAACTATCTGATAATTACTAGCTGATTTTTTCATATAATATTAACTTACTATTTTTCCTTAAAGTGTTAAAAATAAAAGAAATAGATACTGTTCTAACATACGTGGCTATTATATTTTCAGTAGGTGAAGTATAGTTTTCATAAATTTTGACATAATCATGGTTGCAATTATAATGAGATTCCAAATTAAATGACAGCCAAGCAAGTTGTATTACGAATCCTGGCGGTGCTTGAATAGTCCAAATACATTCTTCGTTATCGGCATAAACTCCACTTTCAATGGGAGGCCTAATCACTCCGGGTGATTTTGTTAGCAATTCGCCGCATCCTTAATAAAAAAAATAATATCAATTATTTTCAAAGTTCCATTTTTACAAAAAAATTCTTCAGAGCATCAATTATTAAACCCAGTATGTATATATAAAGATATGATAAATATATAACATCCAAGTTATTTTTAAATCACAGATCAACTTACTGCGATCGATGGTTGTGTAGTTAGCTTTGAAGCCTCGACCCTCGATACTGTTGTCGGTTGTGAATTTTATATACATAATATTATGTGTAGAATAATACGGGCTGTCTGGAATGTAATCTTCATCGCCGCATAACGTAGCAAGTTTCTTTGCATTTTCATCATAACCATCGTAAATCTCGATGTAATCGAAGTAACAATTCGGTGGTTCTCTACCTTCGATATCCATATCTTCTATGGTTAATACGATTCCTTTATTCGGTGATTGTATAATCTCGTAAATACATGTTCTTGCACCATGATAAATGTTTGGATAGAAGGGTGACTTGAGAATTCCGGTCTCTTCATGGAATTCGCCGCCGCATAAAGTTTCATAAGACATTGTGAAACCTTCAAATTCATAAGACCAATCGGATTCGAAGATCACAACTAACGTGTTTGTATTCGACTTAATTGTTGGCGGCATATCCGATCCGCAGTATCTACCAAGTAACCGGGAAAATCTGTCAGGTCCATCGTAAATCTAAAAGAATATAAGTAAGATTAATTACGTTCTCGTGCATACTAGAAAAATAAAAACTGAAAGATTACCTCAACAAAATCAAAATGACAACTGGAAGATTGTTCAAGATTAAATCGCAACCATGATGCTCTGATTCGTTCGCCTGCTGGCATTTGTATCTTCCACTCACATACCATATTCGGTTGATAACCCGACGACGAATGGCCGGGCGAATTGATCGTTCCAGTTGCACTTGTATAAACCCCACCGCAACCAGGAAAACCTGATATTATTTTTATAAATTAAGAATCTCAAATTATTAAATCATTATCAATTATTTATTCTAAATAAATAGGATTATTAATTAACATAATTGCTTTAATAAATAAATACCTTCAATTGTCGAATAATGGATTTGGAAACCGACGTCTTGACCAACATTATCAGAATGAAAATGAACGGTCGCTTCAAAACTGGGTGTGATAAGAGGTGGTGGACGAGTGTGATTGCAGAAAAACCCTAAACGTTCTTCTTCCATACCTGTAATCTGTACCAAATAAAAAATCAAAATGATGTAAAAATATTTCAAGTCATGTGTGCGAAAAAAATATATAATCTAAAAATTTATTTATGTAATATTATATGTCGATCGATCTATGAAATAGCATGAAGAATTTACTTCTACATAATCGGCTTCGCAATGTTCTTCAAGCATCAGTTGACCAAAATGAAACTGGATTCTTTTTGATAATGCAACGGAAATTCTCCAGAAACAATCCCTATTTGGAGGATATCTTCCTGGCGAGCCTGGAGACATAATCGTGCCATAATTATCCTCTAAAACACCTCCGCAAACAGGATCGATGCTATTCCAATGAAAAGTAAATCCATCATTAGATACACTGCTGTCCGAATGGAACCACAAGTAGAGGGTATTATGGGACGAAATGATATTTCCGTTTCCATTAGGCAATGTCTGACCACAAAATCTATTAATCATTTGACTACCAGCATTCCTGCCATCATGAATCTAAAAACATATATACACATTTTGAAAGAAAAATGCATTTTTAATATTTTCTTCTTTATTTCGTCTTATTTTATATTTCTTATAAAATTCTTTTTATCTTAGTTGTATAATAGTTTTTTTACATTTAATAAATTTATTTAATAGTTTTTTATATTTTAATTTTTTACATTAATAAAGTTTAAAATTGAGATTTAAATAGAATATTGAAAATTTAATTTAAAATATTGACAATTTTTTAAAATAAATATTAAGGATTTATAAATCATTATTTTACTAATTTTGTCCTGAAAATGACAAGAAACACAAATACTGTCTAATATATATATATATATATATATATATATATATATATATATATATATATATATATAGCTTCAAGATCTTACAAAAGTTATAACTCTATTAAAATAGTTCTATTAAAATAGAACGAGAAGTTTTCAAAACTGTCGCATGTGATGTTAATACACTCGATAGTTTTGAACACTTCTAATGACATCACCTGTAGAAAATCAAACTTGCAATCTGTGGACTGTTCAAGATTGAAAGCCGTGAAGGTGACGTTCAAAACTTTAGAAGATTCCGTAATTAAAACCCAAGCGCAGCTCAATCCGTGCTGATAAGTGCTACCACCCATGGGAAATTGAAGTGTTCCCATAGGATTGCGTGACACACCGCCGCATGTTTGCCGCTGTGTCTCGCACCTGTTTCCCGTATAGCTAGATGTACACTGACACGTTGCTTGTCCGTTTAAAACGTTGCAAATACCATTGTTTCGACATGGATTCGGCGAGCACGGATCGGTCGGTGTGTTACATGTTGTTCCTAAATGTTTACAAAGAATGATGAGAATACAATAATATATATACATGTATATAAACACAACATTTTAACAATTTATATAAATAATTGAGTAAAATAAAATATTTCTGGCGAAATGATGTAATTATTATTTTCCGCGACATAACTTTTTAAACGTCATCTAATAATTCGTATAATTTTAACATTTAATATTTACAAAATTTACAGTATATATTCGCCAAACATGAATTAATCTCGTATCTTATCTATTCGAAGAGACGTAGAAAGCAGAATGTTACAGTTTACAAGTAAGTTTATAAACCTATTTTCCTCCTTTGCTCCGCCTCTCTTCCCTAATATGTACCTGAATATCCTGGATTGCATGTGCAAGTGAAGCCATTTGCACCGTTTGGCACACATGTGCCATGCACACAGGGGTTGACAGAACACGCTGTATTAACTGATACATCAGCTAACTGACAACCGTTTGGTCCCATTCCATTACCTACGTAACCCGGTGGACAACGGCATAGAACATAAGAACTTGTAAGCGATGGATTTTCGCTACATATAGCTAACGGATGACATCCGCCGTTATTGATGGCGCAACCGCCGACAAAAATGCAACTGACACCATCACCGCGATATCCTGAAGGACAGGCCCCGCACACCCTAGAACCCTGCAATTAAAATCATTGTAATGAAATGTAAACAGCGATAATCTTATATTACGCATGATGTAACATGAAACGTCTACGCATCATTTACCATCGTGTTCATGCATTGCACGTAAGGCGAGGTACTGCAACCACCATTGTTAATCAGACACTCATCAATGTCGGTACAATAATAGCCATTTCCGCTGTAACCGTGCGGACAAGCGCCGCAGGTGAATGAGCCGCGGGTATTGTGACACGATACCGGTGGGTTTACAGAACAGGGTGGATGGTACGCCGCGCATTCATCTACATCCTTGGTGCAAGCTGGGCTCGCACCATCGCTCTCCCATCCCTGGCAACGATAAATAAAAGGCTCAGTCTCTGCCGGTTTATGCGCCAATTTTGCACGAAATATAGGTTGATTGAAACCAGCGATAAGAAAGAGAAGAGCGTACTTGGTCGCAAATGCATGTATAGCCTAGCGGAGAACTTTTGGCGACACACACACCGTGCTCGCCGCAAAGCGCTTCAGAATTCTCTGTATTGCAAATCGATGTTTTCTGCGTGCAATGAAGACCGAACCATCCCGGCAAGCAGTCGCATCTAGTACCAAACATGACATTATATACAGACACATTTTAGTATATCTGAGAAACCGTACCACCGATGAGACTCAATGAAATTATTTAAAACAATAGAATTAAAATAGGAGATTTAAAGTTATTTAAAAATATTATTTTTTAATAGAATTTCTTTATGTGAAAAATGCTTATTATAAATTTGTTTAAAAAATCTGTAGTCAAGTGAAGATATTCAAGGTGCGATTTCTCAGTTTAATATTAATTACTGTAATGGGAAACATAATTGTTAATGTTGTGTACCGATAAGATCCAGGCAAATTGCGACACGTTGCTCCATTTTGACATCCAAGTTCCGTACCAAGAAATCTTGCGCATTCATTGACGTCCGTCATACAATTCGGGCCCTAAAATTATCGTGAATTATCTTCATGAAATGTTAACGCTCCAGTCATGCATACCTCCCAATTTGATGGGCAATGACACTGATAGGCATCAAAGAGATCCTCGCATGTACCGCCATTTTGACACGGATTACTTTGGCATTCATTCTCTCGGAGCAGCGTTTGCATAGCTCTTAGTGAATCTTCTAATGCTTTAAGCTGAAATAGAGATATATTACAGATTTTTAATTTAATTTTATATAAATCATTATTCGTTTATTGCTTACGATAAATTTTCAATCTATACATACTCGAAAGTTGATTCGACGAATGGTGTTTCTGGTTGGATTAAAACTCTAAAAAAAAATGTTACTTTGTATAAATAATCTAAGTACAAATATATGTAATTTTTTTCATTTTTTTATTTGGATATGTAAATATTACTTTTACCGATAATGAAACACAAAAAATTAAATTAGTAAGATAAATAGCGATTTAATATTTTTAAATAAAGTTGCTCGTGTAATAATCGTGTAGAATCTCTTTTTTAATTTATTTTCACATGTAAAATAATACTTACATCTAATGCACTTTGGTATGAAAATACATTGTAAAAAAATATATAACGTTGCAAGATTCAATATTGCATATTGTATATTCTTACCGGATATATGCGTGATCTATTTCCTACGCGACTCGTGCCGTTCACGTCGATGCTCCTCTCGAGAAGAGCGACTCTTCTCTGTAAACCTGTGGAGCCTGTCACTATAGTCGTTAACTGGTGAAGAGAGCTCTCCATCTCAGCCAAGTATCCCATCCGCCATCTGTCAATGACCCGCGTCGCATTTTGCGCCTAAAAGGGAATCGAGACGTACACATTAACCGATTGTACCTCGATTATGCTGTACATTTAGACGTATATTCATTACCGCCGATGCTACATGAAGTAGATTGATCTCATTGACATTCATGTAACCGCCCCCTGTTATCTTCAGAGTAATATTTCTATCTTTTGCGCTAGAAATTATGAGATGTCCATCTCGAGATTCGAGAACGGGTCTGTGAAGATAATTTATATAAAAAGAAAGTTTTTTAAAAGCAATAAAATTAAATATAAAACACTTTATTCGATTATAATATCTTATATACATATGTCCAAATTCTTGTATCTTTTCGTTACATATAACTAAGTCGCTATTTTTATTAGTTATATCAATTGTATCGATTATATGCAAATCCACGATAATTTTTTTATTTGAACATATAATAAACTTTATATAAATGCAAGATAAGTAATGAGATATATAAGACGTAGACAACGAACTCTTATCACGAAACTTACCTCTCGTCCATCCATGCCGTGCAGAAACTCAAGTGTAATAATAAGAACCATCCCAGTGTAAGAGCCATGCCAGGTTGGTTGAAACTCAATAAGCTGAATATTATCCAATCATACCTTATTGCACTCTCGTAGAACTCCTGTCGAAAAGACAGGTTGTAACAGATTGATCCATGAGGCCATCGTGCGCGTCTGTATCTCTTGAGTGGGCGTATTTGGAAGATTTATCAGAATCCACCCAATATCGGTTTTCGCTATAAATTATATATGCTAAGCAAGAGAGATTTGATGTACAAAGTCAACGGAAAATCATGCCATTCAAAGAATTATTATGTCAAAAGTTATCAAAACATTTATATCATCTGTGTTTATACATATATGTGTATTATAATATGGCACATTTATATAAATTTGTACTGGAATTTATTTTAATTTATTAAATTTTATATGTACATTATTCGCACGAATTGATAGATATTTATTTATATTATTAATTTGATATGTGATTAATGTAATTAATGATTAATTATTTTCTATATACGTTAAATGATACCTAGTTATCGCAATGATAACGATCAATTAAATCATATATAATATTTAAAGAGATTAAACGAATGATACTATAAAGCAAAGGCATAATGAAAAAATGCATAAGTAAATATTTGATTGTACAATCAAGATTAATTAATGTTTGATATTGTTTGATTTTTTATTATTTTTTTAAATATCCACATTGCATATATAATGTGAATGCTCAATAATTTGTGTGTGATTGTATTATATATAAATTACGTTTTTATATTGTCAATTATATTATGTAAATTATATCATTATAAAAATGTCGTATAATGTTAAGTCATGTGTAAATATTGTCAATAGCTAATAATTACTATAATAATAAAATGGATAAAATTAAATTTTATTAGCATAACATTAACATAAATAATTGCTTAGTTTTTTATTTTCTAATTTATTTAAATTGATAAATATAGTTCTTAATTAATTTAAGCAATATATATAGAACTATTGCAGTTTTATAATGTCTTTATGAAGTATTCGCAACGTTGAATATTCATATTGAATAAATTTTATATAATATACGTAACGACATCAACATGTTTTATAATTTATTTTATAAACCTATATTATCTATTGTAATCTATAAATTGTTTATACATATATTGTATAAATAATTAATTGTTTATACATATATTGTCTAATAATGTTGTGATTATCATCTATTATATTTAAATAGAATATATTTATATATTGTAAATTATATTAATACGAAACTGAAAAGACATGTACAATAATGAAAAATTCGTTAAATTAATATATTTGATGTGAATATTCTCTCTTTTATAGTTTTTGTTCTTAAAATTATTTTAAAATTCAACAATCAATTATTTTGAATTAAAGTCAAGAAAATTTTTATTTACAAATTTCGTGTTGAAATTATCTCGCCAATTATTTCAGTATGTAACATAAATGATTGAAAAATGTGTAAAAATTCGATGTCAAGCCAATGATTTTTCTCTCACAAAATTTAATGTCTGCTCTTTCAATAATGCAAAATTGCAAACCAATAAAATTATTGAGATATTCGATTTTGTTATTAATTAAATGTATTCGTAAATTCCGCATTAACTTCTAAACTATCAATATTAGTTTTTAATTTGCTAGATATTCTATATATTAATTATGACACATTACTTGATAAAATTTATCTTTTCTTAATATTATTAATACACATAAATGTGTAACAAAACATGTATAGATATTAAAAAATTTAAGCCAAATGAATATTTTAATATCAGTGTAAGATATTGATACATTAAAATGTTTAAATGTTATAGGAAAATAAAAAATTAATAATAATCATTTTATTTTATGTGAAATATTTAAAATTTTTCATCATTTTGCTGTTATTGACTCATTTCGAATAGTTGATATCCGAGAATTATTGTACATTTGATAAGCGATAAATGCATATGTTTCATTATCCTTAAATATACTAGTTATCATGTAATCACATTTCCATAAGAATAGTTATAATCATCTATTTTTTAATCAAAAGATATTTCTGTGAATAAGAAATTTATGAAAGAAAATTTTCTTCCATAAATTTCTTGTGAATTGAAGATGATGACGATAATTGTCGTTGATTCACTGAAACGTTGAAATCATTGCTATTGGGAGCAATCCAAAAGATTTAAGATTCGTTCCATTTTAAAGCAAGACCCTTGATGTTCAATAGATCGCTTAACTTTCTTTCGCGGATTAATCCCATAAAACCAAAATCCGACATAAAACAATATACATTAAAGTTGCCCTTTATTTTTAATACTGTTCTTCTATTTGTCAGATATTAATCGGCTTGAATGATTTCAATCTGGTCTTATTATGATTAAATTATTATCATCAAATTATCCGCGAATAGAAATATTTTATCTTATATATAATCGCAATTATTATTTTATTTGATCATTGGTTTATATCAGAGTTTGCCTTTTCATATCAAATTTTCTTCAAAATCAAAATGTAATCCAAATACTTTTTTTTTTATTAATTAAGAGATAAAATTGATAACTATATTGATGACTTTTTTTATCGCGATTTATTTGCATTATATAATGTTCAATAATTTTTATAATTGAAAGTCAATAATTGATAAATATTATAAAATTAATCGTTCGATATGAAAATTTTGTGATGAATTTTGTATTATTTCACATTTCAGATGATAAATTGATAATAAAATAGTGTTTTGATATGATAAAATGTTCGTGTTTATTATTTTTGATGCAATCAAAACAATTGATAATGTCATTGTTTTTTAATTATCTCCGGGGCGATCAAATCCGAAATTAATTGAAGATTTGCTCATAATTGGCCCGATCTTTGATAATACCTCATCGCTATTTTATGCATTCTATCTAATAATTTGTCTGAAATCTGGCGCCCTTCGGCGCGCGACGCGCGACTGAATCCGATTTGGCGCGCCGCCGACAGATGGCGCTGGATAAGCGAGGAGCATTACAGTCGCCATTCTCGACCGTTCTCGGCAGTATGGCTTCGGCTGCCGGTACGTACGTTAGTAGTATTTTGTGGTGTAGTACGTGTTCGCGGATGAACGTGCTCTGTTTCGTGAGAGAAAAGGACGAAGGTTTGCGGTGAAGGGACGCATCGAGGAGGTCAGCCGGGCGGACGAAAGCCCTGATACGCAAATCCGGATCAGTCATGCGGCGGAATGTCAAGATCGCGTTGCTCCTGTCATGCGCGTGGATGTTCGCCTTTGTTTACTACTATCACACGACCAGAGATACCAAGGTAAGACGCATAATTCATTGTCAGTTGATCATAAAATACAAAGGCTTTAAATAGAGTCGATTAATGTCGAAAATGATGCTATATCGATATAATATTTGTAACATACAAAAGAGACCTTACATACTTTCTGTAGAGACATGAGATATATTGTTCGCATCTAGTTGAGGTTATCTGTTACTTGTTTAGTTGTTGCACTCGATAATTTCCCATAACGTTATTACCGAAAATCTTACATTTATTCATAATATACAGAAGGTATGTGAGATTAATTGTCTTTAAAAGTTTTACATCAAGAAACATGAGTGTGGAACAATGAAGTAAAGCGATATTCCGAAACATTTTTGAATTTAAATTTTTCAATGGCGCCAAGTTTTAAATGGCGATACGTTATTTCTAACATTTTCGTTTAATAATATGCATACATTTAATAATATACATACATACATTTAATAATACATACATACATTTATACATATATGCATTATAATATATAATATATATTTTCAAATATATATATTTTAATTTTTTTACAAGTAAATTAGATAAATTCGGCATATTTTAATTTTTCACAAATATTTTGATTGGATGTGCAAAAATAAACAAAACATGCGCACTCGAAAATTGATAAATATATACATATACATATATGTATGTAAAAGATACATATTTTTCTATTAAATTTTTGGCTGTAGTTTGGACATGTAATTTTTGTTTAAATTCTATATTTATTCTATATTCACGCTTCTGCGATTTGCATTTTCCAGATAATATTAACATGTGTTTAAAGATATAATATGCTGAACAAGCACAGTTGCATTTTACTACGGCTTGTCAGTTATGTATTTTTATATATTCATATTATTCTTACATATTTTTATAAATCATAAAATAATTTCTACAGTATTTGTCTAGATTTTTTATATATTATCGTAATAAATTTTTCGAATAAAAAAACAGATTTTATATGACATTAATTTCGGATTATTAAATTACTATCACATTATCATGCTGAGTGAACACGGTTGCGTAAATTTGCTGCGGCTGTATTTTAAATAAATTATAATAATTACGTATCACATGATCAGTTTTCAGTATTGTATTTTTGCAAAGCATGAAATAATTTCTATAATATTTGTTGAGATTTGTTATATATTATCATAATAAACTTTTCGAAAGAAAAAGGAAAACAGATTCTATTGACACATTTTAATTCTGAATTATTAAATTATTATTGCATATTATTATCATGCTGAGCAAGCACGATTACGTAAATTCTCTGCGGCTGTATTTTAAATAAATTATAATAATTACGCATCATAGTTAGTTTTCATATATTATATTTTCTGCAAGAGTTATAAAATAACTTCTATAATTTTGATTGTTTGCTAGATTTTCGATAAATTATCGTAGTAAATCTTTCCTTTAGTAAAGAAAAACAGATTCTCCCTGATATTAATTCGAGATTATTAAATTATTATTGCATATTATTATTTATTGATAGAAATAGTGTTTTCTTTTGAAAAACATTTTAGAAACATTCTGCATGGTTTTTTCATTTATATAAAAATAAGCAGTACTTGTGATTATATTTTAATATCCCATGTGGCATGTTGACCTCATTACGTGATCAACATCCGCATTCCACGAAATAATATCACGAAATATTTAATCTGATAATTAATGTAAGAGGAAAAAAGATTGATTGTCTCACCATATATCTTTATCTTACCATCGTCAAATTAAATCTCAATCTCTGTAAATCTCAATTTTTTGCTCCTCTGAGTTCTTTAGAGATTTGATCACATTACATACGATTTGATAAACGAATTAATCCACAAACACAGGCACTAAATCATTAAATCCTTTAAAATTATTATAACTAGTGCAATTTAATATAGATATAATATAATTCTTGATATATTATGAATTAAATTAAATATTATGATTAATTCAATAATTATAATAATGCATTGAAACCGGAATGCGCTAAATCGCGCATGTTTTAATATTATTATTTAATACACTAAATCGTGTATTAAAACGTGCTGAAAATTATATAATAACATTAAAATATGCTGAGAGAATTATTATTTAATAATTTGATATTAATAATTGTTTAAATAATTTACTAGCAAACTTAAACAAAATTATGATATAAGTAGCTTAATGAAAATTTTCTATTTTTTTATTTTATTATGAAATTGAATATTTTTATTACATATATTGTAAATATATAATTTTATTTGCATAGTAGAAGAAATCAGATTTTGGGGAATCATACATTTATTATACCCCGCGAAGATATCTTGATATCGTCCTGAATTTTCTGAGTTAAATTCTTCGCGAACTACTGAACTAAATAATCCACAAACTCAATCGATAATCCATAATCATAGTCGTTTGATTCACGATCCAATAAAACTCTCGAATTTCATTGACTCTCGAATATTTCGCGTCCTTCTCGCGTTATCTTATCTCTAATCTCTCTAAAAAAGACACACTCGGGTTTCCCCACATTTAACACGCAGAGATATAAAAACTAAAACAAAGTATACTTTTTCAGTTGTTTACATATCACATGTCGAAAGTATGAAATAACATGTTTACTTACATATTCAGCAGCCATGAACTTTCTTATTGCGTATAATGATGATCTTCAATGATATTTTTTGCTTCAATTCAATTTATGATTCAATTTAAGACAGCTTGTTTTAGATTTACAATTAGACATATTTCTTATTCAGGCTGCTTTGATTTTTTGGCATTTATTCTTATTTGGCGCATCGGCAGGAGCGGAAATAAAAATTATAAAAAAAAAGTTTGACACTATTTATATTATTAACGCCAGAGAAAACTGAGAATAGAAATAATTATTATAGTAAAATAATTATTTATAATTTTCTCACTATCATTTATTATCGTAACATTTCTATGAATTAAAATTCAATTTTTTTTTAATTTAAGAAAATCATTGTATATTATAGCAAAAATCAATATTATTAATTGCAATTTTATATTGCATTTTTAAAACAAGGATTTATAAATAAAAAAATACGTAAAACGTTTCCAAAGTATTTATCCAAAGAAAACATTATTTTAATATAAATAATAATACAATAATAATAAAATAATTATTAATTTAATAATCCGGAATTAATATCAAATATATATAGAGAGAATCTTTTCTTTTTTTTTTATCTGAAAAATTTACTACAATTATATCAGAAATTTAAACAAGTACTAAAGTAAAAATTATTTTATGATTTAAAAAAATAGAATATATGCAAAGTGACAAGTTGCAGCAAATCTACGCAAATCGTGCATGATATCTTTAAACATATATTAAAATCATCTGGGAATATACAAATCCCATAAATATAGAAATACTTTAAAAAATTACATGCAAACCACAGCAAAAAATTTAGTAGAAAAATATATAGCTACGTTTTATGATATAATTGTATGTATATTTATCAATTTTTCGAGTGTACATATTTTTTGTTTGTAAATCCAATCAAAATATTCAAAAAATTAAACGTGCAAAATTAAAATATGTCGAATTTGTCCAATATATTTGTTAAATAAAACATATATATATTTGAAAATATTCACATACGTTACATACAGTGCGTATATACTCTAAATTAGAAGCAAGCAAAATCGATGAACAGAAATGCTGCATTATTGAAGTGAGAGTATTAACGACGCGTTTGAAATCGATCGCGACGAAACTTTATTTAAATACGTAAGTCTATGGTATTCGACGTGATTCGAGTGACGTTCGCATGTTACATCGAACTCTAGAAACGAACGAAACCCGAGGTAAATGTAACGTTAAACATAATAAATGCTTAATGTGACGTGAATAATGACAGAGTGCGACGGCCTCTGTCGTGGCACCTGTTCCGATTGACTACTCTCGCGTGATCGCGTGCGACACGTACGTTCGTGCTACCGTAAAATGCGGACGCTTCATCGGACAAACTCGGGCTACCGCGATTTTCTGGTGCAATTTACAGCTCGTCGAATTTTAATAAAAAGATATATATATATATATATATATTTATATAAATATATATAGATGTACGCATGTATGAATTATCGATTCGGTTAAATCGAATTCGGCCAAAATTTCGGTAAATTAATACCACATGCATAATTATATAGTGCCTTTATATTTAATCGCTTCATTATTAAATATGTATACCATTTATTACAACGGCGTGAAATATTTTCCTTGCACTGCAATATTAATACGCACACGAATGTATCTATTTTTTGGAATATTAGATATATGTTTGTACATTATGATTAGGAGACTGGGAAAGGATGATAATCGCAGTTGTTACATTCATGCAAAATTTGGATCGCAATTTGTCAATTAAAACCAGAAATGTCGTGTGAATAATTAGCAATGTGCCGCGCATATAATGAAATTTATACGCTTTAATTTACAAGCCCGTCTTGTCTGTAACGCGAAATCGCCATCTTAGATTAGATTAGATTAGATTAGAATAGATTAGAGTTACAAATAAGTATGCGGAGTTATGTCTTAATTTGCATCAGCGAGTTACGTAATTATGAGAAGTTGCTCCAAATTACTTAATCTATAAGAGAACGCGTTATCGCTTCAGATTTCACGCCCTTCTACGTTTCAAAGATATATACGAACTAATTACGTTGATTTTATGTTTGCGCATAATATTTCAGATTATAATATCACTCTGAAAGGGGAATAAGAGCTATGAAATAAATGACTTATCAAAGATGCACATGTATGCGAGTGTCTTTTAGACTAATTCTAAAGGATAATTCCAAATCTATTTTAAATCAATTTTATTAAAGGAGTTGCTTCGGGTGCCAAGTGTGCTCATTAAAATTTGGCACGCATTATGAAAGATTCGACCACTTCTTGACTGTGATATTTTACTTGTACGTCGGCCAAAACGGTCGATCACCTCGAAAATCGAGATTCTCTTTCGCAAGAGCAACGCGTATTTATGGCAAAAAATCGCTCTAATATGCAAAATTATTTATCGCGACCGAAACACGATTCAAAGATTGACATGTATGTTCATTTTATTATCTGAATGGACTCCCGCACTTGTATACATGTGCAATTTTCGATAATGTCCCATATTTTAGAGCTGCAAATATTAAATAAAGTATAGAATCTGAACATATGCGCATTTTTTGTTGTCATTTTCTCGGATGTTAGCGAGTATCTGTCTTTTATAGACAAACTTTTAAGTAATTTTGAAAACTTAACTTTTTTAATTCAGAATATCTTTTAAATTATAAACTCATATAAAGCGCGAATATTACAATAAAGATAGATTTATTTTACCATTCAGTCATTTGATTTATATGTCGAAATAATTTAGCCGTTAAACTTAACCAGCAACGCGAAATCAAGTAATCATTTGTAAGGAAGCATATATATATATATATATATATATATATATATATATATTCATTCATTTCATTCATGAAGACAACTGTATTCACATTCAAATATAAATATATGTAGTATGCAGATGGTATAATATCCGAGCATTTCGTTCAGTGATATACTTGTGGAGGTAAATGCATTAAATTGTGAATATCAAGCCATTTTATTTTAATGATATTGCAACTTGCAACACATTGATACTTTCAATTCGTTAAATAAACTAAAACCAAGCTACATGCAGTTTTATTTACTTGTCATTTGTATTGTTTCAAATATGTATGTAATATAATGGAAAACGAATGGATTCGAGTTTTGTGACATGTAATATTATGCGCTTGCTTTTCGCCAAATAAATTTTGAATTGTGCATCTTTATGGAAAATCGACGCAGTCCGATCTTTTTTATTATTATATATCAATTTATCTTACAATTAGACGCGAAAAAAAATAATGAGAGTGAAACGAATAACGCAGATAATATAAACGAATAATGCAGCGTTTTTTTAAAGTCTATTTGTTGTTGAAGGCCGCGGAAAATCGATCAAGATATTGTAACTTTCATTTAGATTCTCTGTTTTTCCTAAGGGATTGCTTCATATTTTCTTTTATTCCTTTCATTCAACAATACTATTACTTACTGAATAATATTATCTCAGAATGTGCATCTCGCCAATTTAATTTTTCTTGCTTAAGTTTTTATTATTCCCTGCAGCTTTAATGCAATTGTGGTTACATTCCTTATATGCTATTGCTTTCAGCGGAAAGATTAATAAGTACATCAAACATTGTAGATTTCTATTTGATGACATAATTGAATTTATTATAACAATTTTATTTACGTTCAACGAATCATCTTAGAGCAATTTGTTTGGCTAACTTTATTTAAAAAATACTTTATTGAAAAGTAATACTCTCATATATATATAAACTTAAATATTACAAGCATTTCTGATTAAAAATATTTTGTTGATATATTTTTATTTATAACTTTTATCACATACTATAAGAAAAATTCTTTTTATTCCACTGCTGTATTTTTCTGTTAGCTTAAATAAAAGAATAAAATTCAATTTTTTTAAATAAATAATTATTAAAACAATTGAGAAAAAACGAATTATCTCTTCATCTACCATTGAATAATTGTATTTTCGCAGCAATTAATGTTTCAATGAAATCGAATAGCAAATGCAGTTGAAGTGGGAATTCTCGATGTTTGATGAACTTGTTGACCTTTTTGCTAAGCGCTATCATTGGAGTAACAGTGTTATATTTACACATTAATCTCAGTCTTTGATTAATGCACGATCTAACAAACTTGTTTAAGTAAACGCATCTAGGGCAATATTGCGTCGATGAAATCGTGATTTATAATATTTCACTTGGCATTGGGCATATATACGTAACATGTTAAAAGAAATTCGAAAGGCATTTATCAATCACCGACCGACTATTGATTTCGCAAACGACTTTACATCACCGAATTACATTTCCCGAATGACGGAGACCGCAGATCGTAATCCTCCCACCTCTAACAGCTATTAATCGCCGCTAATCGTTCGTGATTAAACAAATCAATGTAATCGAGTATTCAACACGAATCGATCTCGATTATATCGGATGTCGAATTTTCATTTATACATTTGTCGATTTCATTTCCATAGCTGTTGAATCATAAACAATAATTAAGAGAATATCACTTAAATATATAACATTATTCAGATATATAATAATAATAATGAGCAATATTTTATATTCATACGATCTCCCGTTGGTCGGCTCGAAACTGCGGAATCGCCGAAATCTCGTCGTTTAAAGGGAATATTCTTGAACGCTATAAATTTCGCCGGGACATTTACGCGACGACGGTGGAATCCGTGCACTTATCACGGGGCGCAGGAAAATTCATCGTGCGAAGTCCCTCTCGGATGGGAATATTTTTTCGTCAGGCAATAGTTATAAAATCGAGTAGTTTTACGGAGAGCACGATAGAGAAAGAGAGAAAGAGACAGAGACAGAGAGAGGAGAGAAGCATCCGTGTTCGGTGACTGACCTCCCTCGTTCCTGTAATCGGCGACGCGACGCGGCGCTTAAACGCGAACGCGCTAATGGGGCGAACTAATCGCGTTAACCTGCAGGAAACGATTCGGTCGTTAAGCACGGCGGCCGCAATCGAAGCGCCGTCGAGTACTGCTTTCGTAGCGGAGTTGATTAAATCATCAGTTGTTTGGAGTATCACGCGTAGTTGCTCGTATGGCGAGCGTCGCAAACTCAAGTAAGGATAGCGTACCGAAACGCGGCTCGTTTTACACAATCGCGCCGCTGGAATCCGTGCACGTGTACACGAGGGTGTGTGTGTGTGTGTGTGTGTGTGTGTGTACATTTTGGAATTCAGATTTCGACACGACGTCCGTTTATTGCCTGACACAGGGAGACGGTTGAACTCCGATCGTGTATATCTCATCTTGTCACACGCATAATTTTTCAGAGAGAGACATTTCGATCTTTTTCATATTAACTTAATACTGTTCTGCGTGAACGTTACGTTATTTTATGCTTATCGCGATATGTCAAAGTATAATTTAATTATTTAAAAACGTAGCTTTTTTCTTGAATTTAACATATATTTTAAATTTTTACTTCATTTCGCTTGAGATAAAATTGAGGCATTAGAAAAATGGCTTCTAACGCAGATACCATCTAATATTTAAAGGAACGATCGAATCATCATCGTCGTGCTTCTTCGACGAAACGCATCGCGATATTTCAACGAAATGGCACATTTTCATATAAGTTCCTTATAACGCGGCCCTTTTCTCTCTCTTCTCGATCTTATTATATGCAAATAGTTCCATTTACTTCACATTGCGAATAAGAATGAAAGCATGGAGCATCGTCGTTTCTTCTATTATTGATCGCGTTGGAAAATTTGAGTATAAAATTGCTATTGTATTAAAAAATAATTGGGCCAACTTTTATTAAAGAAACATATGTTACACAAATGAGAGAAGCTCATCCTAATATAGCAAACGATATTACCATCGCAATTCTTCTTGATTTGTAAGTTTCAAGAAGATATATCCCGTACACGTTCTCACGCTTTGTTCGCGTTGGATGTTACATCCGCCATATTACATTACCACCAACGGGAGATGTTAATGATCGCGATGAGTAAATGTAGAGCAGGCGAGTAATTCGATTTGTGTAATTATCAACATTGCATAATATACTGATCTGTCGTGTGTAGAAGGATGTGAGGAAAGTTTAACATAATAGCTTCTCCTCAATTTATGATTTTATCCTACCTTCGTTTAAGGAAAATTTCATCGTGCAAATTTTAGATTCGTGGTTTCACTCTCGGACGTTGCTTTTCTGAATTTTATTAATTCTTTGAATAATTAGTTTATTGATATTATGTACATGTATAATATGTGTTTCCTTATTTTATCGTATGTGTGCATAATTTTAAATTTTTTCCAATTATACGGAATATATATGTATGCATGTGAGTAGACATATGTATATGCGTGTGTGCAAATACATACACGTCAATCACACACAAAATGTGTTACTCATGTCAGATTAAACAGCAATTGATAAATTTTACCTTAGCTAATCAGGCGAGCTTATTTATCGGTTTTATCATCGTTTCATACATATTTCAGTTAATTGGTATTTATTCATGCTATTTACGATATGAAACAGTAATCTGGTTTTTCAGCCATACTATTTATCGTTCAACAAATTGATATTCAGTAATTGGCTTTCGATATTGGATATCTGCAAGTTATAAACTATATTTCGCTCCATTTATTGAATTGCGAGCAAAACACAAACTTCTATTTTATTCTCGCAAATAAATTTATATTATCTAATCGATAATAACTTTCTATATACTATTATATTAATAAATAAATTTCTAATGGAATATCGAAAATCTCTTTTTCCCCCTTCTTATTTCTCTTTTTCGAAATGTTTAGTTTTATAATTAAGACAATAAATAGTTGACTGAATTTAGCGATTTATTTAACATAGTCAATTTTTTATAGAGCTCCTTTCTGTGCAATTACAATTTTGGAATCTTTTTATAAAAAAATGCAAATCAATTCGGAGAAATCTAAAAATCTCGCGAATTAAAATATGGATTCATAAAAATTTTAAAATCGAAGAAAAACAGTCATTGTATATATTAAAATTTATAAAGACAAATTATATATTACGCATCCTTATCATGTATGTTATGCATTCTCTACCACAGCAAACAAATAATGCTCGTCGCGTTCTCTCATAACATAATAAAAGCACGGTGATTATCAACATTGCTTTCAACGGAACTGTGCCTTATTTACGGGACAAAAATGCGTGTAACTCGTGAACACATGTAGCAAACGACATTCGTTATTTCGCGTACACGTACAGATTTCGAGGCTTGCAGTGAGCAAAACGCGTCGGTGAAATGCAATGTCACTTGTATACTGGCGCGACGTAATGCTCAGCGGTGCGAAAATCGACACCACCCGGTTGATTTCCGTCATTGGAAAATCCGAACCGACGTTATAAATGTAATCCGGGAGATTTCGAAAAGATTAAAAATAAATTTATCTTGATGAAAGGAAATTTTTATGGACGTTTAATTTTTCGAGCAAAAATTCGTAATTACTTTCTGGATTATCATATAACAATATATAAAAATCTTGAACAAATATTTCATCTTTTTTTAAAATAAAGACTAATAAAGACTCGACTAAATAAAGACTTGAATAAAAAAAAAATGAAAAATAATACGACGTATTTTCCCGATGTAACAATCATTACGAACTTATTCGATCGGCTCGCAATTCAAAATTCGCCGGTATTGCGTACGTAAAATTATTCGAATGCAAGTCGTACGATCAATAATAATGGCAAATTTGAGGTATCCCGGTCTCTTCTCAACACGTCGCACAGTCCCGCGATTGTGTGTGCGTGTCACGTGTGCGTGCACACAGGTGTCCATAAAATAGGGGTGATCCGCTCTCGAGGACCGGTTTGAAATAAGTACCATTTTGATGACCCAATTCTCGCGGTGTCCGTATGCGCGCTTCCTACTGTCATTGATAGGTATGCACGTGTATCTTACGACATGCACATGCATCTGTATCGCAATATCGGATATGCGAGATATTCTGTCCAGTGGAATGCGATGTCTATGGCCGGAGTCAAGTAAAAAATAAAACGGGACGATAGCAGATCAAATCGTGAAATCCTGAGATTTTCGGAGAATTTTTATATTATATTATATACATTATATATGAAATTTTCATCTTCGGATAACCTTCTTCAATTTTAAGAAGAATTTTCCAATACGGAACATTTTTCCGGAACTGCTTAATAAAGTTACTATCGATACAAAAAAAATTTTCACTATTTAATGAAAAGCAAGAAATATCTATGCCATTATTCATGAATAACTTGATGTTGAATTATTTTATTCGTGTTTACGATACTTTGCACATAAATTCCATTCTGACAAATCTATTGCTATTTGTATAGTATTATTTAATTGAACGATAGCATTTGGTTTGATTTAAATTTCCACGTTTATTTAAGTTTCCACGTTTAGCGGACACTCGATTGATCCATCACGGTGGTGTCAACGATAACAGATTTGGCGTTGATATAACCAGCGCTCTGCGATACTTTAATGAACATGTCCGTTATTTAATAGAGTTATTGAATTTGTCAATATGCCGTGTTATTAGAAACTGATATTCCATCGATATATTTAGTTTTGATTATTATTTTAATTATCGTTGTAAATTGCAGTACATGGATCTGTATCTACACTGTTGGAAATACGAAAAATGTTAGAAAAAGATTCCAAGAGATGCTCTTATTTGTACACGCGAGTAATAAAGTCATCTCTTTGCTCCTTTTTCTATTCTGCAAATACGACCTAAATCGTTGGCGAACGCGCACGATTAGCATCTCATCGTTAAATTTCGAATCGGAGTCTCTGCTTTTCCAGTCAGTTTGTCATTCTCTTGGTTGAATCCTTCGTCGCCCATCGTCCATCTCCTCTGCATTGCACCTCTGCGCGCAAGCAATCTTCCGCATCGCGTTAACGTACCATCGCCGGAGGTTAATCCTAGATATTCTCGCGTGCAGTTCTCTACCCGTCCAAATATTTAGTTAATGTCTATAACCGGCATGCGAGGGATCCCTCAGCCTTTGCACGGTCTTCAACGCAAATCTGCATATGTATGCGCCGGTCGGTCGGTGCATAAGCACGCGTCGTTAATTCGACTCGATTCGCCTTCTCTCATCAAGTTGTAGATTCCAACGGAGTTTCCATGCTGTTCTACAAAGCGATGGCGTACGTATAAAGATACGTGAGTTTGTTCGTACATCTGTCCGTCCGTTCGTTCACGCGGCCCTTTTTCACCGCGTCGCAAAAGCGTACGGGCTGGCTAAGTAACCGGAAATTGCGGGAACTGTTACTTTATGCGAGATCGTGGACATCAGAAAGTCGAGATTTTCTACATACATAAGTAGCGAAGGAAATTTCAAAGGAATCTGATATAAGAGAATTTATAAAATATTATAATTGCATTATGAAATATTTTATTATGCATAAATGTAATGCAATCTTATGGAATATTCAATATGTTTAATTGTACGTATATAAATTCGATTTCCATCATTATTCGTCTTATTAATAACAAGTATTATTATTTTTTCCGATTTTATTCATGTATTTTTTTCATTATAATTATTTTTTAAACGAATATAACGGAAGAATTATTTTAATAAGAAAACGATTTCCTCAGAATTGTTTTAAACAGAATTGAATTACTATGAAATTACACCTGTATTATCCTAATTGTATTCCATAGGAACAAGAGTATTTTTTTCCTAAAAAAATTTAATCGAAACTATTTTTGATAAAAATATATTATAGTAGTTATATAAATATATACATATATTAATTTCACGCGATATTAAATTATTTTTATTATTTATTTTATTATTTACGTTATATATTTTATTATTTACGTTATATATATATATATATATATATATATATATATATATATATATATAATATGTATGCACGGTACATTATGTAGATTTACGCTTATGTTTCTTTGGTATCAAAAGAAACAACACTAATCAAATCTGGAAAAAGAATATCTTATATATATTAGTGCATTCTGCTTTTAGTCTGTCAGTTCATCTTTGCCATGACGTGTTCTCGAGAATATGCACTCGGGTCGAAATTACACGCGCGTTGTCCTGTTCAGAAATCGGCATCGTTGCGGAACTGAATTTGCGGCTGTAACGTATGTACATTGTATACGACGCGGGTTAGATAGAGGATTGTCCGGGGGTTCATTAAAGCGGCCAATTTCGATACCCCAAACACCTAAGCGCACGGGTTCAGTCTATAAATCCGGCTTTGTCAGCAACTAGAAATCGTTAATTTCCGAAATGTCACTCCATCCTTGATGCATTTCGGCGCCATCATGCTTCGCGTTAGCCTATAAAGTAGACTATATCACGATAAACTGTCCGAGCAGTTCTCGCCTTAAGCGATATTATCACTAAATTGTCTTTTATAGGCTTTTGTAATACCATTGCAGTAAGGAAATCTAAATCAAAGAGAGGATATTAATTAATTAATTATTTATTTTGATAGAAAAAGATATTTTAAAATTTGTAGACATTTAAAAAATATATAAATATTTTAAAATATATATTCTCGTAAATATTAAAAAAATGTGTAGATATATTATTTAATATATTATATATTTTTTATTTTTTTATAGTTATTTTTATTATACAGGGTCTACCAAAAGTGTGGAAACCCCTAAATATCTCGGAAAATATACGTTTTACAGAAAAGTGTTTCCAACAAAAGTTGTAGGGTTTAAGAAGATCTATATACTGATTCTATCAGTTTGACCTTGGATGGCGTCGTCAAGGTCAGGTCAAGGTCACATTGACTTTTTTAAATGACACCCCCTACATTTGATTGCATATTCTTATAGCTTAATTCAAGAGCTTTCCAAAACACTATAATAATGTTCATTTTTATTAAGTACTTTGCGAGTTATGAGGGTTGAAATAATTTCTTAATTTTACATAAACCATAAAATATCTAGTAAACCATTCATTTTTCGATTATCTTACCTTCATACTTTTATGTACAAATTAATGAGAGGAATCAATTGGTGTAAAGAAAACACATAGTTGTTTCTAAGAAAAAATATGTAATTTGCAATTAACAATTCCATATTTTTTCTTAAAAACAACTGTATGTTTTCTTTACACCAATTGATTCCTTTCATTATTTTGTACATAAAAGTATGAAGGTAAGATAATCGAAAAATGAATGGTTTACTAGATATTTTATGGTTTATGTAAAATTAAGAAATTATTTCAACCCTCATAACTCGCAAAGTACTTAATAAAAATGAACATTATTATAGTGTTTTGGAAAGCTCTTGAATTAAGCTATAAGAATATGCAATCAAATGTAGGGGGTGTCATTTAAAAAAGTCAATGTGACCTTGACCTGACCTTGACGACGCCATCCAAGGTCAAACTGATAGAATCAGTATATAGATCTTCTTAAACCCTACAACTTTTGTTGGAAACACTTTTCTGTAAAACGTATATTTTCCGAGATATTTAGGGGTTTCCACACTTTTGGTAGACCCTGTATATATATATATATATATATATATATATATCCATGGATATTATTTTTGCATTTATTCAGATAGTCATATCAAATTTGAAAATGACTCCAAAAAATATGAATCTTCATTAAGTATATCAAAGTACATATAAAAGAAAATTATGCATATGAACGGGATGTATTTGAAAGAACTATTTGATCATCGAAAATTACATATTTTCATGATTATGAAAGTGAAATTGCGATTGGTCCGAAAACATTTTTAACAACAATCAAAGTCAGTAATAATTGTAATCGATTTGCCTTTGAATACATCTGTATATGATATTATGGAAATGAGAAGAGTTCAATGTCTATACATCTTTGTGTATTGCCTTTCTTTTCCTTTAAATAAAAATGCCATGGGGGACAAGTAAAGCGAAAGAAAGCGTTGCAAAGTTTATTTGCTTTTCTCATCGAGCAATTAAGGGATACCGACAAACTTTATGACGGAAATTTCTTCTCAGTAAACTGTTTTATGCACTTTTTACCGCGTATTTATTTTATGCTTAAATAATTCCTGATTAAAGTTGATTAAATAGTTAGTCCTGTATTTTTCTAAACATAATATTTTTTTTTTTTAAGATGTATGTTAGACTAGAAACACAATAACTCGATATTTATTAAATGATACAAAATAATGATATTTTTTTATGCCAAATGCTACTGTTATACATTTTGTTGCAGAAATAATCACTAATACACAAAGGAAACTGTATCGAGAAAATATCATTTAACTTTCATTTAAAGTGCATCTCCGAAACACTTAAGTGCTCGAAAAAAAATGCTCGTTGTAAAAAATTTACAAACCAACAACATATGAATAGTTCGAAACGATCTCTTACTTGACAAAATCACTATTATTAAATTATAAAAATTAGTACATAAAAAAATTTCTTTACAAATTATTATATTTCCAACTAAAAATGTTGTACTTGTAAAAGGATTGTTTCTGAAAAAAAAATTTAATATTATTGAAATTGAAAAAACTACTTCTCATCGTTTGCTGATTCGTTTCGCTTATTCTTCCCTTGCTTTCTTAATATATCTCTATCATATCTTTGGTTAGATTTCCCTTAGAGAAGTCCGTAGCGAGAAATCAATGCGAGAAAACGTGAGATAACGACTGATTTTCAAGCGGAAGAAATTTTCGCCGAGAATGAACGTGCCGAGGGCTTTATTAGATCACTAGACAAAGAGGTTGAAGCCGTTTTGGTATTCTTCGTAGAGCTAAGAGAAATCTGGACTAATTAAAGCAAAACGTGCACGCCGACAACGTATGGTTTAATTGTACTTTTCTTTCTGCCAGCTGCCGTATATTTGCTTGCTGGTGCGATAGTCGGCCTCGTATTAATAGCAGAGATTCTTTATAGAATACGTATGAGCACTTGGTAATTTTACACTTTAACATTTTCGCGATAACAATTGTGATATCTCGCAAAATTGTATTTGCTTTTTTGCGCTTGATGAATAATTGTTATTTTTTACTTGAAACTGGTTGAACTAGTCTATTTGATAAAAAGAAGATTGGATTTTTTAATGCTGCATAATAAAATTATACAACATACAATTAACTGATTTGGATAATTAATTAAGCTGATTAATAATTAATCAAGCTGATTTAAATTTTTTAATCAAGAAATTATATGTATAAATTAATATCTTCAAACACTAATGACATTCCTAAATTGACAAAAATTATATCGTCTTGTTCTCTAACATAAATTGTAAAAAAGGAATCGCTTGAATTCTAAATATAACGAGATCTATTTATGATTTCGCGAATGCAGACCTGTCTCTGAGCCAAGTTTAGCTTTTGAAAAAAAAATGTTGCTGCAATGTTGGTGTGTATGTGTAGCGGGCCTGCATTAATTTTCCCTTTCTGAATATTTCCGTGGCTCTCGAAAAGTTTTGAATCTTCGTTAAGTAACTCGTCTGCTCTGCGAACCGTTTCTTTGCTGCTCTTCAGCAATTCTACGTCCTCGCACATATATTTTTTCTCGATTCTTTCTCCGCACTCTTTCTCTCCTTCGCATAACTAAGCTATTTTTCTCGGTGCAAACGCCCTTCCTTCTAGCAGTTCTCTATTTATAACATAACACGTGTTCTTAAAGGAGATTCTCGTTTCGCGCTTACAATATGCTGCAGTTATAAATCGGCATGTTGCAAAAAAAATATGATTGATGAGAGGATATTATTTAACCGGATATTTATCGCAAAACGCAGATGTTACGGATTAAAATTATTCACTTTCCGCCAAGCTTTCCGCTTGATTAATAAAACTGTTCTATTCATCAAAATTTTTATATATTTATTTGTTATTTATTTTCTATTTCTGTCTCCCGATTTGTCGGACAATATTTACAGTAATATTATACGTTTTGTAGGTATTGCAGTATATCGTGCTGTTTAAATTTATTACCTTGGAAATATGTTGTTCGTAAAGAACGAGGTTTTACCTTCGCGCAGATACCGATAGTATTGGGATATATTACCGTCTTTTCAAGCATGAACGTAAAGCCGATTCGTTATGATTGCTACCTAAATGAAATTTTCAAGGAACTGGGACCGATATATACGGGGAGAAGAGAAAATACTGTTCTAAACTTTTATCAGCTCTTGCCATATATCTTTTTATCGTCAAAGTACCTTCTTCGACTTTATTACGATGATCGGCTTAATATCGGTCGCACCGTTTCTGATGTAAGACTCGTAATTAAATGAGAAATGTAAGAAAAAGCTCGACGAACGAGAGAACGCGGCAACGAGCTCGGCAGAATTAAATTACGACCCGAGTTTGAAAGTACAGTCATGTGTTAATATTTTCTTAAAGGGTATTAGAGTTAAAAGTTTAATATTTCCTTCTACCACGACTTTAATAGTTGGATAAACGAAATATAGTTGGTTGTCTGGTATAGAATTTATTCTTCATTATCCTAATTAGTATGCGCGACCGTAAAATGGATGCGGGTTCAACATTTATGCGGAACCATAATAGTAATGCAGAATTTAAGCACTTTAATTTTCCTTCGGTGATAAAATTACCACAATTTCGGTTTACATAATTCTCGCTAACGTATCCGATTTTTATGTGATTATTTTATATTTTGTACGTTATATTTTGTATAATCACTAATGTATGGATCTCGCTGTAGATATATACCCCTTTTTGTAGAGTTTAACGCATATATCGCGGCCTGAAATGTACACCTGCGCACGATTAAGTTTCAGGGTAGCTTCGACGATCCCTGATCATCCGCCGGTGAACAATTACACGGATATTTGCTATGGCACATTGCACGTCCACACGCGACAATAGCTTCCTAATGCTCTTAATACCTGCCATAATTCCAGGCATGATGTTCGTGGGTGTGCATTTCGTAGTGTAGTATTGTATAGCAACGTTTCAGCGTAATTGGTCCGGTCGAGATTCACCTCACAGTGTTTTCTCACACCTCCCCCTCCCCCTCCTCCTCCTCCCCTCCTCGGTGGGATTCACCGTCCGGCGATTATATTATAGTGTTAAAGCATTAGTGCATACTCGTAAACATGCGGCATAATGAGCCAGCTGCATTCGCAGACATGAACAACTTTGCTATTTCCCTCCCTTTTTTGCGCAGCTGCGAAGACGAACCAGCGGTTTGATTTATTTACGCCGAATTGCAGTCGGTTGCATTTTTTTATTTTATTCCATAAATGCGTAATGAAAAATGGAGAGATTTACTAAACAGTAAATTAGTATGACACTTAGATACATGATTATTAGTCGTAAATAGAAATTAACGTAAGAGATTGATATATTTAATATATATTTGTTTTTATCTTGTATATAATTTATTTTCGACTAATCCATTATTATTTCTACTATAGCCAAGTAGTATTGGATTAGAGAAATCAAATTTATACAATCGGGAAATTACGGAGATCATGATTTGTATCGCATTCAGTCTCAGTTTTTATAGGATTACTCGCGCAATGTTTCACGAATTTATTTTTTGTCAAACGTATTATATGGCAGGATTTTTTACGTATGTATGCATTTTGAAAAGAAGAAACCTTTCGCGTTTTAGCTCGATTTTCCACCTCGAAAAATATTTTTTACTCCTGTCATATGAATATCTGGTGCACTCCTGTCACGAGATATAGCCGTAACGCGATACGCGGATATAAGGCAAGTTTTTGCGCCGTCCATTTGTATTTTTTATTTATTAATGCTTTCATCGCGAACGCGAAATTAGAAGCGACAGTACGCATCATACGAAAAATGCCTCGACTTAAAATAAATGTGTGAAATTTAAACTTGATGCATTGTTCAAATAATCTTTTTTTAATAGAATAGTTTGATAATTGATCGGAGTAAGTTATTAAATCACGAAGGTTTGATAAAAAAAAAAAAAATCTTGGAAAGTTCAATAGAAAAATATTGATCGGAAATTGTCTGTTTTTAAGAATTGCAATTTTTCACAAATTTCTATTAATACGAGAGCTTATACGGAGATTTTTTCCGTATTTAAATTATTTGCGTACTGCAGTTTGACAAATGCGTTCTGCAACAACTGCACGATACGAAAGGCGTGCGTGTTTTTTTTTTTCTCATTTAATCGCACGAATGCGTAATGGCTTCCGCTTTTATCCCAGTTCTACCATTCGACACTCGTATACAGTTAACGTGATATTCCTCGAAAAAATATTTCACCGAGTGAAATATCGGGCTAAAAAGATGTACGCGACCGCGACAGTATCTTCCTTGCGAATGCTCACCGAGTTTTCTATCGTGGTTCCAGGGTGCAGCGGGAGAAACTAATAGTGGTGAGATCGAGGAGGAGGACGCTGCGAAATAAAGCGAGAAGGATAGCGGCGGATAAAGCTCGAAGTGATTCAGAAAGAGAGATACGCTCGCTTAGTGCGGCTTCGTGTGTGTATAACATGTACATATGCGCGACTATATCTCTGAAAACGCGCCGAATTACCGCAGTGCGCAGTATTTCTCCGTTTTAATTTTATTTCGTCTCCGGCCTCTGCCGCGCGTTAATCACGATTAAATAGCACTCCCGCCCCATCGGCAGAAAAAAAAGAATTCAAAATTTTATGAGCCGTTTCCGAGCAATTGCGGTTACCGCGAGAGAGTCTTCCTTATTAAAAATAAAATGAAGAATAAAAAAATCAAGGGGTTTCGAGTGTGTTTCCGGTCTGGAGAGATCTCGAGGTATGGTACGTCGCAGACGCTCTGTGTGTTTGTGCGGTAGATTCTCGTTTATTATTTTTAACGCACAGCTTTTCACGGTGCTTGTGCGGCGAAATGAAAAAGGACGTCAGAAGGCCAGTGATACCGAGGATGGTAGTTTTGATATACGGCTCGCTTGTCTCGAAAGTGGTGAAGTGCAAATCCACAAGAGGCGCAATATTTTTACGATAAACAGGGGCGCAAAAAATTTTAAAGAGGAAATATATACGTATATACTTCGTTCGGCAATCCTGAGGAAAACTTGACGGAAAATAAATTTACTCCCTTCTCTCTTTGTTTCAGGTAAGCCGCAAGAACGTGTGCCATCAAAAATTCCCTCGCAGATGCGGTATGAGAGATGTGCGTGTCCCGTAGAATCGCAGTTATGGTAATGTAAGAAATATATATCGTTGCATTTAAGATGATATTGCGCTCTCGGATTTCGTGAGGGAACACATCTGAATTTTTGCCCCGGATTCGGGGGGATCATTATTGTCGCCCGCGAAAGGAATTCTGAAAATTCCGCGACGCGAACCGTGCGACGGTTTATGCACGCTTTGTTGTGTTCCCCGCGTAGTTTCCTTGCTGGGAAATTCCTTTCGGACAATAAACCGTAGATCATGACAAATAGCCGAGACGAGGTGGGCGGTGCCGGGTAGCATCAAGCGGGTTAATTTTTAACTCCCCCTCGTAACCAAGAGATTTATCGCGTCGGCCTTTGTTAAGCCGACATTCTCTACATAGATACGTATACGTATATGTATATGCATTGCTCTGTATCTGCATCGTTTTGTACGCAGTTACGCCACTGTATGTATATTTTCGTGCATCGATGCAAAATACGCGCGAATGTTTGGAAGAGAAAAAAAAGTAATTTTATTTCGGATTATAGGGCGCAACGATATCCTCCGAAAATTGAATGATGGATGTTTCTGCAATCGTGGAATAATATTTCTTGCCGCTACGCGATTGTCGCGATATGATTTTTCTATCTCGATCGTCTATTTTTGTCCCTTACTCAAATACGTATGTCCCCCCTGAAGTACTTTGGCCAATTGTCGACGGTATCCTGTGCAAAATATAGGAAAGTTTGAATTGGCCACCGAATCGAATGCTATTTCTGTTAGCGACTTGATTAAAATTCAACGTGACCGTCGCCGGTCGTTTCTCGCAAGTGCATTCTCCGACTCTTTCGTTTTAGCTGCAAATCGTAGGACAATCGTGCTCTTGTACGCGTTCCGCGCAATGCTCACGTATGTACGTATATATGGGCACGCTTCTGTATGCGTTTAAATCACGGAATATGGACTACAGATACTCGAAAGATTTATACGAGCGGATTAAAAAACAAAGACCATAGCCAAGTATACGTTACCGGTACATTCTGTTTAATTAAAGCTACTCGATGAAGTCTGCAGTGTATGTGTGCGCGATACATTTACTTTTCCCTGTCGGATTCACTTTGTTTGTCCTTTCGTAATTTGAATATCAGCAGGTTACTTAGGTGCAGCAAACGTTGTACATTATTACTTCTTCCAATGAATACTCATTCTATCACAAAAATATGATATATGAGTATTGAATCTACAAATTATATACGCATTATGCCGTTCACAGAGAGATTTAATTTAAAAAAAATTATAAAATCATAATTTATTGCACTTGTAAGTTTTCAATAATGTTAAATTATGTAAAAATTTTCAAAGTATTTTTTCCAATTTATGATTTTGTCTTAACTTTGTGTCTCTCATCTCTTTAATGTTCACAAGAATAATTATAGTTTATTTTTACACAAATTATATAGACTTAGGGACGCGTCATATAATTATCGCTCACCCATTTTCTACACATCACCGCTCACGTGCAAGCAATTATCTTTAATTAGCGGCATAGATCGAGAAGTAATGTGCCTTTATATAGCCGCGAATGCGCCGCACGCATTTATACCGGTCATTTATCAGCACCCCTTTCCGCTCTTCTCACCGATTTTCGGTCGTTGACAGGCTGTGCTCAAAATAGTATGCACCCTTCGTGCTGGAACAATCGTGCGGGGGGAGGCTGTCGTTGCAAAAAGTACCGAACAATGGCCGCTTTACAAGCGTCATCCACGTTCTATAAATCATAGTTACGCGGTGGGGCGTCTTTTTATCCGAGGTCGCGCTGGAAACATTAGGTTCTCTCGCGTAAATATGCAGAAAAATTGTGTCAAATCTGACGCTTTCTTTGTTCAAGATAAGGAAAATCAAATGTTAAATTTAACATATTCATATAATTAAATTTAATTTCATTTTATTATTTATTAATTTCATTTTTCATATAATTAAATTTAATTTCATATAATTAAATTTAATTTCATATTATTAAATTTAACATATTCAATAATTTATCATTTTTGTCTCCTTCACTAAATCAACTTATCTCAAGTGAAATCGTTTAATCGTGAAAATATATGTGTGACAATATATTTTACTTATACATATGCATATATTTTGATCGTTATGTTCGATAATTTTTTTTTATTGTGATAAGTATTATTCAACTCACGTTATCCATCGTAATAATTTTATCGTCTTAATATAATTTTCTGAAGTTTAATTCTCGCATTGAGAACTAATTATAGCGAATCCTTTGCATTCGTACGATTCGCGGCTTGTCGTGTATAAATAACCTCGCTTCTCTCTCTCTCTCTTTTCTGTCTGTATCTGTCCTTCCCTTCCTCCCCCCTCTCTCTCTCTCACTCATTCTCTCTGTGTACTCCCGGGAGTATAATTTCCCCTAATTAGAACAAAATTACTAATTACGTTCCGCGCAACATGCAATTAATTTTCGGTGAGATAGGGAGGGGGGAGAGAAAGATATATGTACAACTTCCCATTTCTTCTTCCCGAGTTAGCGGCGCCGGAAAAGGAGACGGAATTTCGCTACGAGCAAGATGTATGAGCTCCGACAACAAGCAGCCAATCTCTGTCGGATCTTCTTTTTTTTTCCTTACTCGCCATCTCGTTTTTTCAAGCGATTTCTCCGGAAGCTGATGTGTCAGAAAGCGAAGGTATGCCGGGATGCATATTTTCGAAGAGTCAGGGCGGCTAGTCTTAATTATACGCGTCAGTGCGTCCGCTTAAGTAGGATTTTACTATAATCATAATAGACATTTCATCCATCCGTCTTCTTCCTGAACCGCTATTGCGACGAATAATTACTGTAATTCGTAACACTTAATACACTGTGCTTATTTATTATCTGAGGGAGATCAAGATGACTCGCGGAATCATTTGTACTTTCTTCGAGATGACTACAATCATTTAATTAATAATTGGCAGTTTGTGTTAATTATTAATTATTAATTTTTATGAGTAACAAATGAAGTAGAACAGAGCGACTCGTTATTTAATATAACTTCAATAGATAATTGTTTTATGAATTAATGAAACAAATAATAATACTTTAATGTATTTTTGTGCTCACAAGTTACGATAAAATGTGAATTAAGGCAATACTTCAGGCAAATCTCACCCTCGGTATTTAAATTCGCGAGTCGTATTTCTAGCTGAATTTTTATTTTTGTTAACTGAAACGGAAGAGCTGCTGTTGTTCAAACGATCTTTTTATAAATTCTACGTTGCATCGTCTTGACTGGCTTGTCTTGACATTTTACACCCCTCCTCCTTTTGTATAAGATCTTTTTCCCTTATTCTTTATTCTATGCTGCTTGCTGCTGCTCGACGGTACTTTATTTACCGTGAAATTCGTCACGACGAAGTATAAGAGTGCAGTTTCACGTTTCACGCGACAACGGTTCGTTTTCTTACCGCAATTTTTGCGAAAGATATGCCCCAAGGCCCTCTCTTCTCCAATAATTTATAAATAGAAGTTATACATAATATATATATATATATATATATATATATATATATAATATATATTATATTTATATTTATATTTTTAATTTATTTCTAAATTTTTTATTATTTTATTATATATATTTTCAAATTTTTATATATTTTATATAATTGTTATTAGACACATGTATATGAATACATGTATATAAATATTCATAACCATGCTTGAACAGAAATGCTTGCGTTTAAACTATTAGTATTTTAATTTTGCAATTATGGCCGGCTTATTTATACCAATAAATAATAGAATAAAAAAGAGAAGTCGATCTCATATCGATTATTTGGAGAGAAAATATTGTAACTAATGTAGAGACTTACTTTTTATGATTTTTTTTACTCTATTGAAATTTTTAACAAAAAAATTGTTTCCGGGAAAAGCCAATATTAAATACAACCGAATAAAACACGTTAATTACACGTAAATTTTATTGATTATAAATTACTTAGAAAGAGCACGTTTTTTATCATTTTAGCTTCACTATTGCATATGAATTTTTAAAAATTACGGATCTTCTCTCTCTCGTAGCAATCTATCGAAAGAATGCATAGCTTCGCATTTTCCGCAATAGGGATTTCCTAGAGCGTTTTATATGGGAATGATTGCATGAAAATTTATTATAATGACGCGGATGATCATGTCCATAAGATTTCTACTCCTTTTCTGACGTATTATATTTATGATACTTTCTTCAATTTAGACGCGTAAGAAATGATTGATATAAAATTATTCAATTTCAAGCCTTCAATAATCTCATTTGAATTATTCACTAGTGATCCAAATGATTGATTAATATCGAATACGAAACGAGTTTCTGAATCTATGTCTTGGTTTTATAAATTTGAATTCTTAAGAACTATTCTCGACATTAAATTTTAAGATAGGAATATTTTATGGCACCGAATAGAGCACGAATTGCGCATAATGAACTTTCATCGTAAATTTATTGTATTCATTTTAATATATCGATTAGTTTCATCATTACAGATACGAATTCCGCAAAACGCAACCTTCCTTTTTTTCGATAAAATATTTATTCATTATAACGGTAAAGTCTTTCTAAATTTTTTGCTCAAAAATATCGTGAGTAGAGAATCTTAAAAAAAATTACAACGTGAGTTCAGCACTCAAAATATAATTTTGTAGGCGATATTTCCCATGTTTCTTCTCCGATCAAAATCATATTATTGAGATAACACGAAATTTGACAGCTGAAATCTCCAAAGAAAAAGGATATGAATCTGGCGCCAACCCAGTTTGGCTTCCCCCGTAGGTGTTACGATTCACTTTCTCTCTCTCTCTCTGTCTCTTTTGCGCGGGACTAGTGGCTTTATGAATATTCCATCCGCGTACTTTCGCGGTCGCGATTGCGCAACTGCGGTACCGACGACTGCGGCAGCGCGGTGCGGAGATGTGAAACGGGCTTAAGGCAGCCGAGCCGACACAGAAGAGCCATCACTTTCGTTCTCGGTTCCGGTTCAGGGTCGCGGACGACCCACTTCAGGGTCACGACAGTGTTGTGCGACCGTGTGTCATGCACACACATGTGGTCTGGTCAGCGGGCGATGACTTGCGCGTGAAATTTAATTAAGAGCAAATTGAGGCGGAATGAGAACGGATAGCTTCGTCGATGCTTGAACGTCGAAATTGAGGTGTCCTAGATAAATAGATAGAAAGTAAAGAAAAATTTGCCTGATTATATTGTATTACCTTCTTCGAGTGATAAATAGCGAGCAATCATCTGATATCCACCGCGGATTTCCATTAGCGTTATTGCCAAGATTAAGAGAAACGGAGAAATCGAATTTTCTCGCTTCTCACAAAAGTTATGAGACTCGCGATATAGGGCATATATTTAGACCATGGCAAGCCGGATTCATCGTAATGGGGGATTTAATCTTTTTGCGAAATCCAATTTTCATCTTAATCAATATGAGAGAGAAAAATGCGTAACGTAATTTACTAGGATGAATTTAACTGAATTTATAAAGCGTGTAATTTGATAAGTAGAAAAAGTAAAATAGAAATTTGGATATATCAAGGTAATCTTTTTAAAGCAGCATATATGATAAAATATATGATAAAATATATGATAAAATTATATAAAGAGCTTGTGAGATTGGATCTCTTTATACACTTGCTTATCCAAAACGTGAAGCTTAAATCCATCCTTGATACTCCTCTTTGATCTCCGATAGATACGAGTCCGCCTTTTGATACTATCTTTTTGCGAGGAAAAAGCTAGCGCTTTTTCTCGATTTCTAGCGCAATACGAAGTAAAGCCTGTGATGTTTATTTAGAATTCTCCACGGTTGCTACGTATGCTCGCATTTGTTCGGGATTCTTGATTTTCAAGAAATTGAAGCTCGTTCCACTTGCCTAGTGAACCCGTAAGATTGCGCGGAATAAAAAAGGCGTCCCGGTGTCTTTTGAATGGAAAAGCATAAAAGACGACGCGAGCTCCAGTAATTTTTCCGATTCCGTAGTTTGAATAAAAATGTACTGCTGCAGTTGTGTGTAACTGCAGTGACAATTGCGAAAATAGCTGTACGATGAAGCTGTATTTTAAACTGCTTAATTGCACATAATCAATACTATTGCGTACAAGATTTTCGAACAAGTAATTTTATGCTAACCAAATATGATATTTTTGACGAATTCGTGAAAAGCATTTCGAGAGTATTATTGCCAAAATTAAACGTAAAGCGTCCAGCGAATGAATCCGCATTAATTCGGCGTAATTCTATATTTTCCATCGTTTCATTCGACGATATTCTACTGATGAATGTAATCACGATCTACTTGTGAAGTATTATGTCATGCGGACGTAATAAAACCTTGTTACAACTGTGCATCCCCGGTGATGATACACGAAGCGTGAGGAAAGCGTAGATACATTGTCGATAATTTCTTACTGTATTAAATTGATGTAATTTCTTACTGTATTAAATTGATGTAATACAAAGAAAATATATATAATTGGCCGCAAATGAACGTGCAATAATGAGATAATACTAAGACATGTCATAATTGCACTGGGAGGAGAATATAAATGGCGAATTACAAGGACAAGCCCCCGAGGTCAATTTCATTAACGAGTTTCGCATACATGTACTTCTTTCTAGGGTGAATAGCGTATAAACTGAAGTTAATTTTACCCCGTTTTAACATTATTAATCCGCAGTTTGCTCTACGACCTTAATATCGTTGGTAGAAAATGAAGGAATTAGCGGCGGTTGTTTCGCGACATTCTCGTCGACTTTTAATGCGGCGAGATCTATGATTAGCGTTGATGTAATTTACTTCGCTAACGAATTATTTTTTATTTTAATATGAAACCATCAACTTGTTATAAAGTTATGGAAAAGACTTCGTATTTTATATGCGTTTATAAAGTTATATTAATATGATAATTCTCGATTAAAGAGAGGATTATCAGGTAAGAGAAACTGAACTTTTTGCAATGATAAAAAAATATTATTTCTCGAAATGAATTTTTATTCAAACCCTTTCTGCGTGTCACGTTACATTAAATATGGAAAATGAAAGAAATTTTCTCTCGCAAGTTTGGCAATTCTATTTTTACGAATAGGTCACCGGATAATAGAATTTAAATCGAAGACGAACGAAAGAAAGACGTGCATTAAAAGGAAGAGATTTCGTGAGACTTTCATGAAGATGACGAGCATTTCTCAATGCGAGACATTTTGCGAAATCGCGCGAAACTGTCAGTATTTCGACAAAAACTCCCTCTGAGATAAAATGAAAAAGGAAGCGACGACGGAAGTTAACCGTTTTTATGTGTAAAAGCTGTAATACGAAGAGAGCGGTAAGCCGACTGTGCTCATTCCTGATAGACATCATGAAGGGGCGGTATCTTACCCATCTTAAGCGCCGTTTGGGACGCATTTCTTTCATTCAAGATATATAGCTGAGATTACACAGCTTTTAAAGTCTCATTTGCGAATTACAGGAGTGACGCACAGTTATGTCACATTAGATGGGGAATATTATTAAAATTTATAGCATGCGATTAAACGTTTTCTTTATTGTTCGACTTACAAAAAAATAATCATATTTGAAACATTATATTAATTCTTAATTCTCATAACATACAAACATTGCAGGATATTCTATCCTGTATTTTGCATTAATTAAAAGTAAGCATTAATGAAAGTATTCCTTTTCCTAAAGTTATTAAAATACTTAATATTAAATGATTTATTAAATAATTTATAAAATAATATACAGGCGAAAAATTTTAGAACATGATTCTTTGTCGAAAATTAAGGGGGGTTTTTCATATAAACATATACTCCTACAACCTCTATTCAATTTTTTATTAGAACTTTTTAATGGGCTGGAATATGATCATCTAAAAATATGCATTAAAAAGTTTGATTTATTTAGAAATTTTTTTATTTCTTTTATTTTTTTTCATAAAATCAGTAGTTAAAAAAATAAATAAAATACGTTATCATACACAGGACGATGCTAAATAGATTTCAAATTACAAGAAGTTAAATTTTAAAGTAAAAAATAAAATTAGAGTAAATATTGAAAAAATTGGAATAAAAATAAAATTATAACGAAAACCTAAAAACCTAATTTTTACTCATTTTTGAAGTAATATAATTTCACAGGAGAGATGTAGGAGTATAAGTTTACATGAAAAACCCCCGTTAATTTTCGACAAAGAATATCATCTTCTAAAATTTTTCGCACTTATTAAGAAACACCCTGTATAATACTGCTTGGATAAGTAATGTTATTTCTTTACTGATATTTATCGACCATATTTTTCCCATATTTTCTCAATGTTTGAATAAGCGCTGCGGCGATTTCCGAACACTTTGTAATCGTTAGGACGACCGAATTTCGCGACCCAATTCCGTTTGCAAATTTCGCTCGCAATGATTTGACGCGCGCGCGTATCACCCTAACAAGTTTCATCCACCCTGCGTTTTCCGTTGCCGAAGTCGCGTCCGTAATTCACGGTGACCGCGGACGTGGGAGAGCTTTAATCGCGTTGCCGTGAGTCATTAATTACTCGATCACGACACGCGATACAATCGATCTCGTCGCCTGTCCCATCGACCGCCCGATGCTCGGCCGCCGCCCATCCCCGTTAATTGATTTCCCTCGATGTGTCGCGCGAGCGCGAGAACGCGAATGGTCACCGCGATAATTATCGTGCGCTCGAGTTGCGGTGTCACGGCCGTGAGAACCGTGACGGAAAAAAGGACAAGAGTGATTTTTACAGCGTCGCGTGATCAATTTCTCCCACACGTAATAAATTTCCAGCAGTGTCGCGATACAACTGGTAAAAGTTACTCTCGACGTTATAGAGTAATAATTCCGTCGATATTAATTTTCTTCTAATTAAATAATAATAATAAATTTCTTAAAGGAATAATAATAATAATAATATAATAATAATAAATTTATAATAATAATAATAATAATATATAATAATAATAATAATAAATTTCTTAAAGGAATAAATTTCTTAAAGGAAATTATAGAAATGAAGAACTTTAACTCGCTGATTTAAATCCTTGTTAATTGAGGTGGGGTGAGAAGCTGCTTCGATATATGTTTAAATGGATAAATGGATTATATAATTTCACTATATAATTTCACACACACATAGCAAGTCGTCTGACTATCTTATAAAATCTTTTAGATAAGATGTTGTTTTCAATGTGAATTATTTTTTTTGCGATCTTATTTTTATTGCGATAATGAGCGACGTCTGGAAAAATGGATCCGCCGAGACAAGCTTGACGTTTTCACAATAGACTGATTCTTACAATTTATACAGTAACGATGACGACTTTATATAATATGCATTCGTCTTCATTTTCCTCTCCATAATGTCCAACCTACTGCACATATTTCTGTATTTTGACTGCCGTTTCAATTACATAGTACGATCACGTCTCTTCGTATGAAATACGCGGGTCGCTTCCATTTATCTCGCTGTTCGTTATTCTTTGTCAAAGGGAAACATGGAAAAGTTTGTTCTATCGTGAACGTAAATGAAGGCGCGCCACGAAATGAAGCATGTATATTACATTCAATTATAAAGTTAAATTGTCTATAACAAAATCATTATTTCTTATCGCCTTGTATACTATCATCTCGGTTTTCTTTCAATTTTTAACGAAGAGTTGCGATTGGAAGGAATCGTAATTGAGAATTACATTTACATGTAAAATTATGCGCATATATTAAATGATATATTCGAAAGATTACAAACTTTACCATTTTTTCCAGGTACTCGGGCTGTCATATTTTTCCCTTATGGGGAATTAGCATGTTATAATTCGTCAGATATGATATATCTCCTTTGTGTATCAGATATTAGAAATGCCATCCGGACAACAGTCGCATGATCAATCGGTTGGCATCCTCTGCTTTTTTATTAAAAAAATTCCATCGGCAACAGCAGTTTCCCGACGATCGTTCTTATATAACGACTTTAACCGTCACGAGTACATTAAGAAACGAATATCACCGGAAACCGTTGTTTGTTTCTTGCGGTCCGTAGAATCGCGGAACGAAATACCGCTTCTTTTTCTAAATGAGCTTCAACATCTGCAAGCGCCGTTTTAGCTCCGATTCTTCACGACGTTCAACATCAGCTGATCGTTGATGTTGAAATAAAGAGAAATGCCGGAAGCATCCGGCGATCATTTATTGCAACGGTCCCGGTGTTGTATATATCCCGATCTGTACGTGCTGTAGCATTAATATGCCGCATTGCGAACGATCGATCTTCGATTTATACGGGCGATAAGAAAAATACGATGTTTAATTCAAGAAGCAGAAGATAAATGCAAATAGCTAATTAAGATTTAAATTGTTGGTTGAATTGTTAATCGATAAAAATTCTTGCTACCTAAAATTATTATTCAATTGCGTATTTACCAGTAGGAACTTAAAAAATTTAAATCTATCGAGATCCAAATTTTTAGATATTATAAATTTCGAATGATATTAATTCGGAGATATTATTAATTTCGAATTTTATGGAAAAGATGTGGTATTTAAATTTGAATCAAAGACGTTGCGACTGATGAAATGAAGTAGCCTCGAGATACGTAACGTCACATTCCCTTTTTCGACGTCCCACGTTTAGGACACAGCCGTTGCCGAGCGTTGAATGCATGGGGATCGCCTTATTTCGCCATGGCTTTATCCCCCTTTCACCGTCCGTTGCCTCGTAACCCCACGTCCCATTCAATGGTAAAAATAAAAGGGAAGCGGCACAAGGAAATTTCTGAAACTCGGTGGAAACGCACAGGCATCGAACGACGCCATATGGCGAGGGAAACGTCCGCGTTCTAATACGTTATTTTACGGGAACGTATCCGTTTCCAGCATTTTGGCAGAAATGGACTGCTTGTTATTTATGGGAAATGTGCGTTTTCACAATATGCGCTATTTTACTACATTATTAAGCTCCATCAATGTGCGTTGTATATAATGCTATTGACATGTATGATGTTATATGTTGTTTTAATTGACATGAATATATGCGATGCGTATATACATATATTTGAACTTAGGGATATTTCTATTTATTTATATCTATGTTAGCTTTTGAACAAAAACGTTAAATTATTGACTGATATGGCAGATAAATTGTAATTATAGAAATAATATAACATGTATATCAAGAGAGGGGAAAAATTAATATAAATTTTTATATTAAGAGATAAATCCTCCATCTCTTTTTGAAAACGGAAAATAGATCATAACTGGATCAAACACACATTTTACACCTGTTTTAAAATAAATCCTCGGCTTTGATATTCTACGTAAAAATAAGATATTCTCGTATAGCCAGTGGCAGAGATTGAAAATACCACCGAGCGCGATCGCAGTCGATGTTTTAAACAAGCACTTGGCGAAAGATAGTACTCGCAATCGATACTTGAAATCTCCCGCCGTCGCTTTCTCAAGTCACGAAGATAACTTTTTATCCCTTAACACAGTTTCCGCGCCGATGCGCATGCAGTGCAACGGGGCACGCGTGTGACGCACAATGAACCCTTTGTACAGCTCGCTCGGGCGTGCTGAAATTTCATTTTGACTTTTTTGCTTCTTGTATTCTCGGCGTCGGGGCTCCTCGGTGAAGCGAAGTCACGGGCGCGTAAAATATGACAAAGCGGACGAGCGTACGAGCGAGCGAGACGCATCCTCCATTCATGGCCGATGAAGCAAGAGAGGAGCTCTCCCGTGCTGCCGATGCACGGGAAAATCAAATCGAATCGATTTCATTGACGAGATACAATACTCGGCGCACTGATATCTTCCACGGCACGATACAATGAAATAGAAAGAGCGCCGTCTCTTCTTGCTTCTCCAGGACAGAGCCTCGGGTTATATCCTTTGCACTCGTTTTTTCCCAACTCGTTTTTTCGCCTGCCCTCCCTAGATGAGTAATGGTTTCTCGATCGATAACCAAGAGTAAGACGTACTTCTCTTGTAAGATAACAACCACCGAGAGAGCCCGTCTCGAGTCCAGAGATTTCAACGTAATTCCAATTCTTAAATGACTTTATACCATAATACGACGCTAAGACGATGGTTCTTGTTGAGAACTGTTTCTGCGTTACACTGGATAGAAGTAATGACATTTTAACGTAAAGACGCATACATAGTTGGTAATATCATTTATCTACATTTCTATTATCGTTGGAATTGAAAAATTTACTTTACTCATAATTGAACATTTGAAACTCAATTAACGTAAATTTACAAAAACAAGTTTGAACAAGCTGTTATTTATTAAAGCACAAAAAGAGTTATGCAACCCATTTAAATATCTTTACAATAATTATGTACATAATAATGATACAGCAAATTCATTCTTCGCGAAGTATAAACACAGAAATTTAATTGTCTGAGATTATTATAGCAATCATACAATAGCTATGCAGCTTGGTTACGATCATCGGTGATTTGCTAATGACTATCCTGACATGGTTAACATCAAACACACCATGCAATTCGACTCTGGTTTCGCTGCCCTATTACTATGCTGTTATCAGGAACGGAGCCTTTAAACTTCGTAAATGGATGTTAACTAACGTGCAAACGACATGCGTGTGCAGTCAGTTTACGACCAGCTGATCCACCTAGCTATAAATTGATTTAGTACGTCCGATACACGTCGCGACGCATTGATGTATTTTCAATGTTTACGTTACAATTTGAGAGTAATTTGAGTTCACAAACGTTCTCTGCATTTTTTAAAATTACGTGAAAATGAATAATAATAAAATGGTAATTAACGCGTAAAAAATAATATTTTGGAAAATAGAAGACAAGAAAGAGAGAGTACAATAAAATTCTTTCGGAAAAATTTATTGCAGCGACCGAAAGATTGAAGGTTTATCGAGATCTCCGATTTTACAGAAAAAAAATTCTCCTGTTGCGATCGAGTATTTATGGCGAATTCCATTTCAACGCTGACCACTACGCGGATACTCGAGTTTTGCGTAAAAAAAAAATTCCGTCCCCGATAAATCGCTTCTAGAAATACCGAGCTATGAACGACGACAGTCCCTTCAATTCCCTTCTCAATTTTCCTCCGCCATTGTTTGCGGTTTCCGCGTTATTTCCACTACGCGTACTTCGTAGCCGTCTCGTCGAGTTCGTTTCCGGCGAAATAAAATCGCCAGTCGCGCGACGACGGAGTTCGTGGCTCTCTAGTGTTCGATGAGCCATCCCATCGGCGAAATAACCCGACCAATCCACCAGAAGGACAAGGAAAAATTTTCCCGTACCAGGGATAGTCATCAAGAATAGGGAGGAGAAGAGATACTCTCTCGTGGTTTCGTCATGTGGCAGCCAGAGCCCCGGGATGGTCGGAGGCGGTTGAATCTCTTCCGCGTGGCGCGGCTTATTGAATGCGATATTGGATTTTTGCCCACATTACGACCCTCCAGCTGATACCCGACCGCGGAACGACGAGGGAAATTTAAAACTCGTCATACCTCGACTATCTTACACCCGTTTCCCTTTTATTCCTGAATAGATCTGAAGCGGGAGTCTCGCCTTCACTTCCGAACTGCCAGTTTGGACGAAGATGCTGCAGAGAGCACTTGTCGATCTGTTTACTTTGTGTTTTTTCTTTCGATACGAAAGAAATAACGGATTGCGAATTGCTTATGAATTTCGAATCATATCTTTTTCGAAATGAAGTTTTTTCACAAATTAATTCAATCTTCGTTGAACGCGAGCACATAAATTGTATTTTAATGCAGCAAGATTTAAATTACTGTGCCGACACATGGTCTACGTATATATGATGTATCTCACATATGTTAGTTTATAAATGATTATGTGCCGCGTTGATAACTGCCGTCATGTACGCGATAGATATAGAACATTGTCAAATTTGACTGCCGATGACGAGATGAATGCATAATTGAATGCAGTACCGATGGATCGTTCAGACGAGAGATCGATGATGGCCGACGATGTAACGAGAATAAAAGAGCGACGAGAAGCGTAAAGTCAGGCAGCGCGAGAGTTGAAGCTCGTTTTATTACGAAAGCAAAGAAAAAACACGAAAAAATACTGTTCACTAACGGAGTATTCAACCGACGTGTCAGTTGAAAACCAGGAGCAGGAGCCAAGCGAATTGTGATGGAATTTGAAATGTAATTTTGTCCGAAGCTCTGCATGAAGTGATTATGTGCATTCGCTATATCAAACAAACGCGAATCGTGTTCGTTAGCAATTCGTTTGAAAAAGTCGTTATAAAGGCATTGTAAACATTAATAATTTTATCTTAACGTATGCTTGTGAGAAATTACGTATTACGTAATAGAGCTGGACGCATCAATTATGTAATTCTGTTTGTGTTTTACAATTTATCATGCACTAAGCAACTATACCATTGCGTGATAATTATATCGTTTATAATTATAGCGATAATTATGTCGTATTATAACATTTTCCTTCTCTTCTTGAAGCCTTTGTCTTCAATGCAGATGGCAAATTTATGCCATTAGAAATCACGATATTCAACTTAAAGTTATCTCTCTGGTTTCTCGAGTTTGTAGAAAAGATGCGGAGGAGAGGAAAAGGGAAATAAGTTTTCCTGGTGATTTTTCATAAGGATTTCATCTCAATGGAACGGAATTCTTCTGGGGGGATGGAGCCAGAACAGGCGATCAGGGGTGGAAAATTGCGAGGTTGAAGTAGGAACATTGCCGCAATATTGTTCCTGGATCACGTTTTCCACTCGGCGGAGGGAAGGGAAGCGATTGATCATGTCGACCATTGACGCCGGGATCGGTATTACGTGAACGCCTCATCTTTCTTTGCTCTCCTTATCTGTCCGTCTGTCCCGCTATCTTTACGCCCAGTCTTGTCAACGATGCGTGTCTTCCTCGTTACGTATCGCTCCGGTGCTCGTCGACGTGTGAACCCTCGTGTGCCCGATGGAGCGAAGACGACCGATCGTAACGTAAAGTCTCGAAATAGTATAAAAGGGAAGAATGGAAACTCCAAGGTATATTTTCTTACAGTGTGTATTTACCTTCTCATCACTAAAGATCAAACAGTAACATTTTCCACGCGACTTTCCATATCGTAATAAGTGAAGATATCCGTATCGTTTGCGAAAATTTTTATCACGAAAGAGGAGTAGATACGAGAGAAATGCGAAAATGAATAACATTCACATATGTGCAAATTGTTTCATTGTTATTATCTTTCGTTTTTTTAGATAAATAATGATTAAATAATTTTCGTTTCTTACATCTCCGATCATACATTACATAAATTTGGCAAGATTCAACTAATATTACTGCACATAAAGCGATGGAACGTTATGACGCTCATTCCGCCCTGCATATCTTGCGAAAGTTTTTTACTCCTCTTTTATGGGAGATATATCTTTACACTTAATTTCGCAAGGGTGGTGCGATGGAAATTCAGGGCACGCAGAGCACCTCTGATTTCAGTGCTTGTTAAAGTTTCGAAGTAACCTTCGTGTCTTTATTATTGCGCTACCGCGAAGACGGCTCATTTCCATGTTCCTCGCAGCAGAGACGTGAAAAATTTATTGCGCTCGTTCGCTAGACCGGCGAATATAGCGAAAAACCGATATGAGATTTCGCTCGGGTCCGTTCGTGGATGACTTAAGTTTTAACGAGATCACCGATATAAACGTCACGTGACAACGAATAGAATTGGCAGCAGGGGAAGAGGGGAATAGATCGAGCGAAATTAAACATTCTTTTGTGCAATCTCTCCTTTGTCAGATCGCGGTCGTATCAATGAATGAATAATATGAATAAAAATGAAGCGAATGCAGAATGTAAAAATAAAAGCATTTAATTCATTTTATGATTCATTCATGGTCCATTATTATACAAATCTATATCGAATTATATTTTATTCATTATTTCGTAAAAATATAACTATTTTTTTTATTTGTGAACGTATAATATAACTTTTTATTAATAATCATGTAAAGTAATCAAAGCCAATAATTTAGTTTTATTCTCTTCTATCTTTCAGAAAATGATAGAAAAGAACACAAAAATTCCTACAAAATTAAAAGGATCTTACATTTCGTGTATTCATGAAATTGTTGATTCAGTAAATAAAACGTAGAGGCATTAACATTTATTTTTTAATCAACATTGTGTTGTAAGTGAGTGATTATGCATTGTCGAAATCAAACATCATATTTTATACTTCGATCGAGAAGGAAATATTTTGTTGTGTAAACTAATTTGATGCGTTGAACTCCTTTACTCAGTTGGCAGTTCGCGATTTTCTGCGCATGTCGAGTTTCGAGGCACGAGTATTAGCAGTTGTTTTGGATTATAAATGAATTAATGATCGTTACTGCATTACTATAATGTCTGCTTGTTATAAAAGATGTAATTGACTTAGCTTATATTCAGAGTTAATTCATATATGCGGTCGTTATCTTCTTGTCGAGTGTTGATTATGACAGACATAATAGTTTCTCTCGCTGTAGTATATCGCATATATATATGTATAATAGGTACATGACATATTAATGATGCTTTCGAGTATAACGTCAATCCCACGTATCTATCCTAAGGATACAACATGATTATTATCACATGCTATAACCAAATTATTGTTCACGCTAATTAAATCTCTCACGATCAATATTTTACTTTCGTACGGTAAAGTAAAAATAGTTTGTGAAGTGACATTTATTGCTAATGTATTTGATGAGTAAGGTTAATTTATTATTTATGCATATACATATTTACATGAAGCACAATCTCATTGCTTTTTATATTATTGTATTTTTATAAAAATATTTTGTGCATTAATTTATATATATTATATATTAATTTATATAAATGAATTTTCGATTGATCTGTAAATATATTATACATATCTTATCGAGAGCATTAAGTATCGACGCTGCTATTTTCAGATTTACCTTGATTATGGACATTATTTTATCAAAGACAGAATACCGTTATATAATTCTCTGATAATATCCTCTATAAAATTATAGTGTTGCGTGACTACTATGCTTAACGGGATACTTTACGCGCGCATGACATATCCATCTAAATCACCACGATAGAAATAGCAACGTGAGCGAAAACGTTGACAGTAATGTCGTATAATATAACAATAAACAATTGCATTTATATTACAAGTAATTATAGACATTTGTCGAAGATTAGGATTAGTTAATATTTATCATTTTATTATTACACGTTAATGCCTCTATTAATACAATCTGCGATAAGGATAGCGTGACTCCTATTTCTGAATATCACGTTAGACGCAGTATATTTAGCATAGTACGAACCTTCTAGAGTTAACGGAAATCATAATACTAAAATTATGCTAATGACAGCATTAGTTAAATTACTAGCAATCGTTAAAGACTGCAAAAGGGGCGAAATATAGAAGTAGCAGTAGCGATAGTAGTAAAATAGCGGTGGTAGTAGTAAGGAACAAGGACGGCTTTGCACCTTGCAGGATGAAAGACGTGTGTTCAGCTTTAAGCGCACTTTACAAGCTCGACTCTGTTAATCAGTTAAGTACACAGCCCGGCTCGTGTTCTTCGTTAGAGGTCTGTGAAACGTGTTTACTTGCACACGAGTTGAATTGCGCATGAAACGGATGAGTAAATAGTATTGAATGAGAGAATACCCATTAAGAACATATAAAATTGTATTCGGCATGTATTAATTGGCGTATTGTCTCTAGATAAAATATTGGAAAATAAAAACATACGCAAAATTGAATATATCTTTAAAAGAAATGAAAAGAAGGAAATAATTTGAAAAGATTGGAAAAATAAAAAATTCTCAATGATTTTTAATTTAAAGAATTTTCCAATTATATTCTAATTTTCTTATTTAAGTATTTATTATTAAATCGTATCTCAGCGTTGGTGGAAAAAATACAATCCACTCTTTTTATTATCTAAAATTTAAATGTAATCTGCCAGCGACAATATTTTATTCGTTTCATTATCGTTGCAGTTTGAGAGATTGTTGATAATAAAGAGAAAAAGTATGATCTCATAAATTATTGTAACGTGTTGTTATTTTTGCGATCTTTTCAACGATTATTTGCATATTATACTTTTATAACTTCTTCGATTATCGTGCAAAAAACCAGATAAAATCAAATATTTATTTTACTGTTTATTTTACTGTCTGTTAACGCACATTAAATCATGATATTTTATTGAAAAAATTGAATGTTTCCGAATCTTTTTTACGTTCTATGAAAATTAAAAACATGACATACGTTATTATAATATTTATCATTTATTCGAATTCGAATATTTATTAAAGAAATATATTTTGACAAAATATAAATTTTATAATTCTTGTACAAATATCCAACAATATTATGTATGCAATATTACATATGCAAAAATACTTTTTTACTCGATAATGAATTCATTTTCAACTGAATAGATTTAGACACCGATAAATTTTGCAAGATTTTAGAAGAGTACGGTATCATTTATTATCCTCTAGATATCGCAATTCTGCCGCCATTTACCGTCCATGCGCCACTCGAGCTGCTCGAGTAAATGTGAATCGGGCGATACATTCGCCGTTGCTCCGCTTCTTCGCGACCGGAGGGGAATGCGCGAACTAGTGAATATATTTAGACACGACGAAACACGACGAGTGCTTCCAATAGCCTCGTTTGTCACTCTCGTTGTATGCCTTCGGGAGCGCGAGGAGCAGATCGCTGTTAGAAACGCGTACTGTGGAGACGCGTCATTTACCAATACGCTCGAACGCTTCTCTGGGACTTGACATATTTCACGCGAGAGATATGAAGATATTAACAATATTGTGGGACATACATCATGTGCGACAGATTCTGATCTTCTTTTATCGATGTCGTGGAAATTGGAGTGAAAAGTATGCGAATGCAGGGAGAATGAAAAATACAGGCACTAAAAGTTTGACCGTACTTGTAGTTCACTACTAGTTTATTTTAGATTGATGGCAACAAATGATTCATCGTTCTTCAGAAATAAAACTACGCTCTCTCGCGAGCTGTTTGTCTGTTTGCATATCATTCAACACGCCTCAATTATGCGCGAAATGTAGACAGCTGAGTTTACAGATATAAGGTTAACGACCACCGATAGTTATCGTCGAGGGAACAAATAAACGTCATCAGAAGCAATTAGTAGTACTTGCAAATTCTCGTCTCTTACGTCTCTAAAGCGCTATTCGGTTAAACCTACTAAGAGAAAGTTTCCTGAAGAAACTTCCATAACAATAGTAAAATTGAAACTTTCCTGGTGAACTATTACAGTTAATCGGCTATTTAAAATCGGCGTAATCTCTGTGGATTTACATTTCTACACCATGCAAACATAGAATCGTTATGCTTTCATTCGGCATTTTTTCCATATGGAAATTTATGATCATGAAAAATTTTATCGATTTTTATTCTATTTAAAACCAAAATTTAATCGATAACAAATTATTCCAATAGATTGTAGAAACGCATAAGAAAAATCAAACTCTCGGGACCTAGTAATTGAGCTCACCGTTGCTGGTTATACTACTGGTAACCATGTTGACGCACATGTGATTTTTTATCCGTCATGGTCTGGACGTTTTACCGGCTCGTGTAATTATTTACTTTGCCTCGAAAGCTGCGGGCACGCGTCCCGTGCTCAGGTGTGCGCAAACTTGTACGTACCTTAGAGTAGTGCGAGAGATGCTTTTCCTAATGCACTTGGAGAGAAACTGTGCGTGCAAATTACCCGAGATATATCCTTCGCCGTGAGCATTATCTTCCGGTAAACGTAAACGGAAGCGCTTCGCTCTTCGGTCCGAGCAAAAACGCTCCCTTTTTGCCGTTTAGTTGAAACTGCGGACGTGTTATCCTTACGAGATGCACGCGAGATCCTCCGCCGAGTTTAATCTACATCCTCTTATTAGGAATCAAAATCAGTGGATATGTTTTGTGCAGTTGCATCGAAATACTTATCATGCGCGAGTTTATTTGTTTGTGAAATATTGTAGGTTTTGCAATATCTCGTTATTTTATTTTCACGGTTGGCTGGAAAAGTCCACCAAGTGGAAAAAACCATGATAAATTCCGGTTTTTATCCCTATCCCGAATTTTATCCAACGGAATAAACTGACAAAAACTATAAAAAGTAACTATGTATAACACTGAAATATATTTATATAACTTTATACGAAAAGAAACATTTGTTTATTTTAATTAATAAAGTATACTAATCATTAATTTTAAAAAAGGTGAAATTAATATAATAACCTTTTTTAATTCAAATATATTAATATATGAAATTTTTAGAACGACAACTTTAGAAATATAAATGTTTATATTAAATTATTGTTAAATTTATATCAATTTTTAGTTTAATAGAAAAATGTAATAGAGTACACAACTAAAAATTTTTACCAATATAAATCTAGTTCGCGTTTATCATTCGCGTTATGAAAACTAATTTATTTGCTATATCGATTTTTAATCTATTATGTATTTTATTTAGGATTAATTTAATTTTAGACTTAAATTAGAATATTCTCTTAATTGTCGAATATAAAAAAATGTCCTATTTATTTTTAATAGAAAAGATCGGTTATCAGTTTTTTCCGGAAAATATCGGTTTTTGCCACTGGCATGAATTTTACCCAAAGAATTGAAATTTTGCCAACTCTGTTTATTTTAGTATTAGATTGCTCATCTGCCTGGAGAGACTTACATATTCATGTTTCATGCAATGATTCAATTAGCTCGTGCTCGAATTTATTCGATTACATATTCGCGATTATTATCTATATATGTAACAGATATTTAATATAAAAAAATTTATAGTCATGTATTATATTATGTTTTCATGTTCGACACGCGCTTAAAAATATTTACTTCTTATAATAGTTTTTCTCTTTACGTATTTTAACACCTATTTGTTTCTATGTTTTTTTCAATTTACATTCGCGAGATTGTACATTTAATTATACCTATTGTTATTCTAAGAAGGGTAATTAGGGGAAATCGCTGCAGCTCAAAGTTGCCGAGGTCTTGGAGTAGCGGATTTTCTCTCGTGGAAAACCGACAACTCGGAATCAACGGATTTAGACTCGTGGACTTTTAACAACGTGTTTTTAATAGAGTTTGTACCTTGAATGCGATAAGAACGAGAATACTTATGATTTTTTCCGGGTTAAACTACTTTAAAATATACATCGTGGAACTTGTGTAGTACGATAAACTTCTTTAATTTATCTCTTGGAAAAAAATCCCGATAATTTAATTATCTTTGCATCATATACGACACTTGAAAAAGCTTCCTTCTACTCTTAAAGCAGACTCCACAATGTATAAGATTTTTCCAGTATATCTGGATAATATTGCCGAGTACACATCAGGAGCTTTGGAAGTTGTCCGGGCAAGAACTCATTTCAAATTCAAATATTCCACGACACTTTGAATGTTTGAACTATCTACATGCAAGATGTACAGCAAAAAGCAAACAGCGCTTCGATAAACACAATTTTTCATAGTCTGTCGCAGAGCTGCTATCTAACACTTTCTTTTTCTTCTTTTCTTATTATCTTCTTTTTTGTTGAAAATGAGAGAGTGTCTTATATTCGGTCAAATTAAGGCGTTACATTAAATTTTGAGGAAAGTATCTGCGTCACATTTTATTCTGCGAATTAGTAGCGCATAAATCTATGATGCACCCTATATAATTGACGTAAAAGCATGTATAACATCATCTTTAGGCGATCGCTTTAAAAGGGACAAACGAGGAGGTGAATCTCAAAAGCTCGTCGGATAGCAAAGAGAGTAAACTCTGTGTCATCTCACAGAATCATTAATAGATATCGCGGTGCGGCAAAAAAGGGATTAATAAAGACGATACGAGCAGCCGGTTGCACCGGAAGCGCGCGTTAACGAAAAATCTCGCGGAAATTACAGATCCTTTTTAAAGTTCGACGTCTCTTTGCGAAAAGGACGGGGATGGGGACGCGATAAAAATCTTTATTTCGTGCTTTCTGTACCGCCACGACACTTAAATCGCGCGACGCCTCCGGTTAAGGGCTCTTTTCCCTCCGTTTCTTTTCTTCTTTCCGTTCTTTTTTCTTCGTCGTCTGCTTCACGCTCAGCTGCATTCTCCTCATAATACTATAACGAGGTGGCGCGAGTCGGTTGGAGGGGGATGAAGAGAAGTGGAAGGAGAGGGTGGCGGACAGCAGACTTAACCCTCCACGAGATCTCCCAAGTTTTCTGCCGTCCCGTTCTTTTAAAAGCCTTAACGAGAGACTCGGTGTGAGAAACCTCGCATCTTCTGGTAATGAGAAACCTCGAACCTTATTATTCGAGAATGCAAATTATTCGCGATCGCGATATCCGAGAAATTAAATTTCTTCGGCTATCATCGCGGATCCTATCGTGGCCTCGATGATTTCAATTGTTTTTTCTTCCTCTCTAATTACACGAATTTATTATGAATTTAATTGTTCTAATAAAGAATAATATTACATAAATGTATACGTGCACTGTGATGATGGTAGAAATTCTTGTCTATTTAAATAGAAAATAATTAAACGCAAAAGTTGTTAAATTAATATGTAATTGCTTGGAATTTTGCTCGAAATGTATTACGATTTCTTAGAGAAATTTACAAATTTATCGATTTTTTTCGCTGACAAAACACTTTGATCTTTCAATGTGTTTTCACTCGTGATCCCTAATTACGTCGGGATATATTACTTTCCGGCGATGCAATCACGATCGGTACCTTGTTTAATTCCCGACGGAGTGTGCACGGTCGGACGGAGGCACTTTAACCGTAAATATAGCTATAACGAACCTGTTTGTCCGCTGCCCACTTACGCGTACATGCACACCTATGTTCGTAGTCTATACGACACGTGTACACGCTGGTCACACACATACACGCGCGTGCGAGTCCAAATCGCACCGGAGCTTACGTATCCGTCGATTCGAGCCATCGGCGTTGCAGCTAATTGCACCTATCATCCCCAACATAATTGAACACGAGCGAAGAAGCGGAAGGATACAACTGAACCCTTCTCTATGGACCGGGTGTATCAAAAGACACGCATTCGCTTAGAAGTCTCCGCGCGCTTTGTACATTATACACATATACATATGTATTTGTATTCATGTGTATGTGCATGTCCGTGGATGTCAGAATCCGGAAAATTCCAGGCAAGAACAGCAAACTCGGCGAGCGCAGTAATCCTGAAGGGATTTAACGATAGCGAGTGGAAATTCATTTTACGCTCCGGATACGAGCGATTGACTCGTGATAAACTACCGTTGGTCGATATGCCCGACATGTACAAGACATGCTCGGTTGCGAAGCGAGCACGCTTCAGAATAAAACCGCGGTGCACTCGATGTGAAATAAAAATCGCACGTTGAACGCGGCCGTGCTGAGTTTAATCCCCCCTTTGTGCATAGTTTCCTTTTTCTCGTCGATTCTTCGTGCCGAGTATTTTAATATCATGTTTTCCGCGCGCGGAGAGTTTTTAGTCTTTCTTTTCTTTTCTTTTCTTTTTACAAAATTTAGTAGGTTTTGTAAAGCAAGCCTGGTTATGCAAAGCAGTACGGCAAGTATTTATTCTCTTAGAATTGTAATACCGTGGATATTTCTTTAATATTAGCGAACACAATACTGCTGTTTAATCAGAAAAGATATTTAATAAGATACGTTTTAATAAAATTTATATTTTTCTTCTGCAATAAATATAAATTTTATTAAAATGAATCTCATTTAATCTCTCTTTTGATTAAAAAGCAGTATTGTCTTTTAACTTTTTTTAAAAACAATTTTTTTTAATACAATTTTATATATACATATGCAGAAAATGTCCCAGGAAATTACTACATTATCTATCAATAATAGAATTTTGAAATCATTCACAGACAATTTTTTCTTAATAAAAACTTGAAAGTCATCATTTTTTTACACATTTCAATTTTTACTATCATATATTTCCATAATTAAATCTTAAATTTAAAGTTTATAGTAAATATTGAAATTAATTGGAAAATATAGTTTTGATAAGCTTTTAACTTTCCATAAAGTTTAATTTGCGATGATCTTTTTTTTTTGTTTATACCTCGAAAATTATTGATGCTTTATTTTTACTGAGGAAAAATTGTTTCTCTCCAAATGAATCTGTCATCAGCAGATAGTATGATGACATTAAGATACCCTGTATATATGTATATTTTTGAATGTATTTATGTGTATGTGTATGCATGTACATATGTACATATGTACGTATATATGAGGCAGGAAAAAAGTACATACATATATAATATATAAAAAGCATATGTATGCATATGTATATTATGTGCACGTAAGTGTGATTCTATAAAACTGTTTGGTGTAATAGGATATTCATGAATTATTTATGAAAATGCGAAAAAATCTAATTTCCGCAAGATCGTGAGCGATTACACACATTGTAGAAAAATACAATTGCAATTGTTATAGTAACTTTTTGAGGAAATATTGTATCAGTCGACAATCTCTTTAAAATAAAACATTGATAAAATATGTATTAAAATATGAACAAAAAATGAATATGATATATATATGAAATTTATTTTTGAAAATGTTACTTTTTGCATAAAAAGTGTCTTATAAAGAAGATTACTCTCGTCATGAATATTGCAGAATCGTGAACTTTTTTGCGATTAAAGAGACAAACTCGATATAAATTCCATTCGAAAATGCATATTGTTTAAACGAGTATCAATGTTTTTTAGTTTTTCTTTCTTTCTCTCTCTGGAATTAAAAAACTTATCATTATATATCTACATATTGACGTTTCCGAAATAAAAGAATCTCATATTCCCGTCTAGTACTCTCATCTTTCGTATCCTCAATTTATAAGGTGATTTTTTTCGTTCTTTTATAAAATAATCCGAATAGAAATCGACGCACAAACAAATCTTCTACGACTGGAATGTATCAAATCATGAGAGTAAATCAAAAAGCAGGTATTCTCTCTCAAGCTGCAATTTCGCATATAACTAGATAAACGAAGAGCGTTATAATATATTATTATAATGATTGCTTCATTTATTGTATTATCGCCGCGATAATTGAATAACTTCAATGACTATCTAATTTTATGATTTTCGCATTTAGACACTCGTATTGCTTTACAATATTTAGTTGAGCTTTCAAAAGCTTATAGTAATCGCAGTTTGTATTATTGTAACTAATTTAAGCATCCTCTATATGTACATCGAGTATAATGCTATAAAACAACTGTTCGGTACAACATGGTATTCATGAATTATTCATGAAGTTGCGAAAAAACCTAATTGCCGCAATCGTTAGCGATTACACACATTGTAACATGGAAAAACATAATTGCAATTATACACGATCTCATAGTGCTTTCATTAAAAAATATTTGTACGGGAGAAGTCAATCTCTTTAAAAGAGGGTGTTGATAAAATATTCAGAAATATTATTCAGAAATATTATGTTGACAATAATATTGTGATATACAAAAGTTAAATATATATAAAAATTACACAGAAATAAAGTAGATATATAATATATTTTCATATTTTTTAATATATTTTATATATTTTTTATACATATATTGAAAATAAAAATACAATATTATTAAAATTTTATCATGTAAAAATTTTAAGCATATTTCTTTTACTTTTTATTTATCATTCTATCCAACAATTTTATCCAACTATAAATATATGATGAAGCATTTTTGAAAAAGAAAGAGAGAAATATTATTTGTAATAATGAAAAGAAATTTGCTGATCCACCGCGGTATAAATATGTAATATGTGAAGTAAATGGCATATATATATATATATATATATATATATATATATATAAAAACAAGCCTTTATACAGTTTTACAATATCTTTCGTAAATATGACAATTGATGGGCTATTAGCTTTGCTGGCAACTCAAATTTTCTCGCTGGCGACTAGCTTAAGCTCGAGCAAGCCGGCGCTTGGAACGCGTAATACCATGATTTCTCTGGGCTTATGTTAAGAACCCCGTTCATCCCCGACACAACTCCCAAATGCCGCATTGATCCTATCATACCGCTGCAGCACTGAACTCGCATATCGGTGCAAGATGCAGGTGCACGGGACCGAATTTTGGATGTTAATTTAGGTGCGCATTATTAGAAACGAATATGCTGTTGCGTCCTATGCGCCACGTAATCGATCCAACGGTGGCTCACCGGTAAGCTGTAATATTGAGTGAGTTACCCAGTAATGGGTGTTTATTATCCTGGCTAGCGAATTGACGTGCGATATGTACATACAAGGTGGCTCCGTTGAAAGAAATCGTAAGACCATAAAGCTATAATTTAAATAATTTAAAGTAAGCCATAGGGCATAAATTTGATCATATGAGAAAAACAGAATTATTTTTTTAATTGATCAAATGCAATTATAATTATGCGATGATGTAATATTTAAAAAATAGAATAATGCATATCTTTTTAACATTTTTAAAAATATTTTATAGATATTATTGTATTTCAGATATTGTCAATAACGTTCATAATTGATTCTCGTTTTAAATAGATCATTCTATGCATGAAACATTATGCGTGTCGATTAATTATATACGATAGAATATCGTAATGAGATTTTGCAAAGAGGGGAGCGTCGTTATATCGCGGTTACGTGCAAAATATCTGTACGGCATTATTCGACGAACGATATTCGATCAGCTCAATAGCCGTTCGGTTTTCTGTTCTTCCCATAGTTTATGGCAGCTACGAGTTGCATTTTGCACTAACTTGCGCCGGGCATTCTGCGCGGATCCGATGGAAGAAATTGAAATACGATTAGATCGAACTGCAAATGGACGAGATATATCACTGATACCGTATTATAGCGCACGATGTAGCATTGGATTCTGATCCGCGATGAAAGAGAACTTTTATAGGCAGAAATAAACGCGAAAATTTCTGTCTTTTTAAAATTATTCAAAATGTGCAAATTTGCAAAATGTAAAAATGTGAAAATAGATTTGCGATTCTATTTATATAGCTAATCATTGACTGAAAGTTTGAATTTCAATTCACTACATTGATACGAATCTATGAATAATAAAATAGTTGAAAAAAAAATAATACAAAATAAATTTATTTTCCATAAAAATATTTTGCGTATAATAAAATAGAATATATATAAGTATTTTATTTTGGTATTTTAATTTTCGTATATATCTTGTTCGTGCATATTCTAGTTGAAAAAATATTTTCGCATTTTAATATTAATGTTTATATTTAATATTCTAGTATAAAAAATACTGCTCACATTTAAATAAAAGTACTTTTAATGATAAAATTTATCATGTAAAATAATTGTCTTTAATAGTACCGAAATATTTAGGAATATATTATGCATATAATGGAAAAAATAATATATACAATTACAGATGTAATTCCAAGTAAATCTTAAATTATCAGATCATACAATATGCAAGTTTATTACTAAAAAAAAATGATCATCCTGATACATCTACATATGCAATGATATGACATGCAATAATATATCTAGTCGTTGACAATATTTTGCTAGACTTCATATGATGCTTGTATTACAATTGTTATGCGATCTATTCCCGTTTCCTATTATTATTGAAGTAGCCATTATGTCAGGTCAGTATTCCACCAAGGAAATTGAATGGCAGGTACAATAGCGAATACAGTTGTTTCATACAATATAATGATCATGTGCCTGTTATTTTGTCCATGTTGTGATCATTTCTAACTGTTATTGTCACAATAATGCATACGAACCAGTTCTACAATGTAAATATGAACTATTTGTTTGATATCAAATGAAAAAACATTGAAAAAATAATATTTTAAGTTGCATATATACCAAACATTCAATTCCCTTTGTATTGGTAGAGAATCAACTATGATATTTTTTAAATTATGTTCAATTAATTAAATATTGTCAAAGTAGCTTTCTCTCTCTCTCTTTCTTTCTCTCATAGTAATTTATCGTAGTCTTTATTATCCGGTTACAGCGAGATTCAGTGCGATGCTCTCCATCAATAGAGAATTAACGAATTATGGGATATAAATATCCCAGACGAATTTATAACATTCTAAAATACGGTATCGCGTTCATCGATCCGTTATCACGCTCGAAAATTTATCGCTCCATTCATGACATTAACAAATTTCGTGGAATATTCTTTCACAACGATAAATGCTTGTTTATCTTGACAATTTTAATACGTTTAACATTAAATGATATAAATTATAACTGATGTAAATCGCAACTATTGTGCGCATTATTTTTTCCTCGTCAAATTGCATACGTTGCTTCCAACATGATTCAGATTTACTCGCGGATACTACAACTTTTGTTTAACGTTATGCGTAATGCAACTATTTTACATATATGCATTATACGTATATGTATGAAATATTTTAAATATAAATTTAAAGGAATCGTAATTGTACATGCTCTTTAAATAGAATAGCGAGGCTGTTCACTGATAAATCAGTATAAGCGATAATCTCGGTCGAATGGTCGCGCAAATTTGCAAGTCGTTACGTGGATAATAGATTCGAGAGGAACGCACATGCGGCAAAAATTACCTTGCGGAACGATATCTTTACGATGAATATTTACATAAATGAAAAATTTTATTGAAATCGCACGTTAATTTTGTGCAACACGAATTTACACAGATTTCCAATTGTTGAATTTTTCTCCTTTCTCCACACGTAAATGATATATAAAATCATATTATATTTGAAAGAATTTAATAGTATCATTAATTTTATTTTAATTAAGAACATAGCTATTCAGTGCCATCACGTTCTTCCGTTATTTTGGACAGAAGTAAAATACAACGTTGGCAAAACATATATTTTGTTAATTTGGCATGTTGTCTGGCCGTTATCGTCTGTTTGCCGTAGTAATAGTAGCGATACCGCGCTCTCGTGCCGCGGTCAAGATCGCGAGTTAACGCTTACAAAACTCATTTTCAAGTTACTCGAGTGTAGACAGGTAGTTATATACGTATATTATGTATGTACTTCTCGGTTACCAGCGCAGTAAGGAGCGTTGAGCTGTGTGCAGTAATGGAGCTGAAGCTGAAGCTGAAGTAACTTCGATATTTCCACGGTTCTTGTAACTGACATGCACTTCCGACGTTGCCATTTAACTTTTTCGATCCGATTGAAAAATATTAAAATAAAATCGAACAGAAAGGTAACGAGAGTATTGTTGATTGATTGAATCATCTTCTGTTGCGAAGCAATAATGGAAACTATTGGTAACCCAATCGATGATCGTTAATGTATTCCACACTGCTATCGACTTTCTCATTATTTCTTCTTATTTTTTATTTTCAATGTCTCGTAAGATTATTTATTATTTATTAGCTCGTGCGGTCTCTCTTTCTCTCTTATAAAGTTCAATTTATTATCGTCTATAGAAACCTATTTCTCTCGCAATCTAAGAAATTGAGATTTATTGCGATTGCTCGGAAATAGTAATTATATTATTAGAATTATTTATAAACAATTCGTAAATCCTGCGATTAACTACAGTTAGTAATGAGATACATTCGAAATTTGCAAGCATGAATGCATCCGTTAACTAAATGCCTGCAGGTAAGAACACGTGTTACATACAAGTTCCTGGTTACTGGTTACAGACCAAGGCAAGTTTCGTCAGTATGTAGTCGAAGTTACTGACAATGAGAGAGAGAGAGAGAGAGAGATTTCAGTTTTCTGCACTTGATACATGATATGTCTAATATTAAAATTATAACAATTAATAGGATGTTGTATAGCAGTGTTTGCTTGTTTTATGATTTTTGGATTTTTCAAATAATTTGTATTCACCATATATCAATTATATTTCTTACAACGAAATATTAATAATATTTTAAGTCGTTGTATCTCATTCTATTAAAATAATAATCCTTTGAATCAAGTGAAAAATATTTTCGCTACATTTATTCTTGCGGAACTTTGCAATATCTTCTTTTATATTAAAAGTTACATATGAAATTAGTCAGTAAATTTGATATGATATAGTAAAAGTTATCGTGAAACCGATAGTTTGTATTTTTGATTACAATCAAAAGGATCGGAGAAGATGAATCGCGTATCAAAGCGACACGTTCGATACACAGCTCATTCACAAGCTAACTCACTTCTGCAGCTACCGCCTATTAATCACCGTGTCGTTCGTTCAGTCGAATCAAGTTTTATTGCACGGGAACAAATATACGTTTGCACGTTGGCGAAAAGCCGCATCTAGACGACGCGCATGACGAATTTCGATCTCTGCTTTGTATGCCAGGCTCGTTTTCGCTTACTATTACAGTCTTTGAAATGCTCCTGTCGAGTCGAATTGAAAATTAAAATTTGATTACTTATGTATCTCCCTCGCGAGTTGCCATCTGCTTCATTATACGAACCGTAAACTATGTACCGGCGTCCCTTAATTAAGTTGCTGTTAACCGAGTAAAATGTCAAAGACCTACGTGCTTAAGATCGTAATAAATTTTCAGTTTACATACGTTTTGTCGTCTGGACGACTGATTCAATATTGGCGAATGTGCTTTAAAATGCTCGGCACAATGCGGTGATTAACGTTAGAATTTCATGCCAAGTGTTTAACGGGCACGTGTGCTGCCCGATATTACACATGTATCGCAAACTGACGAACAAAACGGGCTTTCAGCCCGCGAATCTAGCGGAATGGGCCAATAAGCGGCCTCGCGAAACGTGATCGTCGGGCGTGTATTTGTTGCCACATTAACCACCGACCGCTCTTTGACGTGACAAAATATAATTTCAAACTCTGTTGATATTTAATCAATCGGCGCCGATTCGATTGCCGATCTTATCTCGTTTTTCATTCCTATCGCGGCTAATATTCCGCATAACGCGGGACAGGCATATTATTGTATTACATGCTACCTGAGCGCATTGTGAATTATTAATTGAGCAACGCAATGCTTTTGATCATAACGTTAACGAAGCGCTATGAGCTCTCGTAGGCAAAATGACCCTCGAGTTTGTCGTAATTACTAGGGCTTGCTTTGGCAGTCCGTATAACGTACTTTAATTATTGCGGAGACCGAGCGCGTCAAAGCGTCATGTTTCTCTTCGACCGCTATTTTTGCATATTTATATATGAACTCTTCTATTAAGCCCCCATCAAAATTATTCGATTTATGCGGCACATAAATATTAATTATATATTAATGCTATTATTATTTACTGCTGTCAGATTCCTAGTAAAACAGTCATTGACAACATTTTAAATTGTAATTTTTTTAATTTTGTTATATTATATTATATTTTATTATATATTAATATATATGTGTAATCGTATAAATATATGTATAGAAAGAATTCAGGAATTATTTCAACAATACTTTAATTCGTGGAATTCGACTGATTCCATTTTTCTTCATTTTCATTCAATCGAAAGCTAATTATTTTAATTGCCGCACAACAATCGCGGAACTTGACGCTACGTTGCCCGATTTAATTGCCGAGATTTAGTTCTTGTCCGTTTCGATAGAAGATCACGTAGCTTGCAGTTTCTGCAGCGGATTAGTATCGTGCGTCTGCCCGGTTTATCGTGACTTCGTGGAAGATCCGCAATTGTTTCGGAAGTAGCACTGACTGCGGCTAGAACGCAACGGAGACTGTCGAGGCCAGGCTTCCATTCCCCGGAAGGCTTTGCAGAAGCAAGTTCCGACTTCCGGCAGCAATCACCGGATGTTATGTGAATCGTCAACGAACTTTCCGCTCCGATGGCTGATGTTGGCTAATTGCGAACATTCACGTTTGCACTTTGGTGCACTGAAATCGCCGTTTATTGACAATATAGTATTTTCGTGAGTAAAGTGTTTCAGTGGATTTTGTACATCACGTTATTGATCGCGTTAATGCGGAAAAGTACATTAAGGATTTTATTCCGTTTTAATCTTGTTTTGCGCCGAGAACATTTAAAAATCAGCATTATGCAGAAACCTCAACAACCTTAGCCACTTAAAAACTATTGCTATTCAAATAGCATAAATAATTTTATCTCGATTTCACGAAGAGAACTAATGTTCTGCGTCTAATTTGTATCTAAATTCTATATTTTTCTCTCGCCTGTCCAGATAAGATACTTTCACTTTTCTATTCTCTTAGAGTATTTGATTTCTCTCAAATTTCGCCCACCCAATTTCTTAAGGCGAGGTTAAAATTTGTCTGAATTATTTTGCATACTTAGGAAGATGCTATGTACGAGGTTATCATCTTTATGCATAAGGAACGCTGGAATCGATTTAATACTCATGTGAAGTGCGGGAAGTTTCGCGTAAGAATTAATATTCATATTTGTAATAGTCTATGCATTACCCAAGTTGGCATAAAAGGCTCATTAATGTATATTAACGAAATACATTGATCGTAGATAAATTCTTCGGCAAGTTAAATGTCGCTAAACATGAATGGCTATTAGAGCAGAAGCTAAAAGATAGGTATGCAAAGTAAGGATAATTAAATCGTGACTGTTTATAATATCTTTTATGGGGGGATGAGCTTCTTGTTGGAAGTACGCAGTCGGGCAAAGTGTTAAAAATAGATTTACCGTGGCGGCTCCAAGTTATACATCGCTATGTAAATTGGATTCAACCGGTTCCACTTGAACCGATAGGACCATTATTTCTCGTTATAGAAGTTAAAATTTGTTAGACCTCGCACGAACGTGAGAACAGACCGGAATGAATGACTCGCAATCGCCAACCGCGGCGCGGAGGGTCCGCGGCAAGTTTCTCTCGTAAAAGAAGCTCGACGCGAAAAGTTTCCTCGCTTCCACCTCCCTGCACTGTTTCTCCTTACCTTATCCTTACCCTTACCGAACCGGTCGAACGAGAAGTCGATAATGATGTTTAAAGCTCTTTGAATGGTTCGTCCTAACGAGCGGTTTCTGTTTCCTTTCGGGCATTCTGCGGAAATCTTTAAACCCGTCTACGTTCTTTATCACGCTCGAAACTTGAAAGAAACTCAAAATATCGCGAAAGCTCGGTCATCTTGGCGCACGAGGGTTTATTTTCTCTTACGAAAACTTGATGAGGGAAAAACTTTTCAAAAGGAACACGATAGAAGTTTACTCAGAAGTGCTTTAAGTCTCGAAGAATTTATGGATTAAATATTACAAAAAAGTGTTTCTCATTGAACTTGTTATAATCTATTCTTTGGGAAAATATAAGAAAGATATAAACTATATAATTTTTTGAAAGAGTAACTCTCCTTCTCTCCTTTTCTTACATTTTTTTATTTACGCATAAATATTATTAATGCTTTAATACTAAAATAATTATAATCTCTTATAATTTTTTTAATAAGAAATAAATTTGAAAAGAATTATTACATTATTATATTATTTAAAAAAATTTATTATTATATTATTATATTTAAAATTTATTATTACATTAATCAAGAAATTAAGAAATATTATTTAGGTGACAGACACACGAGAGTGAGGAGTTTTCTATTTTCTAATATTATTCGTTAACGATTTTTCGTGCGGTAAATTATTGCTGCATTTGCAACAGTGACGTTACGCGCTTTACGATGGAATTTCTATTCTCTCTCGCTTTCGGTCGATGCAACGAATTGCGCAACGACGAAAAGACATCCCGTCGGATATGTCGCGCATTTACAATGGTTTTATCGTTGGTAACTGGCAACGCACTTTGCACCTCGCGACGCGACGCCAGTGCAACCTCACTCGACGGGAAAATTTATTATCGCTGCCAAGGCAGCGGGTAACGACGATCGTCAGGATGTGTTTTATTGTCAGCGGCGACGTCGTCGACCTCCCCGAAGAAATTGGAGTCGCGAATAAAAGAAGCAGCTGCTACTGTGATGGAAGGCGGCAAAGTGAGCTCGTAGTAAACCGCGCTCTATCTCTCTACTGTCGGGTCGTCTTCGAAATCTGTAATTCAATCGAGCTCCCCGCCTCCTTTCCGAACTGAAACCGTAACCGTGCTGCATTTTTTTCGCATGCGAGCGGCATTTTAGGCGTCATGACCGGAAATTTTTAGTTTTAGTGGATGAAATATACTGGGAAAAAAAAGGTCCTCTCGTAAAAATTATTATTATATTCGATAAGTGCGTGCCATTGGTTCGATACGCATTTCCCTTAAAACGCCATGGTGCTAAACGCGAGAGAATAATCGAGGCGTTAAAAAAAGAAACCTTATTTTCACGAAGTAGAGCCTAAAAATGAGAGGAGAATCATGATTCTTGAAATTCGTATAATAAACATGATATTTAAATCGCATAGTATCTTTGAGTTGGCGGATGCAGCGTCGAAGAGAGAACAAACGAAAGTGTTAATTAATTCATAGCAGTCATAAAGTAGCGTTCATGAGAGAGATGCACGTCATTGAAAATTAGTTCTTTCTTTGATCGCGCGAATCGTATCAGTCATAATGCATAAAGAATATTTCTGTCAACTTGAAACCTCGATAATTTTATTGAGCGGGTTAACGAGACTGAAACTTCTATCATGTTTTCATTATCAACTTTCTGTCGAGTTCTTCGCTAGCTTCAAGTAACATTAGCATACATTTAGTCTCTCACGGTTTAACTGGAACAATTGTACCGTTACTGCACCGTCATTGTGCTAATTTAATAGAAAGTAGTGTTGTCTAAAAAAGAACATAATGTTACATATCAGTTATGAATTGATTCCAGAAAAATTGGAGATTATATTTCCAAAATAATTAATCCATTTAATAAATTACGAAATAATAAATTTACTTCACAAATATGTGTCACACAGAATATAATACTTTATGATAAAATATACAATATTTGTTTAATATTCTCTCTATTTGGCAAATTTAAAATGAAAAAAATACGAGATTGAGAATTAATATACGTTATCAATCATTTTCGCATACAGTTCAATTTTCACATAACATCAACTCGTATCAGAGAAAATTGTATAATATAATACTAATGTAATAATTATTGCATGAAAATCATTTTAAACAGGCAGTGATTTCATTTTAATGTTTAACAATCGAAAAATTTATTCTTTTAAAATATAAAAAATACTGTTAAATATAACGAGAAAATTGAAATATTAAAATTGAAGCTTCAGATATAAAAAAATCTATTGGACATAATATCAACTCATGATGTAGAGTTTGAATATTTTTATTCGTATTTAAAATTTAATTTTCGTAATTCATAGTTAATAAATTTCTAGGTTAAAGAAATGCTTAATTTTCTTCTGTATTGGAATTAAGAATTTCTCAATTAATATTTAGTAGTTTTTTTTCTAGCCAGAAATATATACATCTTATTCGATTTGAATAATGAATAGTGCATACCAGCTATAAACACGTAAAATATGCTATTCTTCAACTTTGAGTACTCACGTAATAGCCGTATGATTTATTTTCATCGGAAATTTCATTGGAAATTCAGCTCTATGATACGTACGTATATTTAGTTACATTCACATATATATTTATGTCTGTATATATGTATATATATGTAAAATTCTGCTGTAGAAAATTACATTGACATGATTTCTCTGCGTACTCTATGCATAATGTTTGCAGGTGGATCTTTTCTCGCGTTAGATGCATAAGATTACATGCATGTAAGATTATATGCATGAAGTAAATGCGTATACGATAGAACTATAATTCTATAATAACTATGATTGTGTTGTATTTTACTAGTTTTTTTCATTTTACGCATCATTATTATATATTATAGTAGACTTATGGATGAGAAGATACAATTTAAAAAGTTTGTGGATACAATTATAAGTAGATTATTGCTATTTATTGCTATTTTATACATAATGTTTGGTTTATATATAAGTTACGAATAAGAAAATACAATTTATAAAAGAAGTTTATAAATACGGTTAAAGATTATTGCTGTTAGATGTATTTGATACTTTTTTTTCAACGCGCTTCTGTGCAAGAGTGACGAGAGGATTGGAAATAAAATATTAATAATTGGTTTTACGAGCTGTCAACAGATAGTTATCGCCCTTCCCTATCACGTCGAGCTATGTTTTATTTTTTTTCACATCCGTGGCGTCAAATAAACGACAATATGACGCATCGACGTCGAGAGTAATTCATTTTTCGGAAACGCAGTTACAACATGCCGTTCGTCGACGTGGATTCCACTATGGAAATTTCGGACATGTGTGACTTTCGATCGAATCGAAATTAATTAGCGATAAATTTTTCAGATCACGGACCGTGCTCACTATCCAGCGATATAGCGATCCTTCATTTAAATTTGTCTATTTTTAATATCAGCGTTGGCGTAAAAACAAACAAGTTTCGAAAAAATAACATTACGATGAAATATCAGACTTTATTCATATGTGATTCTCACTTTTAATGTTTATTATATTTGTAATAATAAAATCTCGAACAACTTTTACTTTTCCTAGTGATATGAGATACGCGTTGTTAAACGTGTCAAAGATCTCACTGTTAAATAACGCATGTTGCGTAGTTACTTCTAGTTCGTTGCTTCTTTCTAAATTATATGTTTTATACCTAATAATTTGAAACTGAACTTTGTAGAAATCGTTTTCATCACTTTCAAGAATTTTCCATCTTGCACGCTAAAAAATAATGTTCTCACACTATATTCAAGAATATAACTATAATAGTTTCACTTATTACATATCGGTTTATAAATTATATATATCTGGGAAAAAATTTCTCTTATCGAGTACTATCTTAGACTTTTTTATTTTACAAATATTTTTTTATATTCTAGCAATTAATTTATATATCCTAAGTATTAATATTTTAATAATAAATATATGATTTTCTTGATAAACACATCACGAATTAAAATAATTGATCTATTGAAATATTGATTCTTTTTAAAAACTACGAATTTTGTAGTAAAAAATTTAAAAGAGAGAAATTACTCGATAATTAAATTAAGACTAAACTAGTTTGAATAAACAATTGATAAACAATTGACAGAAAAATTAGACATTACTTTCAACAGAGTTATGTTGTTTGCTGAATGATTGATCAGAAGTTAATAATTGAATGCAATTTTCTCAGTGCACGGAAAGTTCGAGATCGATAAATAATTTATCACACCTTCCTCTTTTTCTGACTGTCACTCTGACTTTCTCTCATTCGCATTCGTCTCACGCGTTAAAATTTCTTTATATTATGCCACACACACAAGAGAACCGGAAGCGTTGAAAATACAATAAGGTGTGTAAAATGTCTAGTGTTATAACAACCTAATTAAGATAATTGAATGAGATACTGATGAGTGATTATAAAAGAATTTGCGAGTTCTTTCTCAGACCTATTTGTTTATGATAAATTATTACCAAGTCAATCAAGTAATTAAATTTAAAATTTATATATTGAATTGAATCAACTTGTAACGAATCAAGACTCGACGAATTTGAAGATATATTGCTATTTATAACGATTTTATCGGAGGAGAAATAATATTTATTACAATCTTGCAACGCAAGGACGAGCTATCGATTAATATTTATTTAACAAATGTGCACGTGCCAAGTATAAATCGCTGAAATATCGTGTTTGCTATTCAGATAAAATTCAGATTGCATCCGTGCGTCATACTCGCGCGTTATGTATACACGAATCTTTACTTTGGAAGATGATCTCACATGCAGCATCTGCACGTCGTTTCGATCAACTCGTTGCGAGTCGCGTTTCGCAGTTCCGTATTTCCTTTTAAGTTCACCATGTCATTTTCTTTTCCTATCCACATTTCGTAGAACGTCGCGCCTTTGAAAAGAAATCGGAAAATTCTCTATGAATTTGATATCAGAGTTACGCGCAAGATGTCCTGTAAAACTACTACAGGTGGAGGAATAATCTCGAGGACGTTATCCCGAAACTTTCCAAGGACTTGATCGTGACGAGAACTTGGGTTCCCGCGCGATAACAGCTGACGTTTGAAATACGTGCGTCGTATGTGTGCGTGTTTAATGCGTTTAAATTACATATTGTTGCACCGTGTATAATTTTCCTTACTATCGATCGGTGAACGATTGCGCGCCCTTCTTCGATATCAAAGCATCGAAATTTGCGCAATTTAATTTAAGTATGCGAGGCGCGCAAATTTCGTTTCACGGACAAAAAAATGGCAAATACCGTTCTTCACAAACGATAAATTATCGCGTTATCCCGACCTTTTGTGAAATGCGTACCGATTGCACGCTGAAACGCAAAGAATGCAAAACGTTTTATTGCATCGCGATACAAATCCACCGATCAAAATCACTATATTTCTCTCTGCAAGAATTTTTTGTTTATATTTATAATATTAAAAGTAAAGGTCTTGCGCCAAAATTTCAAGCTTCTCTCATTTGTGAAACGAAAGTTGTCATCGGGTAAACCCATAAAATTTACTTTTTCAAGTCGATCGAGAGCAATCTCGATTCCTCGATGCGTCTCGATGCGAAAAGCTACTTAGGACAGTTAACGGTATGTCGCGTTCCGCTTCACACGTGGTAAATTGACATTTGACGTTACGCATCGCATGACATGAGACGATTACGCGTAATTTGTACTTCGAGTACCATTACCGCGAAACTTGGCCGTGATTTATATGTCGTCTCGCCGATTTCCCGGGATCGGTCTGTGAAAATTCCGTCCGAGAATCCGGTGGCGCAAACAGGACGTGTCGCTGCGAACGTGACCCTCGTTTCGGTCCGTCGACCCCGAAACGTCTAAACTTTCCGTCCCGCGGCGTCTTTTTCGATCGTGACTGCGATGTAAACGCATTCCGGATAGAAGATTTCGAACGATAAGGGGATCAGAATATGGAAGAAGCGCGATGTCACGGTCGATTTGCTAAATTTTACAGTATTTTCGCGACTGCGGCGCGATTCTAGATACGGGAAATATATATAATTTCCGCAAATGCACGTTGGAAACGTGGATTCTTTCGAGAAGAGTTCGGGCTTTGAATTTTTACGTCCGTTCTGGAGAAACGAGTGCAGCGGCCGTTGAGGATTTCCCTGCAAACGATCGCGAATATTTTACACAGGTGCAAGATAGAAAGCTCGTTTGTATGGTTGCTGTAAAAAATTTGTGGTTTGCTCGTAGAGAGACAAGAATTGGAATTAATAATTTCGAAAGCGCTGCAGGGAGATGAGATGACCTCCTCCCCCCCCCCGCTTCTTCCCCCCACTTGTGTCTCACACTCGCGCGCGATATGGAATATAAAACTGCAGCATCGTCGAGAATATTACGAATGCCGTGGCTTTTCGTCGAATGTCACGATTATGCGCGAGAGGAGAGCGTGGCAGTCTCGAGAGATTAAATACCGGAAGAAGAACTTCTCACTTATGCTTCGAGGATACTTTAGATGATAAATTAATTTCCTCGTTGCATACTTTTGTATTTTTTCCCCTGTGAACTATTTCGTATTCCACCTCGGTGTTCATGTCTTATGTTATTTGATTAATTTTTGTTTTTTACTGTCACGTGCATCACTATCAATCAACGTTGGATAAATCTTTTTACACTTTTAATAAAAGGATTATATTTCAAAAATAGAATTTTATTTTATTTTTTTTTTTTACAAAAGTACGTGTGATTGAAAAAATATTCCATTTTTTCAGACGAGATATGAATGATGTAATAGAGTGTACACAAAAACAGATGATATTAAAGCTTCGTACAACGAATGACTAATGACGTCTGTCTACGGTTAATCGAATAATTGATGCATGACAGATTTATATATCGTGTTGACGATAACATGGAACTCTTCCGTAACTAAAGTACACAGTTTTGATGTTAGCGTTTTATCGATCTTGCGAAACCATGGAATGGACGGCTACGCTTGGGCTCGATTATCGTCACCCCCCTAAAAGCGTGAAATCCTTCCGTGTAATGTCACTCTGCGGTTGCCAAAGTCACTCTGCGATGGATAGCACAAAAGTTTGGAAACGTCGAACTCAGTTATCTGCTCATAGATGGACGAGTGAATCGATGTGATTCTTCGAATAGTATCATTTTGATCGAATAGCGTCATTTTGATCGTTTCATTTTCCCGTTTCATCGCAGCAATCACGTCAATAAGATTCTTTCAAAGAAATTTGCACTGAATTCCAACGATAGTCTGAAAATAATTTTCTAATGATTGTTTAACTGTAATAATTTAACCTAAAAATTATATTAAGATTGGAATATAATGCGAATATATAAAAAAATTCAATATATAATGTGTATCGAAGCTATTTATAGACTTCTACCTTAGACTTTTATCTTAGATTGTGCTAATAGCAATTTTATAGATGAAGGGTATCATTTACAGGGTATCATTTATAATAGAGCAGGGTATAATTATTGCATTATTGAGCAGAATGTAAATTCACAATATCAATCAATACTTGTTTCTAACCGTCAATCAATACTTGTCTATATGAAAATAATGTATATTTTAATAATTGTCAGCAAATTGAAATATGATACCGAATGTATATTAAATATTAATTTATATATTCTGTTCAATTATAAATGGCCCTCGATGTTAGCAATCTGAATATATAAAAATCTGAAACTTAATAGTCTAAGAGAAAGTGGGAAAAAGGGGGAAATCTTAATTTAAATTTTCCAAGACGAGGACAATTTAACGCTCAGATTGATTAACGAGACCGATTGTCAATCGACTTTTGGTAAATGTAACGCTTTAGATATATCTTTTTCGAATTCCTCGAGTAAAGATATCGGAGCACAAAGTTTCCGCATTGATTCCTCGCGTTTCTCTCCGGTTTCTCTCTGTAATCAACATTCTAATAAACCCGCGCGGGAAACGATTCTTCTTTAAGGCGCGCCACGTTCTCGTTCGTAGATCGCAGTTGCCATTTATCGCAGAGCGAAATTGCCGCGAAAATGGTGCGGGTTAACGATAACGACGTGTTTCGACCTCGTCAAAGAACGAGGACACCGTAGAATAGCTCGACGGGAATCTTTCTCGCCGGCAACGAGGATGGTAACGTCAAGGAACTACGTCCTATCGTCGTCCGTCGATGAAGGTTACCTCTTATCGGCGGCCTTAATAGACCCCGGGAAATTTTATCTCTCCTAACGTGGCGATTTTAATGCATCCATCGAGAATATGTCAACGTCCACCGCTTGTCCTAGTTAAGTAGATGGAAGATGCAAAATTTTACGCTCGACTAATGCATCTTTAATCCTGCGATCGATCATTGAATTCGCGTCTTTTACGATATAAATTGCAGGATGATATTTAATGTTTAGTTAAGTACATTTCATATTAACATTTGACCTAAAAAGTTGACATCTCAGCCAGCTAAAATAATAAAAACTCTTACGCACACAATCAATATTTTAAAATATTTCGTTATCTTTCTGTTTCTCTCCTTTTTAAATTTTTTTTAAAAGCTTTGTATGGTTAAAATTAGAGTAATAATTAAATGTTAAAGTTTAAATTCGTTTTGTCACCACATACATTCTTTTTTTATTATTTTTACAGCACTCTCATATAAATTCCTCGATAAAAATCATCGCCAAACGAAAACCAATTTATATTGTATAGAAGTTCAATGAATTCAATTATATAGACAAAATTGTTTATCATTTTTTTCAATAATGTTTAATGTATGTTTAATGGATTATCTACTTTAATCGGTCCAAGCTTGCTAGACAGACAGAGATAGTTATCCGTCAAATTTCCTTATTTAACCATGCGAGAAACGTTACACTGTGGTAGTTATATACAGTATATTATATAGTCATGTTGACTGTTATATAATCCGGTAACTGTTATATAATCCGTAACATAGCCTTGAGTTACGAAATTCTATCAAAGCGTTTCTTTGAGGATGCAATGTCACAAGGAGAATCCGATTTACAATCACTGCTTCAAGTAGCTCCGAAGTTCTCGTAGGACCAAGGCGTTCAGAACAGACAGAATGAGAATCCAATAATAGATCCTCGACACGAGTGAAGTTTGAGTGTCTGGAATCTTGATGGTACACGAACTTCCGCAGGATCTCTCGTCGATGGTCGAGAAAGGAAGGAGGTTCTCGACCTCTCTTTCAATGTTTCATCGATACGAAAGGCTAGCTCGTTTAAATCTGTGACCGATAAAGTATTTACAGTCTCATCTTCGTGAACTGTTGAAGTTGAAAGCTGTTTTTACACGAACTATACAGCATCCTTCGACGATTTCCCAAATTGATTTTTCCGTTTGGTTAATACGCGAATAAAAACTTTCGAGCGAAACATTAACGTAAAGAGAAACCGCGAGAAGTTTTTACTATTTTATAACGAGAGCACTTTTAATTTAATGCCTAAATGTAAATTTATTAAATTCAGTATCGGATTTTATTTTTTTGTTCGATGATTTATATTTATATTTTGTCATCTAACTAAATTTCACTCAAGTTACGCAAACTCGACTCGTAATTGTTTGTGCCAAAGTAGGTATTTCTCGAAGCTAATAGATAAACAATTTATCTCTGTCTAGGAGTATTTCGGTAGCAATCTGTCACGTTGTTCCAGAACATTATCCGGCGAATTCCTGCGAGAGTTAGCCAAATTTGATGGGCGAAGTTTCACCATTATCTCTCGTTTCAGCCATTGCGAGAATATCTCGTGCGATAGACTCTATCGTTTTTGATTCTTCGTTGAATCAAGATAATCGTCGTTAAGGCTAAGATGACTAAGTAATTTGTTATTGTCTCATTGTTACAATAATCTTGCCGATACTTTTGTTTTGGTAATCTGAGTGTTTCGTTTACACAATTGTGAAATTAAAATAAAATGCAATTTCCTCACGAATCAATTCATTCATATTATTTCGTGAATAACACGTTACGTAAATGCTTGCTAAATAAGATCTATTATACTAAATGATATTTAAAGAGTAAAACTACTTGTATACTAAGTGTTATTTTATTTTTAAAAAATTGATCAATTTTATTGATGGTTTATATTTTGTTTCAAAATATTTTATACTTTATAAAATTATTCTTTTGATTTTAAAATTTTGAAATACAATTTTGCAAATTTTATTTTTATTTTTAAGTGTTGAAAAAATAATTATCTTATTAAAAACAACAACAAAAGATATATAACAGGAAATGTATGCTAATCATTGTTATTTAAAATATTTTTAGTCATTTTTCAAAAATTAATCCATTAAACATGCATTAAACATTATTGAAAAATGATGAAAAATTTTGTCTATATAATTGAATTCATTGAACTTCTATGCAGTATAAATTGATTTTCGTTTGGCGATTTTTATCGAGGAATTTATATGAGAGTGCTGTAAAAATAATAAAAAAAGAATGTATGTGGTGACAAAACGAATTAATGGTGGAATTGCACATTCAAAAAAAAAAATCCATCCGCGTACGCAATTATCGTCAATATAAAAATTCCATTGTCGGAGAGACAATTTCCCGGCATGTCACGCAAGTAACGGTAAAATTGTATGCAGTGTATTCTTAATAATTTTGATAGTCCAGTTTGTTATTTGGAATTCTTAATTAATTAAAAAAAAACATAAGTAGGAGCAAAAGTTATATTTCACATGAATATATGTGTAACAAAATTTAATATTTGCATTTATATAGTATAAAAAAAGTTAGTAGTCTTTCATAATAAAGTTTGTAGAATCTAGAGACATGGACGCTTCTTTTTGATAAATGCGTCGTTGATTGCATATGTATTCTTATATGATGACACACGATGCTATTATTTCGACCACGAAACAATCGGATCGTTTCAACAGTATCGATCATTATTGGTTGCCGTTATATCCCGAGACGCCCTGATGGAGAATCCGATCGGTTTCGTAATCAGTCGTGCCGCGAATCTCTGCCAACCGGGAAAATCACGGCGGAGTAATGAGATTCAGCGCGCCGCTTTCTCGACCGGAACAGAGTTTCCCTTGTATCTTCTTGCTCGTACCTGCACAAAGCTGCCGGGCTGATTGAAAATACACGAGAGCGAATGCGGATACTAAACTTTGTCTTGTCCGACCGAAAGAAGAAAAAAGACGCGAATCTATATTTCTCCAAGTCCCGCTTTTATTTAAGTGGGGAACGTAATTCCGTTCACGATCTCCCCAATGGCACGGATCTTTTATCTTAAATCCGAAAAGCGACGCCGCGCTGAGAGAAACTGTGCATCGCAATACGTTCATTATAATAAACATCTGTTACGAGAAAAACATCCGGTGCGATATTTCGCGGAGAATATTGCACTACCAAGTCCAGGTGCGTCCGCATCGTTAGCTTACATTGTGCGCGCCAGGAGAGGAGACGATGGTTCGCCGCACAACTGTGGAATATATATCTTGCCGGTTCTTCTTATCTCCGGGAGTTCTCTTGAGCCAGCCGTCTCGTCATAACCGTGGTAGTTATTGGACCGGAAACGGCGGTCGCGCTCGTCCAATTACGGTCCCCGGCAATCTTCCGGGGCCGGTGCCGTTAAAATCGGGGAGGGATTTCCCGCGGCACATAAGGCACTTACTGCTCCTCCGCAAAAACGGCGATCATCCTCGGAACTCGCCGGGCGGACATCCGGCTCGCCGGGCGCGCTCGCCATTGTGCCTTCACGGTATTTGCCCGATCTGACCGACGCCGGGGTTTATCGATGGGAAGCTCAATGCGATGCTCCCTTCACGGATGGGAGAATCTCTCTCGGTCGGAATTCGCTTGGCCGAGGAAAAGTTGGCGGCGCCCGGCGGTGGAAACAATGTATTTGTATGGATATAAACTATGTATCGTCCGACCGTTTATTTTTCCAACATTCGATTTGTCGATGCGATTTTATTTTACCTACCATCTGACCGCATAACGGAAATTATCGGCGTCTCCAGGCACAAAATTACTATGTATGTATGTGTGCCGGATGATATAGGCAATTACGACAAACGCTATCATCAAATGGCGATTATTATTTGCACGAAGGCAGATTTGCTGTTCGTGAAAATTAGTAGGTAGCACGCAATAATCGTTCAGATTGCAATAATTTTCTACGAAATGAAGTCGAAAAACATCTCTAATTTTAGTTACTTAAATACCAAAGAGACATAATATTTGCGAATATTATACATTGAATTTTTGTCAAAGCAAGAAATATATGGATGAAAAAAAAAGTCTTCGCACATATCTCTTTTTTTATTTTATATGTCCTATATTTATTGAGAGATTTATTATTAGCAGAAATTAAACATTTTACCATTAACTCTTTATGCGAATAGATGTCTACAAATGAAAGCTCAAAGCATGTGGAGCACGAGTGACAATCTAGCTCGAGTACTTCAATATTGCGAGATTTTAATTGGTTCGTTCGTTCGCAAAGGATCCCGAAGCAAGGAACAGTTTTCGCTTAATCGGTCTCTATTCCCATTTTCAGATGCTTATCCACCAGCGAACGATATCCGTTTTCTCTTATCCGTTCCCGGGGTCGAGGACGAGTTTATTCTTAATCCGCCGATCTGGTGGATACCGAGAGATTATTTCCGCGAGAATGAAAGGGGTCTGCGAACGATCTTCTTAGAAATCCATATTTCTCAAAGTTCCTCTGCGACGACGCTCGGCAAAAATCGCGCATTTACCGTAAATAGAAGGACAAGTCGGGAAATTGGCGTCAATTAGTCGCCGAGACAGAATGTGATCTAAGCGGCTGATGAGAAAAGTTTACCACAATTTCTATAATTGCCTCGAAATTGCCGGGCTCAAAATCCTTCGGCGGGACGAGGGCGACCGACAATTCGGGCGAGAGCGAAATTTCGCTGAATTAAGTCTATATTTGCTTAGTGATATGATATTTTTCTCTCTCTCTCTCCTAAAGATAATATTAATATAAGCAATATTTTATGAGAATAAAAACGCGTACAACCGTAAAAAACGTTGATACCATTTTAATTCTTCTTTATGAGAAAATAATTTTTAAATATTATCCTAATATATTTCGTTGGAAAGCTTCAAGAGAAAGAGAAACGCAATTAAATAAGTAATTAAATAAATAAAAGGTATTTCAACGTTAAATTAATATGAAAAAGTCTTTTTTAATAGGATATTCAAGCTTGAGAAAGCAAATGAAGCATTATAAAAATTACGAGGGGAGAAATGGCATTTGATTTTAAAGATTACTTCAGAATTTATTCGTGAGCATTAATGAGCAAATCCTACGGTGGGATCTTCTGTTTTACGTTGTAAATTGCACGCGTTATCTTATATATCGCCGCATATCCGCGCCATAAATCGCACCTGTCTGCATCTGCGAAATCGCCGATCTCGTTTTCTCCTCGCTCCCCGTACTCCTTCGTTCTTAAGCACTGTCGCGAAGCCCGAACTTGATATCGGCCGGGGAGATAGTGGAGGTAACCGCGGTCCGCATCGCCCGTAAGTTACACGAAAGTAATCTAACTTTCGATAGGTATACCTAAGGGGAACTTTACACATCGGCCATTTCACGTAGCCAGAGCCACTCTTCGAGGAGTTTACCTCACGCGGCTCGCACGTCGCGCATACCTCGCGGTGTGTTGTATCGATTTCTCTTTCGCCGGAGCGTCCACAAACATGCTTGAAAGTGGGTGATCGCGTACGTATGCGACCTTAATGGCGCGCGCGATCTGCAGCGAGATGTGCCGCAACTTTCTATCAAAAATTGCCCGATTATTGCCTCCTTCGCGGCACCTCAGGCGCGATAATGGCCCGAGAATGTAGCCACCGCTATTACGATCGATTACGATTCATTAGACGATGTGTGTTAATCGCGTCAGCTGAGCGACGCGTTTTTTCTCTCTCGAGAATTGGAAAGTTTCTATGGAATCTGCGATGCTGTTTTAATGCCGCGAATATTACACTTAAGTGACTGTAAACGTTGGTCGCGTTACTTTATTTGAGTCGCGATGTTGATTCAATCTTTCTGTCCATGAAAGACTCAGGAGTACAGGCTACTCGAACGTTAAAAATTTCTATCTCAATATTCTTCGCTTGAGGTAAAATATAAGGAGCCTTTGTATTCGGAAAAATACAATGGGAAAGAATGTTTGAAGCCCGCAGGTGCTATAAAAAAATTGTCGCAGTGCAATTTATCGAGAATACGCCGAAGATACCCGGATATTCATACATTGCTGGAGAGGTAAAAATTATGCATTGACAGTAGAATTAAAGATGAATATGTCAAAGAAAATAAATTGCTGCGACGATGTAATTCGATGTGATGCAATACGTGTTTATTTTTTCTATTCTATTATTTTTTCTATTTTCTATTATATTTTTCTATTATATATTATATTTATTATATATTATATTTTATATTATATATTATATATTATATATTATATATTTTTTCTATTTTCTATTATATTTTTCTATTATATTTACTCAGACAACACTCCTTTTACCATTGTTAAGGATACGGATTCGGGTACGAGAATTGCAACGCTGAGGTACCGCGCTTAAATACGAGAGTAAATCTATAAAACCGTGAATCACGGGAACCGTACATCGTTTTGCGCTGCGTTGCGGTTTCGAGTATACGCAATCAGAGCAATTTCCCTGCCGAACGGGCTTAAGAGAGGCTTTCGCCATGAGAGCGGACCGCGGATAACGGCGATTGTCTCGAAAGTCGAATGCACCGTGGAGGTCTGGCTGATGAGTACCGGAAGTTTCGTTCGCTCGGGGTCGCAGTAAAACAACTTCCGTCGTAACACCTCAAAGCCCCGTCTGTCGTCAAAGGAACACTCGTTCCCCCGTAGAGAATCGGGATGAGTAACGTGGCTCCTAAGTAGAGTGCTTTGTATGTACCCCTTAGATTTACGCGCATTCCCTCGTGGCTTTCTCTCTCTCTCTCTCTCTCCCTCTTCCTTTCTCCTTCTCTCTCTGTTTCTCTTCCCCTCTTCCGGTCGTAGACTTCAACACTGCCCGTAGTCACTAATATTATAGTTATCTTGTTAAAAGGTAAAGTTAAATTATGGCCAACGGACTGTGTTTGCTATCGAAACATAACTCTTAAAGCTTCGAGTTTTACTGAAAATAATGGCGCGCACGCTAGGAAAGCGTTTCTGACTGTCAATCATTTTTAATACGCAGTTGCTAGGTAAGAGGATCAAAAGATATGAACGAGCAGGATATTTATCTCTTGAAAAATCTACGTTCTTTTCTTCTCCAGCGAAATACTGACATAAGAGATCTAATGATTATTACGCGTAGTAAGAAATATTAAAAGACGTTGATTAAGGATGTTTTGTACCTATTTTCAAAATATTGAGAATTTAATGAAAATTACAGAATGTCCTTACATATGTTTAGAATCTTCAATACAATTTTTAAATCGATTCACTAAAGCGTTCACAAGTTATAAGAATTTTAATTTGCACCGAATTAACATGTGTTCTTATGGGAAACGTATAAGCACGTCGATTCAAATAACAAAAACACATGGAAATAATATTGAAAATTTGTTTAAAATTTGCAAAAGTTTAAATAAAGAGGAAATATTTGGTCAAATAATATATTATACAAGTACTAACTGGTTAAAAATATATTAAATATAATTCAATGAAATTAGCCATGTATCTGTCACAAGGCGAAATTCTCTGCCAAAAGTTAATCATTTCGATTAACAAAATTCGGAATATTTCAGTAAAAACGCAATAAATATTAAAAAATACATTTCTGCACTGTAGCTAAGCTCATTGTAATATTTCACACAATTTCTTATTCAAAATACAAAAGTGATTATATTCGTTAATATTGATTTTCAGCTACTTTTTGCTGGGATTGTACGTGCAAAACATCCTTAAGTATTAAAGCGTAGTAAATATTAAAAAGATTAATATAACAAATTAAATTGCACTTTTTATTAATTTACTTAGACGAACTTTCTTCCAAAGAAGCTTAATTAAATGATAAGCAACAAAATTGTTGTCGAAACATTTGATATTTAATATCCTGTTATCTAGTTCAAAATTACTTAAAAACTAATTATCTCTTTTAAGAAACTTTTTCAGAAAATTTTCGATAATTTTATATGTCGTACACTGTGACTTAAATTTCAAAAACGCGATCAATTTTGCGATATTATATCAGGTACCTGAATCTGAATGAAGCGCGCGCACTCGCTCAAAACATTGGTCGTAAAATATCGCATAAGGGTGGGGGAGTAAAAAAGCTTGTTTACGGAACGGCTACTTTATATTATCATCGGTGCGACAGGCCGATATGCCCCCGTCGGGGATTCGCGCGACCCAAAATACAGCGCCATCGCGAAAATTGCTTCGTCGCGCAGTAATTGCGATCGCGTCCTCGTAGCTTGAATATTTATATGCACCCGGAGCTCGGTCGCGCGTATTTGCCTCCGTAAAACACGAGCTCTCTTAGGATCCCTTTACAACGTTACGTCGCGCTGCGGGATAGTCGCCCGACTACCCCGTTTCCGTCAGCGGGGAACGGATCTACCGGTAGAAACTAATTTCGCGGAACCGCTTGAAGTATTCATTAAAACGACTGCGTTTCCCGAGACGCAGAGGAGAGAGAAATACGCTCAGCTCTTACGATAAAGAATGTCCGTTTCTGTTACCAATCTCTTTGTTAGAGAAAAGCCATTTGAAAGAAAAACGCTCAGGGCGCGCAAACGTACGCGTTTTTCTCCTCCCCCGCAATTTCACGAAAAAAGTTTCTATAGATTTGTTCATTTGTTGAGAAAGCATCAATAGACGATAGGTCCAGTTGTACGGATCTAAAGCACGGTTAAAGTTATGGGAGGAAAACACGGCGACTATTCTTAGACGTCCCCGTCGTGCCCTTTTTTAAATAGAGCGCACACGTGAACCTCTACGCTCGTTATGAGCCGAGACCTGTTACATAGCACATAATTAGCGGACGTCCCGCGGAGAATACATTAGCATGCATCAGTCTAAAATAAACGCCATATCCGGTAGTGCGAAGCACCGTCACCGTAATCACTGGTCTTTATCTCAGTCACTGATTTTTCCGACACTTTCTTATCCGCAACGTGAATGAAGACCGACATGCAACGATACAAATAAGGATCTTTAACACAAAGGATATATAGTATACAGAGTGGTCCATTTAAATCGAGCATTTTAAATCTCGTTTTAAATGATACGAAAAATGTCCAAGGAAAAAGTTGCACCACTCGAGGAAGCAATTATGATGACAGAGAAAAAATTTTTCGTAATATAATATAGTTATTTTAAATAAAACCACCCTAATTTTTTGTATAAATTGATTGCTGACAATATTCGACGTAAAAAGTTATAAGGATAGGATGGTAAAAAATCGATGAATAATTTATGAGATTTTTATATTTTGATTCAACATAATTTTACATGAATTACGAAATATATTTTGTAAAATATTTTTCGTAAAACATTTTTTGATTATGTTGCCTCAATATTTTTATGCACATAATAATAAAAAAGAATTCAAATCAATTAGTGTAAAGAAGATACATAGTTTTTAAGAAAAAAATATATCGAAAAAATATGCTGCTCGTTAAACTCACGCATAACCTCATACTTCTTATTTCTTCTTACTTTCATATTTCTTCTTGACTTTCAAATCTTTGAAGAAATTCCTCAAACGATGTAATTTTTTCCTTAGACATTTTTTCATTTCGTTTGAAACAAGCGAGATATTTAAAATGTTCGCTTTAAGCAGATCACTTTATATATATTCTACGTTTCTAATATTCTCTTTCTATTTCTTCTATTCTCTTTTTCACTGTTAATAACTTGTATTTATTCTTTGTGCTTGTTAAATTTTATTTTTAATTTCATCTTCAATTTTCAATGATGCGATCGAAAGTAGTGAATTATGTAGGTGAGTTATGTTGTGTAAGGCTCGTCTAAGAGAGCGCGATTCCGCGATTAAATATCGCCTTCCGCCAAATCCAGCTAAAATTGTTTCTATAAAATAATTTCCTAAAGTTGTATTATTTGCGCCAGCTGTAATATTATAACGTTAGTCAACGAATTAATTATGTAAATATCAATTACCGGTGGCGATGGATCATCTTAAGGTTAGCGGATTAACCGTTCTTTTGGATTTATGGCATTTTGATGAATCTCGAGCAGTGTCCCGTAAAATAAACGAACGGTAGAGAAAGTCCATGAAGAGTAACGAGGGAGCGTAATCCCGAAGGCGTCAGGCCAAAGGTTCGACAAAGTTCGCCGGGCGTAGCTGTACCGAAACTTTGAGGAGAGAGAGACTTTTCGTCTCTCTCGATGAGGGAGGCGGAAGAAGAATGCGCGGCCTCCGAAGGACGAAAGGGTCACGGGGTTGCGAGAGGAACGAGGGTTTCGCAAACCACCCGTAGCGGCGTCTCTTTCGAGGCGCGCACTCAATTTTCCGAGGCTTAACCGCCGTGCGGTGATAGCGGATGGTGGTGTGGCTCGGTGTTTCCTCTCTTTACCTTCGTCTGCACGCGAGAGACGCAAAGTCGCAAAGGCGCCCGTCTCCTCTCTCCTTCTCCCTTCATACATGGTCGGAGTAATCGCGATGCCGAAGGGAGCGGAAGGGCTGCCGCTTTCGGAAGAATTCCAGTTACTTCTGGATGGATTGCCGAGCCACCGGCGGAATTTACGTTTCGGAAATAATATCGTTCAGTTTCGAGGATCAAACGTTTTACCGTCGTATCCGCGCGTGCAGCGAGACACAATTTGATAATGTACTCTCTCGCTGCACGAAGTTGCAAGTTTCCAAGTTTTCAGAATAGCCGAAAGCGCCAAAATATACTGTGTACTGAAAGCATTTGTTATTGGGTCGCAGTTTGTAAATTTCTGACGAAAATAAGAGTTTAACCCTGCGGATAAAAATTTAAAGGTAATTTTATGTAAATTATCCTATAAATATTTAAAAGAAATGTTTTCGATAAGACTTTAATTTATTATCATTAGATATTCCAGGACATATTTAGGCTGTATATATCCCCATAGGTTGAAAGTTTCGCTTTATCTAATTAAATATAAATAGATCAAAATACATTTGTTGTTGCTATTAAATATCCGCAGTATGCTTTGCTGCATCATCCTTTTGCTAAAGGAGCGATGGTTTGCTGTACGCTCCAAGTTCGTTCCTCCCGTCCGCCTGATTGATTAAAGGACACCCTAGGGAAGCGAAATAGGATATGGTGGTGAAATTTACTCCCTCGTTCGATTTCCCCGTCACGAAAAGTTTCGGTTTCGCGATCAGACACTTACATTACGGCAATATTAACGAGTGTTCAGAACATTTCGGCGTGCTAAGTGCGAAATTCGACGACGTTAAATTAAGCACTCGTTAGGTCTACACACATACACAGCTCTGGACTAAACTTTCGTATTCCGAGAAAGTAGGCGAAATTAATTTGATCCACCGGCAGCTCTGTTTCAAGCGCCTTAATACCGTTTGGACGAGACACGAATCCCATTTGCCGTTAGTAACGGGATACGTCAATCAACTCGTCTTTGAGATCCTTGTTCGTCACCCTGTCTTACCTTGTTTCATGCACGAAGCTTTCATCAAGAGGTAGTCCGTCAAAGGTGACAAGCGTCTAAACTTCACGGACGTTGTCAAGTAGAGCAATTTTAAATTTTCGCGATATAGTCAAAGGAGAAAAAAATTTTATTAATTTCATTATGATTTATTTATTATTATTATATTATATTTAGTTTCTAAATGATTTGATGATCTAATTTATTTGATTACTTATTATTTTATTATTAATTAAGGTCTTTAAAATTTACGCAGAAAGAGATCTTTAGATAATTTAAATAATTTTAGATTATAAAATATATAAAAATTATTAAAGTGTATATGTATCTTAACAAAAATTAATTCAAAAAGGAATAATATCCATATATCTCGCATCGTCCACTTTCGGACTCGTGTTTACAAATTGAATCACACACACATCTATAATAAAATATGTGGATAGGTGTGCGTAGAATCGACGAGCGTGAACGAAAGCGAATCTTGAAGATTTCGAGCAGATACCGAGGCGCACATTGAGTGAGAAGGGTGGATTAGGTTGGTTTAACGAGAGATCCAAAAAGGGAGGAGACGTCTCAATCGCAGACGCGTCAAGGGGGATAGCGCTTTGCTCCTGAAGGCCCGTTCACACGGAAGCGACGATTAATCGAGAATGCCTATCAACCGACTGCGTCAGGAAAATCGAATTTCCTCGCTCGATTCGACCAAGGCTCGTTTCCTTGAGCCTCTTATTTTTTTTTACATCATCTCATTCGCCAATTCGTTCGTGCGTGCAGCTCGGAGATGGCTACGTATTATGGCATTTAATTACCTTCGTAGATATAGAAAAACAATTTATTAAATCTGGATGATAAAATGCATTTTTAATATTTCTCTTTTAATACTTCTCTTTAATAATTCTCGAGTATATTTCAGAGGGAAAATATTTGAGATAAAAACCGTAGAAATAATATACCTTCAATAAGGAAAAATTATATATTAATCGTAATAATTAATTATGTTTGCAGGTGAGTCAACAGCAGCTAGCTTCTATCTCTACCGATCGCTTTGAGAACTTGAGCTCGATGTTTTTACGTGTTACATTTCGCATTATATTCGAAAATTTCCGATAAGGTAAGCCCGCGCAGTAATTACATCTATCCTTTCATTTGGTTCAATTTGCACGTTGATTGAATTTGCCTGTCCAATGCAAACCCCACGCGGACCACGATAATAATCCAATTTACCGCAAGTATTCGCAAAGAAGCCGTCCAGGCTGGGACGGCAAACAAACAAGCGCGTCGCGTTCTACAAACGGCACGTCGATTTTCTAGCGTAATTACGTGCACGCGAGAACATCGGCTCCCGCGTCTTGTCACAGTAATATCGTGGACGCATACATCCCCAAGAGTTGGGAACGCGCCAAATTTTCCGTTACCAGCTTTATCACGTGATAAAACTTCGCGAGCTTTTCACGACTTTTGTGTCGCACGCCCGACTTCTGCTCGCGCATAGAAAATATGTCATTTCTGTTGCGGCCAGACATTAAATTACCGCAGAATTTTGTTTCGCCCTAAACTCGCCCGCTCTTTTAATCCCCGCTTTTTAATATGGAGAATAACTCCACAAACAAATTGAAAAATAATTAACTTCGCGAGTGGTGCATTGTCGCTTGGGTGAACCGCCACGCAAAAGGAAATAGAGAATAAAAAATTTTCATTTTAAAATGCATTTGTCCCTTTTTTCTCACGCGCTTTACATGCACGTTTACAAATATTAAAAAGTGAAAATATACGTGAAAATTGCACAGTTGGAAATGCCAACTTCCGTCGTCGGATGCGACGGGAAAAAAGCCAGGAAATGCGTAATCTCGTTCCCCTTTGTATTCTCTCTGCAATTATATTGTAAATTGATCAAATATTTGTATACGATTTTAACAATTGAAAGCATTGATTTTTATTAGTTATTAATTACTCGAAAAGGTGGGAAAAGGATAGATGAACATTTTGTTATGATTTACAAGAATAGCTTACGATTCTTTTGAGCCTATAAACGTACATTCAGGGCGGATTTTATAGATTTTATTAAATCGAGGGCACACATATCTCGTAGGGAAAAATACCGATTCCCAGCAGTGCATCGAAGCAAAGTCACGATAAATCGCAGCCCTACGGAGAGAATGCATCGTACTGTGAATCGAAGATGTGCTAGTTTTTCAATTTTTCCCAGATTTTTCATTTGCACGCTCCGTTTTTATTCCGGATGAACCAGACGTTTTGCACGCGTCGCATTCATCTAGAAGAAATAGGAGATAACCCTTTGACAATTCGCAAAATGACAGGCGGTAAAAAAAAATTATATTTGCTTTTAATGTTCGTATATAGTTACGTAGAATTAAATCCGCGTGACACACGCTTCGCGAAAATGCGCTTCATATTCTTGCGAAAGTCCGGCTGCGACTCCGCGTTCTACATAAATCCAACGTTTCAACGATCGTCTCGTAGATTGCGATTAGCATTTCGCTTTCGCGTTCATCGCCGCTGCGTGACCTGAGAATATTATTTTAAAATAAGACACATTGTATCTAAATGTGAGATATATAAACGTAGACGAGTTCGCGATCTTTCGTTACCTGTCCGAAAATGATTAACGGGCGCGATCCATCGCACGTGTACCGCTAAATGCCGGATATAATGGCAGATTGGATCTTACAAATTTGCGTGATCCGTCGAATAAATTCGGCAAATATAAAAGAGAAAGCGCAGCTAGCCAATCGTAGCTCATGACCAAACTCTCATCGAGTTCATGGAGAACCAATAGAGTCCCACAAAAATCCCACGGTGCTCTTGCATTGAGGAAGTTAGACTCGCGTTCTCAAGAACCCGGATGAGCTAAGAAAGAATAGTGAAAAAATACAGAATGGAGAAAGAGTAGAATTAAAGAAAAAAGGAATGAGAGAGAGAAAAAAGCAAAGAGAAGGAAAGAAATTTAATGGAAAAGCGGAGCAAGATGTTACTTTCGGAGAACGCTCTCTAGGCATAGTTAATCGATTTTTACTATCTTTAGAGATTTAACGCGACTATCAAATTGAGAATACCATTTACGATGAGCAAACCGAAACTTTTAATCCTCATGCTATCGGAGTAGGTTTCAATATCGCGGATATAGAAATGTGTGGATTGTGGATGCTACAATTTTCAGCCAAGAGGTACATTATGGCGCCGCCATTATTCATTTGACGTACCAGATCATATAATGTTTGGATGAAATTTCACGGTACGTTGCTCGAGAATTTCAAGAAAGCATCTACACGCGTTATACATATACTACGCGCGTATTAATTGCTATGACCGATCTTGCAGAGTCGGATAGAGCGTGATTTATGATGATGAATCGCAATGAAACTCGACAACAGTTACAACGAACGGCGTTGAATACATTGAGATCCGCCAAATTTCACCGGATACATCCGAGATTAACGAGCGCGAGGATATCTCGCGAGAAATCGCGGAAGCGCGATGTATCTTCGTTCCTCGAAAGTAATTTGGCGTCGCGACCCGATCCCGGCGATCGCATTAAAATGCTCGCAATGTTATGATTCAGAACGGAAGAGAAAGAGCTTCCTTATGTAATAATCGCGCGGAAAGAATAGTTGGTGGTCCCATTGTTCTTTTCAAGTGAAAACGACATCAACCACGCTCCATGCCTTTGTCGCGGGATAAAACGTTACACGCATCGCATAAGTGATATAACAGTTGTTTTTCATAAGAATTGCATCGAGCTATAGGAATGTGATGATTTTTCCTCCGATGTATATTTAAATTATACTGCTGAATTATACTGCTATTCTGTGCTAAATATTTCCATAATTAAGTTTTAAATTATAATTTTATTAAAATAAAATATAGCAGTTTGAAATTAACTGAGAAATAATTAGATAGATAAATAGAGAGAGAGAGAGAGAGAAGAAAGAATTAAGTATACATATCAACTAAATTAATTTTTTAAATTACATATCAACTAAATTAATTTTTTGTCCTTCTTAAACAAAAAGTTTTTATATATACATATAAAAACTTTTTATTATATATTTTATTATTTATAGATTTGATTTTCTTTCATATCTTTTTATAAGAAATTTTTGAATTATGGCGCGTATTTAAATAATTCTATAACAAACGAGAAAATAATGATGATCTTATGATAATACGAGAATCTTTCTTGAAACCATGTAATGGTCACTTGAATTGCGTCCGAGCCCCTTGAGCAAGATTGAATTAATTCAGTTTACTCGATTAATTAGAGGGTAGTATAGTTGATTTAATTAGTCCAATATTCCAAACTGCATTAATGGAATCAGAGAAACATATATGTAGTATGTTTATAGTTGCAATTCAAGCTTGGTTGATCGACCGGTATTGAAAACAGACAGATTCAAGTGTTTACTTCGAATATTTTTCAGAATTATAAATTGTTATTTTAATTTTAATCTAATCGTGCAATTAATTAGAAAAGAAAATTAAAAAATTAAAAAACTAGTTTAAAAAGTAAATTGATTTAATTAAAAACTAAAATTAATTAAACTAAAATTAATTAAACTAAAATTAATTAAAAATTAAAAAATTAAAAAATTTTCAGCTTTGTATGGGAGAAAATTAAATAAAAATGAGATTACACATTTGAAAATTCAGTTTTATATTAGTAGATCAGAAAAAATGAACAGAGTACGTTTTCTTCTTTACAACGGGCATTTTCGTTTACGTTATATTCCTATTATTCACTTAATCACTTATATTATACATTTCACTTAGATCATGTTTATATTGAAGCCATTTACTAGTTAATTCTCTAGTCAATAGTTACGTAAATCGTGCCTATCGTAATTACCGCGTTATCTATAACTAACATCGCTGATTAAATGCGCGCTACAAACTCGTTACAGTCTCGCTCGGAGATTATCGTGCTCTATATTACTCCCCGAGGACTATGTAACTTTGCCTGTCCTGTTTTATTATTCGGTGCAGACTAATCTAGAGTGTTAATTCGCATCGTGAAAGGAACGTGTTCGCATACGTGTTCGAAGTAGGACATCAATTGTCGCGGCAAACTTATCTTTACCTTTCACCTTCTTGATAACATTGCTTCCGAAAGGTATAACTCACCTTAAGTGAGTTACGTTAATTATCAGCGAATAATAAATTACTTTGCATATATATTCGAAATAAATCTTGCAAGATGTAATTTGCGCGAAAAAGGATTAGAATTTATTAGGAAAATTTTAAAGAGCGTGTCGCTATATTTCAATATCTGCCAATTTCTCTCTTCTATTTTATTCTAATATTTTTCATCTTATTATATTTTATTATATCCTGTATGAAGTAGAATTATATAAATTATATTCTACATGAAAAGAATTATATATGAATTGACATAGAATTACGATCTGTATAGAAAAAATGACTATATATTATTATTAGTATTATATTCAAGAAATGTCCTAGAAAAAATGATTACAAATTGTTATTATTACATTTATTAAGAGTTCTAGAAAAAAGAGATGCGGAAATTTCATTTCTTTCTCATCAAAATTATCATTAGAGCCACGATTATGTGTGGCAATTATCATTACTGACTTAATTATCACGCTTCCAGCGTTGTATTTACGGCACGTTGTAACGGGATGTTACAAATGAAGTGCTATAATTAGAGAAAGTGTAGTCGCGAAGACCGAACGTTAATATGTAACCGAATGTTTACAGATCTTAGAATGAAAATGTCAAATGTGATAAATAAAAATGGAAAAACGGGAAGAAAAATTAAACGAAAGAGAAATATATCATAATAATACGCAATGCGCCTGTAGTTGTGTCTGTAATTATTAACAGACAGTTTCAATGTTTACGAAAAATTCAATTATTCAAAGCGCTTGTTGTTCGTAATTATTAACGAACGTTAATTGCACGACTGAATTAAAATAAATACGATTTAATTAGAACAGTTGGCTTAAAATAAAAACAATAAACATACGTCCTATTATCGTAATTATGCGATTTGTATCACGTATTGCGGTAAATCTCTGTTTGATATGAATACATGACATATCGCTGGAAGTTTATTTTCTCCGACGAAAGAAAATCGCCAAACATAATTCGACTTAGTTAAAATGATTAAAATTCATAGATAGCATTACTTTACCTGCAATTTTAACCGTACTTTCATTATGATTTACATTACTGCATTCGCATTCGAATTAATCATTTTAAAAGACTAATGCGCTATAAATTTCTTTTATATCAGCCGCAAATTTATTTCGATCGATACTTTGAGCATTGCCGTAGTGCGAACCAAGGAAAAGAGCAGAAAGTTACAGCTAAAGTAGGAAATTGCGGTTTTGATGCATTTTCTCGCAATCATAATTATATTCTCATTGTCCGCTTAAAAGTAGTATTTTCGCGCAGCGCTTGCGACAGATACTGTCTCGCGTTAAAAGCTGGTTTAATCAAACCTTGCAACCCAAATGCAATAACGACAGTAATATTCTCATGAATTTTACCTTTTAATCCGTTATTACTTTTTTATTTTATTCGCGATTTCGAGACGGAAGCAATTAAATCGAGATTACTGAGAGATGTAAGATAGGAGGGAGAAGCGCGCGGGGGTGGAGAAGAAAATAGAAGTTATAAGACACGAGATTTGTCTAGATTGTATCCTTCGTCTACTTAACGGCGATAATTGGAGGTCGACCTTCATCCGGCTGAAACTTATCTACCTTCGTGATGCCTCCTCGGGGCCTCTAACGAGGAAAATGGCCATGCATCACCGCAGATTGATCTGAGAGGTCATTAATTTCCCCGCCGCTCGAAGTCACATTCATGCCTTGATGCGTTTATACTTCTGTACGTTACGTCGAGTACGTTCATGAACCATCCTCGACATGACAAATGAAAATGTAATTAATTGTCACTTTTTCCACCGCAGATTCTTTCACTGCGCAAAAGTTTTTACTCTCTTTTCCTACATGTTTCTCGTATTTAATAGGTAAACGTAAGAAAAACGACGTGAAAATGTGCACTTTAATGCGAAAGATTGATTAAAATTATTGTGCGGAATATCTTTCATTTCTTTTTTAATCGCGCATTCTTTAAAAATCATAAAGCCGTATTTTCTCTTCTCTCTAATAGATAACAAGATGAGAATAAAAATATGTATGGGAGGAGAGCAAGTGAGGAGGAATGAAAGTAAAAAGGTGAAACATCTTTCGTGTCTCGTTCTCCAACGATGCTCGTCACAGTCAATTCGCCTAAAGCAAGCCTCCTTAATTCGCAAAATGCTCCATATACCTATTCGTGTCTAGTGATGTTCGTGTTTGTTCTCTCGCGATTTCATGCGGTTTACATCCGATGCTCATTTGAGAGAAAACAAATGCGAGAAAGAGAAAGAGAGAAAGTAAAAGTAAGAAACCGCTGTATTTCCAGGTTACATTCCTACGATGCTAATTAGAGCTCGACCATTTGTTCAGCGGGAAGCCGTGTAAACCGTGTAATAGGAATAATCTGGTATTAACGTAGCGGGAAAATTCAAGTTGGTTAATGCTTCGAACGTTCCAAATAACTGTCTTTGCCGTCGCTTTTTCAGTATTTACATCTTCCCGCAGGTGATACAGGGACTTGTAATCAATCGTTAATTGAGGTCGCATGTTTTTCGCGCGAATTGCGCGGAATTTTAAAAGGGAATCGATTTGAAATTCGACGAAAAAAGCGCGAATTACATATGTATAGAGGATCTCCGAATCCGTTACATATTTATGCACGCATTTTTTATTTATAAAATCGCGCATGGTTTCTCATGATTTTCAATACCGAGCGCGATTTTCATACATCGAAACACGTAAGAGCGAGGACATGACCCGACAAAGGATTCTCGATACACCCCGAAACCATAAAGTCGCGTAAAAGGCTAAATAAACGAAATCAGCTGATTGATCAGCTGACCGGTCAATGCGGTAACCGCACTGCAGCAGATTTCGTCGGGCAGAAACGTCGTTAACACGTGTCCTGAAAGGGCACGCGCGTACATACAACGATAAATTATTGCTTATCGCGCATAATGGTCAAGGGTCTCGCGAGTGTACGCAAGAATGTAAACTCTCGGAAATAATAGCGGGCGAATGTCGAGTCTCCTCTTGCCGCGCGTACGTTCGTGTCGCGGCGAGCAACACGCTTTTAGTATTCCGATTATTCGCGACGAGGAGGGGAAGGGGGAGGGACGAGGGAGGTAATCGTGCTTTTCGCTTCCGGCCGATGTAAAAATTTGCATGTTGCGTATCGTGCTTCTCTGCGAGCGCCGGCTTATCGCCGCTTAATTTTACCGCTACACGCGGTATCCGCAACGATGGTGTTTAGCGTCAACGGGAATATCACGAGGCGATTACAAAACATATTTATTAGTGCGGGTTTTTATTGTCGATTAAAACTTTAATGAGCATCCCTCGGGTATTCAAGCTGAATTCAAGCGCTCGGATCTCGCAAAGTAATTCATTACGAGCGATGTATGTTTGACGAGCGATTACGAAAGTGCGAGTTTTGCGATAGATATCACGTGGAAATTTATTCCCCCTTCCCCGAATTTTTTGTCGGCTTTTACGTCCTCCCTAAATGGATGGATTTTATCCGCTCGCATGATCAGAAACGCATACATTACGCGCGTAAATTGGCGCACGCACGTCTTTCTCCGGCGAGGGTCGCCGCGCAACCGCCAATCTGAATAATTTACATATAATCGTCGAAATATGTGAAAGCATTACGACCCAGATACTTATCTGCGAGGTATCAGCCGGTCTGGAATAATTCCAATCCGCCTTGATTATGTACCGTTTTGTGCAAATAGCCGTGTACTTTGATTAATCATCGCGCACATTGTTCGAGGCTCTGAATGTTCCCCCAACTAGCGACTAGCAATCTCTCCCCGTCCCTGACCATTACAAAAACCTGAGATTGACCGCAATGAATAACGCATAACGTGCTACAGCGCTATAAGCCCGTTTAGATGCTAATAAAATTCTTTTTCTCGTATTTAGGTTATCCGCCAATGCTCACACGTATTAAGCATGCAAGTCTAGTTGCAGTCTTAATTCATTATGCGCATTATCGTTAACGATTGTTCACTTTTTCCCGGAGAGCTTAGTCATACTTGTGTGGGAGGGAAAAATTTAATCAATTATAAAAAAATAAACCATGTCACGGATTAGCATTTAATGAAATAGTTTATCAAATAAAGCATAAGTAAAATATGAAGAATATTATATATTAACTGTATATTTTTTAAATATGCTGAGATAGAAATTTTTGAACATGTCTTAAATTTAATTTTGACTAAACACATATGCTAATTTGGTGCACATTTAAAATGTCCTCTTTCTCATCATAGTACCGTTTTACGTGCACAAGTACCTACGCACGTATTCGAACGCGCAGGCGGGTACAACCCGCGTTTTTACCTCTTCTCTCCCCTCCTCGCTCCCCCGGGGATGCATATTTATGCGCATTACTTATGTAACTTTGTGCATATCAGTGTCAACGGGGGCGTCCGCCGCGCACTTTAAGCGCAAGATATTTTCTCGGCTTTTGATTAATGGTCTCGCAGCATATATGCGCGGACCATTAGCGATTCCGAAACGTTGTAAAAACCCACCCCTATGCCGCGTTGGACGCATCCCCCGATACCACGCACGCGTGCTGCAACAGGCCGTAATAATTATGCAAGATACGGCGACGCTCTTCGGAAATACCGGCGCCGTCCGGAAGGATTTACGATTGCAATTAGTTTGTCGAGTTAATTGCTTAAGCTACCGTAATTAATAATTGTTAAGAGAGAGAGAGAGAGAGTGTGTGTGCTTAAAAGCTGGCGAGACGACGCGACGTGATCGGACGCGAAAGTTTCGAGCCGATAATAGCTCGGTCATGAATAAATACATTCGTGGCAGATGAGAAAGTTAGATTAGAATGTTAACGCGATTATTAAAACTTCATGACCTTAATAATATTAAGAAATTGAAATACAAACTATTCTCCTTTTTTCTCAATTCAGCAAAAAGTATCTTATTCCCCTTTTATGTAATTGTCGATAAAATCACCAAAGTGCACGCTAAAAACATTTATAAAAAAGTTCAGTGTTGCAGTAATAAAGAAATATGTTGATATGCACGTATATCTACATCGCTCTCTCCGTTCACACTCGTGTGATCGATTATGATTAATCGTCCTCGGACAGATCGAGAGAACGTTTCAAGAGAAACGCGATCGTCTTATGAAATCATGACGATGTAATCTCATCGATCGGTCGGCAGATGCGACTAGACTGTTGTAATCGTTACGTCTGTAACCGACCTTGCGTAATAGTATCTTCACGCCCTTGTCATTCACATCTAGCGAAAGTAACGGCCATCGAAAGCCATCCAGTCTCGGTGCAACGGGCGTGGTACGAGAATGCAAGACCGCGAATGCGTCAAGGACGACAGGTTCCGAACAAGGCCACGCGTGTGTCCCGTAATCTTGACGGCTATTAACATCCACACTCGAGTAACACCGTTAACGCCCCTGCTACAAGGTATTCGTAAACACCTACTAAATTTTTCGCGAGAGAGAAGAGACGGAAAGACGCCCGTTTCTCTCTTCTTCTCAACGATTCGTCTCGCCTCTCGTCTGGAGCTCTTTGTAAATCGACACGGAGAATTCAATGTTCCCGTTGTGCTCCGCGATACTTGCGTAATAGTTTCACGACGATAGTATCCGACAAGAGCTGCTCGAAGGCTATTACGTAGAATTAAGGACGCGCGCGAATTACTCGAAATCATTTTCTCGCGAAAGTTGAAGAATCGCGATGGAATCTTATTCCTTGACGGAACTTTTTTAAACTACCACTCGATCTGCTCCAATATTTCTCTTCATCTGTATAGGATTTACGTGTATAGGATTTACGTTAATGATACGCTTTTTATTTCTTTTATATATAATTTATATAATTTATATAATTTATATATAATATATATAATTTTTATTTCTTTTATGTGACAATTTTTATTATAAAATTATAACGATATTCAGACGAAACATACAGTTTAGTGTTTTGAAATAGAGAGCGAGAAAATTCAAGAGAAGTACAAAAAGACAATTTTATCTGTTGTTACAGAAAATCTATTTTCCAAGTCTCTCTTGGATGGAGTAGCCATTACAGAAAATGATAGACATTATCATTAATTCTAGCCTCGTGTGTCCCTTATCGGTTTCACATCACGTGCCGCGCGCTTCCCGCGAAAGACGGTGGAGAATAGGTAGTTGTAGAGAATACGATCACCTTGCCGCTTCAGCTGTCCGATACGAGTTGTTGCGAGGTACACGTAAAAAGGAAGCGAGAGAGAAAATCCCATCTTCTTTCCATCGTGGATGCCGCGCAATCGGTTACAGCCATAAGCTCGTGAAATTGGCGGTACTCTCGTAATTCAATAATCATACTTCTCATCGATTTCGCGTCACGCGAGATATTCCTCTCGTGCAGGTAGCAATGGTGGAGAATGAGGGTGGGATCTTCTTGTAAATTCAATCCAGGCAAAACTATATACGACAGGGCAAGAAAGTCTGGAAGTTTTTCTTCTATCCACGCAAACGCCATAAAATCAACGGAAAAACGTTTCTCACGCAATTGATTGCGAAATAATTGATGAGTATAATCTGATTTTTCATATTTATCGCGCTAAATATTGTGCCGTAATTTTATTTACGAGAGAATCCAAGTACTGTAAAGTAAAGTAAAATTTTATGCTTTCTCACGATTTTATCTAGGATTGCACAAGATACTAAGACTAGTCTTTTGATATTATCTTGTTGCGTGTGAAATTCGAGACAAGATTTTCAATTAGTTATCAAAATTGTATCAAAATGATTGTCAAGATAATTAATTTAAAAAAGAGACTAAAATATACATACTTCAATTTTTTTCAAATTAACTATTTTGAAATTACATAGGAAAGAAAAATTGCTATATTATATACGAACTTGAAAAATTTTATTGAATAAATAAAAATATTCATATATTACCGAATTTATATAGAAGCAATTAAAATAGTAAAAAAAGACGAAATTTAAGTTTCTAAAAATTCTTGCAATCCCAATATACTATTTTTACGAATATTGTCTTGAATTCTATGCCTAATCTCGTCATTTCTCCAGGATGAGATCGAGTCTGCATGCCAAGCTGTTTTAATTGAGATTAATCAAGCCGGCTTTCAATTAACGGCGGAGAGGTTCTCTCTTTCTTTCTCTCTCTATCTCTGTCACGCATACGTTTTAATTAAATTTCAATCGCCCATGTGACACACACGCGCAACACGAAGTATGCGGGTCACGCAGCTGCCACACGCGGAATTCCGCGACCACGGGCGGGTTATACGCGGAAATTGCGCGATTTCGTCGGCCGCGCTAAATCTCGTAATCGTTCACTGTATTCGCGCAACACGCGCGCAGACGAATATTCCGTAATTCCATTTATATTCTATAATCAGTGCGTGCGCCGGCTACAATAATGATGTGCACTCTAATTGGAAATATCTATCATTAACGGTCCGCAATCTGATCAATTAGATGAATTTAGTATTCGATTTCAGTATTATGATCCAGGCGGGGTTTTGAGATAAATTGGCGAAAAAAATTTCGTACACATTGCATTCTTTTTATCGAGAATAAAAATTTTTTTTTTTTATTTGGAAATAAAATATTTAATTTTCATTTGAGAATAAAATATTGACACGTAATCGTAGAGAAATAAATAATACATAATGAACTTTACATCATACACATTTATCATATTACGAAGAGAAAGATGCTACTTCATTTATGATAATACACGTATTATTTATGTATGAAAAATAAATATTCGTTATCACAAGATTATTAATATCGCTTATCGCGACAGCTATTTGATCGCATGATCCCTAACTCTAATTTTTTTCTTTTTTTGGACACTTTTTTTCACGCGTTTTTGCCTTTTCTTTTCCTTCGGTGAAGACGTGCGAACTCGAATAAGCAACGTTATCGATTGTGCTATGTACAATAGCTACAATAGCTTCCTCTACCTGGGCACGAAAGGATACGTCGTTAAATCTGAATATCCACTATGAAACTAGATACGTTCTATCAGCAACGTGTCTGTGAAGCTGGCACAATCTTGAATTTTCAAAAAATACTAAGAGTTTTGATAGCACTTTTCATAGTTTTCTACAGTGATAACCTGATAAAAATTAAAAAGAATTCCTTATATTAATAAAACGATATCGAAAAAATGTCATGCTAGCTTTGCGAATCTAGAACGACATTCTTATCTCGAAAATACCAAAACGCATTGAAAATCATTATTTTTAGCAAGAGTTCCTGATAGTTCTACTCAAGTTCAGCCTATATATGCAATTTCAGATCGATATTTTACTAATTAATAATTTTTAAACAATTTTTAATATCCACGACACTTAATGAAAATGTGTCGTGCTGAAGATTTTCCATAGTTTTAACGGCAGTTTTCGACAGTTCTATAAAAATTTTATTCTTTAGAAATATTTTTACGCAAAGTTCCGACCGTTTACTACTTTTTGAACAATTTTTTACAATTATCCAGCACGACACTTTTCCTCTAAAGTACTAAAACGCGTTGATAATTATTATTTTTGATACGGCAATTCTCGATGCTTCTGTTTAAATTGAGCGTATATATGCAATTTTAGATTTAATTATCAGTATAATTACATATACATACATACATATATATATACTTTAGAGGTAAGGATGTCGTTCTAGATTCGCGAAGTTAGCACGAAATTTTTTCAATTTCGATTTATTAATATAAGGAATGCGGAACTCTTCTTAATTTTTATCAGAAGTAGAACTAAAAGTGCTGTCAAAGTTGTTAGTATTTTTTTTAAATTCGTAGATTGTCGTACTTGCTTCACAAACACATTAGCAACAATCAAGAGAATATTCATTTCTTTTTCGATATCTTCTTTTCTCCTCTGATCTCTTTCAAGAACGCGCAGACTGATTCTTTGATCGCGTGAACTTTTTTTTTTCAATCAGCAAAATCAAACTGGATTACATGCTATCTCGCTATGTCTCTCGTGATATATCTATTCATTGTATCCAAGATTGCATGCTCGAACGAGAATTAAGCTACCGAGGATTCCGATTAATCAACTGTTCGAGATCTTAACGAAAGGAATGATTCGAAAACTGAAAGGAATGATTCATGATGATGATTCTGATCTTTAGGAGCTGGTTTTTCAGACGTCTTCGATAAAAAGTTGTAAACGTATAACTTGATTATGAATGGTTGCAAATCATACAAGTGACATGACGAGAGGAGGAAACGAAGACGAATAAAGGAAGAAACGTCGTTGCTTTTTCAGGAAAGGAAGGCAATTAAGCGGTTTCAATCATGATGATCCAACCTTCGCGACGAGAAGTCGCTTGAGAGAATTTGTCCCGCGATATTTCGTTGGAACGCCGGGAACTGTCTTCGCGACGGATGAGCCCGAGGAGAATTACGTGACGATAAATATCCCGATGGAAGTTAATCGGCGTCGTCTCTTGGTTGGTCTCCAAGTGTGCGTACGGCTTTCCGATGCAATTTATAGCGCACTCTTCGGACATCGGCCCCTCGGAATCTCGTTTAAAAATCAATTTCGCAGCACCATCTGCATCGGGGAAGCGGGGAAGGGAGATACGTATCGGGCCCGTCCCTTTTTTTCCGCGAGATTATTAAAGAAATACTTTGCTACGCCATCTTTTTAATCGACGCGCACCGAATGAGTTTTCACTCATTTTTTCTTTCTTTTTTTTTTCGTTTTTCCTTTTCCGTCTTTTTCTCTTATTTTCACTCTCTCCCTCTCTCTCTCATTGGACGGGACGACTGACTTATGCGCGATTATATTACGGAATAGACTGCATGCCACGACGCTGGCATAATTTAACACGATATCCTCCTCACGGCGACATTGCGTTTCCGGTATGGCTGTGAGACGAGAAAAACGAGCTCTCTCATCGCTGGCGAGCCGCAAACAATTGTTTGTTACGTACTTAGCGGTTTAATCTCGCCGTGTCTACGAAGTCGGAGCGATCCAATATTATACGAGCGTGCTGCACGAAATTGCTTAAAGTGATTGATTACCAAATATGAGAACGAAGCAACTGATTTTTCGTAACAAGAATTCCCTTTAAAACAAAACAATTGTTTTGTGACATTAAGTGATTTTTTTCTTTTTCATATAAAATTAACTTTTCCATAATTAATTAAATTTATATAGAAAAGTTTTTATATAGAATTTTATAAATTTTTATTTAAAAATTTACAATTTGTCTGTATATTTATAATTAAATTTAGACATTTATAATTAAATTATAATTTGTTTATATATTTATTAAATTTGTCTGTATAATTATATTAATTAAATTTAGTCATATTTATAATTAAATTTAGACATTTATAATTAAATTATAATTTGTTTATATTTATATTAATTAAATTTGTCTGTATAATTACATTAATTAAATTTAGACAGTGAAATATTTTAAAAAATATTTTTTTAATAAATGTGCAATCTGGTATTATGGGTAATAATATTTTAGCTCAGTAGAAAGGAATCTTATCGTGATGTATCACAATTAATCGCGCATATGTTTCTGATTTATTGAGTCTAAAAATGTTCGCAACGATAGGATGCGATCGCTTCAATCAATCTGACCTTTGGCGAAAAGGTAACACGGCCGCAAACGCGTAACCTGCCCCGAGTGAAAACAAATTTCCAAGTCCCACACTCTTAGTTCGAATTACCTTTCACTGGAATCGTTTAAGTACAATCAAGCTCTCCGTAGGCAAACCGCTCGCCGTTGCGTTTTGAGGACGATCCTTTCACTGCCGGACCTCTCACGATGTGTGGAGAAGCTGCACCGACTACAGGTTACACAATGCAACGCATTATTTGTCCTTACTCCTTGCAGCGTTTCCGCCAGGAAATTTATCTCGTACGCTCTTGATGAGATGTCTGAGGCTAAATTCTTCCGACAAGAGCTCTCTTGACAATTCTTCTCAATCATGTATAATCAATTTTAATTTATAACATGAAAGGTTGATTTTTTTTTTCATGGAACGCAGCTATTTCCCGCGCAATCTGCACAATCAGGAAGCCGTCGAAAAACGACACGTTCAATTATACGTACCATCGATCCCGACTCGCGTCGGCAAATTTGATTCCGTCTTTCGACGAGTGCCAGGGAGGGATCTTCCAACATTGCGAAACGTTCATAAAGCGCGTTGATATGTTGCTTTTAGCAGATTACACGGTATGGGTAGGTGAGGGTGACAGGATTGGGGGAGAAACTACGCTTTTAGGGCTCGACACTGATTTCTCACTAGTCCGTGATACATCGCTCTGCGCGAGATTAAATCGGGTCGTAGACGGGCAAGATGTTCTCGCTCGTTCGGGCATGAATCGCGGCATCGTGTAACCGAATTTGTAGCTTCACAGCTCGGCATAAAGTACTTTGGGCAAATCACATTAAGTATCAAATGTGATATGTAAATGATTACATATGGATACGCGAGTCCTCCGTTATTTATTACAAGCATTTTCGCTTAAAAAATTCATTTAAAAAGTAGTATACTGTTCGAATATTTCATTATCATATGATAAAATATTCTAAAATTATCGAGTTTATCAAATTTTCGAAATTGTGAACTTATATTACTTTTAAAACAAATAAGATTTATTTTATTGTGCAATAAATGTTATACAATTCAATTCGAATATAATTCTTTTAAATTTCTTTCGATTTTTCTTTTGGTTTATATGAATTCTTTAAACAATTTGATAATATGAGCAAATTTGTGGCTGTTTTTTAATCTTCTCAACGACACATGTAGCAATCTTTAAGATTGTATTTTATGGTAATTTAATAAGCGATATTTCACGTGTGTACGAAGATAAGTCTCTGAAAATCTACGATAAATGATGAAAAGTCAAATGTGTGAATAGAATCTTTATTATTCAGATAAATTCACCGAGCAAATGACTTAAATGCTTAAAAGATTAAGATGTTCAATCTCTGATGTGGATAAGCTTCTTCACTTGTAAAATAAATGAATCAATTTAAAATTTGAATGTTAACATTTATTTAGTTAATTCATTTTACGCATCTTGTAGCATTTATATGCGTGTCGCTGAAGAAAACGATTGGCTGGCGATCCGTGAAAGGTGGACTTGATCGCGCTCGTCTTCTGGTAACGTTACTTAACGAGTCAAAAGTTGCTCAATCAACATTTCCAATCGCGACTTGCGGGATCGCTCGATGCTACCGAGTTTATCATACCAAGTATCACAGTTTGGATTATCTACAAATGGAATGTTTCGCCAGGATGATGCAAACGTCCGTAATGCACAGTCTCAATAATTACAGCAATGTCGAAAGCGTTAACACCCATCAATGCTAATCGTATTCTCATCAAAATAATTTAAACTAACATTTATTTGAAATATACACAAAGATTTAAATTCCATCTTAAAATATCTTATAAAATCTTACAAATATCTTGTCAGTTTATGCATATATTTTGAAACAATTATCAAAATTATTATTATACATAATATTATAAAATATAATATAATATTAAAATATAATATTATAAAATATTAAATATAATATTTTATAATATTAAATATAAAATATAAAATATTAAATATTCAAATATAATATTATTAGATTATTATTAAAAATTATATACAACATATAATTATTATTTGGCAAGAATTTTGAAACAACATCAAAATAAATTCTCCGAAGGAAGGATCGAACAAATATATGCCGTGCTTCTGTATATAAATTTGCGACGATTATTTGTTAACCGCAGCTGGATGCAACTATTTGAGTGTAATTTTCGCTCGGCTACAATTGCAATGCGCGCAATTCTCCGAGTACTTAAAAGGCGACCGCTTGGCGCTCGCGCGAAGTTGAGAGTTAAGTTATACGTCGCCCGTTGCATCTTTTCCCGTGGACAGGCCTGTGGGGATTAATGGAAGTTGCTGGTCGTAACGATCGTATAAACGCTCGCGGCGCAAAGTTAATAGCCGCAAGCGATATCGCATACCTTAAGTTTCCTTCCTCTCTTTCTCTCCTCTACCTTACCCTATCCTTTTCCTTCCCTTCTGATTGGTCCATTTTTTGAAGATCCTCGTGATGCATTGTCGAGATACGCGCACGTCGGAAAAACGCATCCGAAGCAACGAAACGCATCTCGTCGCTGCGCTTTTTATTATTTTCTTTTCCACCGGTATTTCTACCGTTATATTGCCAATTAAACGGAAGCCAAATTGCTCTATTCGCGAGGGAAACATAAGGAGCTATTAACGCGACCAGTTCTATTCTCTTCGCGATATTTATAAAACAGACTCCCGCAATTTCTTCGTTTCTTTTTTAGCACTTTAGTATAAAATATTTATGGTGAAACTGCGCGTGCATTTCTAAGCGTAGTTTCAATGAATCTCAAATTAGCTTTCGGAGAAATGGAGTATATGTTACGAATAATTTATTCTCTTTCCGGCATTAAAAGTCGTAAAGCAAGTAACGCGTTCTTCCGATTATCTCTTCCTCTCGGATCTCGCCGTCTCTTTTTGCAATCGGTATATCACCGAAAGACGCCAGCAAAAGATGCAGTTTTATGGCGCGCTGTATTGCGGCTATGCGCTTGAATGAAAATTTCATGCGGCATAAAGAGCGCTAGGGAGAAGCTCTCTATTATATGATCTTTTTATCTGCCTCGTCGTGTTTTTCTCACGAGCTACCAAACGCGCATATACCACGAGCTCGGAGCATACTAGAGCTTATAGAAGGCGTATTATTCAACACGAGTCGAGATCCTCGTATTTTGATATTTCCATTTTGTCGCGAACAGTCGTAGATTTTCCTCTGCTCGCACGTCCATTTTGCGCGCATATATTTGCAAAGCGAGCACATATGGCTCTGTATACGTTACACGTGAATAATACTAAAGATAAAGTAGGAATTAGAATTCAGCTGTATGGCAATGCGGCTATCATTGAGTAAGCGTAATAAAAGAGCTTAATATAATTCGATTTACTATACTAAGACATTATCACACTGTGAAGAGAACGGTAACTTTATATCGACGAAAGAAAAAAAAGAGAGTGTATCAAGATTATTAAAAATACTTACAATTTTCTACTATATATGATATCCTATACATTATAAAATTTATCAAACTGATATTTATTTAATGCCATTCGAATCGATCCCATTACAAAGTGTTGTAGTTAATGTATAGCCTTTTGATGGAAAATAAAAATTATTATATATTTTATGTTTAATGTGTAGGATAAATAAATAAAAACATAATTAAATTGAGACTCTCTTTGATGTAAAAATGAACCGCATTTGAATATTTCAAAGTACCACAAAATTATTGTTATTAAATCTATTTTAGATATTTCATAATTTACGACAAAAATTAGAATGGAATTTAATTCATCACATTACCTTTTATATTATAGGGCAAAATTATAAATAGAATTTTAACACAAATTACAAATCTCGAAAGAGAGTTTTAATTATAATAAAATTTAATATTGTATAACAACTGCCGTTCTCTTTTTGTTAGTATTATTTCCTATTGAAAAGTTTGAAAAAACGTACGTCAATTGCGCGAAATGTTTTATAGTCGCGTGGATTGAACGCTAGGTGAATTTTCATAAAAATTCGAAAATTGCGTAGTGACAATACCATTCTATCTGTCAACGCGAGTCGCAATAGAACACACGACATCGACGAAGAGGAACATACGGCATTACATGCATTTGCGCCATTGCTGTCGACAAATCAGTTGAAAAATCGTCAGGAAAGTCACGACAAATGCAGGTGCGCGCACGCATATATACGCTGGCAATATCTCGCACACACATGTTTTTCTCATATAAAAATATTCCTCTCGATTCTAAGGAATACGACGGCATTTGCGAATTGAAAATCCAGGCACGTTTCGTTCAACCGTTTTACAGCTATTTTTACAAGATTTTCCTCATGTTCATTCGAATATAATTGATACGCGAACAGTTATGTTCACTGAATTTTTTAGACTTTGTATCAAATGATGTTACTCCTCTTTTTGTATCTCTAGTTTTATTTTATAGTTAGTTTTTATTATTAGCAATTTCATCTCATCATTTGTAAATATATACATATATAATGGGTCTGCTTTCATCGTGACGATGCTAGATATCATATGAGAGGGACAAATCCTTTCTCCTTGCAAACTATTAATATCAAGAATACTGTTGCTCTAAGAGATTCTTGACATTTCGCATTAAATTTTTCTACATTAAATCCTACTTAACAATAATAAAGATCGCAACTACGGGTATTGCATCAATTATGAGGAATTTCGTTACGAGTCAATCGGATCTCATTATTAATTTTTATTGCAATTTTATTCTATTATTTTCTTAATGATGTAATCAATTGCGTCAATATGTAAAATATTATTTTATCGTTTATATATTACATCAACAACGGAATCGATTCATATTTTCAATTAGAGTCTAAATCATGCGATTGTAGATGTGTGCCTCGCGTTTTGGATGTGTATTAAATTAGGCCGATAAATCATGCTGGTCGACTAATGTATTCCGATCCGTCCTCAGGAGACGAAATACCGACTTGACGGCTAGATTTACGGGTGGATAACCGCTAGATAAGATCGACGTATTCGGAGATTTATGATGAGACTTGTTGACGGTTCTCGCGGTAGAAGTGCCTAGTGAAAGGGACGATTTAAAAAAATATTTACGCTATCTTAAAACCGAGAACTGGTTCATTCCGTAATTGCGCATGCTTGCTCTCCTGTCGGATGAGGTTAAACGCAAGTGAAAGGATGTTACGGACGATTCAGGGCCGCAGAAGCTGTCGTCTTCTCCCGGCTGAGTTGATCGAACTCATTTATGCTGTCACTTTCGCAACGTGACGCGAAAATTTTTTGTTTGTTTTTCGAGAGATACAAATCAGCAAGGAAAGTGGCAATCTTAGATTCTTGTTTCGAAAGCATCATCATTCTACGTGACAATTGTATATTCTGTACGTAACTTTACTTGGAGAATTATAACGTTAATAATCAATTTATTAAAATATGAATATGTCTTGCTACACTATTTTCATCTAAATTAAAAAATTAAAATTATTATATATTATTTATAATTATTTATATATTATATATTATTTATTATATATTTATATATTATATTTATTATTATATATTATATAATATGTAATTATATATATATATATATATATATATAATTATAATATAAATATTATCAGACAAATATGGAGCTAAATTAATCCAAAATACTAATCTAAAATTTTTATAAGAAACATATCATTAAATGCATAATGAATAATTCGCGAATATGCTGCACAGAATAAAGTAATTCGAAGAAAGGAATACATTGTGATATATATTGATTTATTTACCAAAGTCTTTAAGCAGCGTCATGCTGTATAATAGGAAGAATATCTGCAGAATTGTAAATTGCACGTAAAGAGAGAAACGATACACGGAAATATGTATTCAGAAATTGCAGTTTACCTAAGTCGTTATTATCCCGGTCTAACTTGCCAGGAGGTCGGAAAATGTCTCATTCCCGTTCGTCGGAAGCTAGGAAAGCTTCATTCACGTTCGATTTCACACGCGCAGAGAATACACACTTATATAGAATATAAATTACGATGATTATCTCGACTGTATGCAGGCTACATAATAAATCAGTCACGACTTGCCACCAACACAACGTCGTTCGCTCACTTAGAATTTCCGCATGGAATTTCGCTAACGAATCTTCGCACAGCCCGAAGACTATGCAATTAAATATAGTTGCGTATATTTTAATATTAGAAATAAGAAATTTTTAAAGAGATGTAAAGAGCGCAGTAAAATTTCCTCCTTAAGATAAATTAATTCCTTTTTTTTTAAAGAATATAAATATCAAGGAAAATTGCGCGCCCGAGACTTCCTGAAATATTTAATTAAAACTTTAACTTTGAAAGCCGCACAGACACAAGATATGATATATATTTCTTCGCACTTGTTCTTTTTAATACCGGTTCTGATTTGCAATATTGCTTCCTTAATGGTAGTGGAAAAGACGTAAATGAATAAGAATTGTGTCCGTTACGCGAGTACCGTGGCACGTGACACAATTTACGTTCACGAGAATGTCATTTCACATACTTCCGTAGAAAGCAACATTTTATCATGCGCGGGTGATTCGGGTCTACATAATAAGAATAGAGCCATACACCATAAGTTATTTCCCCTGGACGTGGGAGAGTGCTTTGAAAAAGGTTAAACTCACATGTATCTCATGACAGATGACGATGCTGATGAAAGTTCAAGGTAATCTGGCTTAAGTTGCGTGATAATAAATGAAGTATTTTGTATATATATAGCACGTGCGATATCTCATTGATATTATATCATCTCTTTCTCAAAGTTTTAAATAATTGCAGAATAACATCTTCTTTCGATTCAATTAATTATAGAAAATTACAAACGAGACAAAGCTTAACGATGAAACACACACAAGAAATATAGATCTATTTTTTACTGTAGATTACTAATTGTATACACATGAATAAATATATGAATAAATAATAATTATATGCACACTTTATTGATCAAAAGTAATCCAAGTATTCGCGCAAAAAGCCTATCACGTCGAACATTGTTTCGAAATAACTCGCATTTGCTTCTTGGTTTTCGACGACTGAAAATGCCTAATGACATAACGAACATATAACTGCTGCAAGTACTAAACTATTCGTCGAGGCGCGAGACTTGTCACCCTGGCAAACGCACCAAACTATCTAAACAATGTTTCGAATCGATTCGGCCCCACCCTGTTGTGAGGATGTGCGAGATAGCCGTGCGTTTCGTGGTTGCCCAGATGTACATACCAAAATGGGAAACGGTAAATACGGGGCTGATCATTAGTTATCGATAAATGTTTGCCGCAGAGCCTAAAGTATGCATAATTATTGTTATTATTATTTGCTGAGGTGATCATTTCGGGAACGCTATTGAATCATTTCCGACTAATCATAATGATAAATTTCGAATTTATAATGTACTCGTATTGATTATATAATAGAAAGATTTATTAATTCTATTTTTTTTTTATAAAAGTACAATCAAAAGAGACTTTTATTAATCTACAAAGTCCTAAGTATATTTTTTAATTCTCTATTAATTTATTAGGAATAATAAAATAAATTAAAATAATATTACTATTATTAGAATAATATTATTATTATATAAATTAAAATAATATTACAATATATATAATATAATATTCTGCATTATATATTATTTTATATATTTTATTTGAATTTCATCTTCTTATTTTGGATTGCATGTGTGTGTGTGAAATTCAAGAAAATTGAAGATATCAAGTCTTATTATATTAATGTTGAAATTATGCGTGCGTCTCTTTGTAAACATTGTTTCAAACTATATAAACAATATTGTAGATGTACTCGTAGAAAATAATGTTTTCTTTTGATTATACGTGCACACAGTTTGTGTGTATATATGTATATGTGCATATGTATGTGCATATGTATGATCTTCCATGTTAATGCGAATATGTTAATGCGATATACATTTAATCTAAATTGCAAATTGCAACTAAGATTAGCATTTCTATTCTTTTTTACATCATCGTTAGATATTATGCAATTTTCTCGTAACAGCTTCAAGATGCATCAGAAACATGATGATATTTCGATGTTGGAGGCGCACGATTATTGCGATTTATAGTCATTGTCTGGCAATCATTAAGAGAGGCAATGATCGATACAACGACATTGTTTCGATCCGCTGTTAATACGATAAGTTAGGGACCACCCTCTCGCTTTCTCTTCCCCATGTGTCTCTCATCCCCATTCACTCACTTTGGCTTCTGTCAATTAGGTGGAATGCAATTAACGAAGTTACCATCTCATCCTTCCTTCAGCTTCTATCATTCCACCACGTATTAAACCACGGAACGTAGATAATTGTAATTAACCCATTTGCCTTTTCATCGCATGTACCTTCGTTCGGTCATCGTCGTGATTAAGATGCAATTGGTACGTAAGATGCGAATTGCATTCGACTTGATCGAGGGATTCGATAGATACGTGTGTTATTTATCCAACGCGAAGATTCAACCTACGCCTTCCTTATTGTAATTATCATGATTAGCATAATTCTTTTAGATAATCAATGCATTTGAGCTTGAATTTACATCGATACTATATAATATTGGTAGAAAAATATTGGTCTTTCTATTAGCTCTATTCGTTCATTATGCAATCATTACGAGCTAGAGCTGGAACAAAAGAAATATTTTGCATGAATAGATCGCGAATGGAAGCGTCGATGAATATTCGTTATTGGAGAGGTGTGGACAATGGCTGAACGAGGCTATTGTGGGCAGAGAAAAATCGCGGCCGCGTTATTAATGCCGGGAAAAGCTGCTCCCGTGGATTAGTCCGACTTCATAAATTGTGGCGCGGTACAAACTGGCAGAGTTGCAATGTCGATTGTTCCGGGGCGTGTTTTTCGCGAGCGAAATACGTACCGCGCGTATTCCAATCGGGATAAAAAACACGAATGCTGATTCACGCTGGTCCCCGTCATTGACACGTTCTAAAAGCGGGGGAGTCGACTTTATCTCGCAATTTGTCCCTTTGACAAAGGACACCTCGACGACGTGTAATCGGAATAGCGTCACGTTACCCAAGATCCCCGGGAGACACTCTCCTTACGGAGACTCTTCAATAAGATCTCTGTCTTAGCGAGCGTCTCCTAAAATTTGACTCTCTCTTGCATAAAGCTGCTTCTTTATCTTCGCTTTTCCTTTTCTCGTCGGTGCCTTAAGCATAGGCAAAGCAGATTTTAAGTGCGTCTAGTGATTTTACAATCACTTAAGAAGATGAATTCATAGTGGTTATTTGCATTATTAAAAGTAGTCTTTCGGAGTGCGAAACATTTATACGAGATTAAATCAAAACGAACAGATAGAAATGAATTTTTAACACGGAATATAGTAGCGAATGAAACTGAAACCCTTTTCTGAAAACCAAAGAATTTATTTATTTGCAGCAGCGAGAATAATAATATTCAATGAAGCCTGCATTTCCTGGCGCTTCCTAGATAAAAACGGATACGCGCTGATTTTACAAAACAAAAGCAACATTGAAAAGCAAATATTATCGATATATATTATAATTTTAGTGCTGCAAATGCAACAAATCTTTAATATTCATTATTCCACAGCGACATAAAATCGATCGAATTGGCCAAATCAGTGGGGATGAACGAACGATTTGCCGACGAGGGAGCTTGTTGAAAGTGAATTTTTAATTAAAAGAACCTCGTTCTCTCCATCTCTCCGTCATCCGCGCTCATTGCAACTCACCAGTCGCGGGCAGAGAGAGAGAGAGAGAGGGGGGGAGGAGAAAAAGAGCGAGAGAGACGGAGGGAGGTAAAGCTGCGATCGGTGGCGGTTCTAGCATAGCGAAAACAGCGAGTCACGGATGTAATTTGATTAAAGTTAGATCCGGCAGTTATCCGAGCGTCGAATGCGACCGCTCGCAATCGTGTCTGGGATCCGCCAGGCGTTCAATTAACAGAATTCCTGCCGAGCTCCACGGACTGACACGTTCCCCGCGTCCCTATCCTCTCTCCGTCTCCCTGCCCCCGTCCCCTCCCCCTCCCCCCCCTCGCTCGACACCTCATCCCTCGTCGATGACATTTCCAAATTCTGAAAATTCCTCGGAAACACGCCGCGACACAAATTAGCATTATAACAATTACAACGATGCAACTGAAATTCTCGATCTCGTATTATCTCGTATTATCGAGCTTATTGACGTTTTATAATTCACACACATTTTATTTTATTTTTTTATAATTTTATTTTATAGCTAAATTTTATTTTAAACATTTTATTTTTTATAATTGCCTTGAAATGTGCCTATGTTCGAAAATTTCCTCTCCTTAAAATTGAGCAAGAAGAAAGAAGTCGCAGGAATAATTTGAAGGACTTTTACTTTAAAGATCCGCGAATTATACGATCGTGAATAATGAAAATGTAGGACGGGGATAGTCATTATTGTAATCGGATAATTAAATGGCGACATATTAAATTTATTTTGAATTATATATAGTGATGCACATATATACACAAGTACATATACAAAAGTACGATCAAATATACATTTGATTCACGATGCGCACCGCTTTGCGCAAAAATATCGTCATTTAATATTTGTCGCAAAATTAACTTATCGTGTTTAACCGCAATGTAAAATTTATTTCACAGATTGTTCCTATTTTATCATTTGTTTCGCACAAAATTCGAACATGGTTTGTTGAAATATGAAATAACGACAAATGAAATTTTATTTTGCACCGTTATTATTCGAAGGGATACAGTTTGCAAAACATTTTCAAATTGCGCGAAAAAAACAGATATTTTTTGTTTTTTACTCTGTTTTGACGGAAGGAAGATTTATTCTTTATTTTAATTATACTTATTCTATACGAAATTTATGCACCAATATTCTTCCAACTACTGTATGATAAATATAACGTAAGAGAATGATGTAAACGTCTCCACGAGCGTGTTATTATGTAAATTGGAGTATAATTAATTAGACTCGGAATTTTCATGCCGGATGCTTGCTTCGCTATCGAGTGAAAAATCTATAATTTATATACACGTTTTATTTAATAATACGCGATCTTTTTACAAAGAGCCTATTCGGTTCCGCTCAGAAGGATTTATATTTCTCTGAAATTTACGATCTTTACGGATTAATATTTATGTAACAAAGAATTATGTTTTATTGCTTTTTATCCGGATTTTCAATTTCTAGATCATATTTTACGAGGATATAATTTTTAAAGATGTAATGATCTTTGAATTATTAATTATTGGCTGTGTTCAGCAGGAAAAGCTGCTTTACAACTGTTGTAAAATTCGTGAGCCTGATTGGTGTATGCTCTTAATTTTGACTGAATCTAAGAGCATATACCAATCAGATTCACGAATTTTACAACAGTTGCAAAGCAGCTTTTCCTGCTGAACGCAGCCATAAATATATCCTATATTGTATCTATTCTTGCTTTTGTTTTATAATCTTTATTCTTTAATATTCTTTTTTTTTATATAACTTATTTCATATCTAATCTGACAAGAAAATAAATCGATAGAGAGGGATTGTGTTTTTTTTTGTGTCTAATGTCCTGCTCTTTTTAAAATTCGCATACGTTATAGATTTTGTGGTAAAAGTAAAGTGCATTAATATTAATAGCAAAATATTTTCACAGCAGGCGTTGGGGCATTTTTGATAAATGTACGTATCTAGGAAACTGGTTTCACTTTATCTTTTGCCTTGGACATTGATGGATTGTCGTGGTTCACTTCGATACATCTCCAAAATGTTTCACGAAATGTTTGTCGGATAACTCGCAATCGTATGTTATCGATACATACTTGCTTTCGGCAAAAATTTCGAGCAAATCTTGCAAATTACTATGAAAGAATCGAATATATAAATAAGTCTAGTTAAATTATGCAACATCAATGACATAAATGAAGAGAGACAGAAGCAGCTTATATAATATATTTCTTTAGTATTGAAAATGAGAAGTATCCTCAATTTTATTAGAAAAAATTAAAATTTTAAAAAGTAAAGGATATAAATTTTTCATTTTTGTATTTCTTAATCATGTGAATGATAAAAAAAACTTTCAAAAGGTAATAAAACATAATTTGTTATTACGAGCTGAACAAAAATAGAAGAACTTTGATTATCTTTAAATAATATACATATGATTTGATCAACATAACCGAACTTAGTCCTTAGAATCCATCTCAAGTTTGCACTTTGGTCAGCTTTGAAAGAGCTGTGTGGGCGTTAATAAAGGCGAGTGTAGAGTAGTGTCGGCTAGTGTTTTAACAAAGTTACTCTTCTTCCGTGAAATATCCTGGCATTGCCCATCTACACTCCGCCGTAGCTTTTGCATCCTTTCGTCTTTTACTTCCCCATTCTGCTCGCTCAGCCTTTATCCCGTTAACATTGCTCGTTCTTTTTAGCTTCCCTTCTCTTTTACGCCCGAGATGCACAATGCCGCATTCACGCCACCACTTCATCATTAAAAACGACCATCGCGTCGATTCCACGTCGGTTTGAGAAAGAAAAAGAACGTTTTGGTAATCGCCGAAATTATTCCTTATGGAAAAAAAGGATTTAATTTGCCGAGTGTGCCCGATCGGCGACTGTGCATGCGATTCTAATTTAAAACGTTCAGACCGCTTGCTTTGTAAACAATGTGCGACCACGTTCTATTTTTTCAACAATACATTTGCATTCAATCGTTGATATAACAAACGAAGTATACTCTTCGTAAAATATATTTGTGTGGAAAAACAAGAACGATATAAAAGTTCCATAACTGCGAGAGTTAATAACACTGTCAAAAATTAATAATCCTACTTGTAACGATTTATCATTCTAGTTGGAGTTCGCGATGTTGTTAAAATCACAAAATATATTTTCAGTGATCATTAATATTCCCTATAACACCTATAACAGAGAGTAAATATGATTCGGTGAGTCATTTGTAAAAACTTTTATTGAATCTCATCAATTCTACGACCATCAATCTTATTCAAATGGAGAGATATGAGTAAATGTAATCGCGTACGCATCTAAATTTGCACAAGAAATGAAAATTATACATCTTTTCATCTAATCTCTTAATCATCTTTCACAGAATGATTAAAAGAGTAAATTGCAATTCAATAATCCGTAAAATTGCATCATAAATAAAGGGCACGTCGATGAAGATAATACTATAGTAATATATTTTATCGTCTGGACGGCAACAGTCGGTTTTGACGAATGGTGGTGTCCCGCGCGCCATTCGCGGTCACGATCATCTTTGACAAATTGTAACGTCTTTCACCGCCTGCGGTCGCGGTCAGTTTTGACAGGCAGTAACGTCTCGGGTCAGCCTGCGGTAACCGACCAATTTTTACAGCTGTCCACCATAGTCTGCGGTCTTCACACTCGGTTTTACCGGACCGTTTCATTCTATGCGGTCATAGCTTGTTTTAATAGTTTCCCGCTGTTATGTTTGACAAATAGTAGTGTTAACGATTAAATTATTTACTGTCTTTGTGGTTGCGATCAGGATTGGTCACCTACATAATTTTTTTTTTTATATAAAAATGTTTTTATAGAATTTATTAAATGTATTCGAAGGAAAAGTGTCGACTGAAGATTGATTTTGATATTTAAAAAAAAATTACGGTTTTTGATTTAGATTTTTGATTTTATTATCGGTAGATATTATGCTGTCTGATTGACGCATATTAATATTAGCCTGCTTGTGTTCGGATTTACGATCTGGCAGACGAGAGTCGCTCTCCATGCTCCGATTATGTCCATTGTCAATGTTGACTGATGGCACCTCGTACTCGACTATCGTACTCGATTTAGGAGGTAAAGGTTTGTCTCAATTGACAGTCATCGCTATCAATTTCGGAGATAGGAAAGCATGTCATCGCGATGCATCATAACGGTAACCCGCCACTCTTGACGGACATTATCAGCAATTCCTACATACGATTATTCCAATTTCAGTCGTCAATAGAACGTTGAAGCGACAAGAATTGTATTCTGCGTTTTGTAAATTTTCTACTTACGAAACATTCCGTGCAAATCATTTTATAAGAAATAATTCTGTGATTCCTTGTTTACGAAATTTTCCAGTAAAATTTGTAACGTCGAATATTATCGAAACAAAAGTACCAGCTCGTTAATAAGGGACGAGCAAAGAAGCAAGACTAATTAGGCTGCAATCGCCTCGATGAAGAAACATGACTACGTTGATTGTTGTGTGAAATAGGTTCCACGCTTATTAGTACAGATTTCACCGTATGCATTATTGAATTGCGTTCATTAGGCTATGAATTGAGTAATTAATAATCATACAAGGTAATTAACGTTTTAAAATCAATTTTCTATTATGTTTGATAAAATCTAATCCTACAAATAATTAAATGTAAAACTACTGTTAATGAAAAATGTAAAAACTTGAAGCTATGCATATGAAAAACTTTCATCCATCATATTTAATATTTTCTATTATTTTTATTATTTTTAGATATCTTATTTTTTAATATTTTCCATTATTTTTATTATTTTTAGATATCTATTATTTTTAGATATTTCTATTATTTTTATTATTTTTAGATAATCCTTTTTCCGAACATCGAATATAATATTTTCTGTTCCCATATACATATATATATGTACATATTTGCATATTTTGTACGTTATTTGCGTAATAATATGCTCGCCGAGAAATTCCGTTCACGCGGCGTTGAAAACGGATATATGCAGGCGACTTCACCTCCGGCGACCTTTGCTTCGCAAATCTTCGAGGTGCCAAGTAAATTTCCGTGCATCGGACTGGGCGCGCATGTTTGTCAGAGCCACTTGACGATGTCAGTAAGCAGATAAGTCGTTGGCACGTCGCAAACACGCCTACGTATACCGTATTAGATGTACCATATGTACGTAGGAAAGTGACAGTTTGACGAAACGACCCGCATCATTTTGAGTGATCGAGCACATAGGGACACGAATTCTCTCTTATCCTGTCGCAGGGATACGCAGAAGTGTCTAGATGATAATGCAATGACATACGTAGCGATTGTAAGTGACGCCGATACGTGTAGTGACATCTCAATGGAGTGAGAACCGACAAGCGAGATGATTGTCAACTAGCTTGTCTAGCTTGTCTAGGATAATTAGCTTGATGTCTTTACGATGACGAATAATGATATGCGATCAATTGTTATGGAAATTATCGAATCTTTCCCATCAAAGCGTTGTCTTTTTATTTTTGTGCGTGTGTAAAAAAATCGTATTCACTCTAAAACTACAAAAAACGCAATTTTGTCCTCGCGAATCATGATATCCTTTATCTACAACCATATCATTATCGAAGCTGTAAACTTGTTTGATGGAGAACCAATTCAAGCCGCAACAACGTGTTTGTGTTGCTGACAACCTAAAAAGCCTGCTCTTCTGGATTTTCGAAACACAGAGATAAAAAGAGAGAGAGAGAGAGAGAGAAAAAAAGAAAATGCGAAATGGGGGAGGTGGACTGCAATCGGTTTTCTGGGCCAACGTGTCCATTGAAATTCTGCGATGCCTATGCCAAAGTCGGTCGATTGTGCCCCTCTCTCTCCCCATCCCTTGCTCACGCTATCCCGAATAGCAACCCCTCTATTTCGACCGCATATTTGTGTCTGCCTTCGCAGGGGGAAGAACACGCGTATCCGCGCGAACCTTCGACCCTTACCGCCGTTTTTCCCATAGTTTCCCGCGCTTCAACTGGCTGCGTACATCCCGTGAATTATCCGGATATTGCAGCTTTTGCACGAAACTGTTCTGACGAATAAAAGGGACGTTGTTATCACGTTCAACTCTCTCCATCCAATCTCTTTTCTTTACAGAGCTCTTTGCTTTCTGTTATATTTGAATTCGCCCTTGTTGAAAAATGTAGTCTCTTCGCTCGCTTGTGCACAATAGTGCCTCTAATAATAATTCTTGAAAAAATTCTACAACTTCCAAGATTTATATATTCGAGAAATGACAAAATAATATATATCAGGAAAAATGCCTTGTTGATTAAAATTAAAATTGATCTAGTTTTGTTTGCAAATATACAATTTTTTAATTTGCGTATAATAAAAACTAAGTTTGACATATAATATAGTAAATAATGAAGTATAATATATTCGGAAAAATAGAATAAAATATTAAATTAGAAATTTAAAACCTTATTTTATTCGAAGAGATAAGTAGATAAAGCAAGTTTATAGTCAGACCAAGTCAAGGAGAATTTATAATATCTCTAGTATTTTGAAATTCACTCTGTTAATATGCAATATACGATCTAATACGGCACACATTTAATCTACGTTGAAAAAACACGTTTGATCGAGCTTTTCGCAAAAGAGACAAAATTCGCAAACAATTCATTCGTGCATCTTTTTGTCGACTCTAGTCGAATTTTTGAAAATTGAGGCGCTTTGCAAGCTTCCTGCAGGCGGCATTGTCTCTGTTTATCTAGAAACAATAGATTACTCTGCGCGTTGCGCCGGGTCGTTCCCGAAACTCACCTTCCCATCCCCACTCCCCGTTAAATGACAAAGCTGTCCGCATCCCCGGTTCGATTCTACCAGTGGTCGTTAGCGTTCCATTTGCCGCACTTGCCGATAAAAGGCGTCCGTTGACCGTGAAAAATTTCAACTCGTTCGCCGTTACTATTCTGCGACAGCATCCCGCAGGAATCGCGCCGTTCGACGATGCGCGTCGATCTGTAACGCGTACGCGAGGTAAATCGGTCGCAAGGGAGAGCGCGCACTAGCTTCTCTCTCACCCTCTCACTTTGCGTTATTAAATTATATCCCCGCGCTATCAAATTTAGCGCTCCAGGATATATTCCTAGCTTTATATATGGCAGCTCGATAAAGTTTACTTTGTCTTTTAATCTGGCGAATATATTACATCAATATTTGCATACCACATCGCGATATTATCTATATAGCAACTCTAGTATTTATTACGTAATATCTCAGGGCACTATCTGGTTTCAGCAACATACACTTGTATATCTCCAGCTTCATAAATATTAATTAAACTGATAGATCTTAAGTATTTAACAAGCGACTGGCACTGTGTCTGGCATAAGAACATCACGCGTTCAACGAAGTGAGACGTATTATAACCTCGGCATGTGATAAAATTTTCCTCGAGATCCTCCGCCTGTCTCGTTAATCCTTGAGACCATCTCTTCGTTCAGCGCATGATTCGTGGCTGGAAATTTAAAAAAGGCAAACGTTCCAAATTTTTCGAATTCTCCAAACGTAACGGGAGACTTACGGTAATCACGTTCCTCCGATATTGCAAATATTTTATACGGAAATTAATTGCACAATTACATTGTGAATACCTGGAAAAAATTCTTCCAAGAGGCATTGCCATGCCAATCTTCGTAAATATCGATCGCGAACGTCTCGCAAGAAATAAGATTCTTCAATTAATTCTTTTGCGATAAAGGGATTTCTGAAGTATGCGAGGTAGTTGGGTAACTCGTAGAAAAATTAGATTAATTAAAAAAAAAATTCTCCCCTCCTTTCTGGAAAAGAATTTTTTAGATTTAGCCCATAAAAAATTTACAATATAACTTTTTTACAATAGTTTTGCTGTTGCTAGTATGCCGAATAAAACTTCTCGTATAAAGTTTGTTTTTTAACGAGCTTATAGCGCTGTGCATGTATATGATACCGTACTTTTGCAATTGTGGCCCCGCCCGTCGTATGATATTGTTTTTATAACGCAACTACCATGCATGATTAAACTAAGCCGCAAGTATGCGTCTGTGTGTCTGAAATTTTACTACTAGCGACGTGTGTTCCTCTAATCACACGTCGCGCTTTCTGCATTAATTATACTCTCGAATTATGCATAAAATTACGCTATCATATGTATAGATCGCTCTTAATCATTAATTACATATCAAAAATCAATTACCGATACCCACGTGCAAATATATAAACAATATATAATCTATTTACTATATCTATTTGAGCGATATGAATTTGCGATATGAACAGCGTATCGCAAATTATGTAAACAGGAAGAGAGAATGAAATAATGTATCATGATACTGATCATTTCGATATTACGTATGTTAGATAAACTCAATCACATAGAATAAAATTCTATAGGACTTTTTTTCGTAACTGAAAAAATTGTACCAGTTTTCCAATATAGCTTGTCCCTCTCTCTCTCTCTCTCTCTCTCTCTCTCTCTCTCTCTCTCTCTCTCAACTTGGCGCGATAAGAATATCAAAAACATAGGGACCGATATTGCCGCCTTCGAAACCACCCAAAAGCGCAATCCTCTTTTTAGTATTCATCCATTCGTCCCCCTTTTTGTGTCTGCTACTTTCTGCACTTTCGTAAAACTTTGCAATTCTGTCGCAGCTGCGGACAAAGAGTTCCTGGCTTCCCCCTTCGGGATCTTTTGCGTAAACGGCCACCGACTTATCACGGTGAAATTTGTGACGCAAACTTACGCGTACGTAAGCGTATTATACAGATCTCCGACAAGGGAATTACGAGCTCTTGAAAGCACGCGTCACACATTTCTGGTAATAAACGTCTTACGGAGAACATATACCTCTGCGCGATGGCAAAGATTAAAGGGGTGGCTTTATATCCGCAACGCAACCGGGGCAAAAAGAGGGATGCGTCGACCGCAAGAAACAAGGACGTTTTTCCCGCACACTTTCACTCTGTAAATGGCGCGCGTTCAAGTAATTATCCACAAAAGTAGGATGGGAGTCGAGGGAGTAAATTAACTTCCGATAAATCCCGCAATTCTCATCCAATTTTTTTCCACGCTGTTTTCGCGAACGTGAATACGAATTGAATACGAATGCCGCTATAATATAGTGCTTATTCGGTGTTTTATCTCTAATTAATTTATCTTCCAAATTTTCTTTATAAAGTATGATATTTCTCATATTACATGACATTTTTAAGATGGTTTTATTTTTATTGTAATTGTATATACACTTTAATATTTTAATGAAATTAAAATTACAAATTTTATCTGTAAATGGCCAGCTAAATGCAATTTGAAAGCTAAAGAATTAAAGTATTCTATTAAATGGAATCCCTACCGTTGACAAAGATTACGATATATCCGCGAAAGTATCTTTTCCGAAGTTTTAATTCCGAGAGAGACGCTCGTTGCCATCTCCGTTAATTAGGTTACACAGATAAACCGAATCCCTCTAGTCAAAATAAAAAGTAGGAACAGAGTTGTAACAGGCGTCTCCATTTTTTCTTCGCTTTTGCTCAACGCTTCATAGTAATAATATATCTCAGACTTTTAATTTTCCGAGAAAAAAATTACGTTTAAAATTAAATGCGCTCTATTACTCATGTTATTATATTTGTATACTTTTTACAACAAACATTTAAAAATTCGCAACAAATATTTTAACTTAAAATATCATTGTCAATTTTAAAGAATGCTGTAAGGAAGAAAAATTATAAAATGTTAACATTCGATTTAATATATTAATAAAGTTTTAGAATAAAAATGAAAATTTGAAAATTTTAAGGAGATTTAGAGAAAAACATTAATGCTTAGAAAAAAATCATACTTGTCGTAAAACTCGTAGCCGAGGAATTTTCCGACATTTTGGCTTCCACTTTGGAAGAAAAACTTCAGCGTTCGTGACGAGGTTCTTTTAGCATGCTTACTAAGTGGAAGTTCTCTCTCTTGCTGAAGTTTGCCACCCGCAAGGCGGTCTAAGCTCAGTTTGACTTTACTCGAGCAGCTGGTACTTTAAGATCAAATAGTGACGGTCTTTGTAGATAGCCTATGTCTTTACTTTAGTGAAAAGATGATAGAAGAAAGTTAATTTTAATGGTACATTCTTAACTAATTTAGGATTAATTATAAAATAGCTGAGATTAAATTAAAATCTATGTGTAAGCAATAATTAGCTTCAAAATTTAATTCAGCTGCTACACAAGTTAATTTTATCCGAACTTCCACTTAATAAAATTATTCGTTTTTTATCTATGCAATTACGTGACATATTTTACAATTACATAATATTCATTTTATCACCCGAAACCTGCAAGTGAATGAACGTAATTCTCGATGATCTGTCGAATTCTTAGGAGATGAGATTCTTCGATGAAGCATTGTCTGGAATTAATCTGGCTTATCTCGACTTTGTCTTAAGTCGTAACAATACGCTTCAGTTCTCAAAAGGCGGATGCGAGTCGCGATATAGAACATCGGTAACTAAAAACCGGATGTGAAAGCCATGTGGAGATAGTTTTCCCAGTTTGAAGTTAAAATTGAGGAAGCTTACAAAACTCTGACTTTTGATGTTGTCTTCGGTTGGGTTTTCAAGACATATAGACACAAGTCTTGAAAATCTTGTCGAAGTTGAAAATATTGAATTCCCAACCATTCGCTTTTCAAGATAGTTGCTGAAACACTGCAGTGCATTTCGCATCGCATAGAAAATAGATTTTTCTACTCTCTCTTTTTTTCTATTGAAAATTCTTGTGGCGATGTGTCGTGGCAACTTGAACACGAGGACCAAATATGTTATCGGGGTCTAAGAGGCGCAGTCAGAGGTCTCCCGAATCGGTTTCCCGAAGGTTGGCCGCTCGTAAAATGGGAAGACGTTTCTCACGACTGACATCGTATTTCTTTTTGGAACGGCCGTTTCCGCGAGAACTAAGTTATTACGTGAGAATAGCCCGGAATCTTCTGTGAGAACGATTAAATTAACTAAATGGAGAGAATGAGCGAAGAGCGGCAGCAACGTTTATAGTAATATGAAAACGTCAAGTGAAACGTGTTACCGAAATCTCAGAGACGTCTGAGCCGTAAAAGAATAAAACGATTTGTCGTAATAATTTTTATATGAAAAAATTTGACAATAAACATCGATCGTTTCTTCTTTCTTATAAATATTATATAATAATTAAATAATAAAAAATAACTTTTGAAAAATATGCACGCGAGTTGCATATGTATAATTTTAATATTATGTATAATAATAATATAATTTTTGATACAGATACATTTCTCTTATTTTTTAATGTTTAATATTACTTTTCTTGTTTATAAAATTATTTTAAACGACAATATGTGTATGAAAATTTCCTCAGATAACATACATATCGCGCTGTTTGCCAAATTGATTACATTCAACATTTATTGTTTGTGGAACTGTATAGCTTCAAACTGGTAGCTTCAATTTGTGTAATTAACGCTCAAGGGCTCAAGGGACTTTTGAATCCGAATCAGCATAAATGAAATGAAACTCGAGACAAAAGTTATCGGTTGTATTTATTAGAGAATGACTTTTGCTTTGTGCGAGACTCGATTTCTACGGAACATCAATCTCACGAATGGTGATGCACTATCGAGCTGTGTCGCATCACGACATTTTACGCGACCAATAGAGGAAACGTCGAGCGGACATCGTGACGACGATACACATCGCGAAAGAGAAAACGCTTACGAAGCTATTCGCTCTTCGTAAAGAAAGATGCGCGCGTAGTCGGTACTTTCTTGGGATCTCTCTTGCAATGAAAGATGAATATGGATTTAAAGAGACCGGAAGTGCCTTTAAGAATCGGCATGCCATCCGGTTACACTCAAAGCATTATGTACCCCTTTCAATCTCTCTTTCTCGGATCGCAGTCGGTTCCTCGCAAAGACAGATTAACCCAACTTCGATGGCTCGTGAAAATCTTCTTGATTCGTTAAGACTTCAAAGCTATCCCGATCTACCATTTTCGAATTAACCGCCCTTTGCGAATGTAGAACGCAGATATTGATTGCACTAGTCGGATATTATTCTTGCCCATTCTCCCATTCTTTTTTCTTACTCATCGTCACAAGCTCCGCGCTTTGATTTGGATTATGAGACGAGAGAGCACTGCGAGATTTCAGATCCTCTCATTATGATTCGAAAGATTGAAATCACTGTGCCGTGAATATATCGCAAAGAGATAATGATAATTATGAACTATTGATTAAAATTCATAAGTGTACGCTTAGACATGCATATTAATCTATTAGTATAATCGTATCATTAATTATATTCGTGGATATATTTGTACTAATTAGTTATTCATTTGCACACATGATCATAAATTAACTTACAAATTATTTCTAATGTTAAGAATTTATATGCACACAAATTAAAGTCAGTTTCAATTAATTATATATTTAATATCTATCAGAAATATTTTTCATAAAGTTTCTGTAATATTTACTATTTGTATATGTTTCATGGAGTTGAAACATGAAAGCAATGTGCTTCTTTTTAATATCCTTGAAGCAATTATTTCATAGTGCTCATTAGAAGGGTTCAAGCGATGAATACTCGGGAATTAATTAAACGACAGGTAGTATTATATACATGTAAATAATGCGGTGCCTTCGAGCTTGTTCCGTATTCAATCGCGTCTTCTTGTTTGTCTCCTTCCTTTGATCCGACTTCCTTATATCGGCTTATTATGTCGCTTCTGTCAATAGAGAATTTGTGACACGTGAAATTGAAATTTAACTTCAAACAGATCTGTATAATTCGTTCAAAAAAATAAATACCGATGTATACATAACTGTATATATAATTACATAATGCGTAATAATTACATATAATGCAAATAATTACTCTCACGACACAATTTTTCATAATTAATTATGAAGGCTGGCATTCTTTATGCCTTTTTGCGCAGCAGCGTAGAATAGGTTGATGAGAAAGAAGTTTTTTCTCTTGCGCACATAAATTTTATTTATACTCTAATTATACATAGTAATGATACTGCTTCTTGCGTACTACTTTTTATACATTAATGTTTTATTATGTCGTAAATAATTTCACAGAAAAGAAACATTTTCTTAATGAGCATGAAAGCAAAGTTAATAATAAAAAATTGATATTAATCTCATATTACGCGACAGAATTGAACATTTAAATGTGAATAAAATAATTGTTATAAACTTGCTTTATAAAAACTTTATTCCTACAATCGAAAAATGTGTATTTTATTCAAGTTCGATGCAAGATTATAAGCACACATAGCATGTGCAAGTTTCAAATGAACTTTCGGTTTTGCGACAAGCTCTACAGCAACTCGACGAAACAAAACTGCTAAATCAAATGTAACACGCGATTATGTTTCTATACATAGTTATAGGTATTTTTCAATAAAAAAAACATTTGATATAAATCATTCACCAATAATAACCGAAACAAATTATTTGTTGAACAACATCACAATAATAAATATCAATATTGTTAAAAATATTTTTCAATAAACACGCTGTCAATTTTTCGACGATTTTTAAATTTAACGAAGCGCTGTTTTTTTAAATTGTGTGTGAATAAAATGTTCTTTTAAGTCTTCCTTTTTCAAGGATATAATATTTTAAATTAATTTCTATCAACAAAAACAATTTTTTTCTGTTCCAAGTAAAGCACATCGAAGACGTTCATGATTAGCCGTCGCGATCATCGCCACTCTTAAGTACGTAATTAAAAGATTTCAATAGCGGCAAGGCGGACAAAGAGCGAATCTCGTTCTTCTCATCGGTTCGCAGATAAGGCGCGCGTCCTCGAAAACTTTCGATCTGTAATTGCCATCCCTAATGTAATCAGCCATTCTACGTTCAATCGAGCATTAAAACCTATCTCGTGGTGATAGATGAAGTCGCCTCGTTCTTCGAATTTCGAGAAATCGTCTCAAGAGACGCGGCGTCATCGAAATTTCATAACTCCACCCCGCATCTCCGTCCCCTTCTCACTTTCTCATTCCTTAGTCTCGCGATTCGAAGTTAATTAAGCCCGAGAATGGCAAAAAGAAGATTGTAGGATAGAACTCTCTCCGACAGGAGGGGTGATAATCTAGAGACGACCCCCCTTGTTTCATCTTCCGAAGTCCAAACTACGCCAAGAATAATTAATAATGCCATCCCTTTCCCTTTCTCTCTCTCCCTTCTTCTCGTCGAGTTCTCGGAGTCTTTGATCATACGGAATTTTATCTCTTTCTCCGTCTCTTTCGCTTCCGTTTCACGGGAATAGCCTCTTTTTATTCAACATTTTGCATGAAAAATTCCTTAGATTTTTTTATTTACACGAATAGAATGGTATGTGACTTGACTTCAAATAAATAGGTAGCCCATTGGTTATAAATAGCGACGATTGAGAGGAAGCGAAGATGAAAGAGGAAAGAAGATAATTCAGTTAATCTGGGCTAAATCTTGTTACAATAAAAAGACATAAAAGATTAATTTACAGAAGAAGTTAGCACGATGTGTTTATGTGTGAGACATGTGTACAAGAAGTTGACAAAATCATTTTACGAGAATAAAGATAGATGCAAGAAAATACAAAAATATTAAGTGAAGATAAAATAACAGTTTGGCTATAAACATATCGACATTTCTGGAATTATTATAGAGGAAAGGAAGCGGAGTAAATGGGAAAAATTCTCTAAAGGGCGAATGTTGCTACTAGCACGAAGGCAAATATTGGGACGTGATTTACGGATACAAATATTGGCGCTCGTTAGAGTCCGGAAACGGATTGTCGAATTCGCGGGGAAACGGGAGTTTTGAAGGAACGAGTGTTTTCTGTTTTCTTTTTGCCATCCCTCGCTTTTGCCAACCCCGGTTGCGTTCCGCGCGGTTTCCGACCGTAAGTCAAACCCTCTTCCCTCATTTTTTATACGTCTAACAGATCTACATGTTTGCGGATGGAAAAGTCTTTTTACGAGATTTCTTTGGACGAAAAGTATGACATGATGAAGGAGCACGCACAGAATGATGATTGAATTCACATCCATCTTGCAACATAATCTTTCGCATATGATTTATAATAATGATATTTATATTAAGAGAAAGATATGTGTATTAGAAAAAAAATTATACTAATGAAGAAACGAATAATTTATTATTTGCTTTTTTTCAATTTAAAAAAAAATATATTTAAAGGACATTTAAAAGAGCAATGAGAGATTTGTTCAAAAGTCTTACGAGTACTTCAGAATCGAAATTAATCAAAAATATTGGAAAATATTTTTGTTCCGATAAAAAATTATCGTAATAAAATAAAATTCAATCGCAAATAAAATAAATGGATTAATAAATATTGATAAAAATAGTGCGCTATAAAAAACACGTTTTCCAAAATATTCAAATCAATTTACAGTGAAATTATATAATTTTCATACTTTCCCAGCGGGCCGCAATACATTTTCGTGGACGCAGCGAGAACGCACGTATTTCGCTTGCAAAACCGCGCACATCTAAATCATAGTAAGCCTTGTTTATGCAGCTGCAAATTATGTCATTACTTAACAGAGGCCCCCAGTAACCGTAGCCGTGGCGACTACCACCGCGTCGGCAGTATTAATGATTAATTGAACACTTTCTGTTGGACTATCATTAACAACCGTTACTCGGAATCCTCATAAGTCTCGGTCGGTCCAGACACGGCTAAAAACAACTTTTACTTATCTTCGCGTTACGCGCATAATTTCTCCTGAGATTTTCTCGCAATCGGTGCAGCTGTCGAGAATATATTTTAAATATTGTAGCGATTTTTTTTTCTTTTTTTTCATGTTGCAACGTGCGATTCGCGCCTGAAAGGCTAACATTGCTTTTACTTAGCATAGAATTTAGAGTTGTTCATTCTTTTAATTCAAAATTAATTTTGAAATAGATCATTCTTTTAATTTTAAATTAATATATATAGTGAACAAGAAAGAAAACATGATAATGTAAGATATAAAGATTTTATGATTCGTTTATTGAAATCAAAAATTCGGTGCGATACAATCTTTCGGCTGTCTATACCAGATATTCATTGGACGATAAATTATAAAACGTTTTCCCTCATAAAATATCGTCGATATTTGAAATTCCGCTTGATTATTTAATTCAAAATAAATATTCAATAAATTTCCCAATATCTCTCTCTCGATGAAGAATAGTTGCGGACATACGTGGATGTGCAGCTCGCATCAGGATTTAAATCGAAAAATGAAATTCGGTGATTGAGCAAAATGTTATGTATATAATGTAATATTTATTTTTCTTTAAACCCAATATTTTAGTCATGTATTGAAATGAAAATTCTCTGAATTCCATAGCGTGATGTTCGCGATTGTATAATCGCTCACGATTCCGGTACCGCGCGTTATCCGCCTCGCTAGACGAGGTTTCTGGACAAGCTGCATGGCATAATGGAACTTCCTGACATTTGGACGGCGCGGCGTGCCCATCCTTTGTTCCAAACGTAAGAGAATGTCATCCCTTATTGCAACCACCCTTCGGCATCGGTCGACTTTGGGGGAGAGTAAAAGGCCAGAGGATGGCGAGCGCCGGTCCGTTCGATTGGACGACCACCTCTCGACCCCCTGGCTAACACGTCGGCCAACGTTGGAATGCGAGAATTTATTCCAGAACATTCCGTGGGGTGAACGTTTTCTATCTTCCGGATCTACCATCCGCAACCTCCATCGACGATCGGAATATTTCCCTTCCTTTTGCTCCTCGATATCCGCGACTTTGCCTTCCAACTTCTGTCGAAATCGAAATCGCTTTTGTGTCGTAGGCGTATCGTAAGAATTCTCTCGCCAGTATATGTGTATAAAATGCACTGTCTGCTTGATGGTATACGTATTGAAATGTTGATATCGTTTGAATATAATTTTTCACGCTAAATTGACAACGCTAAACTGCAGAATATTTATAGAGCAGTTATTTCTTAATAAAAATATAAAAATGTATAGATTATAATTTCTCAAAAGAATGTAAAATTTTATATGTATATATTTTTTATCATATATCTGTGTGCATCATATTAGGAAGAAAAATATGAATACGAAATTCTTATCGCTTTTTAAGAATAAGAAGATTATAAGTAAAACGTAAATCTCTTAAAGTATATAATTGGAGTCAACATCATCAAGTATATTAATTCTCCGGCAATATATTAAAATCCGGATAATTTAATTTTACCACGTAACTAAGCTGCTCTAATCATCGGATTCAAAACACGGAGATTATACGCGATATTCGATGCAAGGCACGTAGTTGTCACGGCATTTGTCGTTTACAATTTCGCCTTGTCTCGCCGGTCGATTCGTCGTAAATTAAACAGAGCGCTTTTACGTCATGAATAATTTACAATATTGCTTAAATGACTGATTTTAAGTCACGCGGACTGGCGTGAACCATAAGCATCGTTCGTGCAACCATAAAATTTTGCCGGTGCATTCGTTGCTCGCAGCATCGCGCGCAAAATCTACCCTTTCGTCGGGAGGAGGAAAAACATCGGTGTAGAGAAAAGTTAGAACGTCCCTAACATCTGACCCTGCACCTCCGTTGTTTGCGGTTCGCAGACATTTGTCAGTTGATCGCGCACCCACCTCGTCGTTTTCACACGACCATCACGCCATTTTCTACATCGTAGCGTAAAATTGGGATCAGTGGATCGGTATAACGGCAAAGACCAATAGCTATTTTATCTCCTTTTAGTTTTTATTGCTTCGCTCGTATGAAAACGTATAGAAAAACACGGTTAAATTTGATCAATAACTCACATGTTTTTTAATAAATATTTTGAAGCAGCAAATGTTTTGCGATAAAATATACAAAAAATATAATCTTTAAATTGCGTATTAACAGTATTAAAATCGTGATAAATTATGAAAAAAATGAGAGATATTTTAATGTAAAAAAAATACGCATACTATTTCCTACATTTATTTCGTATATGATACTTTAAGATCAGTACAGAAATGGCACAAACTGTACATCTGCATATACATACATTTCGCATTTCAGATTTTACTTTTTCACGATGTCGACTTTACACGGAAACGCGTATAAGCGAAAACAACAAATAAATCTTGATGGGCACACGTACAGCTTGAAAGCGTCACGTTTACCGGCTTTTAAAACATTGCTCTTTATTCTATCCCTTATTTCTCTGCGTCCTTCCTCTACGAATGTTTCGTAGTAAATTGTGGCTGTCAAGCGCAGAATTTCTAAAGAAAAGGATTACAGAACACGCGGGCGTAATCGCGTAATTTTCATTACACGAGAGTGTTGAATTTCCTATGCAACGTTCCATTTGTGCAACTATACGAAATATGATGTTTTCCAAATATTGATGAGTAAAATATTGATGACGCTCTTGTTGTTATTTCTCCCTTCGAGAGACGAAATTAAGCGCTACTGAAATGTGTAACAGTTTATTAAATAATTACGTATGTTATATCGAGTTGAGAGTAATAAACAAAACATTGCACGTACAGATAATAAACGAATATTAGAATCAGAGTTTCGACAGATTAATTCTATCAGTTATTTTTATACTTTATGGAAAGAGACTTGAAAATTTAATAATTGTTATGTTTTGCGAAAGTATATATATCTTACACGATTTATTGAATAATTATGATAATCGAATTGGGCCGAACGGCTATTTATATTGGGACTTGTATGTTGAAAGTTCTATACCTAACACATAGTTAAATTGGAGCAATTCGATAGCATTACATTCGGAATGTAACATTGGGAGGAGACCATATCGGAGCCACGAAATCGCATAATCACGCGCCGGCTGCGCGCGCGAAGCCGTGAGCAACGCAGTTTGCCCCGAAACAATTCAGACCAAACAACGTACCCTCGTTCCCGATAAACTGCAGCTACTACATAATTCTAGTATCTTGCACAGTTTGCAGATCGCTGAGATTTGTTGATCGTTTATCTCTCCAAGATTGTATCATTTTAATCCAGCTTACGGTTCCCCCAACATGCAAGAACGAAAACTTACGAAACTTTAAAAATATGTAGAGAGTCTCTGTAAATATGTCTCTTAATAAACAATACGCTCCATTTCTGCTTGAATTTATTTTGAAAAAGTAAACTGAAAAACTGAATTATATCTTTAGTTTTTTATTCAAACAAAAACGAGAACAATTTTGCAAAAAAGTACTTCTTTTAATAAGATTTTTAGTGTTTTACTATATCTTTTAATAATGTGTACTTTTGAATTGTTTAAGCAATTGCTAGTTATATTAAAGATATTAAATCTTATTAAAAAAACTAATTTTTTTTTATAAAATTTTATATCTTTTCTAAATCTATCCTTTTATTTATGTGTAATGAATTAATCGTGTTCGTGAATTCAGTGAACAAAACCAGCAATCATTTATTAAGAGAGATTATTTTTAAAATTATACATTTACAATTCTTTAAATTTATGATTAGGAGTTTTGTTCTTGTTATATCTAAACTTGATTTAGTGAATTTTATTTAAAAATTATTTTAGATTAATTTTTTAAATAATTTTATTATCGATGAACTATATATAATAAAATATAATTTTAACGAAGTTGAAATTAATTAAATTAATTTATTTATTGACAATGTTTTGTTGATACGAGATTATTGAACACTGGAATGGAGATTGTAATATATACTGTATGAAAAAGTCTGAAGTTTCGTTTAATCAATTTTTTATTTTTGGCTGAAAAAAAACTCGAGCGAATATTGAAACTAATATGAGAAGCAACAATATTATTGTATTATACTATAAACATTTTATATCACATATTAAGCCTCGACATTATTATTTAAAACAACGCAAAGCGAAAATAATCAGCTGTTTTTTTTCATAAAATTGATCCTTAGTATTTACAAGTAAATTGTTAGAAGTAAATTGTCTTCTCTCGAATGGAACGGCGAATTGTAATGGTGTTCTCTATCGGTTTTACCACGAGCTGTTAGGTTTGTGTGATGTTGTTATCTAAAAGCAACTCCATTCTGTCTGTGAGACATTAAACGCCATTGAATGCCGATAACGACTTCCCGATGAAGTAAGTTTAAGCGATAATGTGTAGACAGCCTTGTTCATTAGAGCATTTAAACAAGTGAAACAATAGTTGGTTTACCGCAAACGGAATTCGTAAATGATTATCAATGATTGCGAAATGCGTCTATCAATTAATGCGGCGCCTATCAATTGCGTCCGATAATCTTCATTTTAGCTTTGAGCTAATGTACACTAATTGCTTCTAATTCAATTGGAATGAATCAATGTATCGCAAATCTCATATATGTGGTAATGGTTTCCGGGAAAATTATATCCGATCTCGTGTTCTGTTTGATCTGTTTCAAGCGTCATTTTTGCAAGTAAATATGCATTGTGTTAGTAGAGAGACTGTAATAATATTCAAACAATAACAAAGCCGGAAACGTTGAAGGGAATACGAGAAACAGCAAGTTTCAAATATTTTATCGGTCCCTTGGTACATCTAGAACAGCGCGTAATTACTAAAAGTTATGTTTAATTAGGAAACTTCGATATAATCATGCTTACATACGTGCAAATACCGTATACTTTGTACCACATGTCAATGGAAAATAAACTCGTTAAACTCTGCTCATTCAACAATACATATACGTTTTGAACAGAATTAACAATTTAATGTTCCCGCGACTTTTTATTATCCCTTATGAAGTATCTCGGAATAAATTTTATGACAAAGTTATACAAGTCGATAAACTGATGTTCAAACTTTATTTTTTTTTAAATGAGAGAACCTAAATTCTTTTATGATGTCAATTTTTTAAATATATATATCGAAATTGAGATATTTAAATTTGCCATTTATGAGATATTTAAATTCTTGCATTTCTTTTTCGTAATTTTCTTATTGTAGTACCTACAAAATTTATAATTATTCTATATTTAAGTACATCTCGCTCTAATTATAATCATCGGTATATTCTTGATGTTATTAGATGCATTAGCAACCACTGAAGTTAAACTTTAACAGTAGTACACGGTGAGTAATGCGCCTATGTCGCACGCAAGGACCTTATCGTTACTATTCTAATGTATGGTGCCAAATGGTCGACCATTAACTATCCGATGATAATGAATCGCTTAAAATACGAGCACGTAGTTCCGTACATGCGAGCCGCGAAGTGCGAGAAGTAATCAGACTGTCATCACCGAAATATATCATCGTTCTATATTCGTTCCTTCACTCCCTCGTTCCCTCGCTGATCCTTTTTCCCATGGTTTTTTTTTACATCCGTTTGACTATTTCCAATCGCAGCAGACATATTTCAAGTATCGTAACTTGAAATAAACCGAATGTCATATTCTTTACGATAATATGTCGTAAATAAAAATTTTTATATTTTTTTGTAATTTGTTCATTAAAGTATTTTTTTATAATTAAAAAAAAATCATTATTTTATTCGAACGTTTTAATATGACTCGATGTTTCTTCCGTCCTGCATCTCGCACATTATATTTCGGCAAATATGGGGCTTCGAGATACGAAGGGAAATTTCTTGCTTGAGGAAGATGGGCGAGAAATTGGAAAACGACGAATGTGAAAGCATCGAAGTCGAGCACAACCGTTGGATTTACCATTTGCCGAGTTTCCGCACCTCGGTGCCGCATTTACAATCGGGCTCCGAGGTGCAGGAAAGCGGCGGGAGGGTAGTCTAAAGGCGGCTAACAATAAGTCGAGAGTTTCAATTATTCCCGTGTCAGAATACGTCACGCGTCGCCTGTGTATTAAGAAAATGCCAGGGCGTGCGGGCCATGAATCGAATCGGGTTCTCGTTTCTCCGGGGTTACATTTGTAGTGAGTCACCGACTTACAACACGCGCGTCGCGTGTATACACGACTTTCGCGTGCACGTGTGCACGTTTATATGCGCACACGCGTTTCGCGGCACCGAATTTATCTTTCTCGAGAAAATTAGAAAAGGCATCCCCTCTCCGTTCCTCCATCCCTTCTTGCGCTGGCACTCGCTACCTGCTATTCTCCCTCTTAACTGCCACCCCCGCGTGTATCCCCCGCGCGTAATTCCCCGCGACTTTCCAGAAAACGATATATCAGGAAGGCGAGATGGGGAACGAGGCGGAAATATGTCCGAGGATAGAAAGGCTGACTTTAACATAGTATAGGTGAGTTAATAACCTTTCGTATTGCACAACGATGCGAAAGAACGAAGAGAGTAAGTATGAGAATAAGTGGCCATCGCGCGCGCGTAAGAGAAGAACCCCGTTGAGATATATTGCCCCGTCGTTGCGAGTAAGACACTCGAGGATCTCGCGGCTGCCAGGTTGTTTTGTGGCCGGTCGAGTGGGCTATTTGATTCGCTGCTCGGAAATGGCGAATCTGTATTGTGGCGAAAATTATTTTTATGGAGCAATATCGAGGATCCAGCGAGCGTCGAGTAGAAATGGCGGAGTAATTTATTGCAGATGAGCAAATTGCGTGGAAGATACTCGCGGATCCTTGAGAAGTCAAGTTTAAACTTTATATATGAAATTTTATATATATATATATATATATATATATATATATATATGCACGTATATACAGGGTGTCCGATTCGTGAGGGACCAAACGAAAAGTGATGATAGATTGGGTCAAACTAAGAAGAATAGTCTTCTACCATTTTGCAAAATTCGCAATAATTATTAAGCAATAAGCAAAAAGCGGTCTACCGCTTCTCATGCGCCGGGACATTTTTGCTTAATAATTACTTAATAATTATTGCGAATTTTGCAAAATGATACAAGACCAATCTATCATCATATGCATGTATGCATGTATGTATATATGCATACATACATATGTATGCATGTATGCATATATACATATGTATATGTATGTACATTTTTGCTTATTAATTATTAATTATTGCGAATTTTGCAAAATGGAGGACTATTCTTCTTTTGACCCAATCTATCATCACTTTTCGTTTGGTCCCTCACGAATCGGACACCCTGTATATAAAATTATGTGTATACATGTATATTAAAATACATATATTAAAGCTAATTGAAAAGTTGAAAAATAACTTCGTGGATTCTCCTAGGAAATTGAATTAAGCAGTAAATCTAACGTCACAATAAAAGAGGAAGACGCGAATGGAAGCTTAGTGTAATGAGATGATAGAATTTTATATCGCAATCGAAAAAGTCTGCAAATTTCATAAATATTATTATTCTTGTTCGTAACTCTGTGTTACGCGTCTACTCGATCATAAATTGGACAGACGTAAGCCGCTTGAAATAATAAAGAATTTTTTTTCCTGCCATTCTCGCGCACGCGCGCAGGCTTGCCGGAGAAATCAAGAGGAGGAGTAATCCGGGGACCGTGATCTATGCGCGAAATAATATCGCCTCTGGTGGAAAAAGGGAAACCGGGAGGAGGTTTATGCACATATACATACATTTTAACACAATTTACGTGACTCAATAACGCGAAATTAATAATATGAACGTAAAGCTGCAAAACAGTTATTTTGAAACATGGAAAATTGAAACAAACATATGAATTACTTGAGATATACATCTTGGAAAGAATCACCTAATCGAACGATCAAAATTAATCAAACACACGAATTAATAGAAGTTTAGTGAGAACTCGATGGGCTTATATGTGATATGATTATGGTGATTTTTCAAATATATGAATGTATTGTCATAAACGCGTTACTTTTAGAATAAATCCATAGTTGTTCTGTACAAGGGTGAGGATAAATTCTCTTTCACATGCAAATAAGACGTTACGAGTGCGACACTTAAGGTGCAAGCATCCTCGACACGCACCAATGTGCACACTACCAGGTACTCGCGACGAGGTATCTGGAAAGGCGTCTCTCGTTGTACACACTTGAATCTACATGACTTTCTAACGCTATTATACAGAATTCTGTTATGAAAATGATTTGAAGTTCTACTTGAGTTCTACTTAATTGATTTATATTATAAATCAAACATAACACGCACAATATTTGCACCTTATTTATTAAAGTAAGCTTCTTTAGCATTAAAATAAAAAAAATAATTATTTCTTTTTCAAATTAAATAATTTTTAAAAAAATTTATATTTCCTATCGAGATTATATTTATCATACATATGCAAAATAATAAAATTATATATTACATGTAACGTATACATGTAATAAAAATATTCTATCTAAATCTAACGATATGATGAGTTTTTTGTAATATGTATCCATGTCTTATTTTTTATTGAAAGAGATAAAATTGTCTTTAATATTTATTTTAAATACATTATATGTATAATGTATTTAATGTATTTAATCTCTGATAATGTAAATGCATGAAATAAAGGATATCCCTTTTCGAGCTTAATTTTGCCAAAGATAAATGTTACAAATGTCTTCCACGGATGTGCATCAAGTCTGAGAATCAACTTCCTTTTGACTTCCTGTCACGCTTTGTACCTTCATTACCTACAAAGCCTGGCTTTCAGACTGGCACCGACACTGTTGAAGGTGTTACGAGGATCAAACTGTGTTATAAACGAGGAGACTTAAGAGATCGTCAATTTGGTACGCCTCTTTATAAAAGAAATCCGATCTGTTGCAATTCTAAATAGTGTAATTTGTCATAAATAATAGTTTTTTAATATAGCACCAATGAATTTCATCCCTTGATGTTTTCTACTCAAATCAATGTTAAAAAATATTTTTTCATTGGAAGCTATTTTTAATATTTTAACAATACGAAATTATTTGTGTATCTTTTTATTACAGAGTTTGTCGATAATTAAAAATTGAAAAATGTTTTATCTTTGATATATATCTCTTATGAAATTCCCGAAAGTGATTAAATAATCATAACGACGATTACACATGCAATGAATACTTCATGCATGTATGTTGGATTGAATATATTTGATAACGTCCTGAATGACGAAATTGCACTCCATATCAGTGCATACAGGTGGATACGTGTCAATGCTATCTGCACCGTGCTTTTGTAATACGCGGCTGCGCATGCATTTGCATGCAAGCGATGTCTGGATGTGCACTCGAAAAGAGTACGACACATTGTAAATCGCGGTAGAGAACGAATTGCGAACGTTATTGTGCATTTACCGGAGACCGATCGCCCGCGTCGAGTACCATTTATCGCTCTCTTTCATAGAATGTTAAATATTATTGATTTCTTCGTCAATATTCACAGAGCATGCGGTGTCAATCTCATATTAAAAGTTCTCACGGCATTATATTTTACGTTGAATTCTCCAATCAATTCATGCGTGCTCGATATTCTTTAATAAAAATTGGATATTTTTTGCTATTTTTAATTTTCAAGATTAAATGGGATTTTTTTGCAACAATATTGGAAGTTAATCGCGTACATCGATATCCATCCACATTTTATTAACTTATCTCTCTTATGCTGGTACATTCACAATATTCAAGCAAATTTAATTTTTTCTTTGGTAATTATTTATTTTGATTGTCCATTATTCTGTCGTACATGCACACATATACAAAATCATTTATATTATCATTTATAAATTCAAAGACTAGTAGTAAGCAAGAGTAGTGAGCAAGCATGATGAAAACCAGGACACTAGAAATCATTATGCTAGAGCAGGGCATAAAATCTCAAATTTCTCATCTCGGCATCGTTTTAAGAAAATAAGGAATGTACCTCGCCGCTCATTATAACATCGTAAAATGAAGTGCCCGGACGTAATAATTTCATCGCGATAATTAATCGCACACTAGTAAGATAAAATATCGAATCCTCTTACGAATCCTTTTATCGACCGACTTTCCACTCCTCGGTACTGCTTATGGCGAGCGTATTGAACCATCGCTCAGACCGCATGATGACGAAGCGCATAATTAATCTACTAATTCATGAATATTTCCGCTTCAGTCAGGCAATCGCCGATGTTCATCTTCGCGTGAGAGCGAACCGATGAACGAGTCATACTTCATCGTCTCACTTCGTTCTCTTCCGCAAAACTAATATCGTCTCGTTAAACTCGGGCGCATTAAAGTCAACAAAAAATTATAGAGTATGCAAATCTCTTCAATTATCTCTGCAATTTTAATTTTTTTACACGTAAATTAATTCTGCAACATACACACGGATGATATTTTTTTTCAAGGAAATAAAATATAAATTACGTAAAAATATTCTCGAAGAGTATTATATAATTATCTTTACAGAAATATATTTAAATATGCATCAGATTACATATGTATGTATCGAGATGAAGGTAAAAATTTAAATAATCGTCATTCATAGAATATGACAAAAATTTGCTTCAAATTTGTTCATTAATAAAAATTTGATTTAATAATTAAAGATTGATTAAATAGAAACTTAATATATGTTAAGCGACCGTTTTTATATCATAACATTTTATACTACGAGTCAAACAATACGTCTGTAAAAAAGAGGAATGTTGTAAAATGGTGCGAAATGGTTCTTGAAAGTTCGATAACAGATACGAACAGCATGGCAGAGGATGCATCCTCTATAATTCTCTATTAGTTTCTCTGCCACTCCTCGTCGCTCTCTCATCTTAGTTGGCTGTTTCTGAGCACCCATTCATCATCAAGTGCCACTCGACTCGTGCGTTTAAAACTAGAATAGTACTGGGGTTTATGCAATACGATCCTCTAAATTAAACCGATGAACTCTGAAGTTGAATGGATTTGCTTACATTCAATTCAACGCGGTCTTGATTACATATTTCCCCGAAACAATTTCTTTTCTAGTGTATTTTCTAGTGTGTTTTGAATAAGTAAAACGATACGAATTTTAAAATACTATCTAATCGAAATATCTTGATATATTTTATATAAGATTTCGTGTCATAAATTATTTTAAATATTCTTTCTTGGAGGAAAAATTAACATAAAAAAATAAATGTCGATTATTAATAAGATATCTAGCTTAAAAGAATTTTAGATGTTAATCTCTTATCTCGAGCTGCACAAGTTCCGAGAGGGTAGCTTCAAAATGTCCGCATCACTGGGGGGATGACTTGAGCGAATTTAGCCGCGCCTTATCGTTAATTGAGCATCCAGCCATGGAAAGCGTATTTACCGCGTCTTGTAACGCGGTAGAATCGATAAAATGGAGAAGAGGACAGCCGTTAATTCTCGTTAAGCAGCAGTGACGGCGCCTGCTCGCGAGACAGGCGGAGAAATAACGAGAATGGCGGACATTCGGAAGCAATTCGAAGGCGAGGCGAGGGATTCACGCTCCTCGGGAATGCCGAGACTCTCTTCGCAACTTTCGTCCCAAAACGCGCGCCCCCGCGTTCGCGAAAAACTAGTTGTGCAAAGTTTCGCTCCCTTCGCGTCGTCTTCGATCGAAGGGCTTGTTGGCGCGTGCAACTTCCGAATTCTTTTACGTGGATGTTTAGAATTTATCGATGACGCGATAAAGTACTGCTGTAAGAAGTTTAGCGTCTCGCCGACTGTATCGAGGCGACCGAATGCTCCGCCGAGCGGAACCTCGCGAGATATTTTATGGGGACGATTCGGAATTGAATTCGAGGCATGTGTCTAATCGGTCGTTTATAGCTATTTACGTAACTTTCGTGTTACACATCTAAATTTATATATCAAAAAGTAAAAAAAAGTCTAGCATCTCTAAAAAGATTTAATTCATTTAAAAGGATTTAATTTACCATAGGAATTATGCGACTGATTATTAAATATAAGTGTATACAGGGTGTATCGTAAAAAGATTCCACTAAGTAAATAGCGTTATTCCTGATTAAAAACCGAGTCGAAAAGTCCTGAACCATTTTTTTTCCAAGATTCATTAAATAATTAATCAGATTTAAGTATTAAAAAGATTTCTGAAAAGATGAATTGTTTAAAAATTAACACAAAACAGTTTATTTTTTTGCTTATCCAAATCTTCATATGTTGATAACGAGTAAGTTTGTCTTTTTATTGGCGCGATTTTACTCATTAATTATTGCTTTATTAAGCATTATGGAAAAAATGGTTCAGGATTTTTCAACTCGGTTTTTAATCAGGAATAACGCTATTTGCTTAGTGGGAGCTTTTTAAGATACATCCTGTATATTTCAAATTTTAATTTAGTTGAAAATGAAATCGAGCAGTGATTCAATTTTTGCAATTAATTTCGTTTGCAATTAATTCTTACACGTGTCGATAACGATAAAACTTTTCTACTTATCGATCTATCTTACCTTTTCGAATCGGAAAAGTACTTTTCTTTTACATTCGCAAACGTGACAGCTGATTTTCGATGTGCACGTCGCAACGAATTCTTCCGTCGTTCGAGATACGCCAAAGAATTTGTAGCGACGACGATAATTCAATGGAGCTCGTCTCGTAAATTTCCATCATGAGATTCCTTCTTTGTAGCGTTAGTCGACTTCCGCTTCAATTTACGTCGGCTCAACGTGACGGATTTAAAGTTTACCGTCGTAAGAATAGACGTTGTTAATTACGATCGCACTTGGCACTTTAAAAAATTCCTTGTTTTATTAAAATCCGAGTATGCTTTACTTGTGCATCGCGATCATAGATGAATACGTCAAATGTATTAACATGGATAATGAATAATACTTGGTATTTAGTACACAATTTGATTCTTCCGATGCATGCGCTTTGTGCCTCGATGATGGACGGAATCTCATAATCCTGCAAAATCGATTGCAATCTCGACGGATTTATTAAAATCGTCGATTGTCGACGACTAAGCCGATTATATGGGCGTTCATTCGTCGTTCTCGTTCTGGTTGATTAGTAGACAAGTGAGTGATATGGCATACGCAACGTATATCCTTTTGATGACCCAAGTCGAGGATCGACGATTTCGAATCTGATGAAAAAATATATCTCGAGATTAGTCGCTGTTCGTAACTATCGTCTGCTAGCTCACGTTTCTGCTTCCGTTGATTTCCACTCTTCTGGTCATTTTCAATAAAGCGATTTTTAAAAGAGAAGAAAAATAAGTTACAGTGAAAGAGAGAAAAAAGAAGAGACAAGAATATCATCCATAAATTCATATGCTTCTTCTGCTGTTGTATAATTAAGTATTCATCTAATTAAGAGAAAATTGCGACGTTTAATTATTTCTTAATTAACGATTGCGATCGTTCACAATTTGCGACGCGTATGATGTTATTTTCGATAAATTCGCGATTATCTGAGATTGTCTATATCTATTCTCATTTTTCGAATTAATCAAAATTTCTAAAATTGATTAAAACAACTAAAGCATGATATAAATTATTATTAATTATTATTATTGGTAAATTATTATCGACTATTATATGAACTTACATTCTCGTGTATTTGAATCAACTCTCGATTAAAAGGAATCCTTTTGATTTTAATGATAACGTTTCTCATTAGCGAGACTGAATGTAAAATTAAATAAGTCTACTCTGGATCTCAGAAATTCATTAAAATTAAATCAGATCTTGCAGTAGTTTACTCTGAATATTTTACTGAATGTTTGACGTGTACTTTTCTCCTTAAGCATTTCAAATTTACCGTAACATTTTCGTTTCACGTCCTGCAAATCTCGCGCGAAATTGCTTTATTTACAGAAAAAAAATGTCAAACACCACTATACTTACCTAAATGGCCGGCGAGGCATCGGATATATATAACCCACGTCGAAGTAGCTCTTCCGCATTACGGTATCTCGACACCTCGGGATATCGCGTTCTCGCATTGCTCTCGATCTCATGAGGCGTCGACAAGACCGGCCGTGACGTGAGGTATCACTTTGCGAATGACAAGGTCCGCACATCGTCGGGGATCACGAATGTATGCTCGTCCATATGTACGATCAATTTGGCAATACACAGTCGGCTACATCTGGGATCTACCGACCGATTGCCTTCCTGCATCGTGTCATATACGGAGTGTCTCGATGAGAAGGGTTTTTGATCCATCAAAAGATGAGATGATATGATCGTGACAATATCGCTGCGAACATAAAAGTTCTCCTCGTCAAATATTTCTTCAATTTTGAATCGAATCGAAGTGACATCTCAGGTGATCCGCATCGAAAAATGTATAAAAAATTTATTATGAGTAGTTATGATAAAAGAAATTAAGCGCATATATTTTCCTAGGATTTACAATTATTTTTCTAAATATTCTTCTCTTTTTAACACAATGTACGTTTGTGAATATCTTTCAATAGATTAGTAACATTATCATCTCGGGAAGGATCAATCTCTCCTTCCGGGACACTGCGTATATACTTCACTGGCTCCTTGCAGCACACCGGATGCATCGATCTAGCCTAGTCGGCTTATGCACGTGGGTGTGCGGCTTGCCCGTCAGCAGATATCGGTATGCTGTCCCAATTCCAAGTTTCGAGCAATCGACGGTCTCTCTCCCTCTGTCCTCCCTTCCTCTCTTTCTCTCTCTCTCTCTCTCTCTCTACCCAGCTGTATACAAGGATGTTCGACGTCTGTCTATCGATCGCGATCGCGCGAGTGGATTCGGAGGCTAAACGCGAATCCCGGTATGTGGATGTCCGTTTGAAAGCTGCAACTGGGAGATATCGTAACATGCCAAGACGCCGGATTGAAAGCCAATCAAGGCGAGCCCCAAAGGAGCTTGATACAGGACAAGTTGAGTAGGCTACACTCTGTGCTTTGATTTCTGACGAATTATGAAATCGTCTTTTAATACATGTTTTTTTTTATAATGTTGTCAATTTTCTATTAAAAACCTATTGACATCAAGACTACAAACTGTCATTTCCTAATGATAATTTTCTTTATTATAAGTATCGTTCATAAAATTACTAGAAAGATAGTAATTCTCGTCACGTACATCTTGAATAAATATGCGCGGTTTATCTTTATTCGTTTCGGTGTATCCGCGAGCTGTTTCGTTACAGTGGAATCATCGAATGTTTAATCAATGACTATTATTTTAATTAAGCTCAACGAGTCTACATGGAAGGTCGTGTACGCCTGTTTGAGTAGAGAGAAAACTCGTGACAATGTTTAATGAAACGGGAATACTCAAAATTCGTTAGCGAATGTATTTGATTATTCTCTTCCACTGCACTATTATTGTTGCACACGAAAGGTGAAGGTAATATATATTACATATTTTAAATATATGTTTTACAGAGACAAAATATTATATTAAAATTAAATCTGACACTCGGAAAAATACGAGAAATAATAAAGTGACAGAATGAAAGATATAAGAGGCATAATTACTTCTGACGCTTTTCGCGAAAGTCGCTAAATTAAAATTATCCGAAGACTAATTTCAGTCTTATGAGCCAGTTGTCGAGTGTTCAGAGAATTAAGTCGACATTTGGCCGACCGAAATTAAATCCATACAAACTTTCGACACGGCACGCGATAGTCCAGGCGAGAGTCTCTCGAAGTCCTTGTTCGTACTTTCGAGAGATCTTGCGAAAATTAGCACTAGCGATTCAATTCCGCCGGAATTAATTGTCTCCGCTCCTCGCGTGATCTTTGATTAATCCGGAAAACGCACGTATCTGCGTATATATCGAGTTTAAAGCTGACCTACGCCAACAACAGGAGCGCCTATTCGAGCATAATATTTCAGTTTAAATAAGTAATCGACCCTGTTTAACATTGACTAATATCTCGGCACACGCAAGCACTTAATTGTTATCGGAAATTAATTAATCGTCCAATTTAATGCGACAGATGTGTTACGTATAAACTGCCTTGGTCGCTCGAAACGCCGAGCCAGAGGATTATGTATCCAGTAGGTATATAAATCAGATAATCTCTAGTTATCGACGATACTATAGTCTTCATGAAAATCACGAGAGAGAGAGAGAGAGAGATTTCACTGAACGTGTATGAACGTTACAATATGAAATATGCTAATAGGAAACAAAACTAGTCTATGAAATATTCTCTGTGTCTCTTTGTCAGCCTTCACACACATACACACACACACACACACACACACACACACATCTCTTTTCTTATATTCTCTTTAAAGAATTTTTTTATAACATTTCTTAATATTTTCTCAGTGATATTTCCAAGTAAAATGCATTCGAACCGTAAAATGCACACTTTTCCAGCTGAAGGAGTAAATCCTCTTTAAAAATTCGCTCACGCTACGACAACGTGGTCTCCGATGACATCGCCACGATTTTACGTAATATCCATGCCGACGCATAATTTCCGTTATGAATTGATCGGAAATTGATCTTTAGGGGTGCGCCGAGTCAATCGATGCGGTCTTCGCGGTGAATCCGGAGTGTCATTTTGCGTCTAGACCGATCGACAATCTCGGCCAGCGCAGAATGCTAATACCACGCGAAATCGCCTCGTTCCGTGCCATTATCGTTCTAATGACAGGTATTTCAGTGCACAAGTGCTCGAATCATCCGATGGCTCCGTATGGCACATCACCATGCAGCATGTTATCGTTTTCTCTCATTTTTTTGTCGTCTCGTCAAATGTTCCGAACTAATCGCAAAAAGATTGCGACAAATGAAATACTCGTTTTTCAAAAGTATGAAGAATAATCATTCTCAACGTTTATTCTTATTTTTTCGCATTATCATTTAGTTCAATCTCTTTTCTCTTCATTTTTTATCTCATTTTCGAAAGTAAAAGTCATACGAGCAAACACGATAATATATTTTTCAACAATAACTGCTTTGCACTGAATTAGCAAATATATATATATACATCATAAAACATTATTCTCGACGCTGTCATAAAAGCAATTTTTCTAACGGCAAATATTTTTTTTATTATGGCAACTCATATTTTTACAACTTTTGCAACAAATTATGTGGTACGATAACGCGACAGCTATGACAGGTTAAAATTAGATCAACATTTCTGCGGCTTACGGTGTTTCCTGTCATTAATTACCTGCCCGGCGTTTCATACCGAAGTTGTTTATCGCGAAGGAAAAATCGCGTTGGCGGTCATAACGGACGACGGATACGTCCCGCAGAATTTATGGACGCTTTACACTATCGTAAAACTGAGGGGATGAAATTGTAAATTGGAAAAAAAGGTACGTTACATGGCGGCTGGCACGCTTCGGCGACCAACAATACCTACCTACGTCCGAATCCCAGAAGCGTTACGAGAATCATTTTTTCGCAGAATGTGTGTGCGGAGACTCCGCGTGAGTATCTCGTAAAAATTTCATGGGAAAAAAATTGTTCGCAGGCTGAAAAAACATCCATTATACATTCTGTGACGATATCGGCCAAATTTCATTGCTGATAGAGTTCGATTATTAGATAAAACGGAGCTTTTACATAACATTGTTGACCAACGATGGGAAAAAACACTTCTATAAAAGTCGTATTTCCATCGTAATCACTATTTATTTTATCTGTTAAATATTTTTTTTATTATTTTTTATTAACAAGACAAACAATTTTTCTCCTTTTAATCGAAACCGTACACGAATAATGTACAGCTTTGGTACATAATGCAAATAATGCAAATACGACAATTTTTTATGCGTGTATTTCTCTTTTAATTCGTATTAAACTTTTAATCATACATGTATGTTGATAATACATGGAAAAATATGCAAAAAACAGTTTTCTATTGTGAAAAAAATGGAAAAGTGTCAATATGGATTGTTTTCATAATTTTTTTCAAAATGTAATTGATTAATATGATTACTGCGTTCTTATTAATTCTCAGGTAATAATAATTAAAATTCTTACTGACAACTATGAATTTTCACACTCGATGAATAATTTAATTATAATATGTTATTGTCTCTTACACAACTGATCAATTAACACATTTTTTAATTTAACATTATAAGTCGCATAGCACTATATATTTAAAAGTTTTATTCAAGGCTAACTTTACTATAACATTGAGTCTATTTTCAAAAAGATTTGATCTGTTTCAATTGAATTATCCATCTTTTTCGTCAATTTTTTTAATCTGAAGTGATAAAAGTCTATCATTGGATCGCCCACTGAAAAAAATGAAGAAATGAAAATATTTGCAACAATAAACATATAAACAACAAATGTATGTCTTTGTATTAAATATATATAATTTTTAGAATATGCAATATATCTTAACATTTATACTTTTAGATAATATAGATTCAATCTTGTGAGATTAAAGAATAAAGAACATCTTAAAAAGATGCTTTATAAAGCTTATCGTCCCTCACTTTTCTGCCGCGCATCAATAAAGTGCATCGCCTTTCGATCAGGAATCCTCTATTCGCTTCCGCTGGAAACGCCGTCGTGGAAATCCTTGGTTCGTGAATTTCGAATAGAGCCGATGGGATGTGGCCTTCACGGCGACGCAGCTATTACTTCCGACAACCCCGCCGTTCGATTAATTCAATCTCGATCTGGAATTAAAGGAACTCGCGTGGGGCGGGGAAGGTAAAAATAACTCTTGTGCCGAGTGGGAAATCACAGGAAAATCTTCAACCTATGCAAACTCACTTAAGAGATAAGTTTAATCCCAATTCGGTAGTAAAAGATGCCCATATAGTGAGACGGAAAGTAAAAAGGTTTTCACATTTTTATTTTTTTATGTATGAATAAAACGCACGATTTTGCGACACTATAAACGTCACGCTGTAATTTTTTCACGGAAGCATTAAGGAACCAATATTTATAATTATTCATATATCTTTTTATCGCATGAAATTATTCTATATTTCTTTATCAATACCATAGTGTTATATTAAAAGATATAAATATACGCGATTGAAAGAAACGATTAGAATTCTCGCAAATAATTTACACGCGATAATTATGTAATAACTTACATAAACTTATGATAAACTATTCATAGATCGCTATGGACGATGAGATGCTTTATTAATTGCATCGCGGAAAAGGGCGAAAAAAGCGAGCTTCTAAATCCATCACACTCCATTATTCTTGCAGTGAATCCACTACGTCTGCGTTTATTTCAGAGTGAGATCGAGAGACATGCTTCCCTTCTTCAACCAAATTCCAAGTCGTCGTGAAGAAATATTATGTAAGCGAGACGCGCGACGAAATGTTCTTCCCGCTATCAACCCCCTCGTTTCTTTTCACCCCATTTTATTCGTCCCTCGAGTGCTCTTAATCTTCGCCTCGTCGCATTTCCCTGCGACCATCGCTTTTGCCCAACCCTTTCCTTGTATCTCGAGAACACTGTGCGACTCGCACGTGACTTTACGCGCGAACACGCGAGATTCGTCGAAGTTTATCCCGACCATACGACCATGGGATGGTCGTAAAAAAAATGTTTCAAACCCGTACACACACCCACACACACACACACATATACGCGTCGACTGTACGTAAATTGCGAGACCGACAGTTATGGTTAAACGAGGGAAAATTTTCGTGCCCCTTTTCTGTTTCCCCAGTAGAAAAATATTCCGCGAAATTTGTACATGTCGCAACTTTAGAGTAAATTGGTATGCACATATATTTCTACTGAACACTAGAAAAGTATTTTTTTATGAAAAAGTTCATTAAGTTTAGCAATATTTTGCGTCAGTATTCATCGCCACGTTTGTATTTGACGCGTATAATGTGCAAAATAAAGACAAATATGTAATATTATATACTCTAATATTATCTGAAAAAATTTCCTTTTTTTCGTTTATGTTAACTAATTAACGTCTTTTGCCTTTTATCGCATCAAGAAAATAAATGACGTGAAATTCATTTATATCATGGATTAAAGGGAGGAATTAAAGTACACAATGGCACAATACAGAATTTCAAGCTCGAGCATGCGATAAATTTACGAGAACATGCGTTCCGCCAAAAGTGGGCTATGCTAACATTTTTATAGAATCGTTTGATTTTTTTTATGAATTCCCCATCCGTCGAATCGACATTCTATGTATTGTCATAAAAGCTGCTACCAACACATGACATGCACGCCGCTATCGCGGTCATCGAGTATGAAACGTATGTCGATCACTTGACGACTCTCTTCTGTCTGTTGATAAATTACACTGTTATCGGTCTACGCGTGAACACGCGAGAAATAATGCGTCACGTTTGCCTGGCGTAAAAATCAATTTCCATTCGAACGCACCGCTTCCCGACCGTAATCTGTGACGTTCAAATTTATCGTTTAACGATTCCTCCAATGTGCGTGCGTTTAATCGAAAACGTTTGAGATATCAATCTAGTAGCTAAAAAAAATATCAGTTTTGGCGATTCAAGCAATTTCAAGTTGTTTGTTTATTTTATCAGAATATTATTTACAATATTTTTTCTGAGAAAATATATAAAATCAAGACCTCTGAGTTAATTTTTCGCTGAAATAAAAGCTTGAATCATTGGTGATTCAATTTTTACAATGCTTATTAAAATAATTGTTTTTATCATTGATTGTCTTTTAGTTATTAACACGCAAAAATTATTTTACATTTTTTATCCATTTCTTCTACATTTTTATTTGAATCGATGCCTGCATCAAGGCTCGTGCCCTATTTCAATTCAGTATGTGTCCTCAACGACTAAAGCATGATTCTATCACGATTCCGATGATAAGTGAACGGTCGATAGAGAGGAGGAACATTCTCGCGGCTAAAAAAAAAATCAATATGTTCTGGCAACCGTGGCTGGTCTCGTTTCCGATTTCCTCGGCCTCATAAATACGCTTATTCCTCCATGGCGCGCCAGGTTAAGAAGTGCGATGCAAAAGTGCATTCCGCAAGAAAGAAACTGCTAAGAGTAACGGCCTGACAGTAAATTTACATTAGAGAGGACTGCGGAGGACACGGGAAAGCTCTTTTGGTTTTGAGCTTCTCGCGCCTCTCCGTCTGGTATCGATTATGCCGCTCCTTGTTATAAGTCGACGATGCGTATTTCATATTTTCCTTCATTCAGATTCTTGTAATTACAGAGCGCTTAAGATTATGCAATGGACCGACTTTGCCAGAATTAAAAGAAAATATTTTTACTACACATTTAATTCCTTTTTATTCGAAATTTAAATATGTTACTGTACACTTTACTTACGGATTAATCGTAGAATCAACGTAGAGCGTATCATAGCGCTTCGCGATAAGAACATTGTCCCGAAATTTATGAGAGATAATGTAATTTAACGTGACATAAGATCGCAGATATATTTATAGTGTCGGTGCATCGAGAATTGGATGGATAATGAGATAGCTGGCGCTGCGAAATGTTTCCCAAGTGCAAAACTGCATGGTAACTGGTAACGGAGATAAATGGAATTCTGGCGGAGATAAAGATGAAGAATCCGAGGTTGACGGCAGAGCGGTTTCAAACGCGGGATGGCACGTGTGGCTCGTACGACGTGACATTAATGTCTCCTATATCAGCTTGATGCATGCGGTTCTGTAGACGTGGGGCTTAGCATACAGGTCACGCTAGACACAACTGCAACCACGTGGATTACACGAGTGGCACACTTTACCTGTAAGCCGACACGTTTGGTATTAAAAATAAAACCTATGGTGATGCGGCTTTTGCGGAATGTGCTTCGCGGCTTCATGCGTATGTGATCAGTAAATTTAAAATGTTAATCAAAGAGCCGGCGAGTTTCTCGTAACGAATCACCCTTATCGTGTAATTTGCGTTAATATATATAAATTAGTTATTTTATTAATTAATTTTATTAATTAGTCTACGGAGACTTTATGAAACTGTAGAACTTTAATTAAATAGTAATGTTAAAGCGCGCGTTTATATCCACAAACGTAAGAAAAAAGAAATCAACTTAATCTTTTGACTCATTCTAAGAGAGATTACTTGAGCATCATTCCGATGTTTCATCCTTAAAGTGAGCTAACGCGAAACATCCAAAGCCATAAAAAAAGCGTTAATTAAATGCCCAACTTTATTAAATTGCGGCATGGCCGTCGGGATTCGAGCCTCTTCTCTCTCTCTCGCCATTTTCCACGGAGAAAGTTTATTTTACTACCGCGGCGGATGAAAAAAATGGCTAAACTTTGTAAGTTATCTCCCGCTGACCTGGTTTGGTAAAAAAGCAATACAATTTGTCAAGAATTCTGGAATGCTAATTAGCATACATGATTCCGCGATATATTTACATACAATATGAAGAGAAGAAGCGCAAGTAGGAGAAGAAAGATAGAGATTGAGAAAGATAAAAAAAAGAGGAGATAAAAAGGGATGAATTGTATTCTCTCGGATGCATCCATTCGAAATACAGTCGTCCAAGCGAGCAAAAAGGTCGATAAGAAACATCGTTTCGTTAAGTGTCGAGATCGCTTCAACCTTCTGGCGGTGGTCGAGCTTTGGCGGTTGGGGAGAGAGGAGGGGGAGGAGAGGGTGAAAACGACAGTCATCCCTGGATTCTTACCATTGTTCCCTATCTATTGGGACCGGTTTGCTCAACCCTTTCGCCAGCATCGAGTCTATATCGAGGACACTAATGCTCGCGATACTCGCGTCGGATTCTTCGTCTTTGTTTCGCGTACAATGGGTTTTGTTTCGAGAGGAATTTCGTTGGGGTGCCATAGTTGATTCTCCTTACACACCGTAGTTGTCGATGATAATGCATATAATACAGTGCCATCTTCGCTCCCTCCTTTCTATCTCAATTTTTCAGAGAGAGAAAAATGAAATTGAAAATAATTGTTATAATACTTATGTTATCTCACGTTGCTTTTTATGAAATTTTCTGTGTAATAAAATTACAATTTAAAATTAATTAATGCCATAATAAAATTTCTTTTTCTAAAAATACGATTTCCTTTCTAATTTTATCATAAAAAACTATCATAAAAGTAATAACGTGTATCTTCTTAATCAGCGTTTTTGCATGCAATACCGTGTACGAAAGCAATGACTCATAGATTTCTCTTATTTCGTACAAAAACAGGAGATAATCGAAGTCTTCCCCGAACAAAGTCCTTTATACATGGCATCGAATTTGACCGTTTCATGAGATGTCGGTCCTGTTTCTGTAGAGAGGATTGACGCAGCAGCTGCTATTGTTGTCGGTTAATTAAGGAAATTGATGAAAGATTAAGCAGTTCCTCTCTCGTCTTGCTCCAGAGCTTCTAGCGTCTTACGTCTCTTCGTGTCCCGTCTTCCCTTCATTCGTCTTGTAGCCGAGCATGATTGAGATATTGTGCTCCAGAATTGAAGTGCTCTAGACTACGCATTTCTCCAAAATGAAAAAACTCGTACGTAGATTAGATTCCACGCATGAAAAAATTCCTTTCTTCCCCAGAAATAAAGAATTTAATATTTTACTGATTTTTTTAAGTAATAGTATTGATAATTTCGATATTATTTTTCGCGTACATAAAGAATACTATATATATTTAATTAATACTACATATATTTAATTCGATTAGTTAGAGTAAATAAGCGACTGTATAAATTTAATTAAATACACGCAAATAATCAATTTTCCAACAAGCGATTAAATTCTGCAAATTATTCAATGAATATATATCTGTTTTTTTAATAAATTTTTTTACTTATTATTATTTTTAAAAAACGAGAAATAAATATTCATAACATGTGCGTAATACTTCCGAATTTTGAATTTTAGCAAAGAATTTGATTGCACGGAGTCGGTATTTAGTTGGATGTATTGAAAATAAACGAACGCAGTTAGTAATTATAAATAAATTTCTGCAGAACGCACACATACACACAATATATTAAACAAGTTCAAAATTAATATAGGATTATGTTACATACATTATATGAATGGACGATCTCTGTGGTTTAAACACTGTAATTTTCACGTAATTCAATATTCTATAATTTCAACGATGTTACTGAAATCTGCGCGCATTCTTTCGGCGTGTTCACGTTCTGTTCTATTGCGATCAGCCAACGGTAGAACGAATATGATTTGCAAATATTCAGTCGTTGTAATTTTCACAGATTAAATAATTGCAGCATTAAAGATTATGTTAAACAAAATAACATTTGTATGCGCGCCAAATTTAGTTATGTGAGAGATATAATTAAATTTTATTATTTTATCAATTTTTATTATTTTATCAAATTTTTACATAATTTTGACACCGCAGAAAATAAAAATGAAATAAATAATATATATAAATTCAAGACAAAAAACGAAAGTACCTGCAGAAAGTGTAAAGTTAGGAAGGAAGTGCATATTTAAGGTCTGTCCGCTGTCTCTTTATAGCGCTTTTAATTCTTCTCGCGGCGAAATAAAAATGTAGCGGAGATAGAGCGAAATATATATATATATCTCTTAGATTCAGTTAAGTCAGAAACCCATGTTACTATGTTAAGTGGATTGCCGCGGAAACATTAAATTACCCGAAAGCTCGCGGTCCGGTTTGCAATTGTCCGAAACCGCCACGAGTGACGTGGGACGAGCCGACCATTAACAAGAGTTTAACAGTATATATACGATGGTTGTTCCATGAAAGATTGAAGCGAACCATCGGCTAATTAGATTTACCAAACTGGTCAAATTTGCTGCGAAATTAACCTTTTGCAACTCCAACGCTTATTAGTGCACTCTATTTAATTGCACGATACGACTGAAAATCGAACGCGAATTTCATATGCACGAAAAATTGCATATCGTTACCTTGATTTCGCAATTCATCACAAATTTCAACATTATCGTGGTAAAAACTTTGAAAAGATATTTACATTCGATGTATCCATTACCAAGTTTCGTCCTTCGAATACTCCCGCTATACTAAACTTTAGTCTTTAGTCTTTTAAAGTCTTTAGTCTTTCTCTAAATCCAACTACGTATTTCAATTAAGAGCAAAAGACGTTGACGAGGATTGTTCCGTCCTGTGCACAATCTTTTAGCGGCTCCTTCACTCCGAAAACTTGGTGAATTATCGTCACTCGTATAGAAATTGCGTATCTTCTTCTTCTTGTCCTAACAATATTTAATCCCGAGATCGGATCGGTCGGCACCGCAAATTTAATACCGACGTCATGTCCAAGTGTCATCCCTCCCACTTTGTCTGCTTTCGGGCAAAGCCGTTTCCGCAGCTTCACACAGACAGTTTCTATATGCAAATCTACTCATAACTCAACGAAAACATATCGGACAGGTCCGGTGTTCCCTGCCGCGTGTATTCCCGTTTCTCCTGTCGTTCCCCTCCCGCCCTTCCTGTCCTTCTCTTCGACTCCGTCGACTCGAAATTCCTGCTGAAGCTTCGCTGGAGATGGAAATCGTAGAAAATTCAATGCCCCCTATAAAATTACGACAGAATATATAAGAAAGAGTCACCCTATGTGAGAACTCCTATGCAGTTCATATTTTTACGTAGATGACAAGTAGACAGTTTCTCATTACTTTTTCGAGTCTATTTGTTATCAGTTTTATTTTTTTCGTGCAAAAATAAAATAAATACACAAATGTTGTATCTATTGTTGGATCTATTGAATAAATGATCTAATATATTTTCCCCAGCTTGAAAAAAATTTGGAAATAATAATGCACAGAATTATTTATCATTTATTATTTATTTTTTTATTTATTTATTTTATTATTCGATAATATTATGAAAGCATAAATTATATCATAACGAATTTAATTTTACACTCAAATGAGTAATAATATAATTTATAATACATAGCTATATTGAACAATGTAATATTGCACTTTCCAAAAATATAATTTTAAAAATTTCGAAATAATTTTTTTTTGTTTGTTAACGCAGAACGAGTCGTTGCGTTATTTACAATTCTAGAAAACGTTCCATCTCTTACATAATAATAGTAAGTCCCGCTCGTAAGGACTTACACAAAAGAGGCGGCATCAGTTAAGATGTTTCTTGAAAGTATAAAATGTATCGGACAAGCGAATCTGATAAGCTGTCTCGTGAATAATAGACTCGTTCCTTGCAAATAGAAAATGATCACAGAGATATGTCACGGAATATCTCTTGACTTCTTTTGCTTGATCTTCGATAGGCTATAAAGTCCGTCTTGAGGTACTTTGGCTTTTCGATGTGAATAGATGGTAAGAGGCATAGAATTAACATATTATATGTGCAGTGGGAATATAACGCGTGGCAGACAGATATGAAAGAGTGACACGTTGCAATTAGAAATGCAGTCAAACGTCATCCCATCTGCATTATAATGCCGACACCGCCCCTATATTTGTTACAACTGCACTTTTTTTGTCATTTATATTTTCGTTACTATCTGAAAAATCACATGTGTAAGTTAGAAGAGTTTCGAGATATCAGAATTTTTTATTTTATATATATATATATAATATTTTTTAACATAATTTACACTATATTACATATTGAAATGATAATTATTACAACGAATTACGCAGCAATGGCAAAATTAAATTGAAATATCACATACATCTCGCAGTTAATTGAACAGTTATAAGTAAATAATTCTCTACGTCCTCATATTTACGCAATATACATCATTTGGGACGTCATGAGATTTTCATCAATTTACATATCCATATCAAAGTGTCCTAATAGTAATACATACATCAGCAACTCGCTTACATTGCAGCATTCGCATGCTTTGCGGCAATGACCACATTAATAATGCGATTTTCGTTGATAATAATCATGAAATCACGCACCTTAGTAATATTGCGATCAATTTTGGTTATTTACACTCACGCAAAAGGACAGTGAATAATAACAAAAGTGGAAAGGGGAATGGCAAATCTCTTAGTGATATATCAATCTCTGCCATTCTTCATTTATCATCTAATCACAGCGCAAATAATTCTTCAAATATTAAAATCTCTGTACGTTTGATATTTCAAAAAATGATTTAATATATAATCAGCAATAATAATGGAAAAACATCTCGATAACGCTGTCGTAATTCATTCTTGAATCTGCTGTCGGAATAATTCGGAGGAGATATAAACAGTTTGAAGACTGGCCGAAAAGGTGAATTAAAAAAAATCTGTGCGATATGGATAACGAGATTTTAGCGATCGATAATCATTATCTCATCAGAAACGTGCGAACGTGTCGTTTCATGATGAATCGACGTTAATCAGTAACTCGGAAATAATGTAACTTCGGCGAACTACGTCCAAGCGCATCGCGATGAAGTCAGGAAAGTGCCATGACAATGACAAATTAATGCGAAGCAAGGTACTCTCCGGCGCGAATGCATACTTAATCTCGCGCGAAAAGTTAAAGCACGCTCGCGCAAATAGACGTGCAAGTCGATCAACAATTTCAGAGTCCGCGAGGTTCGGCGATTACGCGCGTAAATAGCATTATTGGATGCTAACAGGCTAAGTTTTAACTTGGTTTCTTTAACGCGGACGAAGAGGCAAGTGTCTTTTTGTTGCTCTCCTCGAGAGCTTTTAAATTCTTCTTAATCTCCCCGAAGAGTTTTTCTTTCCTCACCGAATAAAATGAGAATGTAAGTGTAGAACACGCGCGCGTTTCACGGAGAGAAAATGTACGGAGGAGTAAGAAACCGTTAAATTATATGCAATTCTGACGATGTATAATTTCTGTTAGATACATGTATAATTGCGTGATGCTGTTAAATAGCATAAATCAAAGTCTAATCATTATTCGAAGCTGCATCATATCCGCTGCATCAGCGGCCCGCGAATCCTGCCGACCCGACGTGCTCTGTTTATCTCTCCCTTCCTCCGTTTTTCTCTTTTTTATTATTCACTTCAATGTCTCTTTTTGCACTTCCGTGATTTCGTTGCAAACAAACGTGCGATCTCTGCGCGCGATCATTGTCCGAGCATCCTATGCATTCGTCAGAAGGCATTTCCGGCTTTGCGTATCATTGCATCGGCGCATATGCAATGAATTTTATGAGAATCACGTGTGTGTCGCGTAAAAAGAAATATTTCGGCGACGCGCTTGCGCTCGTAAAACCAACGGAAGACAAATTTGTCCCGGGAATATGCACAATAAAACAGTCTCGGTGAAAGATTACGGTACATTTTTTCGCAATTTACGGAACGGTCGATTTAGTTCACGGTTGATATAATCGATATGTGTGTCCCGATATATCATACGGTGTCGACCGTTATTTCCGTGTAATATATAAACGTAGTATAAGAAATATCGTGGGAATAATCACCGTATTGTCTTGTTCTTTCTGCTTACATACAATGAAAAACCCTGGGGATGTCACTATGACCTTGCTTTTATGATCCTGCTTTTAATTATTTAAATAAGATTATGAATATTAATTAATTTAATTTTGCACATACATAAAATATGTAATTGCACACAGGATTACACAGTGTTACGATTGTCGTTCTATTACACAAGTTGTGTGTGATAAAAGGGATGCGCTCCGCATCGTGACTTCTCGGATTGCTAGACGAGGGTTTCCTAACCGAAGACGTTAAACGGACCATCTCTCTATGCGACGTCTTGCATCCAACAGTATGCAGTTACACGCACAGTTAAACCTGTAACACGGCGTTATTAGATTGCCTTCACCGGAATCCGATACGAGAAGCCGGAAACCGATATTACTGGCAGCGCGCTAATATTGCCAATATGTCACGGGCGTGAAATTGTCAATTCCGATCTGAGACACGGCATAATTACACGCTGTGAATGTAAAATGAAATTACACGTTAATAATCTGTATTTGACTACAACTGAATCTGTTGCAAAGTCCTTTGTTTACAAAATTATTTTTGCGAATAGACGATTGAAGAGACATCCAACTACACTAGATTACTATAGCACACGACGAAAGATTGGAGGGAGGAAGGAAAGGAGAGAGAGAGAAGCGGGTTAAAACAATAAAAATATTGATTCACACGCCACTTTTGCTTTCAACGACCCCTCGGTGACTGATCGTATCGAGGGCGCTTTATCGAGTTTTATACGGCAAAGCGGGTGTTCGCGGCATCACGTGGCGACATCGCCGCCGATGAAACCGGATGCAACAGCTTGCCGCGGGCTGTGCCGTCCGGGCTGCGTTTCCGGTTTAATTCGGTAATCCGTGAATTAATATTTCATCAACGGGCTTTTGCACGCGCTTTCTCTACGTCCACCCTCCATCATCCCCTTTCCCGGCGCATTTCCTTCATCCGCCCCATTTTATACTCCCCCGCTCGATTCGCCTTCTTTTATCGGACGTTTTCGCGCGTGAGATCGACGCTATAAGCTTAACGATCCATGCCTTCCGCGGAAAATACTGGCATTCGAATCGTAGTAGTCGGGGAGGAGGGATGGAGAGATGGTTCGGAGAAGAATTTGCGGTGAAACTAACGATCGCTTGCCCGCTTCGGCGTACAATGCGACGCATTAATGGCTCTGCTGCACTTATCGCCATTTACTCTTTGCATAGGTTTTAGAGCGCTTACTACCGTTTTTCCATCGACAATCGATGGCTGTGTACTTTCTGCTGTTTGATACTTCAAAAGTAAAATCCGCTGACTAAATTCTATATCGTCGATCTCGTAATTCTATTTTTAGAATGTAATTACACAAATCAATTATTAATATATATATTTAAATCAGAGATTTATTTCAAGTCTTATCCCATATGAATTCAGAGAGAAGAAGGATATTATATTAATATTTTTTAATTTGAAATTAATTATGATAAGAATGAACTGAGCGAATCAACTACATATTCTTTGACTAATGAAGGTAATTGCTAGATTTGCGTTTTCCTCTCGCGCAAATAAGAGCGATTTTAAGTTCGACCACGTAAGACGGCGAATCGTATCGAGGTCGTGTGTCCGCTAAAAGATCTCTGCTGTCATCTTCGAAAATGTCGCACCATCGCGAGGATCGAAGAAATCTAATGAGCAAGACTCGATGACCTACATATGGACCTACATACGGCACAATGCATCCCCCGGCAAAGGTACAATGCAGCAGCGATACGAGAGAACCTTCGCCAACGATTCGAAATCAATACGGTGTATATCGATGATGTGTCAGTACGGAGAACGGACCGTCTTTGCCTTACAATTGACTCCCACGCCGAAGCCAAGTGCTCGGGGAGAGACGACAGTCGTCGTGTTACAAAGGACCAAGACCATCCTGTCGATCCCGGGAAATTGCTTGGATGGCATGGCGATGTTGAACGGGGAACGGAGATACACAGTAACTGTGTTATATCAGCGCGAGATATACTATATTTCGTTATTTGAACGTATGTCTACATAGTACGGTTTCAAACGCGCGTAGAGTCTCCTAAATTAATAAAATTAATTTATTGAACGACAACAAATATTTATTATCAACAAATATTTATTATTGTCTAATAAATTGGGAGATGCATCGTTCTATCATGATGTATGAATTTTCGTGATGGATGAATTTGCCGAATTCGTATTATAGTTATGATTTGTCGGGGACTTTAAAATATCGTAAAGCACAAAAGTATTTTCGATTGTTACGATATCTATCTACTTTAATCGAGATGCGTCAAATTCTAATGGAAAATTGAACGACAATAAACATTTATCATTTAATAAATTAGAGATGCGCTTGATCATGTAATTTTTCGAATTCGTACCATAGTTATGATTTATCGGGAGCTGTGAAATATCATAAAATATAAAAAAAAGTATTCTCGATTGTTACAATGTCTAGTTTAATTGAAATGCGATAAGTTATCATGACATAATTCTGATCGAAAATTTACTTTCCTCTCTCTTTCTTTCTATTAGCAGAATGAAAACAGAGCTTTACGACTGAAAGAGCCCGCGTCTCTGGCGCTCTCCGCTGGCGGGAATTCTGGCGGCTACGTGGATCAGGATGGCACGGCCATTGTAATGTCATCCGAGCTCCTGCCAGCACCGACCCCGGATCCGAGAGTGACGTGGAATTACTTCGACGAACAGGGGTGAGTCGGCGATCTTCCCTCGCGATAATCAGCTTAACGGGCTACACTTCGAACTTTATCCACTTCGCGGGCATATTTTCGTTGCCGTGCTACGTCTTCATAAGCATTTCAAAGGCGTTCGAGAATGCAATATTAATCCAGTTGGCGGCGCGACTCGACTCTTGACTTGAGTTCCGAGAGTTGGCACATCTCGGCGTTATTAATTATTTCGCACGTTCGGCGCAAGAATCTATTATCTTCGAGAGCTCCATCCTTGCATTAACTTTCCACCGAGCTCCACCAGGAATTGCATCTCATCGCGCAGCTTCTCATTCTAGCGACATTTCTGCATTATTGCCGACCGCACATTACACTGGAATGTCTCATTCCCTCAACGTTATTCGTCGGCGTTGTTATCCCGCAATTATAACTGACCCGAGGTGCCGTTATAATCACGTTATGATAAACGCTGCGTGTGTTTTTTGCGTTCCGATGCAAGGCAACTCCGTGTATTCTGGGTTGACATCGAGATTTGAAACGCGCGAAGGAATAACGACAAGATATAGTGTAGCGATAATTTTCTTTACGCAACAGGTACGTCTCGAGAGGGGGTCTGCGCGCAGGCGAGGATCCATACGCGAGGAATAAATTCAATCAGGAAGCCTCCGACGGTCTTCCGAGCAATCGTGACATACCCGATACTCGCAGCGCCATGTAAGTAACTTGTTACATAACATTTGCCAATATATTACGCTGTACACGTTACGCTGTATATGTAATATATATATACTAATGTCTAAAATGAGCTTCATAAGATGATGTATTATGTGTTTTTCTCATTCTTCGGAATTTTAAGAAATCCGCAAGACACGCTCGAGACATGATACGTCCCGCTCTGCAATATTTATTCCACTTGCCTCGTCGATTGAGAAAGTCGGAAGACATGTCTCGATTGCTTACAGTCACAAAATTGTCTCGTGGAATAAATTCTCCAGAGCAAATAGACGGCAGCTAGACAAGTTTCTCGAAGTGTCTTTAAATAATGTATCGACCCGTACAATTATTGAACACGATTTACCGTCTGACAATCCTCTCGCGAGACAAGTACTTTGGGATAAGTGAGAAGACGACGAGAACATATGAGAGGGGACACAGAAATTGGCCTGTCAATTCGTTTATACATTATTATTGACAGCTACGTGATTCTCTCGGCGGATATTATTCCTTGGAAATGATCAGCAAGATCGCGGCCGTATCGTTGGAAATTCATGCAGTATCATGATAAAACCATGTTACATTCAAATCGTCAAGTGACAGTTACTTCGCCGAAGAAGAACGATGAGAACTCGTGAATATCGTAGAACAATATATATTTCCTCTCGCCTGTAAAAATGTAAAATAATCATATGCAATCATCTATAGAAGAGAACTCTTATCCAATTAATCTGAAACGAATGATTGATTACCGTACACGGTTTCTCGATATATCTATTTTATTATGATCATAATTTTTAAAAGATGCCGAAGAAAGATCTCATACGTTTTCTCGTTAACGTGTACACGATCAAAGTAAGATGGAAGGAATCCATTTCCGTTGTCGGATATCTTCAGTAATTTCTTGCGGAAAGTAATTCAACCTCAATCTGTTCCATCTGCCATAGCTTCATTAAAAAAAGATAATGATACGCTGCGAATGTGCCGCGAAATATTGAAGCTCGATAATTTGAAAATTTCAAATTTGGAAACTTTAATTTGATTTTTTTCACATTGCGAAAAAAAATATAAATACAGATAACGCGTATAAAATTAATGAATAAAGTAATAACGGAAAAGGATCTTGCGGACTCAATAAAATTGTAATTGGCAATTTCTTCGCACCGTAGAATCACGAGATTCCACATCTAGCGAAAATCCACTTGACCCACCTAGTCGCAATCTATCCTCGTATGCTGTCCGACAACGCCTTTTTACATCATGAAAGATTCAAAGGCGGCATAAAGTTCCAATACGTTCAGACCGTTGAAGAGTTCGAGTTTGCTCCCAAGAAAAGCGATAAAGCCGCGATCATAAATTCTTATCGATACACATAGATCATTGACATCCTTGTTACATGTCAAGCGTGTTAGTCGTTCGAAACGTCCATCCCTGAGAAATCTCGCGCGAAACCTTCCCGCATTTATAGTCTCTGTATATGCTTATGATTATGTAATATAAATTATAGTCGTTTCAAGATACTTGTTATTATCTCTTATCGCGCTGGAAATCACGCGAGAATCTATCGTTTGTCATTCGATAAATATTAATCGGCCATCTCTTTTCGCGATATATGCGCTGTCAAGGTATATCGATAATTAACATCAGCAATGTTATTTGTATTATTTTGCGCCTCGATAAATGCATTAATTTTCACATTGCCGCACGTGCTTTATTAAATTGTCGTTAATTAAATCTAATTGTTATTATAATATGATTACATATGCAAGTTTTTACATTTTATAATGAAGTGTCTTAAAAAATTCAATAAATATCTAGAATGATATAATTGATTAGTACACATACATATATATATATATATATATTCTATTTTAATATTTTAAATTGTTTACTATTTAATTGATGATATTTGACTGATGGAAACGTTACAATAATTATCACATTTTCAAGACTGATATCATTTTTTTTGCATTATTCACGACTTTATTCAAACATTGCAAAATATAAAGAATCCACTTCATCGCAAATCGACATTTTTCTTCGCGGCAAGATTAGTTCCGTATATATTTGTTTGAAAAAAAAAAACATGTTGAAAAATGTCTCTGCGAATGGATGGAGAAATATTGCGGATCGTGCTATAAATTCCACTTCAGGAAAAATCGACGCCGGAAACGTGCTTCGCTGCGTTCTTCGCGAGGTGAATTCTTGTACGTCTATTCTCGTTCGCGAACGCGAAAGCGCAGGAATTCAAAGTCGGACAAAGTTTCGCGCGATTTCGAGCGAAAAAAAAAAAGATGACTCTTTTCGCTCTCACGCCGAAGGTCGTGGAAGAGTTCTCCGATTCTCGATCCTGAATTCGCGAAGAAGCGAAGGGCAGCAAAACGACGGAAATTGGGAAAGCAATAGGATTGAGTTTGCGAAGTTTAGAGGTCCTGTGCTTAATGGTATTGCCTGCTTTTGTTGCCCCGCGCGTTCAATATACCGCTAATAAAAACGTGGGCTGCTTTAATGTGCTCTCTCGCTTTCGTCGAGCGTACGCGAGTATCGTTCGCTCGAAATTTCAGTTTGTGCATGGTCGACGAAGTATAATGTAACAAAACTTGGCAACAATCGTGTGAATCCACTCGATCTGGAGATAATGGAATTGTTTGGAAATAATTTTTTTGTACAGCAAATCTTTCTGTTCGAAAACAATAAAATAATTGGAATGGTATTTTATGATAATCATATTCTTCTATTTGAGAGGGAGAGAGAGGAATAATCGCACTTTAAATAATTATATTTCAATATTATATTATTATTTAGATTTGACATATTTCGATTAGAGAGACCAAAGCGCAACCCAATCCTATAATTAATTAAATCATTATTGACACCGCCAATATTTGAATATATATTTGAATATATTATAATAATATTGTACATTTTACAACATATAATATCATGTATAAATAGATAATTAATGTTACTAATACTTATTATGATTAAATTATTCTGTATAAATATGCATATTCAAATTTTATTTACATCAATTTGTGACATTTGTCCTAAATTAATATGAAAATAATTGTCTCTTCACATATGTTATAAATAATATATATATATATATATATATATATATATATATAATATATAAATTTTCAAATTTATAAAAATGTATGATATATCTTTGCCCTTCTCTCTCTCTCTCTCTCTCTCTCTCTCTCTCTCTCTCTCTCTCTCTCAATGTATGAATTAAAAAAAGAATAATTTATATGTTTGAGGGTTAATATGAAATTGCTAAAGAGATGCCTTTGTAGTCATGATTGCTTTGATATCGAGCGCTCAATATCCTGTTCATCTTGAAGAGCTTGTACTGGCGAGTTTATAGTGCAGCTTCGCTCTTTCTTCAATTCTTTTGGCGCTGAAACGACTAGACTACCAACCTCTCAATTCAAGATGATCTAATTTCCTGCGCCTCGCAACCGTCTTTCGCCTGCAGCCGCAACATGCATTTCACGCGGACAAACATGATAGTGTCGGCGAAACCTGTCAGCCACGCGCGAATGAACGTGATTTACTATTGATATACATATTCGCTCTCATATGCTTCTCGATTACGTGATATCGCGTGAGACGATATTAATTTCACTTCAAAATGGAAGGAGATTCATTCCGTTTTCATCCGTTTCATTAATTTTATATAACGTGCTCTCGGAACGAACTTGGACTCGCGTGAGTTATCGGATATGATGCGTGATGTAAGTTTTATTTTCTTCCTACGTATGAGATATCGCCTTGATTTCTGATAGACGCGAAAATTCTCTTAGTTGCGGCCTCATGAATCACAGCGAGGAGAATCTGAAGCTGCATAAACGGTAACTGATGAAAGTATAATACGTCAATCGTGAATTTTACAAATATTAGCTTAGGATTAGGAAAAAATATAATTCATTTTATTTTTTTTACAAATATAAGAAAATAACGTTATATATGAATAAATAAAGATATGCATATATAATTTTATATATATATATATATATATATATATATATATATACTTTAATACAATTTTGGGCCGGGGAATGACCCATATAAATGGGTCATTCCACATCAAATCAGCCACCTCCTCACCCAAAATTGTAAAGTAAATTTAACTTCTAAGGTACCAAAATTTGGCTTGAAACATCTAATTTTTTATGCCATCTGGCGATTTTGAAAAATGTCAAATAATGATGTTGGTTTTGTCAGTTAAATAAAAAATGGTACCTATTTTCGTGTTCAAATCTTTATTATTTTTTTACAAATGAAGTACAAAAGTCATTTTTAATGTAATTTGAATCCAAATCTGAAGTCAGAAAAACAAAATTTAATTTTTTTAATTTTTTTATTTATTTGACATTTTTCAACATCGTTAGACGGCATAAAAATCTAGATGTTTCAAGAAAATAAAAATCTAGATGTTTCTAAATTTTGGTATCCATATATACTAGTTCAATGTTTGAGCAAAGTTCAAACATTGAACCGTCGAGCATATACGAATTTACAAAAACATTTTGATGTTTTGTAAATACGCTATTCGTTATCGAAAAGTTATTTTCTCTTATAATTTTCGTTATACATTTCCATCCATACCGATAATACAAAATTTGCATGTTGCATAAGAAGCTTGATATACTCGATATTATTCATTAAACGTATTGCTTTACATTATTGAGATAAGATCTTGGGAGAAGCTTGTGATGTAAATCCATTATGTGATTGAACTATGAAGAATCTCTAAAAAAATAAAAACCGACAGAGTACAATAAAACTGAATCAAACCAAATAAAACCGTATAAATCAGTAGTTCATTCAAAGTAAAGATAAAAAAGAATATGATGCGCAGGAAAATTGCAAATATTATTTTTTTAAGAAACAGCGCAATATTTCAAGAGATTTTTTAAATCTTTATTTGGATGTGTGAGTTGTGTATGCCGTCACGTGAAGAATTATGATCACGCCAAAGATACCAACCTCTATAACAAATGTCAAGAGAAAAATTATAGGAGAAAAATAGTTGCGAGAGGTTGCGGATCCGTTTCGTAGCGCGATAGAACTATCTATTTGCCTGCCTATCTCTTCTGTCTGACGTAACAAGATTTCGCTACTCGCACCGTCTGACTATGCACTTGCAGTTACTACTTCGTAAACACGCGCGATCTATTATATTTAACGTGAAAATAATCGATCTTTCAATAATTTTGGAGATTATTATAAAAATGATTCTGCTTTTAATAAAATCGAATACTTTACATATTTATTCTGTCAACAAAGCCAGAAATTTTATACTAATTTTGTTAATTATTTACAATGACATACTTTTTATATATAATTAAAATATAATTAACATGATGCTACGCACATATCCTCCTAAAAATATAAAATTTATTCCACAAAAATTTTGTAACATACATATCTCGGCATATAATTTATTTATAATATTAATACTATAATCTCCTCTCTCTGTATTACATGTTTCGATACTGCACACAATTTAATTTATTGTTAATTGTCATTTGTAAATATTAATATAATTAATTATAAATTTATTTATAATTAATTAAATTAAAAAGTAAAATTAAATAATGAAAAGAGAGACTTAAAATTATAAATTATATTTTATTTTTATAAAAATCAAAGCTAAAAACGATTTTTTAAATTTTACATATCACTCATTAAAAAAAAATCATTTCACAAAAATTTTATAATATATACATATTTCAATATCTCAGTATATTAAATTTATAATATTAATAGTATAATTTTTCTGTATTATAATGATAATAATTTTTATATGAAGTTTTCATTTTTTATATACTCTTTTTTTGTATACTTGACTGCATGTAATTTAACTTATTATTAACTGTAATTTCTAAATATATTAATTTAATTAATTTATTATAAATTTATTTATGAAGTAAAATTAAATAAATTATTTATGAAGTAAAATTAAATAAAAAGAGAGTTTTAAAATTCTGTTCAATTTATCACTTGATTAATTAAAAAAACATATAAATAGTCTATAATATGTTAAGGAGATATAAAATCTAGCATAACACGGACAATCAATTTCAGCAGAAATTCTGCCTCCGTGCAATTTATTTCTATAAAGGATGTTTATATCCCTGTGTATTATTTAAATTCAATAAATTATGGAATACGCGAGATGGACCGTTGGTTACGTAGTTTTGCAGAATCTCATCTAGCAATGCGTCATGTTTCCTCCTATTCTTATGGATTAATAATACGGTCAATCCTGGAATGTGCCATGGTACATGTCCTCATGAATTATAATAAGGGTAGCTTTATACTCTATTATGAGATCTTCTGGGGTAGGGGTATATGCGTTGTCGTTTGATGTATGGGGTATGCGTAGTGGTTTGATGTATGGCGCCGTTCCCTGTTTCTCCGGTCCTCATTTTGCGCACCGGCTGTTTTATGTCTCTTGCATTATCGATCCGCTTCTCGTCTCGTCCGTTGCAGACATAGAAATATTTAATTTCTCTGTTTGCGACATCCCCAGTTGGGTGGATCGCAGTGATATGTATATATTATGTAACAGCTCTAGCGCTTTCCCAAAAGATTCTTCCTATTGACATGTTAAAGTTGAGAGAATGTTTCCTCATTTGTCACGACGCATTATCATTTATATAGAGAAATTTTTTTTAATTTTATAACTTTTTTGTTTTATATTTATTTATATTTTATATTTATTTTATTATTTATTTTATATTTATATAGAAATATCGTTTTAAAAAATATATAAAAAATAAATATAAATAAATAAATATAAATAAATATATAAAAATATTTGTAAATAAAAAATAATTAATTTGTTACATTTTGCAAAGCATTTTGCTCTACTGCGATTATTCAACGTTTAGGAAACGTTTCCTGAAAGCTTGCAGAAATGATAAATCAAGAATTCTCCTCGTAACGAGAACATTGTGGAGCAATCGGTTACGTTACCGAACATGAATAAAGCCCGTATATTCGAAATTATTCGAGTAAGTCCTGCAGAATCTCAGGAACCTTTATCCGAAAGAAGCGAGCGGAATTGAGTTACCGTGATATTGTCGATGGCACGACAAAAGATGTCATCTTGCCTAATCCTGAATAGCACAATAGTTGACTGTGCCCGAGCGAATTTCTCAATGTGAATCTGATTCTCTCCGATATTCTCGTATCAACGAAATTGCTTTAATTAATTTTACGTAGATAAAAATTTGCTCATATTTTTTATCCACCTGGGAAACAATTTTGATTTTACGTAGATAAAAATTTGCTCATATTTTTTATCCACATGCGGAACAATCTTGATTTTTTTCTCATAAATTAGATTCACAGAACGTTTAGCTTTTTTAAATATAACTCATTTTTTTATTCTTCTTTTCTCTCCTAAATCATATAACAGTAAAAAAATTTGATCATGCGTCGCTGCAATCACACTATAGTCAACTTTAACATCTTCGCAACTCTAAAGATGCTATTTCGATAAATTACAATGCTATTTCGCGAAACGAATTTCGAACATCGAACACTAAAAGAGAAAAACTCCATACAGGGTGGAAAGCCGAATCATGTCAGGTGGAGATTCTCAAAGCCACGACAAAAGATGCCATCTTGTTCGATGCACTTGGCTGACACAATGAAGTTTCGTTCTTATCTAGCCGTGCGAACCGTCGTCGACTGCGTCAGCACTTACATAAGCGCGTCGCCCGGTAAATGTAGGTGTACGACACGGTACGGAAAAGCGTTGCCGAGACTCCGTTCATCCCGGAACGAGCGTTTGTCTCGCTCGCGGGAGTGCGAGAACACACCGTGTTTTCGTAGGAGCGAAGTTAGCGAAACGAATCCTCTCTGTTTCTTTCCGCGATAAGGCGGTATCGCGAGCAAACTGATTTCTCAGTCGAAAAACTTCCGTCATTCCGAGTTCGCGGAAAAGTGCTCGTTTCGCGATATCGACGCTGATAGAAACAATTCCGATGGCGATTCCGAACGACTCTCGAGCGATGCTCGCTCCAAGATTCCGCTGCATCCAAGTTCCGGCCGCTTCATAAACTTCGATGTTATTTCCGGGTATGTTTTCCTCGCGCTTCGAGTTATCGTGCTGATTTTTACGCAATTGTTTGCGCGGAATGAACAAAAATCAAATAAATTCTTATATAATTTTTCTATTATTTATAATTTACTGCTAAAAAGGGGGACAAGCACATCTTTCTAGGAGACGATATACTTGAGGCATCTAAAATCGAAATCAGAAAAAGAAGCATATGCAGAGTTCAATGATTTTTGTGTGGGAATATTTTACACATATCTATAACAATATTTTCTATACATATCTACAAATAATTTTTGCACATAATTTTATACATGTTTATTATTATCATGAAAGTGTAGTAAACTAAAACGAAACGATTTTAACAAAATAAATCTGTACGCACTTATATGTGTTTATGCGGACATCTACGTGAATATCGGACATCTATGAGTCGCCATTTCAAGTTTGGCTGTTTTTCGCGAGTTCAGAAAGTCCATTGTAGCGAACGTTGCCTTATACGGCTATTCTCAGATAAGGCGGATCCGGGATAAACGGATTTTTCAGCTGAAAAATTCTATAACCACTTTGGTGTACGGTGACGGTATTGGCGTGGCATGGAAACTCTCCAGCGCTGATTCGCCTTCCACAATGCGGAGTTCGATGCACGACTTCCGCAACGACTGTTACAACTGTCCGATACAGTGACTGTCACGCTCAGACGATAAATTCGATAGAGTTTTTATCGGAGGATGTCACACGGCGTGGACGATGTCCCTTTATTCCGATGTCATTTACTAATTTTACACAGTTGACAGAATATGCCAAAACATTTCGTCGATTTATTTCGTTCCTTGCTTCTGTAATAATAATATGCGATGATATAAACTACACGAAAATTCATTTTTTTTTTTATCATTTTTATGGGACAACTTCTGATTTAGAAATGTACAATAAATCCTAGTTAAAAATTGAATTAATTCAAACGAATGTCATTTTGTATAAATCAGAATGAATTTTATCATATATTTTATTATATATTATATATATAAATCATATTAATAAATATGAGTATTACTTCCAACTTTTTAAATATTTTAAAAATAAAATATAACAAATGTAACATTTGAGCAAGAGAAATTGCTAACCAATCCTATTTCAGATAATCGCGCGAGTGACGAATGCTAGACGAACCGTTAATAAAAATAATCGAGAAAGAGAAATTAGCTAAAGACTCCTAAAGACTCGAATAATGGATTCAACTCCCCCTCGTAAACTTTATTACCGGTAAAAACAGGTCCCTTAGTACACTCGAGGACAATTCTCTTCGCGGTCTCTTTTTATCGTTGCACCTGCTGACGCCGAGTTATATATCCCTTCGATGCAGGAGCCCTCATGATAGTTTTCTTTTTAAAAGTAAGCAAACCATCGCGGCTTAATTCCATCGCGGCAATAAACAGCCGACTATCTCGTTCTCTCTGAGTGAATCTTTTTACGAGTCGCGCTCACTAAAGATCTTTTCACGTGTAACGTAAATACCTATATATATTTGGGAACAAACATCGGCGATAAACTATCATTATCCCATTTTATTGGCGCATTCATCGGGGATTTATCGTGACAAAAATCACCGGTGATAATATTCGGTGATTTTTATCACGATAAATCCTCAACGAATGCGCCAATAAAAATTATTTAAAATATCTTGCACGAAATCGCTTCCGCTTCCGGTGAAATCAAGTGATAGATATCGGAGATCGACGAGCGATAGCCGCGATAGCGTTGAAAAATTCGACCAAGAGTATTAAAAATACTTTCGCGAGTACGATCAGGAATCTGGATTTGTTTTATTGAACTTATGTACGTTTTTTTCCATCCGCGTCAAAATTATTTAACATTACAAAACTATAGATTTTCGCTGCCATTGTGAATAATATTGCTTGAATATCGTATACGCTTTTAAATCTTCATTTAATTGCCATTTTTTCATATCACGATTCTCAGAGAAAGAGAAAAAAAACGTTAACGCGATGAAAATTTTCATTTTCTCTGATTATTTTATCGATCAGATTAATTAGGCTATGTTTGTGCACCACAATTTAAAACTAGTTTAAAATTGTACGTTTAAATTAATAAATTGATATTCATTTTTCTTATATTTCGTATTTTGAAAAAATACTTTATCTTATGTTTCATATCTTGAAAAAATACTTTGTATATTTTTAATTTAAAATAATTAATAGTACTGAAGAAAAGCGTTAAAATTAATTTGCAGTAATTGACTTAAAAGAATTGACGTAAAAGAATCATTCTTTTTTTGTGCAAATTTTTCATAAGGATAAATCAGAGTATAATTTAATTATATTCTTTGGGTGAGAAATTGCTTTTCACAGTTTCTAAGAAATATTCTCCATCTTGTACAAGAGTTAATTCTGTCATCATGCGACTGAAAGTATTCCAAAGGTATCCTTATATTTCTGGTTTCCTGGTAGTTCCCTGTATAAATACCATATAAATTCATTTCTATGTCGTAATAGTCACAGCAATGTAGAAGTTTTCTTATATTGAAACAATAACCGTGCTATTTATTTTATTTAGGGAACTCTGATTTTATCTCGTAATTTCCCCGAGAATTCACGGCCCAAGCGTATCTATCATATTAACTTAAAATGAATAATTCTCATCCTGTATTTTTATATAATGTCCGATATTAATAAAAGGTTTCTAATTAAATTATAGAACCAATTTATAGCTTTTAATTTTTCTATAAAAGGAAACCTCCAATTATTATATTCCAATCGAAGTAGATACAATTAATTGGAAACACAAATACAAAAAAATTGCATATAATATCACAGTATATGACTTTATTTTAACATAGAACATCACAATATATATGAAGTAAAAAATTTATTCGTAAATTAATAAAGAAAGATGCGTGCATGTATAAATGTATACATACATATTTTATACGATTTATCTTATTTATTAAACGAATATTTTTCTAGTAAATTAATACTTTACATATCTTATAAAATGTAAATAGTTTCTGCTAAGACTCTTGTACCAGTATATCTTATCTCCGAAGTGAATTTAAGCGTAGCTTCTTTGAGAAGAAGAAACGTCAGAAAGAATGAAAGAAATATTTCTTCTTTTGATATGAGCATGAGAAAAAGTAACCATCTTTTTCAGGCTCCGGAATACTTTCAAAATCTCATTTCATAATGTCTACGATTCCGTGTGTAGCGTGATATTTTGTATGAAAAATGCGGGGCGATATCCTAGTATTCCTCTTTATGTCATATATCTTTACGTTACACGTAATATGGAAATTTCTACCTCCGAGGCGTGTAAATATATGTATACAGATACGTGACCCTCACTAAATCTTCTTGTTCCGACATTTCATTGAACGACACTTATCGAATAGTGTTTGCATTTATTTTACCTAAAACTTATATCTTGTCTAGGAAAAAATACAGAGAGACGATCCAATATTTAAGAAAATATATAACATGATTTCTAAAATTAATATATGTATAGTAGTCTCATAGATACTATATAAAACACTATCTTTCACAAGATGTGTTTCTTTACGTGCTATATTACGTGATATTTCCTACTAATTAACACAGATTAACAAGTTTGATACTTTCTTGAAAGTATATCGTTCTTCTATTATTAATGAACGATCCAGTCAAATGCAAATAAATGATGTTTTCCTCTTCGCCGCCGTCTTTATTGGGCTAAACCAGAAAAATTCGCCGCGGCATGAAGGAATCAGCCATTACGCGGGACTCGCTGTTAACGTTGGAAACTGCGGGTAATTAGGAAGCCGCTCGTAAATAGACGGCGTGCCGACCGGAACTTACGAGTCGGAATGAGGGAAGGTACACCGCCGCGTCGAGAGGAAAGAAAAGAGAAAGAAAGGGAATTAGTGGCCCGCTTAACTCCGGAAATCTGTTATATTGACCTTGCGTTTCCCCTCGCCGGTGCGGAAATAGTTATATCCTTCCTGCAGGAAAGAGAATTTCGTGGCACCTGTCTCGTCTCGAAACCGAATCGAGATGAAAGAGAAGGAGGCGAGCTTCCCTTCATCTTCCATCTTCTGTCAACGTTATTATCTTGAACGATACGTGGTCTTTTTTTTTAAATTAATTTAAAATTAATTTTATTCACCTTTTTTCTTCGTATTTATTTTTACGAAAAAAGAAAGTCGTCTCATTTCTCATCGTTCATTCATTTCCGAATTTCACGCGTTACATAACGATGTATGAAAGTGAGTCTTCCATCGCTAACGCGTTAGAAGGTTTATCGCGCACCTCGCAGGAAGTTCCCCGACAGGAACAACGACATTATGCGGCTCTCATCACGAGAGATCCGACCAGACGCGTTTGTAATGCCGCTCCTCTTGCCTCGCATCCTTACAGCTCGCTTACTTAGTTTACAGGCGAAAATAAATGTGCGCGCACGCTACGTACGTGCGTGGTACGTTGGTTTGCACCTGGAAAACTAATCTCCGGTTACTGCTGCAGGATAATTGTGTTTGCCTTCCATTTAAGTTGTTTGCACATCTGTTTGCATCCTAGACCCTCTTTTAGACTAACTTGTCTTCGGATTCAGCTTGCTATCAAACCACCAGTCTCTGTCTTACTCTTCTTTCTTCCTTCCTTCCTTTTACTTCCTCTCGCTTTTCGCGACGTCGTGTCTTCATGTGACTCAAACGCTCGTAATTTGACAATTAAATCGTATATCTGTTTCCTATTGTGGTATATTAATTATATATTAGTAAATTAATTATATACCACACATTGAAAACATCCATAATTCGGTAGTATTTTGAAAAATTATGCGATACTTGCATAATTATTGTGATATATTATTTATTAGTAAATATATAATTAATACATCACAATATGAAATAAATATACAATTATAGAAATTTTATAATTTTATTAATCGCATAATTTTTTCAAGTATCACCGAATTACATGAGTAATTTCAATGCTGATGTGTTAGCTATAGTAAAAGAATGTATAAAAATTACATCAAGACAAGACTTTAATCAAACGAGTATTGAATAAGACAGGAATAAAAGAACAGAGGGAGAATTAAATGAGATCGAAATAAAGACAAAGAAATGATAGTTTCTCGTCTACTATAAATTTGAAAAGAATTCGCAGCGAAAATTCTTTCTCTTTTGCATCTGAAGAGTTTAAAAAGAATAGAATTAAGCGTGAAAAAAGTACATTTATATTCATTATATATTTTGATATGTTTAGAATAATACGTAAAATTATTTTATTCAACACTAGTGTAACATCCAGAAATATAATAATAGATTATCTCTATGCATGTAAGCAACAGCTCATAAAAATGTATTACAAAAAAATATTTCAGATGAAAATGTTATGTAAATTTATTTATTAATTTATAATTTATTTATTATTATTTATTATTATGATTGAATGAGGCACATGCGCATTTACATGTGCAATATGTAACAATGTGTTTAACGGGTTTGTAATACGCATGACAATTATTCCAGTTGCACAGCCATGAATCTTAACGAGCGTACACGGCAATTAATGATGCATCTCTCCTTCTCCCCTCTCCTTCTCGCCACAATCATTATGATCGATCGCTCGTCTCTCAATTCTGGACCACGCGATCAAGACAGCATTTTCCCGCGAGAGAATGCGTTCCCATAGATGTACAGGAAACGCGATGGAGATCGTGTTCTCCCGGGGAAAGTGCGCGATTCAACTTTTTAAGGCGTCCAGGTGAAAGAAGCTCACCTGTCTGAGCGCGCGTGGTGAATCTTGTGTTTCTCTCCCGTTAGCCACCGTCTATGGATACACGGAAGAATGTCTCCTCTCTCTTTCTCTTTCTCTTTCTCCTCCTCCGAGATCCGGAATCCCGCGCGGGCCATTAAAGCCGACGGGGAAGTTTCACGATTTGATCTACGAGAGGTAATCTAAAATAGCGTGGGACGCGCGAAAACGAACGCTCATTCATCTTATTGATGCAAACGATGCGATCCTTCTTCGTTGTTTCGACGAAGCTGCCGCGTGTATTTTTCACGTGATAGAAATAGATTGGAATTAACTTTGTCTTCTGATTTCGTGAATCTCGAGTGTATGTACTCTAGAGTGTATGTACGTGTAATATATTATAGAATGTTTCGGAGCTTATGGATTATTTCGGTGCTGATATTCCGATATAACGATATTTGAAGAAGATTTATGAATGCAGATTCTACATTCATTTTTGTCTTAATCGGAAATGTCGTTATTTAATGAATCCATTAAATCTTTTTGATTGTCGCATTTTACCTTCCTCTTTCTGTCTCTTTTTCTATGCATCATGTTTTTATTACGATCTTTTTCCACATGTTATCGAGCGTTATATTCTTTTGCAATAAGTTTTTTCAGTTTGGGATTGTCGATTGAAAATCATGATTTCTGGAAATTATCCTCTAAAAGCACGATAATGAATACTTTTTATAGAATAACATAAAAAATCACATCATCAGATGTCGTAGACTTGTGACATTATTACACAATACACTGAAATGAGAGAGAGAATAGTTACTTTTTCTACCTAATTACAGATAGTTTGCGGTTACACAAATTGGAAAGGATAGCCTTAAAAATAAAGAATATTTCTGTCTCATTTACATTAAGTAATTCATTGTAAAAAAACATCGTTAGCCAATTAGAAATGTCGTAATAAAGATATATATCCCCAAATTATAAAATAAAATTATCCTTTTTCAATATTCTCATTATTACAAAGTTCACTTTAGTATATATTACAATATTTTCTTATGCACAGTTTATATTTTCTTTTTAAATTTATATAATCTTAAATCTCACTGTCTCAAATCTATTATTTCGACTATCATTTTAAATACTAATAAGAAATATTAATTCGTTAAAAGGAAAATTAACAAGAAAATTCATCTTACTAAAAATTAATTATTAAAATCTTATTATATAAGTTGATGATATCTATTAAACTTATAAATTATTACAAATTTAAGAGATATATAATAAAATCATAAAAAAATATTAATTATAAAATCGTTTTATAAAACCGTTAAGGGGATATTGAAACGTTCTTTTCGCCACTTTCTCGCTAATGGTCGTAGGTAGAAATTCCTCGATTTGTGTCGTTAAACTTACAACTCGAAAGATTAAAGTGCAGTCCTCGGTGAATCGGTAATTTCCAATGAAATCGCAGTAGAGGAACTTTAAATCGCACTTTCGCCGCGATAATTATCGAAGCCATGACGACGCGATCTTCTTTATTCAGGGTTACCGATTCCGTGCAGAAAAAGTCCTTGACTCATTTTCGGCATACTCAATTAGCGTTAATTAATCGCTCGTGCGGGGCGATTTTCTAGGGCGCGCGGTGCTTTAATCCCTTTTTTTTTCTCTCTTCTCTGTCCGTAAAACAGCCACCTCTCTCTTTCTCTGGATCGAGTGGATCGCTCGACGCTACAGTTTGGTTTCTGCTGAATAATACATAAACCACTTTTAAAATCAAAAAGTTGCCCGTCGTTTTTTCGACCTTCTTTTTTTTTACTCGCCGCGCTCACCTCGCGCCGATGGAGGCCGGTCGTGTGAATACTTAAACGCGCGCAGCTGCTACTTCATGTTATACCACCGCCTTTTTTTCGAAGCTCGCCACCCTTTCCCTTCCGCGTTTTCCACTTTTTTTTTATCTCGGCTCAAAATAAAGAGAGAGATAAAGATGGGGATGACACCGATCTTCCTTTCTACCGGCATTCTTTCGTGAAAGTGCACGACACTAGAGTGAAAGTGGCGCAAATCGATTATGCGGTCCAATTAATACCCCTTCTCTTAATTATGCGAGAAATTACTTTCCTATGCCGATAGTTCACTCTTCGCGCGCGGTAATGACTTTGCCGATATTAATAATTAACCCGCCATTTGATTTGCTGTCATTCGCTTGAGAGTTGCAGAATTTTCATTAGTTTTTTTTTACCGAGAAAAGAGAATTACAAAAATAAAAAAGAAAAAGGGCAATTTGCTAATTGTGGATAATAAATCTTCACAATTGGAGAAAACCGATTAAAAAATATTTTTACTTCCAAAGTTAAATTTATTTGAGAGCAAAGATTATTTTTCGTGCGGAAAAATTTTATCGAACATATTTTATACGCTTAATATTTTTTTCTGCGTGTGCAGCTTGTGTAGATTATTAAAATATCAAAACATACTATTCAAAATATATATCTTTATGCTTCACCAATAATGTATTAATATGTATTGAATACGCTAATAAATGTATAATAAATGTGTAATATATACATAACCTTGTAAATGCGTAACATATTTTCTCGCTCTTTCTCCCAGTCTCTGTCTCTTTGATATATTATCCACCTTTTCCCTCTTTGCCGCGACTTTAATTTTCTCCGGAGGGAGCATCGTGCTACCGTAAAAAACCTACAAGAAAAGATTACGCGGCTCAATTATTCCCTCGTCTTCCCGCATGGTAATCCTTAGATCCGGTCGAGTCGGAGCTTGCTCGGAAAATGGACAATTTCTGGCGCACGAGGCACTTTGTTTCGCATTAAGAATCGCTAAACGCGCTTCTTGCCGACCGCTTTGAATAAATTTCGTGGCCCGCGTCTCGCAACTCGAAATGCCGATTCAGCAACCGCGCCGCAAATCGCGGCGCGATTGCGCCATTCTTTACGTTGACGAAGTTATAATTGAGAAAAGTTTTCGACTTACAAGATTAATGTAATTTAAGCGCAGACCCGCGGCTGCCTTGTAAACTACTCGGTCGGAAATTTATATCGCGAATCGCAATATAAACCTCTTTTCTCATCGTACGATATTCGCACCAACCTTCTTGCTTATCGTGGATATCTATTTCTGTTCTCATTTAACATCCACGTTGTTCCTCTTGCACATAATTCTAAGATAAAGATCTTATATGCATTGATCGCGTCTTTAAATCTATCTTCTTAACAATTAATTATAAATATATAAAAATTATTGCTATTAATTTTATCAATGCGTGTGGGTGTCATTTAACTTTTTTTTTGTTAAAATATATTCAGGTAACTTTTTAGAAAAGATGCATCTCGCGTAAAGATGGCCGGTGAAAGTTTTCATAAAATTAGATCGAACAAACTGTTATTCGTCCTCAATGCACTTCTGACACGCGAGATCGCCGATTGCCATTCATCCACGTTGAACACGGACGATTTGTATACGTCACGGCGGTTGTTAAACCTTGTGCGAGTCCGACATTTTCCCTTGTGCAATTAGATAAGAACGCCGTTTCTCTCTCTCTCGTCTCTTCTCCTAGGTACTCTTTAATTTAACGCGAGAAAGATCTTTGAACTCTCGATAATCATAGACGATTATTGTACATCAGGTTCAGGAGCTTACATAATTAATCAAGAACACATGCCATTTCTCCGTTCCCACGATGAAAGCGGAACCGACATGTATTTTTATCGGAAGCGACGCGAAAGATAACACTAGATAACGCACATTTTGTAAGAATTATAATCCTCGTAGCCTTTATGAGATTATAACATGATTTTCTCCCTCCTTCCCTTCACCTACACTCTCGACTTGTTATCTTTCATGTACAGAAAATAAATTTCGAAATTTTCTGTTGTATCCAGATTTTTAATATTTTTTTGATAATTTTATACATCTATTAACTTTTTTGTTTTATCCAAATTTTCGTTGTTTTTTTTTTCTTTTTTAATATTGTATGTTGTGTGCACGCTAATCTTCTTTTAATTGACTCGAAGGAAAATTTTCTCACGTATTGCTTACGTATCGCGTAAAAGTCTTCTTGTTAACGCACTGATCTCTCGGCGAGCGAGATTCTCATTTATTTCGGTCTCGCTTCGCAACGTGACTCAATCTTCCCTCTCGTAAGAACCTTCGGTGAGATCTCGTAAGAGACCCGCGTCTTTTACCTTATTCCCCGGCTGGCTCTGTCCACCCCTCGATTGCGATTCTGCCTGGTCGATTTTGGAGTCTTCTGCTTTATTTTCTCGTTTCAGCGGGGATACGTAACGTAAAACGTCGTCGAGTGTAAAGGTATGCAGCACGTTCCTCGTAAAAAGCTTCTCTAGAAAGTGCTAGATACTCCGTTACGATATGAAGGAAATATGTACGGTATACTTGAATGATGACCCCGTAATGTCGGAGGATAACTCCACTGCAGATTGCACGGTGGATATAATTACGACGGCATTAATCAGCATGAAACGAACCTTTTTACATTAATCGATTTCCACATAGCTCATCGATTCACATGGTGGATGGAAGCATCGGGTATCGCATGACACTTCATGTATCACACTCACATACCTACGAGTCAAGATATATGAAGATTATTAACTCATTACGAATGACGTACAGCATTTGAAGAGATTATTATACATCACGAAACGGAAATGATAAGTGGATTTTTTATCTATTTTACCACGCAAAAGTAACATCAGTGAAACTTTATATATTGGCAATTTTTGATCCTGAAATAAGTCTGATGGATCACAGTTTATACTTTTAGTTTCTTGATAGTGATCGATTCCATATGATTTTTTAGCGTGAAAAAGTTTTTTACATGCAGTCAATATCTACATATTACATCCATATATTACATGTATTGTGTGCGACGGGTAAACATATTATATACTAAATATATTATATTACACGATACAAGAGACAAGTATATAGATTGATTCAAGAAGCAATAGAAGTTGTTGAGAAAAAAGATTTAGATTATATGAATTATATTATTACATTTAGCCCAGTTAGATGTCTTTTCTCGGATACAAGCGTTGTCGACGATGCAATAAAAGCACTATACATGTATATATATAATCCTGCCGCGATTCGTTTGTGTAATTAATGTAATGTGCTCCTCGCGGCTGTTCTTTATGTTTAAATCCAGACGATATCGCGGGCGAACGAGGTGAAATACGTAAGGAAACGAGAATGAGACTGGGAAACAGGAAAAACGAACGTGGTCGGAAGAGCGCAATTGTGGCAGTTTCGCGGAAATTACGAGCTTAAAGGAGGACGCTTTCATTCGGAGTGGATAAACGCCTCTTTCAAAACTTACACGAAATTAGATTTTCAATTTCCTTGCTCGGTCGATGAGGCGATCGTTCGTTACTCTACGTTTGTCCTCCTCCCCTCCTCTGTCTCTCTCTTTTCACACTATCCTAAATTGCGGGGAAAAGCGCCGCTGCGATCTGCTTTAAGCGAATGCAATCCTTTCGCGGGTTGAATTGCAAACGCGGGAAAGGGTGGAGAAGAAAAGAGTCGCTGTATCCGTTGCGACCACTCGACTTTATTTACATTCTCTTATACATATATAGACTCTCGACTATCTCGCTATCTCGACACCCCATGAAACTGAGTCACGGAAAAATAACTCGCAGATACATTTCACCGCTGGCGATCTTGCGAATTTATGCAATCAACGTGTTACAAGAAACGCGATGAATACCCAGATTATTGAGTAAGGAATTTTATTTACCTCCTATTTTGTAATTCGTGCGCCACAATTCGAATTTATTCGAAAATATGTCATGAATAATATTTGCACGTCTCAAAAATTACCGATGTTTCATAAATACCAATAAAATTTAATTCTTGTCGTGCATTTCTTAATTTGTTGATACATGCATATTTGATAAAATAGATATTTGATAGAGACTCACAATATTGAGCTTAACGAGAAAGACAAGAGTATTGAAAGATATTAAAATCGTGAAAATAATTTAGTGATTATGATGCTTTTTTCGAGATTGATTGATGATTTATAACGAGATAAAAAATGGATTGATAGCGTACCGTAATAATACTTATTCGAGCAGAAATAAAATTTCAAAAAAATGTATATGTGTTGAGCTTCATCAATATGTGGACACGTAATTATATCTAATAAGGGATAACTAAATACTGATGAACAAACTCGAAATTTGTCCTTTGCTCCTGATTTTCATAATTTACATTTAGACATAATTAATATCTTCTATTTTCAGTTTAGACATTTCTAGATTGGATACAACGTGTCTAGATATTCTCGTAAATTTTAGTTTAAAATACATCTAAAGTAATATTTTTATTATAATTTAATATTGTGTAAAATATTTTTTACTAATCTTATATTTATCTTTGACACCGAAACTAAAAAAAGGAAGCGCTTAAAATTATCAAATTATTAAATAAAACTCCAACTTGATATTATGAATATTTAGAGACATGATGTTCCGATTGGAAATTATTCTTACATCGAAAATAAAAGATATTAATGACGAATAAATAGCATCGTGAAAAAATTGTTACTTATTTTTCATAGATTTACATGGATTTAGATGCTTGTAAAAAAATCGGAGGATCAATTATTAACCGTTGTAATTATTTTTGATTAACGAAAATATTTTCTGCAACATTTACAGAGTGCACATTTGAAATTGGCTGCGCGAATGTATTTTTTATCAGAAAATAATTGTCAGGCATTCCCAATACGCGCGAACAACTGCTAAAAGGCTAAATCATCTCCCTCGTGGTACGTCAATGTGAAATTTCCGCTGAGAGAAATCCGAACAATCCATATTGACGCAAAATTATACCTATCACATTGTCATGAACGCGTGATGCAATTTTCCAACATACGTACATGAATTGGCGGTATTTTGTAATATTGCCGAGACCGCATCAACTGCATTTATCAAATAATGAAATTCCCAATACATATAATACCGGGAACGCAAATTTCTTAACAATAAAACGTTTATTTCGATTTAATTAATCAAACTATGCCATAACCAAAAAATTGTGAATAAAAAGAATTATCTTCTCAATAACGGTGTATTGAAGATAATGAATAATTATCTATTGTTACGGTTGTAAATGACTATATATTAAAATGTGCCGAGCATTCTCTTTTAACGTTAATATTCACGTGGTCATTTTATACTGGATATACATAGTGAATCAATTATTACTGATCATAAATAAAGCATAAATTTCAAACGAATAATCATTGCAACAATATGATTACGAATGCAAGTGTATGGATCCTAATGAAAAGCGGAGAATAATAAACGGTATATCATACAGAACATTTTTATTCCTTTTGTCTCGAATGATGGATGATACGACAATTATTGGACATGCTAATTGAAGTTTTTAATAAAATGCAGAAATCGTTTACTTTTCATTTATTATTAATTGTTATTGTTTATTAGCTATTATAATTATCTCCTATCTAAATATTTGACTGAGTAAAGTGTTAATTTAAAATAACTCGGAATTCTTCTCGTACACTTTATTATTTATGCGGCTATATTATGGAACTATATTCCACGAGGGATAAATGTCGAACAAAATTCCACGGAAATATCTCTCATTCGTAAATATCGTTCGCGGAAAAGCAATCAAAACGTCTTACTCTTGTTAAACACAAAAGTCTCTGACCTGCAGTAGCTCAACTTTGCCAAGTCAAATGTTGACCTGCTCCTATATATCCATAACTAGCGGTTATTCTTGATCCACTGCTTTCGATCACGTCATAAGCTAACAATCAAACTCGCTGCTGAGAAGGCGAAATTCAGTTTCCGAACTAATTAACCTTTGGATTAATAATTCCACATGTACAAACATGTAGAACTGTGCAATATATATACATAGTCTTCGTTTTAAGTAGTAAAAAGTTTAAAGTGCCAGTTTAATTTGACCCCGATATTCGGAACATCCGATAATATCATCGAAAAATTTAGGCGAATAAAATTTTATTTAAAATACAGAATCTCGATATTTATCTAAAACATAAAATCGATATAAAATCAGGACATTGTAAAATCGAGATTATATATACTGTAATACATATTAATATACCCACTTCGATGCATAGCTGAGTTCAGAAAAATTTATGCCGACTGCAGTTGGCATTTTTATTACCCATTCCAGGCATAGTAAATGGCAGTCACGTGTCACGATGTACATCTAATCTGAAACGTATGTATAGTAAAAGTGGAGAAAGCGTAGTCAGACATCTAACGTTATTTGTGGCAATTATGCGCATATATTACGATTGTGTTCCTAAAAAATGGATTATTTTATCAATATTCCAGCGTATACGAAATTAGGTTTCCGTCTCGTGTTCACGATTTCACTTCTGTAAATATCAGATTTAAATTAGCAGTTCCTCTGACAACATGGCGTTAAATCAAGCAATTAATACGGACCTATCGAATTGCGCGGGTCAGTTTACTGTCCTCGACGTCATATTGACTTTGACGAAGTGGTCCCACGGCATTCCCGACAAGGTCGTTTACCGAAGACCTCATCAAATCACGCTTCTGCTTAAATTAATGTCACTCCCGCCGAAAATAACGCGCTTGACCTTTCGACCGAGCTGCTTTGCATTTTCTCATATCCGCATTCTTTACTTTTAATGTAATGCTCTCACACTTCCATGAAAAATCTTGGAGAAGGAATAAAAATGTGCAGCGGAACTTTCTACATGGAGGAGCTCTGTATGCTTTTTTATCGAAGAGAATCCGTTTATATCCATATATTTCTACATAGAGAGTCGGAGAGAAAAAGATTTAGCCAACCCGGATTAACGTTAAGCGGCTGTGCCGTTGAAACCGCTGCTGGAAAGTTTTAAGGAGCTTGCAGTCTCGTGATGCGCCTCGTGAAAAAGGAAGATATTGTTTTAATAAATCTCGTCGCGAACTCTCCGGGAGTGAGACGGAGAAAATCGCGTTATATATCGGCAGATGCGGGGCAAACAAATATGCGGAAACGAAGAGTGACGAGACGAGAGCGAGCGAAAGGAAGCCTATTTCGCTCGTAGCCAAGGCCACGTCATGAATGCGAAAACCAAGAGGGAGACGTGTAAGTTATAGCCGCATTACTTTCGCCACACTAGAGTCCCATAGAGAGGCGCCCCTTTCTCCTCTCGTTCGCTCTTTCTCTCTCTCATGCGTTCGCAGACGACGCTCCGGTCTTCTTTCTTCGTGCACATATATTTTCGGGACGTTCCGACACCGCGTGCTCTATTCTTTTGTTTATCGCATTGCGCAACGACACTGGAGCTTTCGACCAACCCTCCCACGGTTCCATAGCTTTGCACTCAGTGCCGTAACAAACATTTCTCGTAAGGACTATTGAGCTATGAAAATCCTTGCAAAATAATCTACTGTTTTTTATACCTTCTGCTTTTGATTACAATCTGAATAAATATGTATCGCAATATATTATATATACGTAGATAAAATAAAATTTAAATTTTCGCGAATTATTAAAAGTAGATGGTAATGCATGAGATTTATGTATATTTGATAAGTGGACCAAGAAAAATTAATGTCCTGTGCACATTAATCAGTGTCAAAGAGAAATTATTTTTCTGTAGAAGATAATTCATAACCATTCATGAACGCGTGCCAAGAAGATTATATAGAAGCGCATATCCATAATTTTAATAACAATGACTTCAAGCAATCTTAAAAAGATTTAAAGGACAACGTCAACGTAAAATTCGTGTCGAAGGATATCTCGCCTCAGATGTATCTTCGTCCTTTCTTTTTCTTATTCCGCCACTATTTCCACAAATTTAAAGCTCTCGCGAAAGCTCTCCTGATTATTCCGGCGATATTACCGGAAAAAAAATGTTAATGGAATAGTTTCGCGTTGCCGTTTCTCTCGCAAGGGCATTTCCGGGCTACGGGGTTGTTCGTCGTGATGCCGCCACGCGAAAATAGAAACCCCGGGTATGTATTTTCTGGCGGGATAAAGAATAATAAAGCGAAGTCTCCAGGTATTTTCCGCGGTGCGGTGATCTCGAACTGTCGCGAAAGGGATCTTCCGGTAGAATTCCATTCGGCATACTGGATGGAAATGGTGTGCAGTCTCAGGATTGGGGGATTCTGGAAAATTACAGTCAGCCGCATTAGCATATAACCACCGGCGTGCAACAGCCCGATTATGCTAGACTTACATCGTTACGTTCGCGCGACATTACGCGTTCACCCGTTATCACAGTCTCGATCATTAGTTAAATGTATTGTACATCAAATGTATGTAGATCGAGAATGATGAATCCATTAACTCGCACATCTACCTCTGCAGTATTTAGTAAATAATGATGGTGTAAAGTATACTTGACAGCCGCCTTGATTCGTAAGCGAAAGTTACACAAAATAAAGGAGGAGCTCGAGAGACGGTTACACGTATATGAATGTTGCACGATGATGTATGTGGTTACAACTTGAGCGTACGCGCGAGTAGGCAGGCGGAAGCCTTTAAGTTGGCGCCTGGGAGTTTGCCGTGAGGGCTCGATAATTTGCATAACATCGCAAGAGTATATGCAAGATAATCTGTGATAACTTCCTCTTCCCACTTATCGCTAAGTAATAATATGATAAAATAATTATGCATCAACCTTGTTGCGAATCAACTTCAACGACAAAATAATCTTCCCTAGTATTCGCGGTTGGACTATACGCATTCTTTGTGCCAAGCGCACATACAGAAAATCATATTAAAAAATGAAAAGAATAATGCATAAAAAAGGGATGCATTGTTTCGAAATTCCATTATCATGAAGTATTACTTTAGCGAAATATTCCGTCGAAAAATATCCATCGCGTAAACATACGCGAAGTTTTCGGATATGAAAGTCGAATATCCTACATCACAGAAATGTATGATTTTAAATTCACGTGTTATAACTTTTGAGTTTTAGTAACAAACTCGACCGAAGAAAAATATCGTCGAAATATATATATATATATCCCCTCGATTGTTTACCTTCTCCAAAATACTCGTACAAAATACACGATGTACTGTCAAAGTTAATCGGCTACCACTTTCCTCGCGCGAACAAGCGAATACCTAATTCAATTTAATGGCCATCGGATGGAGCACTTACCGGTTGTGCAACTTGCCGGATATACAGGAAACCCGCGAAAATCGATATTCGTGTGTGTGTTACTCGCGTCGCTGACAGGGCCGTCTAGACTTCGGTACACGTGTCGCGATGCCGTTCGCGAACTGAGAGAAAAGTTTGCTCCCGTGCTCGCGGAGACCAAGTTCCGATCGTGCACCGAAACTGCAAGAAGTTGTGAAATCTCTGCAGTAAGAGCGAGCCGCAAAGTTCGAATGTCTGCAGGAGCAGTTTATTTTTGCGATAGGATCAACGCTGATAATTGTAAAAATGCCTTATTCAAGTCCGAGTCGATTAGAAAACTTGGCAAAGTAAACCGAACTCTATGCGTTAAACTTTCGATCTTTGGGAGACGGCTTGTTGACTTTCTCTCCAGAGATTAATAAAACAGCGCTTTTTAATTGAACGTCCTTTTCCCTCCCTCTCTCTTTCTCTCTCTCTCTTTCTCTCGTCCCAAAGGGGATGCGAACGCTCTTCGCACCCCCTTGGCAGTCTGGAGAGCACCTAAAAACGTTACCGCGCGAAAATGGCGTCGTAAATCGCGCGGCCGCGCGAAAAGTCGACGGTCGTGCTCTCGGACCGGCCATAATTCCCGTTCGGCCAGCAATTTATAATCCATCGAGGGAATCGCCGTACGTGGCGGTGGAATATGGTGCCAGACGCGGAGATAGGCGACACACGCCGCCAGTTTCCGCTCTTCTTTTATCTGCCGCGGATATCCGTGAATAACAATGGACCCAGCCCGGCGCGTTCTCTCGACCCCCGGCCGATTATTTTGCCACTCGTGGACGATACTTTACAACGACGGCGAGAGATAAATGCGTGTCGCGGGGCTGGCCGGACGGGTGAATGATGGAAAGCCGCGTTTTCCGATTTTCGAGACGTTGGCCCCGCGTGACTTGACGCTCGATACCTATACAATGTCAATTCCTCTTCGGCGCGAAGTTTTTATCCATTGACTCCGTTAACGGATGAAATTATTTTGCATTCGGATATCATCCATAAGCGAATGATTAAACGTTTCTCACATTCCCTTCTGTTTTTCTCTCTTTTTCGCTCTAGAATTTATAAGTTTATTTTACGTGACATTTTTAAATATTATATTAAATATGGGTAACATAAAAGATTTTCTATAAATTTAATTTATAAAAAAATAAGTACTTTGTGAACCCATTTTAATTACTCCACGCAAATGTCTTGTAAATGATGCATTATTGTAGGAAATATTTCAAACAAAATTTGTTTAATTTGAAAGGGAAAATAATATAGAGATATTAATTTAATTTTAGACAGATGTTAAGTAAAGATCGATTTAGTTTTCTTAAATGAAATCAGTCTCTCTCTTTCTCTAATTTATTCATAAATCGATTCCTTGCAATATTCGGCGTAGAAATAATAAAGATAAAATGGCTACAAAAATTGAATACATATAGTTTACGAGATATTTTATATTATAAATTTGATATATTAAAATTTTATATAAACTATAAAAATAAATCGTAAAATATTCATTTTTTCGATTATTTTATTTAAATACTTTTATGCATAAAATAATAAGAAAAATTAATTTATATAAGCAAATAATACGATAGATAATTAGCCATTTAATATTTATCCGGAGCAATTAAAATGAGACATATTAAGATATACTCGCGAAATCATTCTACGTATTTTTCTTAAAATTTTATGAAATTTATCGGAATTCTTTACAGTGAAAAATGTAATACCGCGAGCGAAACAGATTTAAGAGCAATTGTCTTCCATATTGAAGGTATAATTGATGGATCATCAATAACCCACTTCGTGATTGAGTTGCCCGTAGTGCTTCACGTTGTGAGATCTCGTGCGTAATTAGAAAGAAAGAGGGGTAGCAAGAGAGCAAAGGAAGGGAGGAGAGAGATGGATGATGCGAAAGGTAGAGCGAAACTCTAAGGTTTCTAATGCACCGATCGCCGCCTGGAGACCTACCTTAATCCATCGATTTGTCCGGCGGCTAAATCGCCGATGCATCTATTCGTTTACCTCTGTGTCCCGAAGGAGAAAATGCGGCGTCAATTTCCCCAGCTTACAAGAGAAAGGATGCGCTTGCCGAGGAAAGGGAGCATCTGTGTATCGCTGAACGGATGCTTCCAACGGCACATTCACCGGTTCGTTACTTTTTTTTTAATCCGACCGGTTTTAACCACTCATTTTATTTTCTCCGCGGGCCAAATGTCAATATATGCCTATCCGGAAACGAAAAAGTAAAAATAAAATGAGAAATGTAACGACCGACGTATAATTTACCGCAGGTGTAACCTTAATAACCCAAAATCGCTCGGTTACCTGGCGATCAGAATAGCACATCCTTGCGCGATCGCAAGATTAACTTTTTTTTTATTGGAAAAATATTTATCAGAAACGTATAAATTATTCTTAGGTATAAAGATGTTGAATAAAAAACAGCATTCATTATATTTGTCTTAAATATTAACTGGATTTCCATTTATGATTTATTCGAAAACGAATTGCGTTCTGCATATGTAAAAATTCAAAAATCCGCGCAGAACACCAAATTGCTTAATTTTTATGATCTCATAATTAGTTTACAGTTTTTAATGGTAATGATTTATACATTCGTTTCATGGCATTGAATCGTCCCGATCTCGTCTTGAAATTTTTTAAATAATTAATTATATAATAATTTCTTGAAATATTTACTTTCTTTTCTTGCGCGATCTAGCGTAGGTTAATTACACTTTGATAGCACTCATTCATATGGGAAGATTATCTCTAATTGAGATAATCTTCTCTGCGCTTAATTCGAAGACTTGAAACGCCAAAAAGTGCGATTATTCGCGAAGCACGCAGCATATTCTCATATAATGAGCGGTGCATTCCGCTGGTCGGAAAGTTGGATCATGTTGATCCTTCGAAGATTGTCCGCCGGAACTCCCGTTACCTTAAGTAGGTAGCTTCGCGACGACCAGAAACGAGGGAAGTTTCAAGTTCGTTGGTGAAACTACGGTAGTGACTCTGGTCCAGAAAGGAGTAGCAGCTCCGTTCCTCGTTCTATCTCACGCCCACCAGCTACACGCTCACCTTTCTCTTCTTCTCACGGAACCTTCCTGGAGAGAATCTTGCCGGGGAGGACGTGAATAATGATAGCGGCGCGTTCGGATGGACAGGTTTAGGGACGGCTCGCGTCGCTTTACCAGCCAATTCGGTGAACCGAGATGGTGTGATGCTTCACCGCAGCTTCATTAAGCGATTTCTCGAATCTGTCTCTCGTTCAATTTCGTCGTTAATTAATTATTTCTGCTTACGACGCGAACGTGGAATATCCGATTTGATAACATCTCCTTTGCGAAATGGCGTAGATTAATAGCATCGTGTAAAATTCCAGGCCTTTATGTTTACGAGGAGACTCTATCAGTCGCAGAGCTGTGAAAAAAAATCGATGTTCTAATGAATTCTTGATGTAAACTGAGTGAATTGGATTTTTACGATCATGTTACCGCAGTCGGAAACGACAGTACTTACTTACGGGGGATCTTAAATCGCGCATATATATTACACGATAAATGAGGTCGCAGTTTAACTCGACTCATTTCATTACCAATTAATTGTTCCAAGCTAAATATATATTGATAACTTGGGCATGTTAAAGAAAAGCAGACATTTGATCGACGTACATTTGGATGATGTCTTGTAAATAATTTACGCACAGTTTAAAGTTCTAAAATTATCGCCGTATTCAAGTATCTCAAATATCGCAGACAGATTAACGTGCGGTACTAAACTCACCGTGACGATATATCCGCATATATGCATACATCTGCGTCCGACGAGGTTTTATATAGTGTCTCTAAATTCTCCTCGATAAAATCGATGCAATTTATAACACTCCACCAATGCTCAAGTGTGCACCCTAATGTACTGTATTATATAATAGTACCTACGTACAAAAAATATGAGCGTATAATAAACATTCCGCATGATAAAAAATCGTGAGTAATAATCGCGTACAATTACAGAAAGGACAAATTTTAACGTGTTCTTGTAAAAAATAAAACAAACAAGATAATCAAAAAAATAAAAATTATTTTTACATACTATGTAAAATATTTTGCAAAAAAAAAAAACGTAAATTCAACATCTAAATAAAAGCCAATTTTGAATTGCTTCAATAACTTTTTGTGTCAAGGGACTTTGGAAATTTATTTTTCGACCCAACATCATCATATATCGTAAAAATTGAAAGCGAGTCATAACTCGATTACTCAAAAAGCAATTACAAATACAGTCTGTTGCTAAATACGATTACCACGCGTGCGTTGCAAGCGTGACTCGTTGGTTCCGACGTAATTGGTTGAATGCGCGATTAACGGGGTGAATGTATAAAGAGCGAGTTGCATAATACTATTATACACCTACTACGTAATCATGATTCACCATACTCATTTGCGAAACTAATTGGCAGTGACTATTCATATTTTTACCCTCGGTCCCAGAGCTGCTCTTTTAAATTACATCGTTATTTACTTTAGCGAGGTGCATGTCCAATCCTTCGTAATTACCGACGAAATCGATTATTGTGGGATCTGACCGACAGTGTGTACAAGCATTTACACGCATTTACACACACTGTGCGAGTGATTAAATATTCAATTATCAATGATTACGTCTATACTTGTTTCTGCACATGCAATTCGAAATCTTGAACTCGTAATCTGATACCTACATGAATTTAAACGACTGATTGGATGCTGCAATTAATCCTTTCCGCTTGTATTATTCCGATAGCGTTCACGACACTGCTGTGAATTGACACGTATCGACGCTATCACGCTCAATTAAATGATATATGCCCATCGCCGAATCCTGATTAAGCGCCAAATTCAATATTATCGTTTTATTTTGTATCATCAATTAAATCTTTATATATGGTCAAGCTTAATATGTTTCATAAAATTGTGATATCGTTTATAACAACTAATTTACGTTATTCGATAGCCATATACGATATCACATTTGTTTGATCATTGTTATATTCTCCATTCTCAACCTTTGAATAGCTTGAAACATGATGAAAATATAATACATACTTCATACATTTTACGAACTTTTTAATAATAAAAACATTTTTATAATAAAAAAATTCTTACATATGTATATAAAAGCGCCTCCATCTGCACATTTGTTTCGTTTGTACACAATATATGTACATCATGTTTGCATGAAAGATTTTTTCAATCCATAGGATTTTAATAAACTATATCTATACAACAAATATACCTTATTTTACAATACAATATACAATGTATCGGAAGCTCATGAAAAAATGAAAGAGAGAGAGAGAGAGAGACAGAATATTTTAAACGTAAATACATTTGTTTTAAAAGCAAAATGACCATTGTACCAATATTCATACGAACATAACAGAAAATCGATACTAACACTCGCGTGACCGGACCGCCAATGGATTCGATAGTCCTGCAACTTCGTTAAAATAATATTTGCGTACCAGCGCAATCCGTTCGAGCGTGTCGTACAATGCGAGAAAGGTCTCCCATGACAATGAACGATGGCGAGCAGCTCGTTAGCTACGGGCGTTTCGCACCAGTGGGAGTTAACGCCGCACGTTTCGAAACTGTCGCCCGCAAATGGAAAAGCAATCAGCAATGTCTTCAATATGTCAGGGGAATTGGAGACTTATGGGATATAGGAATAGAAGAGGCCCCTATATTTCGCGCTTTTGTCATGCACCATTGTCATTGTTACAGCGAAGTGAACTGGAAACATTGCTGGTGTTAACAAAGTACCCATCACGCTTTTGCGTCAATTTTATATACATAGGCTAATTTAAAAATATCTCGACTAAAAAAAAATCAATAATTTTCGATTGACCGGTTAATATTTTAATTCTTCAGAATATTTAAAATAATATTTAAAATATGCATTTTTAAAATTTTTATTTTAGATAAAAAGGGAAAAGTGGAGAAAACTAAAAATAAATCAAAGTATATGAAAGTAAATCGATTTTTTCTTATTATATAAAAGATGACTCACACCCTCATTCAAGAAGAGTATTCTGTGTAATACTGAAATAATATAAAAATATTATTTTTCTAAAAATTCTTGAAATAAATATAAAATTTGCACTATACGAATGAAGTTATTTAAATATAAGTTTCGCTTACAAATCAATTTTCCCGCATCCATCATACATTTCTCGTGTATCATACACGATTCGTGATATTCGTTATATTACATTCATTATTTTCAGTCATAAAAACACTTTTACAATAAATATCTACATTTCTAAAATAATTTTTACAATATTAATATTGCTAAATTATAAAAAATCTCCATTAATGTATCTCAAAATGTGCATTTCTAAATTCACTTCTTAAAAAATTGATCGCGTAAAGTGGTCAGAAAAAAGAGCGTTCTTGCGAATGCTTCATAAAATATTTTGCCATTTTATATCTCGCGTAAGACATATGTAATCCATTAGGAGCGGAGGCGTTCAAACTGCGACCAACAACAATGTATCGTCTAAAACTTTGCGCGGCCGATATCCTCCTCCATGTCCACCTCCTCGTTTTTCGCGGCAAACAGTTCTGTAAACCAGGACACGATATACCCTCTGATTTTATAGAAAGCAATCCCGCTCGCGTGGACGATGCGCTTTTGCAGCGCGCGAGCACGGGAATGCTTTTTGCATTTCCCAAAATTAACGCTCTGCACGCGCACAAAACACGATCCCGGGGGAAGAGAAAAAAAGGAAGGACGCGCAATATCCAAGAGCAACATGATTTTTGGCGCTCGTGTGATTTGTGCGCGTTTGCGAAGCCGGTTGATGCGCTTTGCAATGTGGCGCAAAATCACGCGCGATTAACGCGTCGTCCCATTAAGCTTCTATATTTACATAAAAAAAATGCGCCTGTAAATGTAAGCGCGCCGTATTTACGATGCAACCAGCGAGGATTTAGCGAAGTTTATGGCGTGGATGTGATGAGACAGGAAAATAAAAAAAAAATCACCGGAAAAATGCGACGCCCGCGTCGAAATTTTGCTTCCATTTTCAACTTCAATTTTTTCACGTTTATGGATTCTGAAGGAGACTTCTCAACAGGTTTAATTTATATAATTGAGCTCTCTCATTTTATACCTCAAGTAGACAGTAAACGAACAGTTTTTCACTTTGAGGTTTAAAAGAGGAACTTTCATTGAAATTATAAGTTAAATAAAAGAAAATAAAAATTGATATTGAAAATCCCAGTCGAAAATTTTTCTCCTACTTTAGATTTCAATGTTTCAATCTAACATTTAGTTTAATATTTTAACCGCTCAGATTATCCTATTTTGAAACAATAGTTTTTCACTCAGATTTAAAGAAAGAATTTTTGGTAAAAATATAAAATTAAATAATCTATATTTTTAAAGGCTCTTCTTTGAAACTTGAATAGAGAAATTATTCGTTTACTGCCTATTTGAGGTACAAAATAGGAGCTCAATATAATACAATTCCTATATAAATGAAACCTATCAAAATCCTGCAGAATCTATAAACGTGAAAAAATAGAGGCTGAAAATGAAAGAAAAATTTGGATTGGAGGTAGGAAAAATTTCGACTCGGAGTATTTTGTATAAATATCCATGACGTTTATTTGCTGTATTTGCATCAATTACCATTTCATCATTGTAACGTTTTATATTTTATTCGATGTGATTTAGTGTTACAATAATAAATGTCTATGATACTCGATTCGATCGAGTTCGTACCAGATGGACGCCGTAAAATTGGATTACGAATTCAACGGTCGTGTCTATCTAGGAATTGTACACCGATATCACAGGCACTGAAGATCATTTGCATCGTTATAGTCTTTTTGTCGAACTGCGATATTTGCTCCGAAATGTTAGTTTCTATAAAACTACATCGTAATAAAATAATAATACTCTATAATGCTTTCATAAATAATTCTTATGTTTTCTAGTCAATTTATTTTATTTTGTTTTCTAGTCAATTTATTTTAATTTGTTTCTGTCTCATATTATCAGAGAATTAATATTCTATCTTCAGATCCTTCTATCTTCCTTCTATCTTCAGAGAAAAAAGCTATGAACGGAAATGATTTATATTCTAAATAGTCAGGCGGATATTGAATCGAAAATCCAATTCGATTGTTGCCTTTCGAGCGTGGTGATTTTCTTGTGTCCGGGTACGCCCGTTCCCGCTCGACTTTACCGTACACCGGTGATGGATTAAAAATTTCATATCCTGTTTCGCGAATTCACTTTGCCACGAGAGGCGAACAACGTACGGGAGTTTTTCGCGGGAAAAGAAGTTCTATTTTTGCACAGGGCGCCGAGTGTTACGTTCTAATTCCTCCTCGTATCCTTTATGCGCTTTTTCCTCGCAATCGCTCCTTCTACAAACACTGTAATAAATCTTCGAGTGCTGGGATGCGAATCGAAAATTATTTAGCATCAAACAAATGATATGTATGTTATAATATAATATAAAATATTAGAAATATAATATTACATGTAATACAAATCATTGATGTTAAATATGGAGGATGTCGACAATGTTATTTTTTTATATTGCCTCATATTAATATTATCTGCAATGATCTTTCGCCGAAAATTTGTAATGAAAGTTCATTGCTTATGTCATCATAGGAATTTTTGAAATGCATAAAACGCGAATTTCTCTATTTTGAATATCATATTAAACTCCAATTTCCAATATCGAAAAACACAATACAATATCGACCTCAAAAAATCATTTTGGAATTTTTACATATTTTTTTAAAATTTATGATACGTAAATTATGCATTATTGTATTAGTGTAAATTTTGGTCAATATTAAGAGATAATAATGGTATTGGTTTTAATTGCATCGACCTGCTTTTCGCAGCTGCACTCCAATTTTTCTCTCTTTCCCTCTGCTTTCTCTCTTTCTCTACCGCAGGATACATTCTCTGGCAATGATCAATCTGCGCGAATACGCACATACATGTGCGTTGGCGAAACATTGCGATCGAGCGTCCAATGGAATCGTGCGAGCTGGCCGCGCATTATCCACTTTAGCGGATATAGCGACGCGGAGCGGATCCCAAATTGAAGTTTCGAATTAAACCGCTCGGATGATCCGTCTCATCTGCCGAAGTCGCTTTAAGGCTCGCGCAATTTCGTTGTCGACAAACATGTCGTCGTAAAGACTAGTCGGCTTTAATGCGGAATTATGGTCTCCCGGAATTAATTTGTCGATTCCACCGCAGCGCGCCTACGAGACCGGAGCAACGAGGCGTCTGGAAGCGCGGTAATGAGCATCTAAATTACTCATTATCAAACTTGCTCGCCGCTCGAGTTGCTTGATTACACGCCGATAAAAGTGTAGTAATGAATCAGACTAACTTAACTTTTGATTACATGAAGCGATATCTGAATTCACAAATGCCCGTTGGATCTCAACTAATTAATTAATAAAAAGATTACTCATATGACATTGATTTTTTGGACCAGAAGATAAACAAAGTTCATGGAAGATAATGCTTTTCACATATATGCACAATAAATGTTCATGTGTGAATGAAGTACGCAAAGATACAGGCATTGAAGACGCTTGAGGAGATGCAGGGATTCGGGGCTTCGAATTAAATAAATCACAATAACACATTTATCAGTCATTTCCTTATTCAGGTGACAGTGTCTCGCATACGAAGTGCGACAGCTTTCAGTGGAAATGTCGATGCAAAACTTTCGGGATCTCATTTGACGCGCGTCGTCGCGAAAAAGTGCACTCGCACGTCTGTGCATCTATGGTAACCATATTCAACGCACGTCCCACGAGTTTATCTTGGCAAAGAGGGGCTGACATATTGGGATCGTCTGGCCGCATTTATGTGCCCTCTCTGCTCCAACTCGATGGCCTGCCGTAGAAGCGCGCGATCTTCTCTCTGCAGCTCTTTCTCCATTCCCTCTGATTCTTAAGCACCACTTCTAGCGGTTAGGTCACTTCCGCTATTTTCTGCTTGCGCCGCGTCAAGCATCTGAAAACGCAACGCATCTCAAAGGAATATCATTATTCTCCGACTTTTCTCTGTTTTTCCTCTTACTGGAATCGTGAAAAGGAAAACAGGAAAATCGGAAGTATGAAACTGTTAAATGTAAAATTATCTTAATTTTTTTATAATTGTTTGCACACATTATTGAAAAATAGTTTTAATTAAGCAATATGACATATGTAAGTATATTTTGGATATATCGTTTTTTTACATTAAAAAAAAAAGTTTCTCAATGATTAGGTTGAAATTGAAACAATCTCTTAAAAGAAAGAGAAAAAGAGAAAGAGCCTGTTTTTCATCATGTTGCGTAAATTGTTATGCATAAATTAAAGAACATTATCGTCGTAAACATTAAACTTTTTTTCTTATTCTTTTTCTTATTAAACTTTTATACTATTTAAAATAAGATGCATTTTAAAAAGAAGAATTTAAAAATGAGCTAACAGCTCAAATGAATTGCGAAATACGAAAGGGATTTTGAATTTATATTGACATCCACGTCGGCTACTGGCAATTTGCATCTATATCTACGAAGCGATGGCTAATACAATTTTCAAGCGCGTCTTTAGTGAAACGGTAGCACGAATTTATGAATATAGCGTAAAAATTCACGCCGTTACGCGGATGGCAGAGTCGAATTTATGCGACAGTTTTAACGCATTTTGTTTCTCATTTGCGAGCATATTTGTGTTGCAAAACATGAGAAAGAATTGCTAAATATTGAATATTTTTCGGTAAATGTCGTAAAAATCTAGACATTGTAATAAAAAAAGTGAAATCTGTAAAAAATCCATATCAAAATTTTGAAAAGTATTTCCATATTATTTATCGATCGTAATTACTAAGCCAAATATTACTTTACAAAATTGCAATTAATAAAAATTGAAATATTAATAAATAAATTTAATATTGAACATCAAACAAAAATAGTTTTTAAAAAGAGTTTTATCGATATGACCTAAATACCTCGTAAATAAAAGAAATTTTTATTGGCAGCTGAGGAATATCTAATTAAAGGTCTCGCGCGCGAATCTAGAATATATTGTATAAGTAAATTTTTGAATTTATAAATAGAGTGATGATCAGTTAATGTTTAACTTATTGGATTGAATAGCTAATATTGAAAAATTACTAATGTAATATATTATCTGTCATCAAGAAATAAAATAACATTTTTTTTATAAAATAAATTGATAAGCATATTAATACATAGATAATTGCAATAAAAAACAATATCCTGAATGTACTGAAACAATTTGAAATAAACAATATTAAATTAAATATTGCATTGACAAATTTATTGTGTCTCGCAACATCATGATTCATAATCCTGATTTTATCATTTAACGTTCGATTATCAGAAAATATTAATTCCATAGGGATTGTAGTTTTCCATTTCATATAAATTCATTTAAATTTTATCCTTAAAAAAAGGTTTGTTTCTATTTTTTCGCAACTCACGATTATTTTAAAAGGCATATAGTATTAAAGATCTGCATTTGTACTGCACGAATGATACAAATGCGAGATAGGATGGAAAGAGAGGTATCGCCAGAATATTTTATCCGCTAACCTTGATTTTCATTGAAACCACTAACACGTTTCAGATTTCTAGGCAACTTCATAATTATGCTATTTTCTCGCTACAGGTGTAGAATGAAACAATGGAGACAGGATTTGCCACCGACTTCCGTTATAATTACTTTCCACAATGAAGCACGGTCTACGCTACTCAGAACCGTCGTCAGGTAAATTTGAAACAATTTTACTTTACACAAAATGCAAATGCAGAGTTACACTTCAAATTTAAATACATGGATCTTCTTTTAGTATCTCCTTAATATTTTGTATATTATAATTATACTTTGTATGTAAACTTGAACAAAGATTAGGACATTTAATTGTTTGTTTATGAAGTCTTTTTTAAAAATATTAAAATAAAAAATTATTAAAATTGAAAAATAATACAGAAATTGAAGTGTTCATAAGTTCTGCAAAAATAAAATATAAATTTAATATGTGAACATGTTTGCGATTAAATTTCCAAACGGTAGATCATAGGACAAATTCTCATGCGATTGTAGATGGTATAGATATATGGGACACGATAATCTTCAATTCTCGATACGATCAACGGGGATTGTGGGAAACGCGCGAAGATTTTCAATTCGAACCGGAATTGGGTGACGGCGATGGAATTTTTTAATCGTCGTTCCATCGCTTTATATCCCTCGCATTTATTATGCGCTCGTATATACATGAAAATACATATATATGTATAAATGCTACGAATCGAAGAGAATTCAAAACATCTTTGTCAAATATATATGTGAAGAAAACATAAAAATTAATTTCTTTTCATTCTTTTATGAAAAGTATAAATTACTATCAATTAATAATAAATAAATTAATTTAATTTGGTAATAATTTTTTTATGAGATAACGCGTTTAATGTGGCGCTTTAATTTACATTATATACATATTCCTCGAAAAAATATTTCGTATTTATAGTAAAATTATAAAGAGAGAAACACTAAAATATTTTAACTAAATTATTTTAAATTTGCTTTTTTTAGTTTCTTGTCAACCGTATTTTAAATATTTTTTAAATGTTATTGCCGATTAAAGTACAATATTATGTCTGATATTTTCTGTGTAAAATTTCATGTTTTTTTCATTTTATTTCTATCCAGAAATATATTATCCAGAGACATAAATCATTACTATTTCTCATAAGTGTCATAAGGGTTCTCGTATTAATTAAACGTTTTTCACTACGGGGCGTCTCGCCCCAAATGAAGGAAAGTACGAGCCACATTTCTCGCCGGAGGTAGCCTCCGTGCAAAAGTTGCTCCAAGTTTCTCATCGTCGAATCGGAAGAAGGAAGCAGGCAAGAGTCGGAAAATTTATTTAAGTTTGTAACGCGTGGCGGCGTCAGAAAGATATATCGGCTCTATCGCTTTGGTCGATGAAATTAAAAGGAAGTCTTAATTACCACGGCGAAACCGCACCTCACCACGACCGTGATGTGGCGCGCGAAATTCTTCGCGATCAATTTCACGTCTTGTCAAAGTTTTCTACAAAAGTCAAGATGGTATCTTAATTCGATTAAAGAAATTAAAAAATTATAATCTTTTGTTATTTGATCAATATATTTGCAATAAGTCTATGTGTTAAAGATTAATTTAAAGAGAATCGTAAAGTTGAACAATTTTTTTATAAAAAGATAATTTTAAGTAATAAAAGATGCTCTAATATTTACAATAATTTTCTTTTATATTTAAATCTCTTAGTATTTACAATAATCCTCTTATATTATATTCGCAAATATATATAGAATGGAATAAGGCAACACGAGAATATTCAAACAAAAGGCAAATGGTCAGGCAAAATCCTCGAAACTGTGATAAAAGATTCAATGGGACAATCTGAAGCTTCTGTTCTTCTCTTAATCCGGTACCTCACCTTTATTCGACGTTAATTGATTGGAAATGTTTATATAGAATTGAATTATATAGTGATTTACACAGAAGAAAGAAATGGCGTATCGAGATTTTTAAATTGAATAACTGAAATGAAGAAAGAGATTTAGATTGAAAGAACGATCTTATGTCAATGTTAATATTTAAGATCTTACTGTGATTAACAGTATGATACATACGTAATGACGATTCAATAATGTATGATTTATGCGCGTTTGATTCATAATTTCCGAAATTTTTTAAGTAGTAAAGTAATAATGATTTTTAAAGATAATATTAATAACAGTTATTAAATTTAAAAATTTTTAATGAGGTTTGTATACAAGTCTTTTCTTTCTCTTGCTTTTAGTGTATTGAACAGAAGTCCGGAGCATCTGATTAAGGAAATTATTCTGGTAGACGATTTCAGTGATCATCGTAAGTAGTCCCATATATTATATATTTACAAGCTCGAAAGTGTGTTTTTTTTTCCAAAAAAGAAGACAATAATATTAATTAGAATAATTTTATGTATCAAACATAAGTTTTAGATCTTTTAAATTGTAAAATATAACAAATAAAGTATTATAAGATTTGATATGATACATAAATAAAACCGAATTATACTCGTGGATCAATTAATTACAAAGAGAATATTGCGTGTATAATATTTAACATAATTTATCGTAATTAAAATGTAAATATAATATGTATATTCGATTACGGAAAATTGTGCTTAATATTACATTTAATACTGCATTTAATATTGTATACTACTAAAGAGTAAGTGAATCGTGGCTAATGCGTCATTTATGATACTATTTATCATCCTAAACGGCGCATCATTAAATTATGATCTCGAATTTTGCTTACATATACTCGATAATCGCATTTGAGTTTGTATTTTTTAACGAAATTATATATTTTGATTAAATGAACAGAAATAATAAATTGCAAATAAAATAATTAAAATAATTAAAATAATAAATAACATCGCATAATGAAACACGCAAAATGTTATTTTAATCGTTACATAAATAATATGAAACGTTCAATTAATATAAAATTAAAAGTAAAAACAAAAAAGATTGATTTCTTTGCAGCCGAAGATGGCGAGGAGCTATCGCGAATCCATAAAGTTCGTGTCATCAGAAACGAAAAGCGAGAGGGATTGATGAGATCGCGTGTTCGCGGGGCAGATGCAGCTACCGCGAATGTATTGACATTTTTGGATTCACACTGCGAATGTAATGCCGATTGGCTCGAACCACTTCTGGAAAGGGTGGCCGAGGACCCAACCAGAGTGGTCTGTCCCGTGATCGATGTAATCAGTATGGATACTTTTCAATATATCGGTAAGTGTATCGTAAACAACGATGAATGTATTGTTTGTATTTTTGAAATAAAAAGATAAGATTCGTTCTCTCTTTTTCAGATATCATAAATATCTCTACGTAAACAATACTTTTTCTTAAGCGAATCAAACGTTTTGTACCTTATTCTTAGGAGCTTCCGCTGACCTCAGAGGTGGTTTCGATTGGAGTTTGGTCTTTAAATGGGAGTATCTCAGCCAAGCGGAACGACAAGCGAGACAAAAGGACCCGACGCAAGCCATTAGGACCCCTATGATTGCTGGCGGACTGTTTGTCATCAACAAAGCGTACTTTGAGAAACTCGGCAAATACGATACACAGATGGACGTTTGGGGTGGCGAGAATCTCGGTATAGTTATACAGTTTCATGTACAGAGTATGAAGTACATTTGGGAAAAGTAATAAATATTATATATACGTTATGATTTTTTTAAATAGTTTTAATCTCTCACATTGCTCTTCTTTACAGAAGATGCAAGAATATTTTATAGAATCTTTTTTTTTTAACTTGTATTATAGTTTATATATTTTCTAAAAATAACATCTGAAGATATTTTGCTTTAAGAAAATTGCAAATGCCTGTTGCACGTGCTTCGTTACAAAAACTCATCTTGAGTTGCGAGATATTCGCAACTCAAGATGAGTACTTTGCAGCAGGGTAAACATTTTATTCAATATGGTCAAGAGTTAATTCTTTAACAAGTTTTAAATGTTTTAGATTGTATTAAGAAATATCATTGGCGTGAATATTAACTTATTTTTCATTATATCTGACAGTTACACATAAATAAAATTGAGAACATTTCGGTTCTGGAATGTTTAAAGAGAATCGCGATTATCTATTTTTTGTCATAAAAATCTATTGAATAAAATTCATCAAGTGACACTTCAGTCTTCAAGATTTTACACTTAATCAATATGAAGTGTCACGTTGTTTACGCTCGAAGAATCGACTATTCCTTCAAGTATCAAAAAAGATGTGTCTGTCGTTATATGTTTCAAACATGAAAGAAAACAAACTATTTGACAGAAACTACCGTCTTGTGCGCAGTTTGTAAGAACTTGGTGGAAAACATAGCGAGAAAACCAATATATGTCAGAAGTGTGAAATAAGTTTGACCTCATTTCGGAGAAGAAAAATTGTTGAGTTTCTTGGAGCAATGCTAATAATATTATTTCAATGTAGCGTAACTTAATGAAAAATTTATTTTATTGAAGCAGCACTTTTCTATTCACTAATATTATTTTCCAAATAATATATACGTTCGCTAATATTATTTTCCAAATAATATATACGTTATATATTTTAAGATAAAATGCTGTTTAAAACTTATCAACAAATCAGATTTTTATCTTCTCTTGTAATGTTCTATGCAACAAAAGCACTCTAGAAATACAAGGCATAATGCATAAAAATAAATTAGAGAGAAGTTTATGCATTCTCTTTTTGTTTTACTGCACTCTCTACTTCCTCTCTAGTATTTAACGCTTATACCGCTTGTAACTTTCTTTCAGAAATATCGTTCCGCGTGTGGCAATGCGGTGGTAGCTTAGAGATTATCCCGTGCTCACGTGTGGGTCATGTATTTCGCAAACGTCATCCTTACTCCTTCCCCGGAGGCAGCGGAAACGTGTTTGCCCGAAACACGAGGCGCGCCGCCGAAGTATGGATGGACGACTACAAGCAGTTCTACTATAATGCCGTGCCATTGGCACGAAACATCCCTTACGGAAAGTAAGTCTGGTTGCGCCGACGTTTCAATTAAACTCTCGAGAGACAGGGCTCTAATTTCATTGTACTTCATCGTGTTATTTAACGCCACATCAAAATACGCTACACATCTGAGTACATGACACGTGTAAAAATTTATTTTTTACAACTGGTTCTCTTCTCCTCTTTTGTCAATATATATCTTGATATTATTAAATATATAAAAATAAAAAATTTAATTTAAAAATGCAAAATTTGATTGTGTTGCAATATAAATTATATTTCAGTATTCAAGACAGGATGGAGCTAAAACGAAGATTACATTGCAAGCCTTTCAGTTGGTATCTGAAAAACGTCTATCCCGAATTGGTTATACCTACGAGCGAGGGTGGTCCAGGAGGCTCTTTGAAGCAAGGTACCGCCTGTCTAGATAGCATGGGCCACCTTCTCGATGGGAACGTGGGTCTTTACCCTTGTCACAATACCGGCGGTAATCAGGTGAGCATATCAGGGCACATAGGAATAATTTAAATTCAATAAGTCAAAATATATTCGTCAAACAGATAAACATCGATATACATTTCGCAGGAATGGGGTCTCACGAAAGATGGTTTGATCAAACACCATGATCTCTGCCTGACTTTACCGGTATACGCCAAGGGTACGACGCTACTGATGCAAATCTGCGACGGCAGCGAAAATCAGAAGTGGCGGCACTTGGAAGGCGGCTTGATCCGTCACACCAGAATACCTGTGTGCGTGGACTCGCGGTATCACGCGCAACGCGGTATCACGGCGGAGAAGTGCGACTCGAATGCGGAGACGCAGAGGTGGCATCTCTACAACCACAATCACTAGCTGATATGGTTGCGGTGAACACGCCATTCACTCGCAAGATTTTCACTTATTGTCACGCGCCGCGACGTGATCAAAGTCATTCTAAGATCGCGCTAAAGGCGCCGTTACTTAAGGGACTGGCTGTCCGCACGAATAAATCGATCGATTCAGGCGGGTTACTTATCGTATATCAGCGTATCTTTGTGCAATAATAGTGGCTCTTCTCATAATCTCCCATATGACATCGAGCAAGAGCCTATCTTGTACCATGCTGATTTGCAAGATCGTGATTTCCCGATGCAGCTTGTTTCATAAAGTTTAGATGAGAGTGTATTTGGATCCGGGAATATATATAATACTCTTTAATAATGTTATAAAAAAGTGGTATTACATAAGACGGGATAATTTCGCAGAAAAGAGTAAAAATTTTTTAAGACTGCTTGGTGTATATGATACCAATTAATAAGCTTCAGTTTTAATATTTATTCGAAATTTTATCGCTTTTGATCGTTTTCTTAGACAAGAAAACGTTAGAAATCATCACAATACTTCTTTTATAATGATAAAAAATTAATTCTTACTGATAGAGCAACGTCGCAATCGATGTGTGATAAGCGTAATTTATAGTAAAATAATGTAAAAAGTGTGGAGGAATGTGTGTACGAATAGACAATGCGGAATTGCATATACCGTTTCGATATTGTGACCCGAAGCACGTTGGTTGTAACTGCATCTTAAGTTTCGAATGCACGGATTACGGTATATACTTCATACGTGCGTTGGGTTTAAACAAAGAAAAATCATATATTATTGAAAGAGCTATTTTTAACACTTTTAGCCCGAAGAGAGTCATTCACATAATAGAACAAAGAAGTCTCTCGTATTCGCGGTTTAAAGTTTTAAGGAAAGCTAAGTGTGTATATTAAAAAATAATTAAATTGTATACGTAAACTACTCATGCATAGTTTTGGCTCATGATTATCAAACTCAAAGAATTTATTTGAGATATATATTACTTAAATAAAGTAATTAACTTATAGAGTATTGCATGGATGTGATCAGGTCATCATTTTTCGCAAGATGTGTCGTTTATAAAATCTCAATTTATGTGTAAATATAAATTTACAGTTTCTTTCGCGAAAAGGAACTCTCGCTAATATAAAAGATTTATATATAATTATATATACAAAGAGAATTTAAATTTAATCTCTGCTTTTTTCCAAACACCAATTTTTAAGCGATGACCTTATTTTATTAATTGTATTTCATTAATAACATTGTTACCATCTTATAGACTGATTTCATTTATTTATTCAATTGTCCATGTAAATTTACAATATTGCATATTATATATTTATATATATATTATATATATATATATATATATATATATATATATATATACACATTAACGAAATATAATAATTAATTAAATATAAATTAATAAAAAATATAAATTAATAAAATAAGGTCATCGCTTAAAAATCGGTTTAGAAAAAAGCAAAGATTAAATTTAAATTCTCTTTTTTTGTTTTATGTATAAATCAGAATCGATAAAAAGAGTATATATAAATCAGAATTTAATTATACATAGAAGACACAACTGAGTTCGACATTTTTACTAATTATATACTTATTATATATAGTTTATGATATTTTTATTGATTTACTTTACCAACTCAGATTCAGTGAAGGCCGATAATTTATAGTACTTGAATGTTCAAATGTAATGAGCAATTTATCTTTTTTTTATATTTAATTATATGTAATTTTTCTTTACACGTAGAAAGCCAAAGCTTTGGCATTACTTCATGTTTTAGATAATTGATAATATATCACAAACACCGTTTTGAGATTACGCTTTTAAGCAAATAAATGCAAAGAAGATTTTTGCTATATTTACACTAAAAAGAACCAATTATAACACAATTGTGTTCTCGTTTTACATCACATAAATTAGATATTTAAATTTTTAACAAAATTCACACACATAATGAAAAATTTTATTTTTCTTTTAGAATGTTTTGAAAAATATATAGTAATACATTTTTTGCACAATCCGAAAATTCACAAATTTTGTACTAATTTTGATTTACATATGACTGTGAGATTGTACAATGAAGCTTCTTAGCAACTGATACTGCTATTTTGATCAGTCTCGAAGTCACGCAAAATCCGTGCAAAATGTTATTTTTATTCGATCTTAGTGTGTATACGGCGCGCATTTTTATAAATCCGCCGATACCTAACTCCGTAATCAAACAAATTGCGATGAACAAAACGCTTTCTCGTCAAAAATATGCGCTATACGAGATTCGCAGAAAAGAGATTTATTTTTGTAACTAATTGTATACTTACTTGGTTGTGCGAAAAGCGCGGCGTAACTGAAGCGTATGAGCATACTTAACATATTGTAGCTCGATAATAATATTTAAAAAATAAATGAATTAAAAGATATTTGAGTAGGATTCGAGTCTATATATTGAGTTTTAATTCTTAGAAATAAAACATTAATTCTTTGTAAAGTTTTTAATTGCTTTTCATTTGTAATTAGAAATATAATTTTTATTTTAATAATTGTTAATCTAAAAAAATTCAATTTAAAAAATTATAAATTATATAAAAATGTGAGAGTTCTCTTAAGTGCATTTGTCGCACCTTATCGATTCGTCTACAACGTGTTAAGTGAATCAAAGTGGCAGTTGACACAACTAACGTAGCAATATGTATTAGCAGAAGACGTGATCTTTTGTATACTTATACTTTCCGATGATAATCTTACTGCCGTTGCTTCGTGCTGGGACTATAATAAACACGCGAAGCAAGATAAATAATAATATCTTAATGAACTTTTGTATAATACACGAGCATCCATATTACATCTAGCTAGCTGGCTGCAATACGGTAAAAAATTCTTTTGATATCGATATTCTCTCTATACGTAGGTTTATAATAACTTCAATATAGATATATTATGCGATCGATTCTTCTATGTCCCAATTACGAAGGCGATCGCATATTATGAAAATAAATTGCTTCTGAAAATCAAAATGTCTAAAAAATATCTGAGATTTTTATTGTATCGTCGCACGAGAAAAAGCACCGTTTAAAACATTTTCCTTTAATCAGTTAGCGATGATATATATGTAGACAGTAAATATGTATATGCATATGAGATATATTCCTGTATTAACGCGCTTCCTTTCGGCTATAGATGCTTTAAAGGATTTCGACTAAGTCGACTTTCCATTAGAGATTGAAAGAGAAAAGTCTAATTACAGAGTCAGTCAACATTGGAATTAAAGGATTTTGCCGTCCAAGCTGCAAGAACATAGATAATGGAACTCTGTTTTCAGATAATTTAAAGTCTTATAGACAAATTTGCACACGAAGCTTAATTAATGAAATGCTTTTAATAAAAAATGATTTTGAAAATTAAATCTAATAATTACAAGAGATTAGAATTTAATCCTTTCGATATTAACTAATAAACAAAGAAAATTGTGCTGTGCTTATCTCTCCCATAATTGTAATTGATCGAGGAAAAGTTTAATGAATTTTAATTAATTAAATCAAAAATAAATACGAGAAACCTGCGATATTGAATACGCACAGATAAAGGCAAACGCGTGCGCAGAAATTCCTGAAATACTGCTTTGTAAATAATTATGCATATTCTATATATATCGATCACCTCCCTCCCGTCCTGACAATTCCAAAAAGCTTGTTTTGCAATCAGCGATGTACAACAAGTATTTATTACTCGTTTCCGCACTTCTCACGCAAACGAGATCACCATACACATACACACATGCACACATACACACAGATACACATACACACTCATATATCTGTAAATATATATCCACGACATAAGAGAGAAAAGATATAGATATAAGTTAACGAAATGTCGCACTTCCAAAATCAGTCAAATAAGATAATAGGCAATTTGAGTCTAATATTAAGATAGCGGATAATCAGTCAATGTTAATATAGGTGTATTCAGTAATATGAAAATTTATACTCAACAAGCGAAATTGTGGTGCAGATAGAAGTAAGAGAGTGCTGTATTATATTGAAAAGTATTTACACTCTTGTCATACGAGAAATACAATACATTAGTCTGATATTTTGTCTGATAAGAACAATTTTGGATATCTTTGGAAAAATAATCCAGCGCTAGTTTGGCATCCGCTACTTTCAAATTATAATAATTTTGCAGCGAGATTTTGAAATGGCGACTGCATTGAATTACACAAGGTATTAGCATATTGAAAACTTTATATACTACTTGAAGTAAAATATCCTAATTCAAAAAAGCAAAATCAAAAGTAAAATTGAAAAAGAATATGAATTAATGCTCGTGTATTGTATTTTTACAACATATTGTCAGTGAAAATGAGCGTAGAATTTTGTTTTGTCAAAATTGTTTTGAAACATTCAAAATATTCTGCAAGATCTAACAAGTGAAAAATATATATATTATTGAAAAAATGTGTATATAATAAATTTTAAGTATATTCGTTTTCAAAATGCTAAATATCAAAATTTCTCTGTATTTTACAAAAAATGTAAATAAATATATATATGTTAAGAATGCGATATATGACAGTAATTATAAAAACGAATTTTTTTTAATAAAATAGCGGGATATTTCCGTAAATTTATATTTGTGTAACAAAATTCATTTTTCAAATTACTTACTTATTTCATATTACGTTATAACTCACACCTCTATCGTATCATTGAAAAAATATCACTAAAGAAATGTCTCACAATTATTTTAGTTTTATTTTTGAATAGGCTTCTCTTCAGGTGGTATAAATGCTTGTGCTCTACGTTCTTCTCTTCTCTTGGCTGCCTCTTCGTGTTTCGCTTGGTATTCCTTTCTTCTCTTTGCCCTCTTCTGTTCCTCCTTCAAGAAGTATTCGCCAGATGCCATCTCCTTATCGATTTTGCTTTCTTGTTGAGGTGGAGGGAATGGTGTGTACGGTTTCTTCACCTTCTTCTTTTTCGGTTCTTTGCGCTTACTTATATTCTTACTGTTATACTTTGGAAGATATTGCTCCCAATTTTCATTCTTCAACTTTGGATTCTTGGCAAGTTCTCTCTTGAGCATCAATGCTTTCAGACTATAAACTGGATGAATATTCCTCATTGTATCCTCTACTACTTTTCTCACTTGCTGTAGGCCCTTGTAAGGCCCCAGTGCCGATACAGTTTGACCCTGGACTACGACATAACAATTGGTGAGCAGTTCAATGGATTTCAGATTGCATCCATTTGGTCCAATGAGTCTTTGTCTCCTTTTGACAAACTTAGCCTTATTCCTGACAAGCGAGGATATCTTTATGACATCTGCAGCAATGTCATCCTGGAGGACTCTCACCGCCTGTTCAAAGGGTACAGAACGAGCCATGAGCTTGATCATGTCGCGTGCTTTGACGATAATATATGGATCCCACGTTTTCCTAGTGGTTTTCACTGTCATACTACCTTCGACGAGATCCAGCTCAGCCTTGACATGATGCTCGGCCAGTGCTTTTTGAACCAATGCCCAGTGCTCCTTCAAATACTGCTCCCGATATTTCGGGAACATGGTTGCAAATGAACTCTCTTCGAGAAGACGATGTGGATTGTCTTTCTCTTTAAACTCTGGAATTTTTAACGACCATGCATTGTCGATCGGTCCGTTCTTCGAATCCATCTTTACAAAATGCAAGACAGTTTTCTTTTTCTTTTTACTCCCTTTTATGGATTTCCGTCTCCAGGAAATCGGATTATCACGTGCCACAAGGTTCCAAAACTCAGGTTATGCGTGGTGGAAATTTGCGCATGTACAAACTCTAGCAGCCGCTGTTACGTCTCAAACACGTACATATTTCGTCGAAAAGAAGGGTCCTTCCAAAAAAATTAAATCCCTCACAAAAAAGTAATAAAAAGATATGTATATGTAATATTAATATATACATATTTAATATGTGGAATTTGTTAATTAATCAACAGATTATTAATATATATTAATATAAATCACAAGATGTATTGATAAAGTTCTTGCGGGCCCCAACAAATGATCTACGTAATACGGCTCTGTTAAAGTTGATCATGTGACCTAGAATACGATATATATAGAATACTATATATATAGAATATGATATATATAGAATACGAGACATCTATAGCAAAATATACGAAGAGGTATGAATTAAAAATAATTAATGATCAACATATTGTAAAATACTCATTTATTTTTATCTATACATATACTTAAAAATCCAGAGTAAGCTAAATATTCGTTAAACTACAAAGTTAAGATGATTTTCTAAATTTCATATTCGTCGATCAATGAAATGTATTAATATCATTTGTTTAATAGTGGTTTTGATATGCGTTTGAAAATATAATAATGACATTCTAAATTATACATTATAATTTTTATCTTCTCTCATATTATTCATATGGAAACGAAGGCTACTATACTGAATCTAGTATATACTAGATTTTACGCATATTGTAATCTTTGTAGTTTAACGAATATCTAGCTTATTTTGGATATTTAGGTAATGTCTGATGATATTAGCAGTGATAACGAATCACGAGCGGTATTTTCAGTCGTCATTGAAAGTTTTCTACGCTCAGAAAGTCAATGATTCCCGACAAAAATCAAAATTCGTCACGTGTAGTTCACGAAGTGAGTCCAAGAAGCAGATTTCGAATATTCACTGTAAGTCAGCTGCTCCTCGGGCGATCGGAACGAGATTTAAACGGTAGTGCCGCGAAATGGTGTAGAATTTTATGCAAAAAGAACGAAATCGCTATCGCGTCCTGAAGTCGAGATATAAATTGGCCGTTTTTCGTCTGCGCGCGGACGATCGAAATCGTACACGACGCCGCGCATGTTGCCTGCCTCTCTCGCGCGATATTCACTGTAACGCGGCGAGTAAAATGGCAAGCTGAATTTAATCGTTCGATTAATTGATTAAATACTTATATATACCGAAAAGATGAATCGGAATGCAATCGTTCGATTAATTAATTAAATATTTATATATATAAATATTAATATTTATATATATAATTATATATATAATATTATATATAATTATATATAATATTAAAATATTATATTATATATAATGTGAGTCCAAGAAGCAGATTTCGGATATTCAATAGCCCTAACAACCCTATTACTAAGGATTCTAATAATTTTAATAGCTCTAACAATCCTACTATTACAGAATTCTAATGATTTTAAGAGCCTTAACAACCCTAATATTAATAAAAGAATTTTAATGATTTTACTTAGTAGCCTTAACAATCCTATTTCCTGATTAACTAAAATCATTCGAGATTTGAGGAACCTATCTCTAATCATCACCTCACCTAATCATGTATATATTTTAGTCACGTGCCCTAACCGCGTGCCCTAATCGCGTGCCCTAACTGCGTGCCCTAACCGTACTCTTCAGACCAATTGAACCTACCTTTCGTTGATCCACTTTCTTTCTTGATCACATCAGAGATCGAAGAAGGAGAAAAGTATTCCTTCTTTTGCCGAATAATTACCGGCAAAAGAGCGTGAAATATTTACTCTCATTTAGTAACGATCGTTTAGTTTGATTTCACGATCGTTCATTAAATATTGAATATAACTTTATTTTAACTGAAATAAAACCAAATTACTACAAATTTCTATAAATTGTATTTTATAATAAAATATAAAATTAATGTGTGTATTTATTATATTACAAATTATTTAATTAATTAATCATTTGATTTTATATTAAGTTAAAGTAAAGTTTAAAAACAATATCTACAAACAAATTCTACGATGGATGAGCTATGAGCAATTAGAAAATAAGTGCATATTATAAGAATAAATTAGCATCAAAAATTAATAAAATTGATAATTGTTAATAGGTGTTCTTTATTTAATAAATTGAACAAAATCTTTACAAAAAAATTTTTTCTTGATCTCTTCTTTTTTTAATTAATATTTTAATATGTTTTTGCAAAAGATGTAAAGCATAAGTTCGAAAGGACTTACTAAAATTATTTTATTTATCTAATTTAATTTAATTATATTTATTTATTTAATTTAATCCATCCTAGCTCATCCATTTTAAGGCAACGGATTTATCTACGATCTACAATCTACATCTACATCTGCAATCTCTACGAATCCGTTACCTTAAAGTTAAATAAAAGTTTTTTTCACTCACCAACACTGATGCGCAACAGCGGAGTTGTTGTTATCGAAGCTAGTTGTCTGTAACATACAAATATAAAATTCATTTATAATAATGCTCACAAAATGCAATTAATATTTAAACAAATTTTTATCGCGCGGAATTTTATATCCAATATGTAAAATAATAAGCAGATAAACACGTATGGAAAAATTTTATATTTTTGAAACTGTTTTTTAAATAGAAAATTTTATATGACTTTTATAAAAATTTTTCTCTTTAAATCATTTAAATAACGAGATCGAATTATTATTCGTTTATAACAAGTTAACGATTTATAACACTTAATATATAAATAATAGATATTCACCATCAGGTTGCTCCGCCGATGCAAGATGCCTCTCCCAGGCCTCCTCCTCCTCTCATGTTGTTGACGTGCGATACTTTCAATGACACTCCCGCACTCACGAGCGATATTTTTATATCGTTATTTTCGTTATTTTACGCGCGATACTAAACGGCACTCCCGCACTACTTCGGTATTCGGATTAAAAATTTGGTCGCGCGATGTATATATTTAATATATATATACTTTCGACGACACTCCCGGTTTCGGTACGAGCGAAAATCTCATTTCATTTACGAGACTTAACTTTGAGCCAACAGGTCGGGAGTGCAACGATACAACGAGCAAAGATTAGGCCCGAACCGGAAAGAAGACGAAACGATTGACGGAATAGAGGAAAATAAAGTTCACCAGCTCTTTTTCGCGCATAATTATCCTATCTCGTATCGAACCTGGACCCGCTAAGCATGATTTCAGGTGCTTCGCCCGGAACACGAAGTTTCCCGCAATGCAGGATATGGCTACACCAGGCTGGTAGACGGTAAAAGAAGAGGATACCACATTTTTTAAATGCTAACATTCAGTAATTTAAAAAATGGGGAGGCAACCCCTTTTACCGAGCGAAAATCATGCTTAGGGGAATCCACTCGACTCCTCGACAGGGTTAACACACGCAGTGCGTGTGGCTGTAGGGTAGACGAGCAAAGAGAAGGGACCCATTGACGACTATTCCGAGCAATCGATCGAGTTCTAACTAATTCGGGCCGAATCATTTGACGAAGTACGAAGCACGAAGCGCGAATGTACGTTGCATAACAACGTGTGCAAACTCGAAACATCCCAGTTAGTTGGCATCGAAAGTAGAGACTCGTGACAATAAATGAAATTGGGATTTTATATGAAAAAGTCCAAAATTTCCGCGAAAACGCGACGACGCGAGAATACTACAACGCGGAAACGCGGTAACGAAACGCTTGCCGTCCGCGGCACGTTGACGGCACCGACGACGCGAAAGGGTACTTAGCTTCCCTTTCAAGCACCTTAAGATTTATCATAAATAGAGAAATTTAAGATAAATCTCAAGACACCATCCAAGTACTAAGCCCTCCCACCGCGACAAGGTGTACCCCATGGGAGGGTTATATTATATATAATTTTATATATAATATAATATATACAATTGCAACATTTATTTTGCAATATAGTATATAAATTTAAATTTGCATAAAAAGACCGTAAAACAAAATCATTAGCACGGTATTGTTTATATCGGATATTATGTTATTCATTGTTGAAATTCATTATTAAAATATAATATAATTTGAAATGTAATACAACATAATTTAACAATTTTTTTTTTTTTTTTTTTACGTGGGGAAAATGCTCCTTATGCACACCCCGACGGGATCGCTATTTAGCGGTCCCGTCGGGGTAGTGTTGGGCTCTCCCCGCCGCCATTTTAACGGCAGGGACTACCAACTAAAAACCCCACGCGCCTTTCCTTAGTCTTCCAACGTGCAAGTCCCCGGAACCATGTGCATAAGGAGCATTATATGGAGTAGCCCTAACAAACTACTATCCTATTATATGTTCATAATATTCACTATATTCAATATTATATACATTCAATATATATTCACAAATATCTGAAAAAAGTAATTTTCTTAATATCTTCGATATTAAACTTTAATAATATAAGCTGTTTAGAAATTTATATAAATAAAATTAATGAAATACAATTAATGAAATTATATATATCTCAAAATATATATAAATATATAAATTTTATAAAAATTATTATTTAAATTAAAATTTTAAATACACAAACATCTATATATAAGAAAATAAACATATAAATTTTATATAAAAATTATTATTTAAATTAAAATCTTAAATGTATATATAAGTATATAAATATATAAATTTTGTAAAAATTATTATTTAAATTAAAATCATAAATATATAAATAAATGAATATATAAATTTTCGAAAAGTTATTATTTATAAATATTATTTAAATTAAAATTTTTTTTGAAATTTTAATAATAAATCTTTTTCTATAAATTCTATTCATTCTTTAATATCTACTCATTCTTAATTCTATTTTAAATCTTTCAATTTCTATATTTAAAAAGATACATAATATTTCCAAAAGATATATAATATAAAATTAGCTAAATTAATCACATAATAGCACTAACAATCCTCTACTTTTTGAAAGGAAAATTGAAAGGAAAAAAACCTAATGATGACCTAATAGCATGACATAATAGAAAGGAATACCTAATGATGACCTAATAGCATGACATAATAGAGAGGAATTTGAAAGGAAAAAAACCTAATGATCACCTAATAGTCCTAACAATCCTATTTCTCGATTAAGTGAAATTATTCGAGGAAAGCCTATCTCTAATCACGTATATTTTAATTATGTGCCCTAATTACATTCTCTAACCGCATGCCCTAACCGCGTGAATAAATGTCCGACACAGCTTACGTACTATTGTACGTAAAGCTTTTTTTCAGGCCAGTTGAACTTACTTTTCGTTGAGCCTGGCCATTTTCTCGCTCGATCTCTAATCAGAGATCGAAAAAGGAGATAAACACTCCTTCTTTTGCCGATTAATTACCGGCAAATGAGCGTAAATATTTCACGCTCATCGTAACGATCGCTCGATTTTACGATCGTTTCTTAAATATTTGAATATAACTTTATTTTAACTCAAATAAAGCTAAATTACTACAAATTTCTATATACTATATTTTCTAATAAAATATAAAATTCATGTATGTGTATAACTTTTATGATATTACAAATTATTTAATTAATTAATCGTTTGGCTTTATTTTAAGTTAAACTAAAGTTTAAAAACAATATCTATAAACAAATTCTACAATGGATGAGCTATGATATAAGAAATTAGAATAAAATAAGTGCGCGTTATAAGAATAAAATAGTATCAAAAATTGATAAAATTGTTAAAATTATTAATGCGTGCTCTTGATTTAATAAACTAGTCAAGTCTTTACAAAAAAAATTTTCTTTTCTTGATTCTCCTTTTTAAATTAATACTTCAATATATTTTCGCAATAGATGCAAAGCATTTCGAAAGAATTTATTAAAAGTTATTTAATTTAATCTATCTTAGCTCATCCATTTTAAGGCAACGGACTTACTCTACAATTCACAATCTACAATCTACAATCTACAATCTACAATCTACAATCTACAATCTACAATCTACAATCTACATCTACAATCTCTACGAATCCGTTACCTTAAAGTTAAATAAAAGTTTTTCTCACTCACCGACACTGATGCGCAACAGCGGAGTTATAATTATCGAAGCTACGTTGTCTGTAACATACAAATATAAAATTCATTTATATTAATGCTCACAAAATGCAATCAATATTTCAAAAAATTTTTATCGCACGGAATTTCATATCCGATGTGTAAAATAATAAGCAGAGATAAACACGTGTGGAAAAATTTTATAAAATTTTAAAACTGTTTTTTAAGAAAGTTTTTTAAAAAGTTTTATATAACTTTTATAAAAATCTTTCTCTCTAATTTTCTCTTTAATTCATTTAAATAATAAGATCGAATTATTATGCGTACGATTTATAACAATTGATATATAAATAATGAATATTCACCATCAGGTTGCTCCGCCGATGCAAGATGCCTCTCCCAGGCCTCCTCCTCCTCTCATGTTGTTGACGCGCGATACTTTCAACGGCACTCCCGCACTCACGAGCGATATTTTTATATCGCTATTTTCGTTATTTTACGCGCGATACTAAACGGCACTCCCGCACTACTTCGGTATTCGGATTAAAAATTTGGTCGCGCGATGTATATATTTAATATATATATACTTTCAACGACACTCCCGGTTTCGATACGAGCGAAAATCTCATTTCATTTACGAGACTTAACTTTGAACCAACAGGTCGGGGGTGCAACAATACAACGAGCAAAGATTAGGCCCGAATCGGAAAGAAGACGAAACGATTGAGGAATAGAGGAAAATAAAGTTCACCAGCTCTTTTTCGCGCATAATTATCCTATCTCGTATCGAACCTGGACCCGCTAAGCATGATTTCAGGTGCTTCGCCCGGAACACGAAGTTTCCCGCAATGCAGGATATGGCTACACCAGGCTGGTAGACGGTAAAAGAAGAGGATACCACATTTTTTAAATGCTAACATTCAGTAATTTAAAAAATGGGGAGGCAACCCCTTTTACCGAGCGAAAATCATGCTTAGGGGAATCCACTCGACTCCTCGACAGGGTTAACACACGCAGTGCGTGTGGCTGTAGGGTAGACGAGCAAAGAGAAGGGACCCATTGACGACTATTCCGAGCAATCGATCGAGTTCTAACTAATTCGGGCCGAATCATTTGACGAAGTACGAAGCACGAAGCGCGAATGTACGTTGCATAACAACGTGTGCAAACTCGAAACATCCCAGTTAGTTGGCATCGAAAGTAGAGACTCGTGACAATAAATGAAATTGGGATTTTATATGAAAAAGTCCAAAATTTCCGCGAAAACGCGACGACGCGAGAATACTACAACGCGAAAACGCGGTAACGAAACGCTTGCCGTCCGCGGCACGTTGACGGCATCGACGACGCGAAAGGGTACTTAGCTTCCCTTTCAAGCACCTTAAGATTTATCATAAATAGAAAAATTTAAGATAAATCTCAAGACACCATCCAAGTACTAAGCCCTCCCACCACGACAAGGTGTACCCCATGGGAGGGTTATATTATATATAATTTTATATATAATATAATATATACAATTGCAGCATTTATTTTGCAATATAGTATATAAATTTAAATTTGCATAACAAGACCGTAAAACAAAATCATTAGCACGGTATTGTTTATGTCGGATATTATGTTATCTTTAATTCATTGTTGAAATTTTTAACATATTAATGTATCTCATATATCTAACGTATTAATGTATCGTAAGATTAAAAGATTAAAATAATTACATGTTGTCATACTTAACTATTGTTTAATTAACAAAGATTTAATTAATAAAAAGAATATTTAAAGCATTGATCAAAATGTAGTTAATTCTAATATTATTAAAGAAATATTATAATAAGCATCAATGATCGATATTATAATATAATTAATTCTCTTATCCCCTTTTACGTAACCCATGTTTCAATTTTTGATCGAAGTAATGAATAATTGCGATTCGATAAAGATATCGTTTCATGTCGCTAATTAATTTCTAATTGATTAATTTTTATTAAAATTTATAGTAAATTATGTTTTGATATTAATCGTAATCGTGTTTAGCAAAAAAATTACAATATACGAAGCGTTTCTCACCACAACTTTATTACTCGGGAGTCACTGTGCGAATGATGACAAAGCGGTAACGTATAGAGCGCTACTGTTTATATTTTATTGCTAAAGTCGAACGCCGTGTTATCGATAATTTGCTGAAATATTTTATAAATTGTAAAATATACATTAACGCAGAATCTTAAGTTAATGAAGTATTTTAATTTATTGATTAAAATTCGTTATTGATTAAACAATTTATCACGGAGTTTTTCGTTATGCTAATTATTTGCATCTATAATTCGATTGTTTTACTTCGCGTTCTCTCACATCCTAAATTATATTTAGATTATCAAGTAGAACGATAAAGTAACACGGATGCAATATATTTGTGATTCTAAATATTAAAATAATAATTATTATCCTTAAATATCGCAATTATCGAAGTGATTATTTAATATTTTGAATCCCTATAATTTAATCGATTCTCGATTAAATTGCATATTGTTTAATTAATAAGGATTGAGAAAATTTAAAGCATTGGTCGAAATATAGTTAATTCTATTGTTAAAGAAATATTATAAGCATCAGTGATGGATATCATAACATAATTAATTCTTTTATTCTCTTTATGTATTCCCTGTTTCAATTCTTAATCGCAATAATGAATGATTGCGATTCGATAAAGTTTTATTGTTGCGATACAGTTTCATGTCGATAATTAATTTTTAATTAATTAATTTTGTTAATATTTATAGCAAATTATGTTCCGATACTAATCGTAATCGTGTTTAGTAAAAAAATTACAGTATACGAAACGTTTCTCACCACTACTTTATTACTCTAGAGTCACCGTGCGAATGATGACAAAGCGGTAACGTATAGAGCGCTACTGTATATAATTTATATTGCCAAAATCGAACGACGTGTTTTCGATAATTCGCTGCTGAAATATTTTAAATATTATAAAATATATATTAACGTGGAATATTAAATGATACAAATATTTTAATTTATCGATTAAAATTCGTTATTGATTAAACAATTTATCACGGAGTTTTTCGTTATGCTAATTATTTGCATCTATAATTCGATTGTTTTACTTCGTGTTCTCTCAACAATCCAAATTATATTTAGATTGTCGAGAACGATAAAGTGACACGGATGAAATATATTTGTGACTCTAAGTATTAAAATAATAATTATTGTCCGTAAAGATCGCAATTATCGAAGTGATTATTTAATATCTTGGATTCCTATCATTTAATCGATTCTCGATTAAATTGCATATTGTTTAATTAATAAGGATTGAGAAAATTTAAAGCATTGGTCGAAATACAATTAATTCTAGTATTGCTAAAGAAATATTATATGCATCATTGATGGATATCATAACGTAATTAATTCTTTTATCCTCTTTTATGTATTCCCTGTTTCAATTCTTAATCGCAATAATGAATGATTGCGATTCGATAAAGTTTTATTGTTGCGATACAGTTTCATGTCGTTAATTAATTTTTAATTAATTAATTTTGTTAATATTTGTAGCAAATTATGTTCCGATACTAATCGTAATCGTGTTTAATAAAAAAATTACAGTATACGAAACGTTTCTCATCACTACTTTATTACTCCAGAGTCACCGTGTGAATGATGACAAAGCGGTAACGTATAGAGCGCTACTGTTTATAATTTGTTTTGCCAAAATCGAACGCCGTGTTTTCGATAATTCGCTGCTGAAATATTTTAAATATTATAAAATATACATTAACGTGGAATATTAAATGATACAAATATTTTAATTTATCGATTAAAATTCGTTATTGATTAAACAATTTATCACGGAGTTTTTCGTTATGCTAATTATTTGCATCTATAATTCGATTGTTTTACTTCGTGTTCTCTCAACAATCCAAATTATATTTAGACTGTCGAGAACGATAAAGTGACACGGATGAAATATATTTGTGACTCTAAGTATTAAAATAATAATTATTGTCCGTAAAGATCGCAATTATCGAAGTGATTATTTAATATCTTGGATTCCTATCATTTAATCGATTCTCGATTAAATTGCATATTGTTTAATTAATAAGGATTGAGAAAATTTAAAGCATTGGTCGAAATACAATTAATTCTAGTATTGCTAAAGAAATATTATATGCATCATTGATGGATATCATAACGTAATTAATTCTTTTATCCTCTTTTATGTATTCCCTGTTTCAATTCTTAATCGCAATAATGAATGATTGCGATTCGATAAAGTTTTATTGTTGCGATACAGTTTCACGTCGTTAATTAATTTTTAATTAATTAATTTTGTTAATATTTGTAGCAAATTATGTTCCGATACTAATCGTAATCGTGTTTAATAAAAAAATTACAGTATACGAAACGTTTCTCATCACTACTTTATTACTCCAGAGTCACCGTGCGAATGATGACAAAGCGGTAACGTATAGAGCGCTACTGTTTATAATTTGTTTTGTCAAAATCGAACGCCGTGTTTTCGATAATTCGCTGCTGAAATATTTTAAATATTATAAAATATACATTAACGTGGAATATTAAATGATACAAATATTTTAATTTATCGATTAAAATTCGTTATTGATTAAACAATTTATCACGGAGTTTTTCGTTATGCTAATTATTTGCATCTATAATTCGATTGTTTTACTTCGTGTTCTCTCAACAATCCAAATTATATTTAGATTGTCGAGAACGATAAAGTGACACGAATGATATATATTTGTGACTCTAAGTATTAAAATAATAATTATTGTCCGTAAAGATCGCAATTATCGAAGTGATTATTTAATATCTTGGATTCCTATCATTTAATCGATTCTCGATTAAATTGCATATTGTTTAATTAATAAGGATTAAGAAAATTTAAAGCATTGGTCGAAATACAGTTAATTCTAGTATTGTTAAAGAAATATTATATGCATCATTGATGGATATCATGACTTAATTAATTCTTTTATCCTCTTTTATGTATTCCCTGTTTCAATTCTTAATTTCAATAATTAATGATTGCGATTCGATAAAGTTTTATTGTTGCGATACAGTTTCATGTCATTAATTAATTTTTAATTAATTAATTTTGTTAATATTTGTAGCAAATTATGTTCCGATACTAATCGTGTTTAATAAAAAAATTACAGTATACGAAACGTTTCTCATCACTACTTTATTACTCCAGAGTCACCGTGCGAATGATGACAAAGCGGTAACGTATAGAGCGCTACTGTTTATAATTTGTTTTGCCAAAATCGAACGCCGTGTTTTCGATAATTCGCTGCTGAAATATTTTAAATATTATAAAATATACATTAACGTGGAATATTAAATGATACAAATACTTTAATTTATCGATTAATTCGTTATTGATTAAACAAATTATCACGAAGTTTTTCGTTATGCTAATTATTTGCATCTATAATTCGATTGTTTTACTTCGTGTTCTTTCAACAATTCAAATTATATTTAGATTGTCAAGAACGATAAAGTGACACGGATGATATATATTTGTGACTCTAAGTATTAAAATAATAATTATTGTAAAGATCGCAACGATCGAAGCGATTATTTAACATTTTAGATTCCTATCATTTAATCGATTATCGATTAAATTGTACATTGTTTAATTAACAAAGATTGAAAAAATTTAAATATTGGTCTAAATATTATTAATTCTAATATTGTTAAAGATATATTATTGTAATTAGCATCAATGATCGGAAGATCATAACATAATTAATTCTATTATCCCCTTTTATGTATCCCTTGCCTTAATTTTTATTAGTAATCAATTATTACGATTCAATAAAGATTTATCTTTGCGATACGGTTGTATGTAATTTATCAAAGATTAATGAATATTTAATTACTAATATTTATAGCAAATTATGTTTCGATACCAATCGTAATCAAATTTAGTTAAAAAATTATAATATACGAAGCGTTTCTCACCATTGCTTCATTGCTCGAGAGTCACCGTGCGAATGATGACAAAGCGGTAACGTATAAGGCACTATTGTTTATATTTTATATTGCCAAATCCGAACGCCGTGTATCGATAATTCGTTTCTGAAATATTTTGCATATTACAAAATATACATTAACGTAGAACATTAAATTAATAAAGTAATTTAATTTATTGATTAAAATGTATTATTTATTAAACAAGTTATACACGGAGCCTTTCATTATGCTAATTATTTGCATCTATAATTCGACTGTTTTACTTCGTGATCTCTCATAATCCAAATTATATTTAGATTGTCAGGTAGATCGATAAAGTAACACGGATGAACTATATTTGTGACTCTAAGTATCAAAACAATAATTATTTTGCGTAAAAATCGCGCAACGATCGAAGTGATTATTTAATATTTTGGTTTGCTGTCCCTTAATCGATTCTCGATAAAATTGTATATTGTTTAATTAACAAGAATTTAAAAAATTTAAAGCATTGATCGAAATATAATTAATTCTAATATTGTTAAAGATATATTATTAGAATTAACATCAATGATATGATCGAAAGATCATATCATAATTAATTCTCTTATCTCCTTTTATGTATCCCCTGCCTTAATTTTTATTAGTAATGAATGATTACGATTCGGTTAAGATTTATCGTTGCGATACAGTTGTATGTAATTTATCAAAGATTAATTAATATTTAATTACTAATATTTATAGTAAATTATGTTTCGATGCCAATCGTAATCATGTTTAGTTAAAAAATTATGATATACAAAGCGTTTCTCACCATTGCTTCATTGCTCGAGAGTCACCGTGCAAATGATGACAAATCGGTAACGTATAGAGCACTACTGTTTATATTATATATTGCCAAATTCGAACGCCGTGTATCGATAATTCGATGCTGAAATATTTTGCATATTACAAAATATACATTAACGTAGAACATTAAATTAATAAAGTAATTTAATTTATTGATTAAAATGTATTATTTATTAAACAAGTTATACACGGAGCCTTTCATTATGCTAATTATTTGCATCTATAATTCGACTGTTTTACTTCGTGATCTCTCATAATCCAAATTATATTTAGATTGTCAGGTAGATCGATAAAGCATGGATGAACTATATTTGTGACTTTAAGTATCAAAACAATAATTATTGTGCGTAAAAATCGCGCAACGATCGAAGTGCTTATTTAATATTTTGGTTTCCTGCCCCTTAATCGATTCTCAATAAAATTGTATATTATTTAATTAACAAGAATTTAAAAAATTTAAAGCATTGATCGAAATATAATTAATTCTAATATTTTTAAAGATATATTATTAGAACTAACATCAATGATCGAAAGATCATAACATAATTAATTCTCTTACCCACTTGTATGTATCTCTTGCCTTAATTTTTATTAGTAATGAATGATTACGATTCGGTAAAAGTTTATCGTTGCAATACGGTTGTAATTTATCAAAGGTATGTAATTTATCAAAGATTAATTAATATTTAATTACTAATATTTATAGCAAATTATGTTTCGATATCAATCGTAATAATGTTTACTTAAAAAATTATAATATACGAAGCGTTTCTCACCATTGCTTCATTGCTCGAGAATCACCGTGCGAATGATGACAAAGCGGCAACGTACAGGGCACTACTGTTTATAATTTATATTGCCAAAATCGAACGCCGTATTTTCGATAATTCGCTGCTGAAATATTTTAAATATTATAAAATATACATTAACGTGGAATATTAAATGATATAAATATTTTAATTTATCGATTAAAATTCGTTATTGATTAAACAATTTATCACGGAGTTTTTCGTTATGCTAATTATTTGCATCTATAATTCGATTGTTTTACTTCGTGTTCTCTCAACAATTCAAATTATATTTAGATTGTCAAGAACGATAAAGTGACACGGATGATATATATTTGTGACTCTAAGTATTAAAATAATAATTATTGTCCGTAAAGATCGCGCAACGATCGAAGTGATTATTTAATATTTTGGTTTCCTGTCTCTTAATCGATTCTCGATAAAATTGTATACTGTTTAATTAAGTAGAATTAAAAAATTTAAATCATTGGTCGAAATATAATTAATTCTAATATTGTTAAAGATATATTATTATAATTAGCATCAATGATCCAAAGATCATAACATAATTAATTCTCTTATCCCCTTTTATGTATCCCCTGCCTTAATTTTTAATAGTATTGAATGATAACGATTTAGTAAAGATTTATCGTTGCGATACAGTTTTATGTAATTTATCAAAAATTAATTAATATTTATAGCAAATTATGTTTCGGTACCAGTCGTAATCATGTTTAATTAAAAAATTATAATAATACGAAGCGTTTCTCACCATTGCTTCTATGCTCGAGAGTCACCGTGCGAATTATAAATAATTTAATATAAAATATAAAATTAATATGTGTATAATACTTATCATATTACAAGTTATTTCATTAATTAATCATTTAGCTTTACATTAAGTTTAAAAACAATATCGACAACAAATTCTATAATGAGCTATAAGAGCTATAAGATGAGCTATAAGAAATCATAATAAGATAAGTACGCGTTATAAGAATAAATTAGCATCAGATGTAATTAATAAAATTTTTAATATTCCTTTCAATATATTAGATAACATTTACATAAAAATGGTCTTTTCTCGATCTTCTTTCTTTATAATTAAAATACTGCAATATTTTCGCGACGGATGCAATACATTTCAAACGAATTTATTAATAGTTATTTAATCTATCCTAGCTCATCCATTTAAAGGCAACGGATTTCTACAATCTCTACCGTTACCTTAAAATTAAATAAAAGTTTTTGTCACTCACCGTGGCATTGATGTGCAGCAGCGAAGTTGTCGTTATTGTTGTCGTTAAAACTACGTCTGAAACATACAAATATAAAATTCATTTATAACAAGGCTGCGGAATTTCATATCTGGTGTGTAAAATAATAAGCAGATATAAACACGTATGGGAAAATTTTATAAATTTTAAAATTATTTTTTAAATAGAAATTTTCATATTTATAAAAATCTTTCTCTCTAATTTTCTCTTTAATTCCTTTAAATTATAAGAACGAATTATTATGCGTACGATTTATAACAATTGATATACAAATAATAAATATTCACCATCAGGTTGCTTCGCCGATGCAAGATGCCTCTCCCAGGCCTTCTCCTCTTCCTCTCATGTTGTTGGCGCACGATTCTTTGACGACACTCCCGCACTCGCGAGCGATATTTTTATATCGCTATTTTCGTTATTTTACGCGCGATACTGAGTGGCACTCCCGCACTATTTCGATGCGATTAAAAATTGTATATTTGATCGCGCGATGTATATACTTAATATGTATATACCTTTAACGATACTCCCTAATATGTATATACCTAACGCGACGCGTTGACGAAGCGCTTGCCGTCCGCGGCACGTTGACGGCACCGACGACGCGAAAGGGTACTTAGCTTCCCTTTCAGGCACCTTAAGATTTATCATAAATAGCAAAATTTAAGATAAATCTCAAGATACCATCCAAGTACTAAGCCCTCCCACCGCGACAAGGTGTACCCCATGGGAGGGTTATATTATATATAATTTTATATATAATATAATACATAATTTAAAATTTATTTTGTAATATAGTACATAAGACGCGCGTCCGCACAGCTTGACAGCTGGGTTCAGACTCTCTGACAGTCGTTGTTTAACAACATCTTGACAACGCGCGCGGAAATGATCTTTTTCCGTCGACAGACTTCTCGCCGAAAGAATTCAATAGGTGGCGAATACATCCAGGAGGATGGGAACGTAACAATATAATAAATAATGAATGTGATAAATAATTAAAATATTAATGACTTACATCATATCTTATTGATCCATCCATCCATTTCCAAGACCTTTTTTTTCTTTTGTTTCACTTTTTCCTCGTGGCACTCCAATCCTCGTTGCACTCATTTGAATTCCTCCTTACACTCACTCACGAAAAGTTCGCACTTGCAATTGTGGTTATAGAAAGAATTTGATAATATATGGAACGTCTCACATCACTACCTCATTGTTCGAAGGCCACTGAGGGAATGATCGTAAATCAGAAACATTATCGCGGTACTGTTTACATCGCCAAGGTTGACTATGTAGAGAGAGAATTTGATAATGTATGAAACGTCACTACTTTATTGTTCAAAGTTACTGTGCGAATGATCGTAAGTCATAAACATCACCGCGATACTGTTTATATCGCCAAGGCTAACTTATACTATGTTATTGTTATAATTCGTCGTTGAAATATTCTATGAGTGATTGCCGATTAAGAAAATTTAAAATTCAAAATTTATTTAATTTTAATAAGTATTGTTAGAGAAATTATTATAATAAGTATTAATAATCGAAAGATTAATTCTTTTATACCCTTTTATGTATCCACTGTTTTAATTTTTATTCAGAAATAATTAATAGAAATAATTAATGATTACGATTCGATAAGGATTTATCATTGCGATACAGTTTTATGTCGTTTTTCATAAGTTAATTTTTAATTATTAATAATAATAATTATATCAAATTATTTCGATATTAATCGTAATCGTATTTAGAAAAATTCGACAATATGCGAAGCGTTTCGCACTACTTTATTGCTCGAGTATCACCATGCGAATGATAACAAAGCCGTAACATATTAATAATAGCGTGCTTATATTGTCAAAAGTCGAACACCGTGGTATTGATAATTCGTTGCCGAAATATTTTAAGTATTATTATACGACGATCTGCGTATGACTCCGATTTACGTATGACGTATGCAATGGCGCGGAATTACATGGCGGCCGAATCGATGCGCAGTCGTTTCTACGCATGGCCATTACTACGCTCGACGTTCGCACGACTTTGATTTTTGAATATTTGTCTTTGATAGCATATAATAATAAATATATAAAGATTGAATCAATTAATCATATTGGTCATCTATGTAGATTTGTCCGAAGAAAGAGAGAAATAAATATTTCGAGATCCATCGTTTCATTACATGTAATTACATATTATTAATAAAATATGATTGATCATTAATTACGTTAAAAATATGATGATGCATCTTCATTCCCTCCTGAGCGACCAATCATTAAAAAATTATTTAATATTGTTAATGATTAAATCTCTTTATAACATGAAAGAGTTTATTTATAATAAAATATAAATAAATATTTAAAAAAGTTAATATAATTTAAAAAATTAATTTTAATAGATTTATAAAAATTAATAGAAAAAATTTATAAAAATTAATAGAAATCGAGTCATTTATAGCGAAATATATGGAAGTTTTAGATTCAATTAATTAATTGATCAATATATGGTACAATAATTAATTAATCAATATATGGTAAAATACTGTACTATCATCTATCGCTAAAAATAGAATTATTTTATCATTAATTAAAATCAAGAAACAAAAAAAATAGCTTTTGTTAATAAACTATGTTTTATATTAAATATTTTTGTGTTTTATGTTTTGTATTAAATATAAAGATTAAATAGTGTTGAGAAAAGACAACGTTAATTGATAAATAGTCTTATCCATTTTTTAAATACAATTTATCAAAAATCTACAATTTAATAAGTATGTGAAATAATTTATATTTTATTAATTAACGTGCTTATATATATTTTATTTATTTTTAATTTTTCTATTGATATTTACATTTTCTATTAATAATGTATAGTATATTATTACTTACCTTCAGAATAAAACAACAGTTCTTTAAACAAGAATTTAATTTCTATAAATAAAGAATTTAATGTAACTTGTATAAATAAAAAAATCGTGATTCTTTTAAAAACCTAATGTAAAGTTAAAAAAGATCATTTAAAATTTGTCTTCATATATGAATTAAAATCATCAGAAAATTGGGACAGCAGAGGTGATCTATGACCCAGTTTATTATACAATTACAATATTCTTCGCTAATCATACTGTGATAAATAATAATCGTAATAATCGTAGTATATCTAGATAACACGAACTATTTACGATTGATATGATTTTATTTATACACCATTCAACATTCTCACTCTTTATTTCTTTCTCTCTCTCTCATTTGCTCCGTTTCTCTTTCTCTTCCATAAAGATCATTCTTTCATCAAAAGATGAAAAATGATAGTCGCACAGACATGCATTATAGCAAGAAATTTGTCTAATTGTTACAGTCCGTCGACGGAAAGATTCGCAAATTGCGACATCGTCGTTCGTAATCGCTCTCATCAGACATGTATAGTCGATAATTCTTAGTACAAAATAGTCAAACGATTTCTCGTTCTCCTTTCAACGGGATTCTGCAATCGTCTCGACATTTTAAGAAACTGTCATACCGTGCTCTTCGCGTATATTACCCTTACACGATTATGTTATGTGTCTCGTGATAACGTGTTACACACATCGAACGTTAGTAAAACTTATGATAATCCTATAATTCTCCACGAAGACATCAAAAGATTGGATACTTTAAACGCGAAGATAAATAAAATGTCAAAAATGAGATAATTTATTAATTATACATATTATATATAATCACGCAATGTACTAAACAAAATCTCTCTTTCTTACTAGAAGAAAAGAATTTATAACAATTTATGTTTCATAATTTTCTCTAGATATTTTACTAAATAAAGAGAGGCAAAATTTCGTATTTATTAAAAGAGAAATTAGATATATTTATATTCTTGTGTAAAAAATTACATGTTAGCTGAGTTTTTCTCAATTGACATTTTTCACTATTTATGGTTTAAGGTATCCAAAGATGTATGTCTTACGTCGAGAATATAAATTCTTCTACGAGTAGTCGACTAATTGGTATACTCGGAGCATTGCAGCTTCGTTTTCTCCTAATTACTGAACATCTAAGATCGTCTTAAGCCAATTACTGTGTGGATAGAAATAAAAAGCAGATAATCGCATAGTTATTTTCGTTTATCTATTTGCTTCTAAATTTAATGTTTATTTCATAGAAGATAGATTTTACGAGAGTAACAAAATATTGTATTACTTAAATGTATTCAAATTGTCGTGCAAATAATTTCATTAATTTATAACTAATAATTGATATTGAGAGATATCAATCGACTATTGATATTGCTAGAAAGATTTAAATATTGATTCAGAATTAAAAATTGTTTTATCAGTGCATGTATCTTCTGCTTCTTATTCCGACCGATCATAAATTGGTTCTTATGCATGTATATGGCGTATCGAGTATTATTTATCTACTACTACAAATTGTATATATACAGGTAGTATATACACAGATGAGAAGATGATGGGACGGTAGGAGAAAAATACATTTTTATCACGCAACGATAAAGAACGCGCGGCGATCGAAATTAGGAAATAAGTATCTCATCGATACTAATTCACACGCCGATCTCTCTGTACCCTTCCTTTTTACACAAGAATTATACAAACTGAAATATGTAATTGCGAAGGGACTAAAGGAACGGGACTATACAGAAAATTAAAAATGGTAAAAAAAATGCTGATGTAACTGAAAGCTCTCTAGCATTTTTATTCTCAAATAATAAAAGTTAAAATATAATGAAATAATATAATAATAATAATAATAATAATAATTATATTAATGAATGTAACTAATACGGATCATCAGTAAAACGTCTATTCACTTGCGCATTATCGCATATCGAACGCATTATAATATCGAGCGAGCAATCGATCGACAATGATGCCGTAACGAGAAGAGGGGGAGTGGCCTCTTTATACGTTAATATTCTGTTAATTATCTACAAACACTCTCCTGACGAACAAAAGTGGAAAACCTTCTGCCCCTCTCTCTTTTTATTCAACTATCTCCTCTTCCTGATTGCCTTCTTGTGTCCTCTTTTCACTCATCGTCGTCCGCGTATCTACCAACAAATGTACGGTTTTAGAGACTCTTTTTATTCTCCTTTCTTTCCTCTCGTCTTACTATAATTCATCTCTCTGTTCGCGCGCATGTTTTTGTCGACGTTCTCGTTACAGCTTGGTCCACAACTCTGGGAGTTTAGGGAATTTAGAAATGAGATGAGGGATGAAATGAGTCGAAAGGGCATGCATTGCTCCTATATGATCTAACAGTTTGCACAAATTCTTCTTGTGAAGGAATTCTCTAAACGCGTTAACCATCCGGATTCTTTGAAATAATAAATGAAAAAGGAAAATTTATAATTAAAGCTCACATATGAAAATATTATTGTTAGAAGCTATTTTAGTGCGCAACATAATTATATACTGGCACAGTGTCGTGCAAATTGTTGGATCGACAATTCGCGCGCGCTTCCCTCATTTTGGAATTACATACAGATATGCAGAAAGTAAAGCATTGTTTGTGCAGATACGTAAAAATTCAATTTACACGACAAGCGACATTAACAATAGTAACACGTATCGTGTGATTACATAGTAATCTCAATCAATACAGACGATGATGATGATGATGATGATGACATGACCATGAGAATAATACATGTTGTTATTTCTTAAAGGTCCGCACGGATTTCCTATCTTATCATATTATATGTACAACGTCCGTTTATACATTTATGTATATATGTATATGCATACGCCGATGCATGCATAATTTATATACGCCGATATACTCATGTGACATTATAATTGTTAAAGGTATACATACATTTACGCAAATTCTGCACGTTGATAATGAAATCTATGTACATATGCATGGGATTTAGGAATAAGTATATGATCAGTATATCACGTTCGTTTCCTGATCTATAATCTAAAATCATAGCCCTTAATTAATCACCGAGAATCCACCGGAAGTAGCATCGATCTTAACGAGCGCGAAAATCGACAATTTTATCTAACTCACAGAAGAAACGTTTATACATCAAAAAATATATTAAAATACATTAAAAAACATATTTTAAAATACATATCTTATTGTATTTTCATAAAAAAAGAATTTCTTTTTTTTTCACTCCCTTTCTCTCTCTTAGCATAAAATATCGGAAAGATCCGAATCTTTTCTGCCTTCTGTGCCAATTTCATTGATATACACGAATATACGGCATATAATTCGCATATGTATAGTGTAAATAATTGTATATACATTACGTATTACTTAGGTACCGTGTTATCTACAATGTTACTAACTATCGCTCGCACGAAATATGTATTTCTCATTAACACACAAATATTCCCACGCGCGTCACGTCGCCTCCGAATTTTTTTACGAAATTCTACCGTTCTCGCAAATGTACACATTTATATATAATAGATCACACATTATATAATACTTATTGTACAGGCAATATACTTTGGCATGAATCATAACGTTTCGCGTATATCGATCGTGATTCGAATCGGAGTTCGGCACCGCGCGTGGACATCGCGATCCTCGGTACAACATTCGGTGGTCTTGAATTCACGTAGTATATACAGCCCTGTGACACAGATATGTACGATACGATGACAGACACGCCTACGTGTATATATATGTACAATTGTATTGTCGGACCTCGCCGCATTTTGCCATTGAGATGCACTGTAACCCTGCTTGCCAAAGATGTGCCATCGAATAAAATTATTTTTAAAATTATTTGAAAACTGTAGAAAAAGGAAATATATGATATTCTTTCTCTACTAGTGTGATTTAAATCATTCAATATCTTCACGAAGGTTCTTTGATGATAACAAAATACTAAAATATATATGAAATTATATCGCGAAAAGAAGTTTGTCAATCAATTTTTCCTTCAACAATCAGATAAAATGTGTCAGGGTATTCGATGATTTCCTAATTAATCTGACAATGTCGAAAATGATATCGATTTTAACGCAAATTATAATAATAGAAAACGCATAAGAAAAGAGATAATCAACAAATAAAGATCGCCACTTCACGGCTTTCGAAACATAATTATAGAGATGTGATCAAGTTCAATATATATTTATGAATTTATTTACGAACCGATTCAATTCAATATCATTTTATCCAGATATTATTTTATTGGAATCGTGAATTATAAAAATTATATATGTATGCATTTATATATCATTATTTAACATTATTGTAAAAATTTCATACATTTAAGTATGAGACAAATGTATAACAAATGATAATAGTATCAAAATATAACCGAAAGTTTATAAAAATATATTCGAATCTCTTATGGATATTTTAAATCAGTTTAAATTAATTTAACATTTAATTTCGACTCAAATTACATTTTTAAGTAATCATATAAGATTCGAATTTATGAAACTTTCGATTACATCATGATATTGTATTTTGCAAAACTTGTACTAGACTCAATTGCAGCATAAAAAATTGATTACATTTTGATGCTATTATATTTATATATTCTTATAATAGGTTTAGACATGCTGCAAATGCTAATCAGTACTACTTAATCCCATCTCTATATAACTGAAATATATCAGATATAATAATTCTATAAAAATTATATAGATTTATATTTATGGAAAGATATAGCATATAATTTGACATAATTTTATCAACACTGTGCAATTAAAAGATAAAAATGCAAAAGTTGTTAAGCCTTTTCTATTGCTACTTCTCGATTTATACTTTTACATCAGAATGTTTCGTTCGTAGAAAATTCGAATGTCATTTCTGTTCATATGTCGTTGAATAGCTTCAAACAATAGAATTGATTCTATTTGAGGAACTCTGCCAAAGTTATCAAAGAAATAGTAATAATTAATTTCTTATAACTGCCTAAAAGATTCGCGCACGCAATTGCATGCTCTAGTACACACCGATGCATCTTAAAATTGGTTGTTATCGACAATTATTTATGTAAAGAAATGATATAAAGGTCTTTCCATTTGATAAATGCTTAACATATAATATATATTATATATTAAATTATATAATATATTATATAATATAATATATCAATAATAATATATGTGGAACGGGAAATTGGCCACTTGCATATTATGCTTACGTCTTCATATAATTTTTTTACGACTTTTAATATGCATCAGTGTGCATCCTAAAGAAATTAGTGCGTCCGAAAGAACTCGCACACTTATAAAAAACTCCCTTATCAATTTCTGCTTTATTCAAAACGCAGCGTGTCTTCGTATACTTTTTATTAGATACTTATAACAAGTTCTGATTATTCAATGACCAATCGATTTATCTATTCTCTCACTTATATTATTTCGTTTAACTTTCATTTTTACATACTTACATTCTCACTAACACTCTCACTTACACATTCAGTCGCTTCTCAGCTTTATGTAAAACTGATTATTTATTTTGAATTCTCTTTCCTCTCTTTCACTCTCTCTCTCTTTTTGTGAACTCTTTATATGTCTTATATTATTATCGAATTTTAACTGATATCACCAAAATTGCAATTATCGATGATTCTCAATGGCTGTGATCTTGATTTAAAGTACAATCGTATTTTCATATTCTTTGCTTAACGGGATCGAGAGTTAATTTGTCTATTCTCGATTTCTTTTTTAATCTATTGGAATATAAATAAGATCTGAAAAGATAATTAAGAATAGACGAGCAATTCTTTTACTCAGTATCGAATAAAAAAATAAGAAGATCTAATTGTAGTTTAAATTTCGATTTGAATTATCCAATCTTTTGAAAATATTATTTCAACTACTAGCTTTAAAAAATCAAATTATGAGCTAATGATAAAATTCCGGTAGATTGCACAAGCGTCGTTGTTGTTGTTGTTGATGATGATGATGCTGTTGTTGCGGTGGATGTTGTTGATGATGCTGATGATAGAGAACGTCCCCTTGATGGGTCGCTTGCTGATGTCACTCGTGAGACTTGTTGTTCAGCGGATGATAGTTGCCGCCTGCCGAAGCAACCAAAGCCAGAGGCAAAGATGAATTCAAAGATGCCGGGTGAGGATGCGAATGGCCCATGCCGGAAGAATGCGTCGTAAGGGCCAAAGGACTACCGGACATGGAACTAGCGATAGAGGCGAACACCGAGGGCGCGGGCGACGTCATCGTTGGGCTACCCATCGCTGCTGTTGGCGGATTGATCCTCTTTTCTTTTTGCCTTCTGAAATATAAGTTATACATAAATTGCTCCTGTGAAAAAAATCAATGATATGAAATCAACAGAGAATCTACGAAATCTGATTATCTGATTATGAATTTGAGAAAGAAAAAAATATGGAGATTATGTCATAATTATATCCTAACAATATCAGTATTTTTACCTATTGCAGAACCATACGCGAACGACTTCTTTCTCCATCGCAAGACTATCCGCTAGTATAGTTATCTCTTCGGATGTAGGCTTCGGGTTTTGGATAAAAGCCTTTTCTAGAGCCACTCTTACGCTGGTCTCTATCGACGTCCTTTTCTTCCGCCGTCTGCCGATCGCTTCCGGTGTCGTAAGTGGATTCGATAGAGAATTGGGATTGTTCAAGGAATTATCGGCATCCTCCAGCCATTTTTGTAAGAGTGGCTTCAGCTTGCACATATTTTTGAAAGAAAGATTTAACGCTTCGAACCTGAAATGCGGAAGCATCGATTTTCATCTAATTAAAATCAATAATGTTATTAGATTAAATTAAAATTAATGTTATTTATTTTTCTTTTCATTTTCTATTTTTTAATTTTTTATTGTGTAAAAATATATGTTATATGTAATTCAAACAATATAAAAATAGTTATCTTAGTTGAAAAGCTCAGAAATATTCAGACGAGCTCTAAGTTTCTACGATTGCGTTATCTGAAAAAACTATTCTCATTTCATCGTGTAGTTTGAATTGAGAATATATATCTACCTGGAGATGGTAGTTTGCGAGAAGTCGTTGCCGTAGAGTTTGCCCATTGCGAGTCCAACGTCTCCTTGGGTGAAACCGAGCTTGATTCGCCTCTGTTTGAACGTTTTGGCGAATTGTTCGAGTTCCTCGAGATCCGTTGTCTCCTCTGGAGAGGGTTCTAACTTTACCGATTTTACTGCTGGCGGGGTGCTTGGCGGTGGTGGTGATCGTTGCGCCAAATTTCGCCCGACTAAACTACCACTGTTTTGAAGAGCCTGCTGCTTCTGCAGAGCTTGTAACTGTTGAGCTGCCTGAGCTACCGCTTGCTGCACCTGATAATATTTTAATTCTTTTTTTAGAAATTATAAATTAAAAGAAAATATATTCAAGTTATATATAATGATGAGGACTCACTCGCGATTATATGAAAATTTATAAACATGCGATTTAGTTGAAGAATATTTTCCTGAATATTTTGAATCTTTCATTTTTAGAGAAATTTTTTATTTAAATATAGTGAACAATCTGCGTGTTTTCATTCGCGAAATCACAGGGATCAACAATGCCCGGACACGATTCTGCCTTACATCGTACCTGCATGGACTGTGAGCGCGGATGACTCGGTCTTGTTGGATAGCCACCGCTCTGCAACAGCCCCTGCAAGACGTCGACGACCATTGGTGAAAATCAACATAATGGTCATCTATGTTCCGTTTTTACTCGTAATGAACATTTTTGGTTCTTTCACGAATCTCGCGAATACATAGCTATTTATATTCAATTTTGCCTCCGTCAGCCTTGAATGAAGATAAATGTCTTAGTGTTTTCATGTTGAAATGCGCGGCACGTGTCGGACTCGTGTGCACAGGTACGAGAAAGAATATGTATAATTCCAAGGGTTGAATCTGTCTGATCGATTATCTTCACCCTTTCCTTAGGGACGTGATGCTCGATTATGAGAATGAGGGGCTCGCGTCGCGAGTACGAATCGGAAAGGGTTCGGGGGTTGGTCGCGTGTCGCCGGCATACAAGCAGCTAGTTTATGCGCGCATTGTGGCCGCGAAGACACCCTACGGAAACGCCTCGAGTTGAGCCACGTGCGGGATCAATCGCGACAGGTTATCGTCTAACAGCACAAGGCATCCTTTTACTTTTAAACAAGACTGATCTTAGATAACGTGATTATATATTTTTGCATAATAATAATAATTGATAAAAAGGGCTAACGTTTACACGAGTTGTTATTAGTTAAACGTAAAAAAATGCGAGTAAACAAAAATAATACATATAAAATATAGTATTTCTTCGATTTTAATTTATCTTCGAGATTCCGTCAAAAATTATACTTATTACGTTATATATAACAACTTTCAAAATTATTCCATAATTATTCAGATCTGAAGAAATGAAAATTGATTTACACGTTATGTTAAACGATACTATGAAATCTTCTCTATTAAGGATTAAAGTCGAAGGAGGTGATCTCCGAATGAAGAAATTAAATGTCTGTTGCGGCAGATAAGCCACAAAGGTCTTCACGTGGCGCGCACACGTAACCGCTCGCGAAAGGGTTGGAAGAGGCAGGTTGTACTCGGCAAAACGGTTCCCCGAGTGAAGAAGGTCGTGTGCCCTTCTTAATGCTTCGCATGAATAAAAAAAAAGAGGAACACGCGGAGCGAGAATCCTCCCATATAGCTTAGGAGGAGAAGAAGCGGGACGAGAAAAAGGAAACATCCTGGCCACGTGTGAGGTAACAAAAGGCACCCCGTGGCAAGGTGCCGAAGGGCCCTGGGCCCACCTTGTGGCACCGTGCGGTATCTTCCAAAGAAGAGAGAGGGAGAGAGAAAGGAGACGGGGAAGATCTAGGGGCCAACAGGCCCTACGCGCAAATATGCGTGTACATGTGCGTGCACAATAAATGTATAATACATGAAGAACGCGGCTGCCCATTAAGTGTGCTAAAGCTCGAAGTCGTTTTGTTGATTTTTCCCGGAGACTATATAGTTGCACGCGCACGTCGTGACGGATTTTCTATAGGCATTTTTTTTTTCGTAAATGCAGAGCCTGATCCATTCAAATCGTTCGCGAGAAGGGCCGCATGGATGAAGAGAGGACAAGGGGGAGGAAAGGAGGGGGAGAGAAAGAGAGAGAACGCATCCAGGAAGCAGGATCGTTTTTCAACGTATCCCCGGATATCGTAGATCGATTCCTCCTCCTTCTTCTGTCGATTCGAAAGATCCGACGAACAAATAGTGAGAAAATCGTGAAACGCTCTTTTCATCCGAGAAATGCGTGCTGCAAGACGACTGATAAATATGTCGCTTCTTTTTCGACGATCAAGCGCGTCTTAAGGCATGCTTGAAATGTGATATTTATCGAGGAACATCAGGAAATCTCTTTGTCCTTTTTCCGGAAATGTCTTCAATTATTACTCGTTTTTTAAGTTTTTTATATCGTCATTACAGCTTTGATGATATATTAAAGATTTAAGTATCTTAAAATTCATATTCAGATTGTTTTAATCATATCTCCTTTTCATTCTTTCATGTTTAATTTATGATTAAGACTACTTTAACTTAGTATTTTTACATATTACACTTTTGTGTTGTCCAACAATAAAAAGGCTAAACAATCTGACTAAATATCAGGCAAAGAAGCTTCCAGCCGAAAAGGCCGCCAGGACTATCTCAATGACTACTCGCGAAGAGACTTTAATGCGGCGTAATGGAGCGCAAAGTACAGTCTTGATGTGGTTGTAAGTTGGCGCTTTTGCATCGGGTATGCGAACGCGAGACTAAACGAAGAGGCAGCACCCCGGCCTCCTTTGTGCCGTCGCCAAGCCGGCTATCTCGACGTCGAATCGCGAGAGTGCCGTCCGCGAAAGAATAAGACGTTCGCTCTCGCCGGATCTACACCGATCAGATAGCACGGCCGGATTGGGACTGAATTGTCGTTTCTTCGACGATACGCGCCGATCGGCTTCGATTTAGCCGATAGAATTGCGATATTGTAATGTGCGATTCAAATGGATAAGATAACTCGATACAGACTAGTGTTATCGGTAGTGTGTTATATCCATGTCAACAATATGATATGGAAATCAGAAATACAATATAATATTCTTCAAAACTCTCTTTTAGCCTCTCTTTTAGCCTCTATCAGAGAGCGAATTTCATAAACTCACCGAATTTTGCAAGAAGAACTGCGTCTGCGCCGGAAGCTGCCCCGCCGCCGGATTGGCTTGAAACATGGCGAGTTGTTGCAGCAACGATTGTTGCTGTTGCAGCGTCGAGGCGAACGCTTGGATGTCTTGAGGCGATCTCAATGTCCCGAGAGAGCTGTGCATGAGCAATTGTTGGCCAACCAATTGAGCGGCCAACGCTGCCTGCGAGTTACTATTGTTCTGCTGGCTAGATGTGTGTTGTTGTTGCTGTTGATTTCCCGTAAGCTGGCTGCTGACTACAGAACTCGGTGGAGACGCGCTGCCGCTGGTACCGCTACTGCTATTCCGTTGCGAGATATCCGTGACCTGAGTAACATCGTCAAATTAAATTTTCGTCAATAAGTCTTACAATAAGTGCGAGTGAAAATTTATAACAAGTGTGTATTTCAAGACTTTTATTATCGCAGCGTGTGCTTTTAACACATCTGCAACTCGCGAGTACATTTTCCAGTGTTAAAAGTCAAGATTACGAATCTTACGATCAGCCAAATGATATGCCGACGACTCTTGACATTCTACAATTGAATGCTTTATCGCTTCAGATTATCAAGTCTTTGACTACTCCCTCCTTCGAAATGCGGCCTACGACGCATTTCACACTGTAATGTGGCACCGAGAACACGAAGAATCAGCCGAGAGCCACGCGAAGAGGGCCACCCTCCCTAATATTACAGAGTAAATTCGCCGTCGAACAAAGCCGTGTTTACACTCGGCCAGGTCAGGATATTGGTCACTACGGTCCATCCTGCGCTCTTTTGTGTTTTATAAAACCTACTCTCCCTACGTGTCGTCGTCCCTTCTTGTCGTTCATCTCGCTAGTGGCTTCCTTTATTTATTTGTCAAATATTGATCGCGAGCGCTTTTTACGCCCGTCAAGAGGGAGAGAGAGAGAGAGCGACCCGTAAGAAAGAAAAAAATCGGAGACACGACCGGGACGTTCCTCTCGAAAGAAAGCATGCCGGATATTACGTTCGCAAATGGGATTGGTACCGTTGTTGATACATTTAAGCAACGCACACAAGGCCCATATGATAATACGTCATATGACAAAGCAAGCTTTCGTTAAAATGAGTAGAGAAAATACCATTCAAGTTGAATCATTGAAGAAAGTTATTTTTTGCAAACATTATTGGCGAATTAAATTAAAAAAAAAACATTAGTTAGCAACAACTAAATAACTAAAATGTTCGATTAGAATAAAATGAAATTTATATTTATGGTAAATTCCTATAGACACAGATGTACATAATATTTTCTACATAAAAAGAAGAGTATATAAATATATTTATTATAATTTATTTGAAAAATGTTTAGTAGATAAAATTGTTTTTATTTCTAAAAATTTAATTAAAAATTATATCGTTATCATCTTTAATATTTGCTTATAAAAAATTTTGCGTCTAAATTTCTCTATTTTCTTATGTTTTACAGCAACGGCGACGGTTATTTACGATGATTATTCACTTGGCTGTAAATATTCCTTATTAATTTTGAAACAACGTGTATCATATTGAACGTCGATATTAATAGAACTGTTGTGACACACGATTCTCGAAAGCAAAAAGAGTAACTAATTTCGCGCGTATTATCTAAACAGCTGTAGCTTCGCGCACGCAAGATGACGTGCAAACTATTTACAAACAAATTATAGTCATATATATTTTGCTCGCGGCATTAAAAGTTGAGCCTCTTTTCAACACTCTTCATGTGTCAGAAATGATAATCATTAACATACAGTGTGACTGCATGACAAAGTGTTTCCATTTCATAATTCTCTTTTAATAGAAAATTCGCAAATCCATAAAATATTGATAAAAAGTATTGACAAAATTAAATAAAGATATACAGTCTTGAGGTTCTCGCAAAATAAGATTGACATAAATTCGATAATAGATTCGAGAATAAAATAGATTAGAGATATATATAGAATTAGATATAATTTACCAAATTGAGAGCTTCCTTATCCGAGTCCATAGAGTCATTTTCAAAGTGTCCTTCGGTGGCATCATGGATGTCACTTGTGATGCTTCTGTCATCGCCGCTGAGTTCTGGACCGTCAACATCGCCGTGTAAGTCTGCATCTGTAACAATCAAATAAAGAGTTTCATGAAAAATAATGTAGGTATATATACGCGTTTTCTCTTCAATCTATTATCTCTCATACTTAATAGATATCTATAAATTGTTATACATTAATCTCATTAGACGATTTTCAGATATAAATTCAAGATATTTTAAACGCGTCTCAAGTCTTCGTATCAAGCTTTACGAAATTTATTAATTTATTATTTATTTATTGCCGTACAATCGTTGTTATTCTGCGCTCTATACTTCCGATGGTGGTGGTAATGTGTAGGGGTAGTAGTCGGTGTGCTGGTAGCATGAAGACGCATGTCCGCAAAGATCATTCTGGGTTCCTCCAGGAACACCATCATAATTTCGTCTCGTCCGTTCGCCGTCCCTACATCAGGACGTTTCTCGAGGTCCAGAACGATGATCGATTCCTCGCGCGAAAGCGAAAAGGATCGCGCGCGGCGATCCTAGGTTGATCTATCGATCGGCGCGATCTCATCCCGCTTCGGAGGACATCGGGACGGAAAAGAGGCTGCGCACTTCGGTCCAGGGAAAAACGCGACGGTCTTCCACTTTTGTTAGCGCGAGAACGACTATCGAACACGAGATAGTTGCGTACTAATTATATTCACGAGACTTGGAGCAGACGCGTTTGAGTTTGATTATCGCTCGTTCGACACCTCATGAATATTTATACGGTTCCACACGATCTTTCAAGGAGCGAGAAAGAAATTGCGAAGGTCACCGCGGCAACACCGGTCTTCGTCGGCGGACCGATACGAAGCGAATGTCAGAATGACGCAACGAAACCGTGCCGCTAAGGGCGCATCAACCCTCCCCACCACCACGTGGCCCGACCGGGCCCCGGGATTGGTCGGGCGCATCGGTTACATCGAACCGATTGGTCGCAGCGAACCCTTTTGCCCTTTTCGGCGTGCCCTCTCTTTTCTCGATCGCGGCAACCCTTCGCGAGCATCCATCATCATATCTTATGACTGCTCTCTCTCTCTCTCTCTCTCTCTCTCTCTCTCTCTCTCTCTCCCTCCCTCCCTCTCTCCCTCGCCACCCCTTTAGCGAGAGTCTCCTTCGTCTCGCGCCAGGGTTGCCGGGATAATGGTACGGAACCGATACGCAGAAAACTGGCTTGCACGAGCGCGATTGGCCCGCGCGAGATTTTTAATAAATATTTCGATACGCTACTTTGAAGGGATTTATGACGCCCGACGTCATATGTCGCGCATGCTCGTGTCCGCTGTCGAAGCGACGAATCTCCTCGTATGTTATCGGGATCGCTAAAGCTTCAGGTCTTTTCCATTTTTCTTGCACATGTCAGTTAATGTTGTAAGTTGTAAATGATCGCAGAAAAATTTGCACTGTTTGTAATTGATTTGTATAATTTGTGTATTGCTTTAACTAGTTAGTGCATACATATATATGTTTATATTAAAGCGATAAAAATCTTCAAATGTATTATCCTATTAAAAATTAGAATTCTTTAGAGGGGCATTTCTAGATTTATATATGACGTATATCAGATACATATTACATGTAGAAAATGTTTATTATATGAATAGATATTTCAAATCAATCCTTTTAATGATAGATTCTCTTCAGTCAATTTGGAATTGATTATTTAGCAAAGCTGTCGAGGCAGCAATAATTTCTAAATTGTAATTGATTGAAGAGAAAAGAAGGATTTTTCGCGAGAACAAAACTTCTGAGAATTTAAACTATATACTTTAGTTAAGTTCAAATAAAGTTTACTTTAATAGAATTTTGATTTGAAGTTACAAAGATATATAACGTAGTTGAAGAGTTGTATTAAATAATAGACTTCGCACCTTGCGAAAGAATTTGATTTTTTATTTGAAAAATATCACATATACTTGTATAATGGGATCTTTTATATATCCTTTATACAGCACGAAATAAATACGCAAGAATACGTAAACTAAGCGAGCAATCAACCGCGACTAAAGACACAAGAAGAAGCTGTTCCTTCGCATTCTTGTGGGAAAGTCGAAAACCGCGGAAGGACCAGGTCATCCGGGGGATGAGGAGAAGGGGGATGAGGGTCAGCGATGCCAAAAAGTGGAAGTCGCTTAGCCATTTGGAGTCTCGCTTTTCTCTCGTGGCGCTTTCCCATCGACTTTCAATTTCGGGATAAAAGCCGAGGAGAGAAACCGAAAATGGAGATAAACGCTCGCGAGAGAGTTTCATAAAAACGCACTACCGCGGACGCAGGTGAGGACGGTCCTTCGGGTCCGACGCGATGCTACCGGGGATACCGAGAACGATCGTTATTGGTGCAGCAGGAGCGGAGGCAAAGAGAGAAGAGCGAAGGAATTTAAAATTCTGTGAATCCTGCGAGCGCGCTGCGTCGCTTTTCGGGGGTCTCGACCCGATTTTCGTCTCTCCATCTGACGGTTACCTGACGGGAGAGGATTCCCCCGAAATCGTAAAAAAGAGGCGAAAAAAAGATGCAACAGGTCAGGTAGGATACCTCCAGGAAACTGACGGGCGCATTGGGTATTGCTATGGAATCCCTATAAAATTTCGCTCCGCTCGACACGTCTCCTGCCTCTCCCGAGAGCGCGTATCCTAGAGACCCTTCTTCCTCCGTTCTTTCCATCACGTAGGATACTGCGGCAGGTACATGCGCGGCTCACACGCGGCTTTCCCTTTTCATCCACGAATTTGCATCGTCCCTCCCTTTTTTCACCGAAAATTACGCTTTTTTCCGTGAGAATCTGCGGGCCCCTCCGTGAACGGGAAAGATAGCGCCGAAGGTGGGGAGACGGAAGAAGGGGTCCAAGATTTTTGGGGCGATTTTTACCGGTTTCGACTTTACCCTTGCTCTCTTTTGTTACCAATGTGTAAAGCAACGCGTTAAAGATGGCGGTCCGCATTAAACCAGGTGTGACGTTTTTGATAACGGAAAAGAAGAGAGAGATTCGCGAACGAAACTACCGCCGATTGATTTCTATTTCTTTGTATTTTTCTACGCATGTATGTGCAGAATCGCACATGCACAAACACACATGCATATAGAGACAGGAGAAGCGACGGTTTTTCTCCGTTTTTTTTCCAGCAAGTTTGCGAGTAACGGACACTTCGCTTTCAGCGAATCAGAGATGATGGTTTAAAAACCACCCAACGGATATAGTAGTGATAGATTTTTTTAACGACACTGAGAAGCAGAGAAGAAGAGAAAAGAAAGAGAGAGAGAGAGAGAGAGAAAAAGATGAAACGTGGCTGAGACGTGGATGAACATCAACGGATTTTTAACGTAACTCTGTAAAGTTACCCAATTGGTTACGTCGAAAAAGAATAGATCTTCAGGTAAAAGAATGCATTTTGTGTGAAAAGATTTAAGAAAGCACTTTAGCAAAAATCTCACCCCTCTCATACGGAACTGTATAATTTCGCTTCTCTCTAGAGACAAATTATAAGACGAATTACAAGAGAACTTTACTATTAGTTTTAAAATACCGGCGAATATACACTTCTACGATCTTACAATCGGATGGGAAAGAAGCGGGCGCGCAATTGAAAGCCGCGATCCGTCCCGCCGATCTCGAGAGGGCCGATTCGATATCAAGCCGTACGAAAGAATGTCGATCATCTGGAAGATCGTTATCTCCCGACTCTCCGGGATCCCCCGGTCCCTTTGTGTCCCGCATCTGCATACACACACCGACGCACGCACACGCGCGCGCGCGCCGTCCATTGTTGCGCGGACGCGGACGCACAATGCAGTTCGTCCGTGCAATTTCGGGCCATTCAAGTCCGTTTAGCGCTTCGCACGAGTGACACGGTAACCGTCTATCCATCACCCACGCACACTTGCGCGATCGCGACACGTGAAGAAGAGGAACACCGTCCATCGTCGAGAGTCGAAGCGGCGAATGCGTGCGATGATGCGCGCCCACGATGAGGGAAGGGGGAGGATTGGAGGGGGAGGGGGGGGAGTGCAGCTGGAGAGACGCAGCCTCCGTGTGTTGTTGTTACGTGCCGCTCCTCGGAGCGGAGGTCGAGGATGCGAGGCCGCGGCGGCGACCTTCGCCTTCTCTCCCTCTCGAAAGAACGGCCTCCTCCTCGCGTGACCCACGACGAGAACTACGTGGCCGACGACCCGAGCACGGGCAACTTTCGGGATTAGGAGAGTGAGTCACGTCCGTCAGGTGATAAAGTGGCACAATGGTGCACCTGAAGGTGCCCACCGCGTCGTAGGATTACGCGCTTTTTTCGCAAAACCTGCTGTTGCGATTAAATGCGATGGGAGAAAGAAGGTTGATCGTGGCGATCCTTATCGCTTATCAGATCGAGAAATTTGTCAAGGATTTAAATGTAATGAATATTAATCGAGTACGCATGCATATTATAATTTGATTTAATAACATCTAAAAGAAAACAGATACAGATGGAAAGAAAAAAATAATCTATATTGTATCCGAAATTTAATTAAGAGAACATTGCATCTGTTCTAAATCACTGCGAATGAAGTACTCTAATGAAGATAATTTCTGTTAGAACATTTTCTTTTTGTCTTGTTAAGGCCTAATGCAACATTTCTTTTTTGCTTGTTCAAATTACAGTTCGAGAAACAACCTAAAGTAGCACGACAGTTCTCTAATATCCATACAAACCAACGTCTGAATTATACACCGTCTCTCATAAATATTGCATTCACATCGGAAGCAGAACAAAAGTTCCCACAACTATAATCCATCAAAAATCAAAACCCTGAACAAATACGGTAAACTGCATAAGTAATGTTTGGTGAAATTATCATGTCTTTATAAATAGAACTTAGTTGGCATGATTTTTAACTTAAGATTGTTAATGCCGTAAATTAAGATTGTTAATTATAAGCCGATTAATGCTGATTTTAGCTTTATAATAATCAATTTTATTATTAATTATTAATACAAATTTTAAAATTTATTATTACTTTTTGTATCAACACGCCTCGTAGAATAAAAAAAACTAAAGTTTTTTACGAATTATATTAGTTTCTTCTTTCACAGAGACTATACGCATTTTTCAGAAGCAATTTCATCAATGAGAAATGGAAAATCGTTCATCTCAAATCAGATGTTAGACTTACTCTCGTAAAATTGGCAACATTATAATATATCGATTCCATCATGATGTTACCCATTTTATCTCGAACAGCAGCGTACACATTCTCATCTAAATTGACGGACTCGACGGATGAATAGCGACAGACTGCTTTCTCCGCTCGCGACCGAGGAATCGCTATGAAAAAGTTCCATTTTCTGGATGAATTCTGGCTACAGCGGCGTGCAACCAGAATCCCTTCCCTAAACGACGGTTTCTCTCTTCGTTTCGTCGTTCCTCCCGGAGATTCTTCCCGTCTCTTTTTCCCCTATTCCTTCGCTCTCGTTCTTCCGCTCGTTCTCCGATTCAGGGTGTTTTTGTTCGCCAAGGCGAGAATAGCCACCGGCGACGAGGGCGTGCTGCCCTTTCCGCGCGATCTACATAAAATATCGATTTTCGAGGCGCGTCCCGAGAAAAATATATCGACGAGTCACGCGGGCCCCGATGATGAATCCCTCCTACTGAAACCGGCCCTTCTCACTTTAACGCACGCGGAGCGCATCACAAAGGAGAAATCGTTATTTTCACGGCTCGGTCCGATTTCGCGGTTGCGTCCCGTATTTTCTCCCTCCTCCCATCCCCCTTTCACCTCCCTCGTCCTCCCTCGCACGCAGTCGATTCATCCGCGAGTTCGCGATCTCCCTCGCACCTCCCTCGCCTTCACTCTCGTCGGCGATTCGCTCTTTCTTCCTTCGCTTCCTCGCATTGTTTCTCTTTGCTCCCCGGTGGTCTCATAATCGATCAATTTTCTTCGCAGCTCTTTAGTTCTTTCGTGACAAACTGATATAACATAGTAGGCAAATTCGATCATTACGCTTTTATTTTTTTTTTAATCGCAACCGATTATCGAATAAAAAGTTATAATTTTTCGATGAAGACGCTCGACTGTAAGCATCATTAAATATGTTTCTCGCATAGGTATCGCACTGTTAGAATCCATTGTTTTCCCGAGTCTGAGAATTCTCTCCTACAACCGATTCTTTCGACGTTTGTGACGGCGAGTAATTACATCTATTTCTCAGAATTTAATTTGCCGCATATTGGGATCACGAGCCGCAGATCGCGCTCCTGTCAGAACCGTCTGGCGTAAATTCTTATATATTTGTCGAGTTATCACATTATTTACTTCGATTTCTTTCGATCGATGAAATATGAAATCCATTTCCTCGATTGGAGAATTAAATGCCCTCGAAAATAATGAGTTTCAGAATTAACAAACAAATATCAAATTCCACATTAAATTATTTTACTATTATTTTTCTATTATTTTCCTATTATTTTCCTATTATACGCTTTTTAATATACAATCTAAGATCTATTAATATCTCAACATGATTTGCCATCATGTTGAGATAACTTATTTCTCTCATCAACATGCTGCGAATATTGCAATTGCTATACACGTTTTCATCCGACGATAAGACGACGACGAGTAGATGTTTCCCACATCGTTATAGAGTCTCTTTTCTCCGATTTACTCGCGTCTCAGCGAGACGCACCCCTCTAAGATGGCAGATCGCATTAGAGCCGGGTTCCTCTCCTGTCGGCCGTTCTTCTTTCTCGTTCGTGTAGCAACGCGACCGAATGTCTAAGCAGCATCTGCCCTACGCGTCGTTTCTTCGTCGCCATTCTTACGTAAGGCGACGACAATGCAACCCGGCCCGGGTTACGGGGGAGGAATTCCCCGGCTATTATTCTCGAGGTATATGCACCGCCTGTCAACCGACTTACGATTTTATTAGGGCCTTACGTCATTCGATTATGCTTGGCCGGGCCCCGATTTTCATTCAGAGCAAGACCCGGGACTACCGTGAGGAAACGTCCGACATAATAACCGATCGGATTCGATCGGTTTCTACGTCGAACGTTTTAACAATGCGAGAGTTATGATTAATTCATGTAAAAATATGTATAAATGACTAAAATGTAATTTATTATCATTTGAAAATTCTTTAGAAAGAAAGAGAAAACGAGATAGAAAATATCAAATAATGTGAAACGAATTAATATATATTCTCGATTTATTCTAAAATCTAATAAATTATGAAAGAAAAAATGATCTCTCACAGTGCTTCCTCAAATAAACTTGATCTATAAGAACCACAGTTGAGGACACGTCAAGACTCCTAGCGAGTGACTATGAGTCGCATAAGTATTGTCCGGAACTGGTGTCGAGAATCGCGGCAGTTACCGCGACGAGACTATAAGCGACGAGAGAAGCGTATCAAAGGGGAGGGTACCAGAAAGGGATAGATAGCAGAGCCAATAGAATAACAGTGTTTCGTCTGGCGTGTTTTAAACGAGGCAAAGGGTGACGACGAGAGAAGGGGTGGACTGGTTTTCGAGCGCGGCGTGTGTGGGGTGAGTCTAAAACCGTTAGGTTGGTCGCGTGCTACTGGAGGCACGTGGCCATCCTCCTTCCTCCCCTTTTGGACCGTGTCTTTTTTTTACGCACGCGCACATACGTGTCCTGAACGCGCGACAAGATGCACTCGAAAGGATCCTCGCGCGAACTGGGATTAAACGTAAAACGTCCGACTAGCTTCACATTTCCGGTATGCATTCGTCGCAATTGTATTCTTACGTCAGAATAATCTTTATGCTTTCTTACAGAGAATTTTCGAAATTTTTTTCTATTGTTTCTTTGACTTGCATTTTATTAAACAGAGCAGATATTCAAAAATAGTCCAAAAGAAAGAATAATCTTACAAACTTTATCGTAATAGATTCAGTCTTAATTAGCTACATTTACGAGAGAAATTCCTCAACATTGTATATGGATCTCTAAATGGGTATTACGGATTCCGCTGGCGGACGGAACCTAATTTATTCCGTTCATTTCGGAATCGGCGGGCCCGGAGCTATTGATCGAGGAAATTCGATGATCATTGTTGCTCGCAGCTCCGACGAAACCCTAAATTAAGGGTCCAGGTAAGCAGCGAGAGACGCTCGGACGCACGCGGCGCCATTAGCCGCGGTTGTAGCGCGATGAAAACGGAATAGTCGATCGCGCGGCAGATGCAGGGGATCGGTAAACAGTCGGCCGGATAACAGTTAGGCCGCCGCCGTCATCGCTCGTCATCATCAACGCGGCCATATACCGTTAGACGAAGGCAAATGTGCGGGCCCTTCGGCACGTGCTCCTCGATCAAACGCAGCCGTTACTTGGCTGCAGAAGTTGGATGTTTGGTAATTGCTCTAAAAGTTTTCATAGTCCTAGTAAAATTTTATTTTCTAGCTTTTTTTATAAACTTGAATTTTTGTATTAAAATAGCACATCTCGAAAAAGAAATTAACTACTTTAAAAGTAGATTTTTTAATTAATTAATAAAATGATAAGATCTAATAAATAAAGTGGCATTTAAATGTCAACTGCAAATATATCAAGCAAATTCTATATGATCAATGATTCGAAATCGCAGTGTAATGGGGGAATGGTTCCGCCTTTGTCGTAAATTTCCGATGAGGAAATGAAACTATGCATATAAAAGAGAGCGTTAGGGGAAGTTTCAGGACGATACCTCGACACCATTTCGCATCGGCACCCTTTGCCGCTCGACTGGCAGTGATGTACGATGCGGTAAACCCGCGTGCTGACCATTCCCGGCCTCTTACGAAAAAGGACTTTGCCCCGCGGATTGGGCGAAATTTGATTTTTAGATCTTTTTCCGAGGGCACAGAGCCGAACAATAGAATTCTAAATCGCTAAGATGAGGTGACAAATACTATTAAACACGCAGAAAATTGCAATTCTCCTTCTTGACAAAGATGATACTTGATGGTGCTTCTGGTGATTTTTAAACTTTTGAAATTTTATTTAAAATTGAGCTAGAGAGTTCTTTATTCCTACGTCAATCGGATAAAAATCTTTGTCAGTTTCCCGAAGCGAGAAAGCAACGTCGAAATTATTTGAATATCCCGTACTTAAGATTCGCCCTGCGTAGTGCGGGGCAGTGATTGTCGACTTGGCAGGCTGGTCACGTGGCCGGCACGTCATACACGTCAAACCAACCCCCCGTGGAAACCACCCTATTGCGTCTAAGGCCGCCCCGCGGCCGGTCAGCACAAGTCGGGGAGGCCTGCGAGCACTTTACATTCTATTTTCACGCTGTACTGACCCCGATGTATGCGACTTCCTTAACATATTCGCCAGATATTGCCTTTTGGCACGTGCTACCTACCCAATCGATATTCATCCTTCATGAGAATGAAAATTTATCGACGTTTTTATTAAAGTAGCACCGATCGCTTCGAATAACTAGTCTCTTGGAAGAGTTGCATTTTTTCATAGAATTATATTCACGATCTTAACGAGTCCAAGAAAAGCAATTTCGTCTAACATTAAATATACAATAATTATTGTATAATAATTATTAATAATAATTATTAAATTATTATAATTATTATTATTAATAATAATTATGCGTGCATGCCTATAAAGTATTATCGATGCCTAAATTTATCGAAATTATATATGGCGTTCTCAACCCCTACCTAAATTTAAACGGACGATTGGCAAAGAGCAACTTTCACCACCTGACGTGTTATAGGCGAAATAGCTGGCTATTTTATGCGTGTCACCGCCCTCACGCGGTGTTTTCACGGGACGGCGAACACCCCGGGATTCTTTCAGGGGTTCCCCGCGAAGCGGACGACCGTCCAGTCAAGGGGAGCGTACTTCTAACCGAGTTAAATAACGCTACATTAGCGCCCCGCGCGATACAAAGGCTGTCCGAGTGTGAAATACCCCGCGGCTTATCGGGCTGCCGCAGAAGTTTCTTTTTAGTTAATCTCGTAGCGATCACGAATTGCGACCCCGTGCTTTCTACATAAAACAATGTCGCGAGACGAAAGCTAACCATTTCTCAAAATCGCTCGTGGTCAATCGAACTTGATCCGAGACGAGAGCAGACATAATTTTGCAACTAGAAGCATGGTTAATGCTCGCAATAATAAATGAAATGGCAGAGTTTTCATCCTTTTAACCACCAAAAGCGATCGCAGATTGCAAGGACGCGATAGCATCACTTGAAAAATGCTTTAGCCGCATGACTGGCTCCGGATTACATTTCTTGAAAAGCGTATCTTAAGTTGTTACAATCTGCTGCCGAAAATACCGAGGTGTGCATCGCGTAATTATGGCTATTGTTAAAACAGTTCCGCTCCGAAACGTTGGGAATAAAAATTAGAACGGAGAAAATTGTATCCTCTGTGAGAGGATACAAGGAGTACTAACGTACGTCCATTAATCCCCATTTACGTTAACCTACTGTAAATCCATTAAAGTTGACCTACATTCATGTTTTTCTTACGTTCGTGAATAAATCCATATTTCCCGAGACAACGATTTAGATATCAAGATACTTCGGTGCCCTTGTATATAATATTTAATAAAAGAATGTATTCTCTCTTTCACGAATACACATCTTGAATATTTATATTTTGTTTTTCTTTCTGCTATGTTATTCGCGAAATTCTCTTGACCCAAATGATTAAATCAATTATGAATTTCGATGCAGTTTTTCGCGACGATAAAAATTAAGCATCTACGATAAATTTAATTATTTTAGCGACGACAACGATGTAGAGACGGTCTCTTGGTAAGGACGCAACGGTGACGTTTACCTGCATCGTTCTTTGTTCTTTTACAACAATTACAATGGTGTCTAGACATGGCTGCTATTCCTCCACGAAATGACAATTACGTGGCAATTGAATCGTCTCATCGGTCGTTTCTTTCGGTTAAATGCCACAATGTTGTAGTCGTTTGGACGTCGTTTTCACCGCATGTTCACCTTCTCATAAATGTGTGTGACAGAATATTGTAAATCTGTCTCCACAACTTTAGAAAAGAAATTATTGCCGTACAAATCGACCTTCATCAAAATGAACTGACAAACATTAAAGCATTTTAATTTTATATCACTAGGTTTTATTATGTTTTTCGATCTTTATATTTCCGAAAATCTCCTACATATATACATCAATACATATATTATAAAATATATATTAAATTATTTTATAATATATTATATAATGTACTAAATTTATTATACTACAAAATATTAAATTAAAATATTAAAACAGAATAACAATAATAAAATATTTAAAAATATTAAGTTAAAAAAAATTTACTTTCTTTCTCACACAATATATCTCGAAAAAATATTCGAAACATGAATAAAGATTGCCGCTCTAGGACAGCGCGAAGATCATACGATAGTGTCGGGGAGAGAAAATCACACTCATCTTTTAACGGATATTCACGGCAATACCTGCGTCGACGTTAACGCGTTCGCGAGATGACGATCGCGAGATTCTGCGTACGAGAAGGCAGCCGCACACATCGAGGTGCGCTTTTTTCTCCCTTTTCCCTTCCATCACACTTTACCACCCTCTTTCTTTCACGCGTCACAGTAAGGAGCGAACTTTCTCTCTCTTTCTCTCTTCCTCTGCCTTCCTTCTCAATTGTTACCGGCGCTCGCCCTTCAACCACCCTACCAACCTTTCACCAGGCACGGCTCTGGCTTAATGGCTGACGGAGCTATCGGGTTTCTGCAGAAGCGTAAAAGATCTTCGAGAAAAGGCGCGGAAAGAGCGATAGGTGCTGTCTTCGTTACTCTTTCTCTCTCTCTTTTTCTCTCGCTTACTCCCTTACACGCTCTTTCTCGTTCGCTGGTAGATACACCCTTACCGCGGGTAAACGAGACCTATGGGCGACGGTCGCTACATACCGTAGGTTGTAGAAGCTAGTTCCCATGTGTCAGTTGACTCATACAATTCTGTGCTTAAGATAAACGCGCACTGTCTCGTATTTCTCGCGCAATTTAATCCGTCCGTTGTGCGTTAGTCTCAAGGGCAGAGAGGGAGGATGGTCTTCCTTATAATACATTTGATATCATTAATGCATTGATGGAAAAACGATTTTGAGAAATACTTGGATATACGATTATTTAAAAATATTCTGAAACACTTGTATATACTTTCAAGAAATGTAAATTTTCCAAATATTTTGTTGGCAAAAATGTTTAATAATATTAATTTTTGTAGCTAGTTAACACAAAATGTAATTAAATCCTCCCAATTCTTACCTAAAAAATTATTTTGTCTCTATTTTAAATAATTTCAAAATCACAATATTTATTTTTTTAACACAAATACAACGATGACAGCAGTAAACTTTTGAATAATTATATGTACAGAATGCATAGGATATTTTGATATCTTTAAATTATTCTGTGAAGTTTACTCTGTTTATTCTGTTATTTTTGTTATATATATCTTCAAAAAATGTATTTTAAAATTTATTTATATAAGGTTATTATTTTAAATATGCATGTAATCATTTCTTGTAAGCGTAGCTATTATTAGAAAATTTTTTTACTCAAACAATGCTTCGAACTTTATGACGTAAACTGCCAAATATATATTTCTGTAATTTTTTTTAGTTTCTTTAATAACTGATCGATCATAAAATTATTTAATATTGAAAGTTAAAAATATATCTCTCACTTATAAAAATTAAATAGAAATATGCAAGTATAATTTATATTTTAAGAGTAATAATCTCTTATTTTTCCTTTTTTTATGTAGAGTGTTAAAATTTTCAAATAATTGCAATCATTTCAAATAATTGCAATCTTTCAAAAATAATTTATTATGTAATAATGGGTTTAATTTTATTAATGATCAATACATATAATTCAAAGAAATTCACGTATAAGTTTTATAAATTTGATATACAACACACGAAAGACATTTACAAAAAAAAGAACAAGTAAAAGGATCGTAAAAAGACCGCTACTCATCAGCCTGTTGCAGGCCCACCCCCACGAACGCGCAGTGTATATAAAAAAACTGTGAGGGTTGCACCCCTCGATGGCGACGTGTATACGTATCGACAATCTGTACAATCGCGTGCTAGTAGATAACATGGTGCTAATTGATTATAATAAGCGACGAGGAAGGAAAGGCGGAAGCAAGGGGTCGAATTGTAGATTCTATCGTGGGGTTGAGCCGCATTCATTTCATTTAAATGTTCATCCACTAAGTTAAATTGTTACTTCCGGTATTGCGCAATTTCACCACACCACCATTTTTGACAATTTATTTTTTGACAAAGTTAATAATAATAATTTTTGTAAACACGTAATGAGATTGTTAATTGTTGAAGTATCTGAATATATTGTAAAACAATTAATATTTTATTTTGTACTTCAAAAGAAAGAATCATATGATCAAATATATGATTGATTCCTTTTCTACTTTTATGTCTTTTAAATTAATTATATATTATATTTATATCTCTCTCTTTTTCTCTCTCTTTCTTTTTTTCTTTCTTTTTTTCTTTCGATAAAAATTATATATTTTTCAACGTTTATAATTTATAGCTATGATTAAATTTAACTTTACTAAGCGTTGTACATTCACAAGAAAATGACGAAATGTAATAAAAGGTAATTGAGAAAGCTCAATAGAAAGATTAAAAAGGACATGCAAGGAATACTCGGTTGATAGCGGGGGCGTTCGATAATTTATCGTCTTCATTTGGCGGCGTCCATATTTATTGCATCGTTATGAACAATATGCTGCCGACCATTTAAGCGAAATATATTTGACCTCAATATACAAACGCGCAATTGAATTAATTCTTGGGCTCGCGCTATCGCATCCAATAATGAGCTTAATAAATATTGATTGTTTAATTAATGTATAATCGAGCGCGTAGGATACGGGTTCGCGTTATCAACAACTGATTGATTCACCCACTGGCGCAACACGAATTTATTAAGGTCTATTTTGTGCGATCACCAAACAACTTTTGACTCCTTTAATTACCGCCCGCTACGAATGAACAATAGTGACAATAATTCTTTAAGGCCTTTCTTTCCGGGATTCTTTCATGTTATGGGATGTTTTTCTATTAACCCATACTTTGTATTCAGGAAAAATTTTGCTTAGTTAAAAATACATAAAAAGAGTTTGCATAAAAAGATCTTTACAAATGAAATCTCGTATATATTTCCTACTTTCACTTTGTCATCGTAAATCTTTACATTTCTATCCTAACGCATTCATGCAAAGGTTGTATAATTTCACATGAAAAAAAGCTATTTCTCTTGTATAATTTAGAAGAAAAAAGTTTCGAAATAGTGTGAAGATGATGGAATTACAGGACAAGCGATGTCTTCATCCTTTACATTTCAAGTATGGAAACCCATTGCGTGAGCAACAATACGAAACGACATTATTATATCTGTTTTGAAAAGTTTTACAGCTTTGAAACTCGCAACGATCAAACGCTCCATTGCAATTTTCGGATTAACAAATAGTTTCATTTCTGGAATAGGAATCCTGAGAACCGCTTAAGAACTCGTCCTTCGAAACGATGCGTTTCGAAGGATGAGAATCAGCTCCGATGCGATATCGAAAGATTAAACACGGGAGCGAAGCGAGAATTATCGATAACCACGGAAGGGGGTTTGTTCGCGTTAATGCGATAATTATAGTTCACGAGGTTGATGCGGCTCCATCAGAAAAACAGCGAAAAACGCTCTCCATTCTCTGTGGGAACGGAGATGCCCCATTAATGGAATCATCAATTGCAGAGTTATTGGTTAAATTGCTAATTGCTAGCCTCTTTCTTTAACTCCCTCCTAACGTCGTGCGTAGCGACAATGACGCCGACACCCACCCGTCGATCAACGCCATTTTCATAAATAACATCTCTCTTGTCTCCTCTCATCGACCGTACAATTTCTCACGACGCTCTCTCCTCCACGAACGCCCCCTCAATTTTCGTAGCGCGTGGGCGAACGAATTAATCTCCCCGCGATCGAATCGGGGGCTGTTTGCTCGCTCTCCGACGAGAGAGCAAGAACGGAGAACGGAAATCGTCCTCGGATCGTGAGAAATATACCGGTCGCGCGCAGGAGAAAACACACATCTAGCTAGTTCGTTTTGCGAATACGTTCATTTTCGGTCCACACAATTCTTTATTCTTAGAAAGTCATTACACTTGATTAAAATTAACTAAGGTTGTGATTTGCGCGTCTGTAATAGCAGAAAATCTATAATAAAAACAGAGAACTTAAAATCAACCTTTTTAAACCGCGTAGTAAAAATAAAAATTTAAGAAATTTGGTATTAATAAGCCGAAATTTTGTAATAAAAGTATATAAAATTCTTTAAGTAAATTTTTTGCACAGTGGAAATAGGAATGTTTAGATATGCATGAATTTCTGCGAACGGATGTCAAGGAAAACAATGTCTGGCAAGCTGAAAGAAGTCAACACCGCAGTCAGCATTCCGGCGAAATTAGCATATTCCGTTTACGGAACATCTGACGGTGGACGTCAGCGATAAAAATCTGAAAATCCCCGAGAAATCCCATCGCGGAATTTGAATTTGCTCCTCGCGCTGCGATCGTGACGCATGAATCCCGAAAATCTCAAAGGAAAGGGCTTCTCTACATATTCGAACGAAGACCAACCACCTCGTTTTACTCTTCCGATTCGAATAACAAAGTGAACTAGTTCGATCAGAATACATTTTAACGATCGACACAATTTGTCAAGCAAGATTTCTTTTAAATGGAGAAGTAAACTTTTAGCAACTGTATCATGAAATATATTAATTCTTTTAATTAATTCTTTCTTCCATGAAATACTTTTATTTAATGCATTATCATTAATAACAATTAAAAATATATTTAGATATATTTAAGTTTTAAAATAATATATAAACTTAATTTAATCTTAACGATGAAAAATACAAAACATCCAATAATCAAATAATCAAATGATTGATAAACTATTTTTGATTTTTTCACCGATTAAATCATAAGCAGCATTAATGATTATTGATAAAATATCCCGGCTAACTTACTAACGCAAAATTCAAAAATAAAATGCACCGGAGAAAAATTATGGGAAATTAAAATCAGATTTTCACGAGTCGATGCGTGAAAGACCGTACGTTTCGGGCTGCGAGGTGTGAATAGGACTTCCTGTGGGAAAGTCGGAAGGGCGTTTTGACATTCAAAAGCGGTTTTCCATGGTCGGTCTTCGGTCCGGCGAGTGATTTGAATAACAAAGTCCCCAAGAAGACGTACTATCGTTCGTGTCCGCATGAGCGAACAGTTTTCAGGAGAGTTTATCGCGAGAATATTTGCATGCCAAGCGAAATCGATTCGGCCCTTCAGAATTTCTATCGAGCACTGTCGTTTGCTTTGATTCCGGATGTGAATGCGAAGGTAGTTTTTTTAAAAACCGTTCAATCAATAATGTTTCATTCGACAGATCCTTCTTAGGTACTTACAAAATGCAAAGAAAACTACTGCAACATTGAATTATTCGTAAATAATTATCGGTTTTCTAATTAATTCTATTAAATGCGCTTATTAATCACTATATTATTATATGCACACATGTTAATTTTTACAAGAATTTATTTATAATGCAATATATAAAGTTTGTGTCTTGAAATAAATTATTGTAGAATAAAAGAGAATATTTAGAAAAATTTCTATCGCTATTTTTAAGAAACGACATTCTTAGGTACTCATAAAAGTGATAAATTGTATAATATTAAGTGTACATCGGCTTATATTTCTTTCACAGTCTTTCACTTGACAGATCAAAGCGACGTTAGCGACGACTCTTTTGATTCACAGTTAATGGCAGCTGACATCGTTTCGTTATAAAAATAAAAAGCTCGCGCCGACACATTAGAAAGTATGATGAGTAACGTGACCGCTCGAATGATCTTCGCGGGAGAAGACCGCGTTAAAAGAATCCCTGGTCTGACCATATCAGTCGAACAGGTGTGCGGGTACGATGCGGGAATAAACGATTAGCATCCGCGAATCATATTAATCGCCGCTACATTGCCAATGTTGCATCCGCTCGCGTATAATTTCGTAATCGGACACGTATCAGCTTCGAGCATTACATCTCGATTCGCCTGATGGCTTAATAAGAAATAATAACGTATATAGTACGTAATATAATGCGCACGCATGAAATCAATTATCGAGCACATGATAAACAAAAAAAATTATTTTTTTTAAATTAATATTATAGCATATTTTTATATGATTTATATACATTTTTGTTGTAAAAAAATAAATAATTTTTGATAATTATGTAAGAAATCTCTCTGTGTATATAATATGTCAAATATATCTTATCGTTCCATGTGTGCGAAATGTCTCAAATTAATTTTGAAGAATCAACTTTTAGATCTGTAGAATTTATTTTTACATTATACATTTTTGTTGTAAAAAAATAAATAATTTTTGATAACTATGTAAGAAATCTCTCTGTGTATATAATATGTCAAATATATCTTATCGTTCCATGTGTGCGAAATGTCTCAAATTAATTTTGAAGAATCAACTTTTAGATCTGTAAAATTTATTTTTATACAATGTTCTTGACGTCGGAGTCGCGATTACTTTTTTTCGCGAGCATCATCTGATTACAACGCGAAATGACACGAATATTATACCACTCGTCTACAGTTTCTGTCCAGTTCCTAATTCGCAAGCGCAAAAAGAAGGATACAGAAGATTCTACGTCGTCGCAGGACCGGCGATTCGGGGGACGCGGAGGTAGAGGAGAAAAATGGAGCGGGTGGTAGTGGCGCTAGGCGATCGGAAGTATGTCAAATTACAAAGGTCCGCGATATTAATGACTCCTAATGACATGCCCCCCTCTCGGCGGCAACGACTGGCAATGGGGAGAGCGTGGTTTCTGTCCCCACCAAGCGTAAACAGGACCCCGCTCGGGCCGATTCGCGGACCATCAAGATTCGGCCCTCGGCCCGGTCGACCGGTGAACCCGATTCACGGAATCGGCATTAAAAATGCAATTACTAATTGGCGGAGGCTAATGGCAATATAAGACAAACAGCGGACTAAATGCTATAAAGTAAAACACAGGCTGTGCGAGGTTCCTCGCATTCCCCTTCCGTTCTGTCGAGCCTTCCCCATCGAGACTCTCTCGTCCCTTCTATTTACCGATCGTTTCTTTTCCTTCTTCATTCGATTTGTTCGCTTTTCTCGTCGTAGATAGATACTTCTATGAGAAGCTACGAGTTCGCGGAGGGGTGCGAGCTCCCTGTTTACGACCGGTTCGGCATTTCCGAGAGTCCGGTCCAAACGGATTTTTTGTCAGTTCTCTTTTCATCTTTGTCAGTTTCCGCCGGTTCATCCGTTTTTTTTTTTTTTTCGTAGACTTATTCGTGAAAATTAGTAATTAAGGCTATTGTTCCATCAGATTCGCTTTTTCATCAGATCGACTTTTTTCTTTTTATTTTATTATTAAATTATAGATTATTAAATAATAATGATTCAATTATTTTGATCCACTTATTTTATTTATATAATGCAATAATATATGTAATATCGATGTTAAAAATAATTTTGAATATTGCGAGAATATTGCATTTAAATACTATTGCAATAAAGATAGATTATTTCGATAGTCAAAAGAAATATTGTCATCATACTGATATTGACACAATTCCATTTACAGAATTACGCGCTATAGTTTTAACATCGAGCAACTTTCTCAATTCTGCAGATGCAGCTATTTGGCGGCATTCGTTATATTCTGTCATCTTCCTCATTATCGCACATTTTCTGCGAACAACGATACGTCAGATCTCGTGACGCGTGACACCCTCTTCGAGTTCGTCCCGTCGTTCTCAAAACGCACGTTCATGGAACTAACGATTCTCCTCATTAGGTTTATTATACAAAAGTTTGTTTTGCCACACACGCAAGAATTTAAACGACTGGATATATTTTAGATGATAGCGTAGCGTACGCATTATGTTAATATTTACGAGAGACGTATATATTTTATTAAAATATACCCTTAGAGTTTAATAAGCTCTTATATCGACAAAATTTTTACACCAATAATACTTGATTAATATCAATTTTTAGATATATAATATTATTGATTATTGAGACGTGTGATTGATCATGTAATGTATTCAAGTTTAAAATATGCGATAAAATTAAAAAGACATGTATAAATTTTCGTATTTATATTATGTATAAATAGAACCTACAGATAAATTATAGGATATATTGATAATTATGATATCCTATAATTTTATATCTAATTGGTTTCCTCAAATTTCTGTTTGCTACAATAATCCCACAGCTCCAACCGAAATTTTCCCACGCGATATAACACTAAAAATTTGCAGTATTTTTTGTTATATTTAATAGGTGTCGCGTGAGAACCAAGTTAGTTATTTGCAATTTTAGTGCTTCGAATTCGTCTTCGTTCCGCTTCGTAAAAACCTTTGTAAAAGGTTCGAAAAAGAATTGAATTTTTGAAGATTGTCGACGATTCTATAATTTGGACCTCTTGATAAACTTTTTTATGATTCTGATAAAAAAATCTCGTACCAAATGCACATCGCTGACAGATAATCGCCTCGAAGATAAAAGGCCCGGTCAAACGAAAGATTTCATCAAGATAAAATAACAAACTACCCGGCGCCGGATGAGCGACGTTTGCCAAACATAATTGGTTTTATGACATATTTTACGTGGAAAACATTAACCGAAGGCTCCAAGGAAACTGGGGGATTCACATATAAAAATTCCGAGATATGCAACAATGATATGAGCCCCATGATAAGATGCATTTCGTTCTTATGCGATCTAAAATCTATCATCTTTTTGAAGATAATTATTACATATCATAGATAGCGAAATATCGCGGTTAAATTATATTTCTATAATTTTCAAATGTCCAAAATTTGTAAAAATTTTGTGTTTCACTGTACGAATTAATATCGTATTAAATAATTTGAAACAAGATGCGATAAAAATTAATAACTCAAAATACTGTTGTTATGAGGCTCGACGAATATTTTAGAGAAAAGAACGCTTGGAAAACGACTATGCGCGGATTCATTATCGCGGAGGTAGAGAGAGACCGTTTCGTTGTCGCATCATCTTCGTGCGGAATTTATGTCCGGCGTAAAGGCGAAGGTTAAACGACACCGATACGTTAATCGTATCAAGAACGTAGGATAGCGAGCGATGAAACTCTGCAAACTCACCTTGTATGGATTCTGGCGAGGCTGGCTCCTCCTTATCGATTCGACCGAGCGCGTCGCTGCCTGCAACAAAAAGTGCAACGAGGCCCTCGTTAGTGACGCCGTGCTATAAACCGATCGAGAAAATCTTCGTTTCCCGTAAGAATGACGCGATACCAAATGCTTCTTGTTTCGATTGAATTGCCAAGCGCGCGCGTATGCGCATTATATATAGTTTTATCTTAATTACATTAGGGCTACTTGTGTACCTGCTTTCCCTTTTTTCGAAAATAAAAGAGGATGCGCGACCGAAGAAACGACGATAACGAAGACATTGATTTAATACTTTTGCGCAAGCTTCTCTCTCGTCTTCATTGATTTTATTAGAATTATAAAAGAATATAGCAAGAAGTGCATACAAGAGTGCAAGGCGGCGCAGGGAGCGATCGTCAAAAGAATCTCGATACAGATTCGAGATAATCAGATACAGACCGAATAATGTACTTCTTGCTGTATTCATTATCATTTTAATAATATCGAACTTTGCGAATCTGGTTTATTGTTCGAATTCCGCGTATATACATATGAGATTTACTTTTGCCGACAGTTGCACTGTCCTTAATATACGTGACGAATATTGCATATTTTTACTCGGAGGAAACCCACATCTGCCCTGATTAAAACCGGGGATCAACCGGACTGGACGGTAGAGATAGCATCAGAATACGCATTTATCAATCAGGCTCTGCGGGTCGAATTATGCTAAAACACGGGCGATCATCGTGACGCATGGAGAAGTATATGCCAATCGCAATTTCCCGAAAATAGGGCGACGGCGCGCCCTCATTTCGCCGCGAATGCGCGATCGATCGATATTCAAATAATCTATTTGATGGACCCTTTTCGAGAGAGGAGACGAGAAAGGGAAGATGACGGTAATTCGGCGCGAGGATGACCGCCATACGTCACTCGGCGAGAGGGACAAGTTTGTGGGGGTCCGGCAGACTCCAGGGGCGACCACCTACTACCCCCTAGAGGGTCGCAACTCACCCCTGAAACGACTGTATTCAGATAATCCCACCTCTCTTTCCTCTTTTCTTTCCTTTCCTCCGTCGTATTTGTGACCAGGACGACATTTCAATACATACTTTTGCCGGATAACCCGCCACAAATATAGGCGGATATACGTGTCCACTGTGTGGAAAATAGTAGCCGGAATAACGACCACGTAGCACATAGATATAGTTCCCAAGTAAAAGGAATGATAAGGATTTCGGAGTCGTGACTCTCTTGCATTCGGAGCAACATATGTATTGAAAGATTAGCGAGTTTTCTTTATATATCCAGAGTTGACTACAATATATAATGTATATTATATGTATTTTAGTCAGTTCTTTATTCTTCAAGGTGTGCACATGAGCGTTTAATTATCTGACAATGAGAAAATGTATCCTTGCACATAAATTGTTTCTTACAGAACGTCTCGATTTTTCTTTAGCGCCTTAAAAATATCAAGGTATCAACGATTTTTAAATTATAAGTAATTAAATAAAAAAAGGTTGTATATACTAAACTTGAAGAAGCTAAATGAAGATAATAAAACTTTGAGATTTAATTATAAAGATAATATCAAGAATTGCAAAGTTATATAATAAATAATAATTTTCGTTAATGATCTTCCTAAGAAAAAAATTAATTTTGAATTAATTACACAAGGAAACTGTCAGGTGAAAAAACATCATTTCATGATTTTGAGACTGTGTATATCTGTCTGCTAACGACTCACATGCAATTCCAGATATCCAGGTCGATGCAAAATTAAACAATGCGAGTTCCTTGACGAGACCAATTCATTATCGAGCGAAGGACTGTTTCTGGAAAGTAGTACGCGCTTACATTAAATATGAAGAGCGACCTCGCGCAAATATCCAGCTAGAATTTGTCTCGTGCCGAGGCTCCTCTTTTCCTCGTGCACAAATGTAATAATGCCCCAGGCAATCTTTCTTTCGTAAAAAAGTATCACGGGAGAAGAGTATCAAGCGATGCATAATTCATCAATAGCGATCGATCGATTGATTGTTGGTTCGATATCGAAGAACATCGATGATACGATCCTGTCACGGAAAGACACAACGATTACGCTTTTATGCGTGTGTAAATTTTACAATATAAAAAAATGTAGAGATAAAAAGTACGGATTTTTTTAACGTATCTTAATAGGTCGACATCAATTTTTCTGCCTTCGCGCGATTCTTTTACCGATACGAATGTCTCACAAAATTCTCGTTTAATGGTAAACGTCAGCAGGTACGACAATTTATCAAAATGAAATACCGACTGTCGAAGAGCCGCCCGCCGCCTTTAAATAGGAATGAACGGAGATAAGTACGATGCACCTTCGCCTCGTTCGGCGACTCTCCAGAGGACCATAAAGAAGTTACGGTTTGCACATGCACTTTTTTTATCTCATTGCACGCGAACGAATGCAGTCCTATATATTTTCGCGCTTTCTCCTTTCTTCTCTATTTCACTTCATGTCGAAAAATGTAAATTACACCTAGTATCCATATACAGAATATAATCATGGATAATTTCTATCGCGTTCCATCTTCGCAAAAGTTCCTCCAACAATAACAGTATATTTGCTTCGACATAATTTTTTCACACAATATAAAAGAGCTTGGAATGTAAAAATAAAATAAAAATATACTAAGAGAAGCACCATTTTATTCTATTTTAGTGACATTTGACAATCTATGGACTGGCGTAATTGAATTTTTCATAAACTTTATATTTCGCTTGTTCCCAAAAGAATCGCTCCGGAAATAAAATACATCTCTTTCCCTTTCTCCCCGATTCCTCGAGCGATCAATGCCGCTCCACGCGACCAACGTTGCGTCGTCGACTGAGATTTCCGCGGCCGGACATCAATTCTGGAGTACGTCACGGCATTGTCGGCGCTCACTTTTTCACTTATTAATTCGACACGTCCGCGGCCGGGGAATCGCGTGTCTGCGGCTACCGCCCCGAATATTCCCCGCACCTTCGTATTCATAAAGGGCATGGACGGCCTTATATACCTCGTCGTACAAGTGCTTTTCGTGCGCGCACACCCATCAAGAGCGATATCCCACTCAGCGCGATGTATACATACACGCGTGACACCTGTAACTGATAACTCGAATAGCGCGGACAGGTGTCTGTTCGAAGCGCGGCCGCGAAGACGGAAGCGTGTCGAGTCCGTTATTATCCCGCGATTACGATCTCCTTTCGCCGAAGGCCGATTATCGATCGGCTGGATCTCTTTTCTTTTTCTTCGGCGCGATGGATTAATCGACGTGCGCTTATTAGAATTTAAATATATATATATCTGCTGTAAGAAAATTTTGTTGACAAGTTGCGCTCTTTGCTCGAATAAAATTTTCAAACTTTCGAATCGATTTCTCAGAGGATACGAGCAACCCGTCGAAGATAGGATCGCGAGGATATTTTCGAGTGAGTCGATTAATAAAACTCGATCAATCCGGCGCGTGGCCGTATATACGTTGCCGTGGACGGAAACGAGATTTTAATATTTAAGCCCACGGCACGATACAATAAGTATAATAAGCATAGAAGAGCGACCGCTGGTCGGCGGTTGCAAGAGACGGTTGCAATATTAATGCTGACATTTCAGTGCTTTGCGGTAGTTTAACCGCACTCCGGCCCCTCGCTTTAATGGATGCGGCTTTCCGACAGGGACGCTGCGCACGACTTTGCCAATCTTGTCATATGTAGTTTTATATATATGTACATATTCCTCAAAATAAAATAACAATTGATGTCTTAATTAAATGCACCCTGCGCGTACTTTATGAATTATTTATCAACCAGAGATTTAATCTCGTAACATGCAGAATTATTTACGTTGATTTGGATATCATAAAAGAAATTAAATTAAATAATAATATAGATTATCAGCACACTTGTAATAAAGTCACGTTCGCACCTACTTTTATGTGTAATCGATACTCGAATGCAAAATTTGTCCGGCAAAGACGAACGAGTGCAATGCTTGACGTTCAATCTGCTTCCTGTGAATCGCGAGCCACGTGACGAAAAAGGATCGCGACGAATGATCCATCTCCGTGAGCGAGTAGAACGCATTGTGCTTTGGCACGACGTAGATTCTTGGCGACGCGCCGCGTCCCTGCCCGTGCAATACTTGATTTTTCCATATTTTTTTTCGCCCTCGGTCCCCTCCCGTACCGTCCAACGCCGCGAGCGATCATGAATACGAGATGCGGCACCTGGATACATCTAGTTCTCGCGGGTGGCGGCAGTCCGGCCCTCTCATCAATTTTTGAGAACCCGCGCTCGGACGATATGTATGCACCGCCACCCCGACGCCGATAACTGATATGGAAACCACGTTCCGGTCGACCGACGCAAACCAACGACCGGCCACCATGGAAAATCATACGCCGTCCTGCATCGCGCGTGAATAGTGATGAGAAATCGCGGCAAAGTACTCACGCCGAAAGTCGATTGGACGACCACGCGATGCCCGCACGTGATCCTGAGATCTTCGATTCAGCGCCGTTATTTCGAGAGCAAGAGAGAGAGAGAGAAAGAGCGCGCACGATAGGACTGCGAATATTCTTAACGCGAAGCTATACATATGCATCGCCGCGGAAATATGAAACGCCACGATTGGAAACATCGATTTTTCAAAATCGACGTTCGCAGATATTCAAGTATTTATGATGCTGGAAGAAAGAAGGGCTCTTCGGAAATTTTCGCCGCTCGAGAAGACCTTGTCAATTTGCAAAAAAACGCGCAATTACACGACTATACCCAACTTTCGAACATTCAATCGCGAGAATAGTTTTTGCGCGCGTTTCTGAAAAAAAAATCCACAGGTTAGATGGGACTTTAAATTCGAAACTTTTCAAGCGGAAGAGGAAAGAAACCGGCTGGGAACATCGCGGAAAAGGAAGAAAGGGAAAGAGAAAGAGAGAGAGAAGGAAAGAGAGAGAGAGAGAGAGAGAGAGAGAAACGAAGAGAAGAAAGTTCGCTTATACGCGAGCCGAGACTTTTTCCAATTACAAACGGCGCCATTCGCGAGCTGGTCGGCGGCGATTATTTTTGAAACAAGAATATTCCTCTCCGCCCCGGGACATAATGAGGAAGCGGGAGGCACGGTCGGAGGGCGCGATAATGGCGGCCGTTATGAAGAAATCAACCCACCCCGGCGCATAGCCATCCCCGTCTCACCCCGCCGGGCGAGCCACGCTGGTAACCCACTTGATCTTCCGTTTCCATAGCAACCGCCTTGTCCAACGAACCCCCGCCGACTCGGACCGACGGGGGTGGCAGTGGCCGATGGTGGAGGTGGTTGCGAGCCTTCTCTCTTATTATGAGAGTTGCTCCACCCGGGCGGAAGGGTTGGGATGTCGCTCTCTTTCTCTCTCTTTCTTTCTCCTCTTTTTGGCCCCCTTCAACGGCTGAGCACTTTCAGAACGCACATTTAATGATAACTCGATAAGTCGAAAGCAGGAGGCGTTAAAAACGAACGAGTTATGTGAGGCCCTTAAAACGCAGTTTACACTTAGCCTTAAAAGAATTTTAGAAGTAAAATTTAAGACGTGAAAAATACATCGAGAAACGATTTGCATCTGATGGAAGACTAAATACTTTGCATTAACGGAGAAATAAAGAAATATTCTTCTCGATCGCGTAATTCGATTAACTATAACAAGTATCGTTCTTCTTAATAAGAGAGAGATATACCAAGTACACATTTATTTATTGCATGTGTATATAACTATGTAATATAATAATGCAATATAGTATTTATTTAGTGTGCGAGCGTGTAAAAAATAAATACCGGTGTAATCAAAGAGTAAGAAACGTACATTTACCAATCGATCAAATTTCTGCGACGCAGATAACAGCGCTTTTCTCTCTCTTCTTTCTGTTTCAATTACTACCTACGCGTTTCGTGCACAATAATGTTTTCATATAAAATAATTACACTTTCTTTCGAGACATTTCCGGGAATCTGCGTCAATCTCCGATGTAGCCTCTGATATTTGGATGTCTTGAATGCCATGCGGACATCGAGCACATCGAATGCATTCTTCCTAGGATTAAAACATCTCAATTAGAGCGAGGCCATTTGGATAAGTCGACACTAATTTTCAATTTTCCTTCTTTAAACTGTTAAATCATCACTCTAAACAAAAATATAAATATTCAGAAATTATTTTATCGCATCAAACAAACTAATAATATAACGAATATAACGTTAATTAATACTTATGCGATAAGTACTTAATATTATGCCAAAAATGTCCGCTATCCAAATTGCCTCATCCTACATATAATATTATATAATGGATGTCCGACGGATTAAATCAGTCTATGCGATAATCAAATGCACTTAATCTCGCGAAAAGAACTGATAGATTTTGAAATAACTGCCGTCAGTAAGAAGGGGATTAGCAGAAGGGCGCTGCAATTGCGCCCTAGGTGAATGATGGACGGTGATGTTGCATACGGGGGTGTCGCGAATAAACGAAGGAGGTAGACGAGAGGATGGTCGTGCACGCGGGAGAGAGAAGCGATTTGAAATTGATGAGTCCGTCGCGACTTGGAAGAGTTGGGGTCGCGTGCCACACCTCGAATGCATAAAAGGTCCACGACCCCTTTCTTTTATCGCGCTTTAACCCCCGAGACGCCCTTCCATGCCCCTCGTTGTTTTGTTACGCACAATGGCGCACCAGAATGATGCACATTCGTGAATTGAAGAGATCCATCAGTGATGAATCAAGAAGCTAAATCATTAGACAATTGAATTTCTGTCTTAATTTGTCTTATTAACAATAATAATGCGATGCATGATTTCATACGCATCTTACTTTTACCGTCTTTTCGTTCAAATCTTCGCGATAATGCACAGACACGTTCAGAGGATAGCGCCGATTTCGTTGCACATCCGTTGGAGAACGAGAGGCCATTAACAGGGACGCGTATACCAACATGTCACCCATGGGGGTGGTTTTCCATGAGCCCGAAGGGGGAGTGCGGACTGTATTCCGCGCAGAGGAGGGGAAAAAGAAAGTGCTTCACGTGGCGAAGTAATGGAAGCAGACATTCCTGCGAGGAGAAAACTCCTCGGTTAGGAACAATCGAGATGTTCAGCGACAAGGACGGTGAAATATTCCAAGCATCGAGAGCGACAAAAGAAGAGCAAAAATCGATATCACGATTGATTTATTCGCGGGATGGAAAATTTCCTTCAGACATTGCAATGACTGAGAACACGCGAAATTGTTTAAATATTTTTCATATTTTTTTATTTCCATTTTATTTCAAAAAAATTCTAATTTCTTTCTTCGATACTTAAATGAACGAAAGAAATCGAGTATATTATATTTGATACGCTAATTTAAGTCTCTTGAAAAATTATATATACCACCTATTAATCTCCGTCTATTATACAGATTCGACGTCACGATATTTTGATCAGCAGCTGTAAATTGTGGCAGATTGTGATTAACGAGCTTTAAATTAGATCATGCAGCATACGCTAATATCGAAAATAAAATGCCGCGTCTGTACCAACATGCCGGTGTGTCAGCTTTCTTTGGAATATTCCAAAAAATCTATTCAATAACATGATGGCGACATGTTCAAATAACATGACTTTAACATGACCGTCAATGTACTTGTCAATAAAATACAGAATGACATTGTAATAATTAAAGGAAATTAATTAAGCGGTTTAAAATAGAGATGAACAGTTAATCGATGCGATAAACCTCCAAAATAAACCAAAGTAATAAGTCGTCAAGTATTCCGCCTTTTCATCGACTTTTGCTGAACGACGATGTTGCGTTTATCTTACCATCAGATAAGTCAATCGATTCGTGTTCAAGCGATTTTAATTAATGGACGTGGCGTGTCGATTAAATGGGCGATCCGCGCGGATGAAATATTCATCGAATGCAAAACGCACGCACGACGCGTGTATAAACCACTTAAGAAAAAATAATAGCGACGGAAATTTGCCTTAATTGGCACAATAGCCAACTCGCGCCGCGTCGGCGCGAGGGATACGCTCCTCGTATACAATCCTGACAATTAAGCGCGATATGCGGGAGATCCTGTGTGCGTATACAAGCCTATCTCGCGCTCGCGCGACCGCTGTGTTGCTGCTGCTGCTACTGCTGCTGCTCATAATTACGCGGTAATTAGAGAGGTTTGTCGGCAATTAACATCTTGAATATCATCGCGTCGCCGCGCGGTATCGGCCGGTATCGCCGCCGTTTCCCCTTTGATCCGCCGGATACTCGCTCTGGCGCCGTTTCTCTCGAGGACAAAGGTTTTAACCCTCCCTGCCCTCCCTTTTGTAGATCCCGTATCAAGGCAGATTCCTCCGAGCCTACTTTGTACGGCGCAGTTGCAGAAATAAAATGCACGCTGTTATAATTAACGTATCGTAATTAATTTAGCTTCTAGCTTGGCTTATCATTTTCCTCTAAACTGTATATTTATTTATTAGTTGAATATATATTTATTCCCCGAGAAATTTTCCTTCGTTTCCTATCATGTCTAATTTTAGAATGATAAACTGTATTCACTCGTTGAGCTTTGAGACAGTTCTAACATCAAATTAAATTTAAAATAAAATTTAGAATAATAAATAATAAATTTTATCTAACATAAATCTTTAATTAATCATGCGCAAATAAATCAATGCATTCTCAAAATCGACGTCCATAACTTACTCGAGCGCCTTCATCTCTCGCTCAAGACACATAGGCAGAAGGATATCTCAAAGTTTCCGATCCAGAAGAGCCTTACCTCGGTCGTTAATTGTTCCATCGACCGGAAATCCGCGCGCGTGGAAGCTCCCCCTCTTCCCCCCCCTCTTCCTCTATTTCGTCTCGCGCGCGCGCGCGCACGCGGCAACAAAAGAAATCGAATATCCCGCCGTCGTTTCTCTCGCCTGTCTCTCCCTTTTCCCACCCGCGTCTCGTCTATTTCTCGCCCCTTCCCTCCCCACTTCCCGCGACCGAGATATAATTTCCCGGGGCAAGAAGTTTCTAATGACGGAAAATCTAATATATATCGCTTCGAGAGCCGGCGGTTCCGCCGGCGTTCTCTCTACGAGCAGCTTTTCTTGTAATTAAGTTATAACTAAGGGCGAGCGTGGGCGTAGCACGGAGATGGTTCCTCCGAGGGTGGCCGGAAATCTGGATTGGGGTAGGGATAGTGTGGCAGAGTGTGTTTCGCTCTCCTCGCGCAAGAGTGGAAAACAATAGGCTCGCTGCTAATCCGCACCATGCATTACAGCCGCCGAGAGTTTCTGTTTCTGGCGCCAAGCGGAAGCTACATGGCGTGTATGATTCAGTTTCGAAAGACGGAATTCTGCGATGTGTGTGTCGCATAAAGGAGTTTGCGGTAGCTTTCGTATTGTCTTCGATGAAATTAAGGGTCCGTTACAATATCCGCGCAGCGGGGAAGAATAATGAGTGCAATCGAGGAAAGTCTGGAAAAATAGGCAGTTTAGAGAATTGCAAAAAAAAAAAACCACGCGTTGCTTATGCCATGAATTATGGTGCGAGTACCATAATGCGGTTTGCAACACCGCGGGGTGTAAAACGACAGCCGCTGAAAAGAGAGATGTAAGAAAATGATGGTCCATCGTTAGATTCCATCACGGCCAGATATGGTATCGCGCGGTTCATATCATGCACTTTTCTCAGACAGCACCGACATCATGCGATCGCGTACATATTCACACACACACACATACTCGTATATAATAATATACATATAATGAAGTATGCGTAGGGCACTTGTTTGCTACTGCAATAAGAATATCTGAAGGGAAAAGGAAGTCATTAGATAATGGAGACTGATTTTCTTTTATCAGAACTATTATTTAGACACACATCGTGTGCGGCAATTTTCTTGTCGCATTCGCGCCGATTAGACGATTCGTTCACCTCGAACGGCGATTTAATCGAAATATCTCATTACACTTGTTGTTCATTGAAGTCAATGATGACTTTATAATACCATATATAATTTATTTATTTTATTAAAATAACTAAATAATACATGATTTATTTGTGAATATACACAAGCATATGTTTTAAGTAGAAATTAATGTTACCATATAATTTAAATATATTTCATATATTTCTATATTTTAAGAAAAAAAAAAAGATTTAAAATATACAGTTTGTTATAAAAAGTCTTTAAGAAGTTGTCTACATGTAAAAAAATTATCATTACTAATTTTCATTGCTCGATAGTATAATACATCGAGACTTAACATCTGGCGATGCCGAGGAAATATCGTTTGAAAAGCGGAAGGGCGAGTTAGAGGTTCGCGAGAGTAGAGGAATGGGAGATGGAATAGAGCCGCGAATGAAATTGGTCGATAATTATCGTAGCGTGCAAATATCGATAATAACCCGATGTGAAAGAGGAAAACGGGAGGAGGGCGAAGGGTAAGACGCGGTGGGCTGGGCTCCGCGCCTGGAAAGGAACAACTCAATTGCGCGAAATCGAGTTAGGTACTAGCGCGCCGGCGGGGATGTAATTAATTAATTCGAGAACGCCATCTTGCTACTGACGGCCGAACGGAGAAATATTATTTTCAGAGTGCGAGACGCTTGGCAGAGCGGAAAGGTAAGTAGAAAATTAAGCGTTCCCTCTTAATCCGTACCTTTGCAGAAAACTGCTCGCCATAATTCATTCTTTTTGCGACGATGACATTAGATTCTCGACATGTGCTCTTTTTCCTCCCAATCCTTATATGCATGGCAATTGCTTGTCAATAAAATTCATTCAATGTTAGACGCGATACGTCAAAAAGTTTATTCCTATTTTGTGTGTGTATATGTGTGCGTGAGCACTACCTTTGTAACTAACTACCTGTCCGAAGCATACAGAGAATATAGTCTTTCGTTAACGAGGAGTTCAACTCATAACGCTTAATTAAGGTGCTCTACAAAGTAAGAAAGAGAATCGGAGAAGCGAGAGGAGAGCCGGAGGCAATCGGGCCTCGATCGTGACCGGCCCAGGGGCAGGAACGCGTTCAGATCCCCTGATAACGATCTGATAAACTGCCCTCCCAAGATCGCGAGCAGACTACGTGCGCCATAAAGGGAAAGATGCAAACTTCGCACGGTGTTACGAATAAATTCTGGAGCCAAATTAACTCGGACCTTATTAAAAGAGATTTTATGTAATAATATAATATGTAATAATATAATATAAATGTTTTAAAATAAATAAGTTTAAAAAATGAAGTATATTTACAGTTATACAATAAATGTAAACCTATTAATGTTAGAAAAATAAATTGCAAAGAATAATATTTAAAATAGTCAAAGTAAAAATAGAACATCTTTTAATTAAATCCTTCCCGATTATAAGATAATTTATATGTCAAAAATCTTGTTTAATAAAGAACAAAGTATTATTATTAAAGTAGAAAATCTATATGTATAAAATTTTTTTTCAAGCACGCATGCACCGACTTTTAATTTTATAATCTCTTTTCGCTTCAAAGAATCGATAAATACACGAGAAATACGCTGATAATATAAAGTATGATTGACACATTCGACCTTTTCCTTTCTTCGTCTATCCCGATATAATCCTATCAAATTTCTAAGCCTATCTTGGAATCACTTCAAGTGCTTGATATCTTTTGTAAATTTAAAAAATTCCTAATTTTATGCTGGTGGCTATTTGGAAAAATTAATTAATTTTAAATTTCTTACGACAGCAAATTCAATTCCTTAATAAAGTGATCTACATCTATACTTTTATTTGTTACATAAAGCTTGGAATTAAATCAAGTAAGTGTACGTGACACAATCGAGGATGATGAAACGAAGAATATTTTTGAAAGGCACTATCGCAAGAGCCGATCTCGTCGACGAGAGTGACGAGAACTCGAATAATTCAAGTGCACCTACAGATTATCCAGAGCGGATTGGGGGACGACCGGAGTTCGAAGCAATAGAGAACGTAGGGAAGCTATACGTTTAAAATAGCGAGATCGTCCCCCCCACAACCTAAAAGCAACCCCAATTGCCGCACGCCGCTCTAATCACAGAAAGGGGGTTGGGTTTTGCATTTTAAATCGTGCTGGCACAATTATTGACCACGTAATGATATCTACCACAAGATTAAGCTCTTAATATCTCAGTCTGAAAGAATATTAAAACTATTTATAATACAATTTTAGGATGAATTATACGTATATTATTATTTTTCTAGATGAAACATGATGAAAAATATATATTAGATTATAAATGAAACGATATAATACGACAAAACTTTGGCGAGTCGAAGAACCAATAAGGATTGAATATATAATATATGCTCACTGGGGATACATACGAAACTGATGTCGCATGGCGAGATGAAGAGGGGAAGAAATGATGGCAGTTATAGACGACCCAAAGCATACCATAATGTGGGCATCGGGGTTGAATTCTAGAAATTTTTGTATAAGTACGTTAGAAATTTCTGTGAAAAGAGGCGATCATGGCTAATTTAAAACGACACATGCGGGAGAGGCAATTTTTTTTGTTAAAATTCACCCGAACCAGCGAGGCAATTTGAATTATGCTGGTAGCATTGCTCAGTATAATCGACATGGAAATTAATTGACTTGAGAAATTAATGTAACTGATAGTTTTCAATTACATTTGTCTAAAGAAATTTTTTACAAGCTTAAAAAAGATGAAATTTTATACAGAGTTTAAAAATAATTATAGACAGTATTTATAAGACAAAAAGATTATTAATAAGGTTTAATTTTAAGTATAAGTTTATTTTTTAGTATAAGATTTAATTTTAATATTAAAACGTTAATTAAATATATATTTCAATTTAAACAAATTTTATTTTAACTGAATATAAAGATACGTCAACAGAATAATCAGAATAATTTCTTCAAATATAATATATTTTAAATTTTATTAGAGATATTATATTTTTTTATGATTAAAAATTATCCTTACTAGTTATCCTCAAGAATGATTTTCCTTCGCCGTACATTATCTTCATTAATCGAAATCCAAAGCGGTAAAACTTCTTCTCCGATGTCAATAGAAAGCCTTTCAAGTTTCCCTTTTTGGAATTTGTAACAACACTTGCCCAGTCGCTTACTCGTCACTTGTTTATAGTACAATCAAAAGCTTGCTTACACTCAATGATCAAATTTCTTTATAATATTTGAAAAATGTATTTTTTCACGTAGTGTTATTTAATATAAGTTACGCAGATGACACTTAATTACTTTATTTTATGAAGAAATAAAAAGAATCGGTGAATTTTATATTATAAAGTATCTTTGTGAATATGCGCACTTTGGACAACATTAGTGCTCCTGATTGTACAATTAATTAATGCTGCGTATTCCTAATCGAATATTTTGGTTTGTTAACGTAAAAGAATCAAATAACAATATCGATCGTTTACTCAATCAATATCTTTGACTTGACCTTTATCAAGTTAAAAAACTGAGAAAAAAAATATTTCGCGTATATTAACCTTGTTCGTCGAGTGGCACTTAAAACTTAAAGCAATATTTACAAGATTCATTAATCCTACGTATTAATCCTGTAATAATCGTATACCTCTTAATTAATGCTCGTTAAACACGAATTTACAACGGCAGAAAACTAGTACTTTCTTTTGTTTTTAAATAGGGAAGCCTCAAGTTAACTTGCCGGAGGCAACTTTACTACTGGGGTATACCAAGAGTAGCCCGATCGGTCAGCACAGCCCCTCCTCTCATCTGGTCTGCAGAGTCCACCCCCGCAGATCCTCAATAGTGCGAAAAAGAGAGAAAGAGAAAGAGAGTGAGAAAATGTGAGAAGAAGATAGAGAGACATGGATCCCCTACGTGCTTCTCAAACTCTCGCCTTCTTCCTGCTCTTGCAGCCAAGGGTACATACATTATCCACCCCTGATCCCCGATCCCGCTCAACCAACGTTTCGAGAGGTACCTCACTGAATTATAGAAACGTTTCTCCTATCTCTCTCTTTTGATAGCGCACATCGATAGACACGAGCTTTTAATTTCGCTGACTAGCAATTTGCAAAATTATCTTCTTTGAAGCAACAATTAGATCAATGTTTCTTATACAAAATGTATATATTATTTTTTTAAATTGTTATATTTTTATGATGCGATTTTTTTTTATTGTTTTTTTATTGAAAATTTTTCTTGCTTATTCAATAAGTTATAAGCTAAAAAATTAAGATAGCTGCATTTTTCAATTATAATAATTTTCTTCAATAATTATTTTAATTTCGTCGTTAGTTCATTCTACAAATTATATAATTTCGTAATATTAGAAAGATACTTATCAATTTTTAGTAATGATCATAATATGCGGTAATTGTACAAAGATATCTATCCTTTTTTGTATGTCCTGGATTCTAATTTCTAATGCAAAAAAAAACTAAAAAAAAAATACAAAGAAGGATCTTATAAAAAGTAGTTATTTCGGTCCTTTCCGGCTAGATAAAAGAGCATAAGAATATCCGTTTAAAGAATTACGTCCTAAATATACAAAATTTCCAATGAAAAAATTATGTCATAAATATAATTCTAACATAATCCTTAAAAAAAATATATTTCTACGAAATAAAAAATTTAAAAATGCTGTATTATTTTCAATTATTAAAAAATCAATGTAATGTACATAAAAAATTATAATTGTAAATATGAAAAATCGAAGAATGCGGTAAGCGTTTAGAGAAAAAAAATACATTTCCTTTTTTTCAGTAATAGTTTCAGAAACAAATAGAAAGGAGATTTTCTTTAGGCATATATTTCTCTCTTAAGAACATATTGTCACCTTATGTTGTGCGCGTGAAATCTCATGCATGCTTATATGTGACAAACAGCTTTACGACGCCATAATTGTCTGTTTCAAACCGAGCATAACATCGAACATCTAAAATAAGTTCCCTGCGACTTGCATGCTCGTAATAATAATTGCGAATGTCGATTAAGCAATTGCGATGGAATTAGCTTTATCGCGGGTTACAATATAAATAAAAAGCCTCTGCTTGTAAAAGAAACGATACGTCGGAGCTCAATTACTTTTACGCCCGGATCGATCTGCAGATTATCTAATTCGGTTAATTAATCAATTGTCTTAATTAATGCCAGCCGAGCTCGATAATACGAGTACGGGAAGGGCTTTTACCGTTCTCGATGTGCCGCCTGAATATAATCGAATTTATTATTGATTGGTCGAATGGTTTCTTCTGGCGGCTCTGATCGTTATTAATTTGTCGTTTCATGTTTTTCTAAGACACATCATGCAAACAGAAAATTTTCCACACCACGTTATATAATTCAAAGAAAATGTACATGTTACATGTATACATGTTATATATTCTTTTATCCGTATTTAATAATGTATTATACACATGTCATATTTTAATTTTGTCGTTTTAAATGAGTAAAATTATAATTTGCGATAATTAAACATTAATTATTTCTCAATCTGACTTAAGCAAATTGGAAAAAATATTATTTAAGTTATATTATGACAGAAATTCGATAGAGCTTGAGATTTTTCTCAAACGAGTTTTGAAATATGTAGCACTACATTATTAGCTACAACGGGAAATAATACGAGGGAAGTAACTCCAGCGAGGAGAATGTATGTACATACATTCTGCAGAGGACGGGAGAGAGAGAAAAGAGATGCAGAACGAGGGAGAATTGTATAAACAGGGAAACAGATGCAGCCGGCCCCGATGGAGCCTACAATCTGCCCCAAACGTGAACCTTCGGTCAATGATGGATCGTTCTTGTTGACGACACGCACGACTTGCAAATTCTTGCTCCGTTTCAAAATAGTAAGTAAGCATCGTTAAGCATCTTATCGACGATAAACGAAATTTTTCTTTATGGAAAATCTGTGTAAACGCCAAAATTTCGGGGGATGTAATAGGCCCGATTTTCCTCACGTGAGTATAAAAGCAAGCAAAAGAGTTACAGGATAATCGCGTATATAACGGCGTGCACGTGGAAAATAATTGATCCGAGAAAATATATCTGCGTATATCGCGTACGGAGGGTAAAAGATATCGCTCCAATGCACCGTATATTATACGTTACGATGAGTATAATAATTAAACGCCCATCCCTCATTATTCATACGCCTGAGAGCGTGTAATGGCAGACTCGTGCATCAAGCCGAGAGCGAGCGTTCGTGCTATTCATTTTAACGTATGCGCGGTAAATCTGCAAAAGAGTATACAAAAACAGTAATTACTCGAATAAGACGGCTTATCACGTTTACCGGCGCGCAATGTGTATCAGCGGATATCGCAATGCGTGTTTCTGTATATTCTTTTATCCTCTATATCGTCTGATCAACGTGTGACTAATGGCTTTCGTATTAAGCAAATTCTTTCAAGAGGCTCTAGCAAGGTATGTTCGCGTCTGATCGTTATTTAATTATAATGGCAAAATTATAGTTGAGAATAAACTCTTACAAATGTGCATTAATTGTATATATGCACTTCCTTACAATTATTTAGCTTCTATAAATCTGTACTTTCGAAGAGAAATTATATCATCTTTAAAATGATCCTTCAATTAATCGTAATATAATTAATATTATTATTAATAATAATGATTATATTATATATACGTATTTTGCGGTAATACTATTTACTACCTTTGTCGTGGGAAGTTTAGGTAAAGACACCCGCACAAAAACCATCACCTCGACTGAAAAGCGGTCTGTGCGACTCACCCACGCTTTTTAGAGTCAGAGGTCGCCTCTGATCTTCCCTATTTTACAACCACCCCTTCTCGTCAACAGCAGTGCATTTGACCAGAGCATTGTCCGGAGGAATAGGCCATTGTCGGATTGAATCATCGGGACACAGGGTGAAATATTCATGGCCAAGATGGTCAGTGGTCATTATTGTTACCTACGCATGTGAGGGCCGCGTCGGCTCGCCATCACCGTAATCGACGTTGGGTTCGACCAGGGAAAATGGACACACTCGAAAATGTGGAGCGCAGACACTTTGTCCTTTCATCCGGCCTGTGCCAGATCGGCCTCTGTGCGATCCCTCACCTCTGCCAGGCGGGAAGGGGGCGGGTGAATTATTGGCTTTAATTGTGCGCACGGTAATAGGCAGAGTGGACAAATTTCCGGGCGGGAAACGTTCCGCGATTCTAGATGGTCTAGCGAGGGGACATCGCCACGCGCGACCCAACACACACATCCGCCAATTAAAATCGATTGAATGTCTTCAGGGAGTCGCGTTAATGTCGTATTGAGAATAGCGTCCATTGAGAGCAAAAATATATCTCGCGATTTGCAACTCCCACATTAAAATATACGATATTTGGCAATAATTTTATTTTGAATTATTAAAGAAATTGTAATAGAGAGAGAGAGAGAGATTTGTTCAAAAGGATTTTATATATTTAAGAGAAATTATATATTTAATAATACAATATATAAAACGGATTATACATGTATATATACAGAATTTTATATATTTTATTATTTATTATTTAACACATTTTTATAAAATTCTTGTGATATATAATAATCCTAGTCACGCGTAATATTTGATACAAATGCATTTTCCAAGGGAGAAACCGTATGTTGTCCAGCGACAAAGCGAAAGATCGAGGGTCAAGCTAGATCGGTCTAGGGTGCAGTGGACTGCATCATTGTACGTTGTATAATGACATTGCTCATATGTCGCGTGTGTCGCGATTGTCAAAGGTCAGCCGGATCAGAGGTCGCCTTTTCGATGATTCGTTTTGGGGGCAGTTTATACGCCTCATTATGATAAACTTAAAAGCGCGAACCGCAGGAGGTTCGAAGAACGAAAATTGCAATTAGTAAATGTAGCTTTATCTATTGTGATTGTGTTGAGTTATATGATTTTTTAAATTATATAAATTGTATTAAATTAATGCAAAATGCTATTATTTTGTCAATTATTCAAATTTTAATTATTCTATGTTTATCTTCTTCAGCAACCGCAGTAATACTGAAAGAAATATAGAAAAAAAATTTTTGCTTTCTCCATTTTTTCAAATAAAATCATAAAGTTTCCTAAAGAGAAGTCTCTCTCAAAGGTAGCTTCTATTTTTTATACATACCCATTAGCCTGTCGATTTCGTAACTATGAGTTTTCGACATGTTAATACGCAAAACAGCTGTAAATCCTCAAAAGGAAAAGATTCTTCTTTTCCGAGAAAAGGAATCTTTTAATATTCAGTCTCACGTTTCCGACAGATTCCTATTTCCGAAATTCTATGACTCGCAAAAATGGAGCAAAACCATCAGTCGCTTTACTGATTCTGATGAAAGGCAGATTTACACAAACCTTATGACATTCGAATAGCAAAAACTGCAGGTAGCTTATTCTTAGTATCTTTACATCTTTATTAAACTGTCGGCATATTTTCCCGGAAGAAATTTTACAACTTCAGAATATATATTTCAAACAGCTGTTATGTAAAATAACAGCGTGGAAAATTATTTAAATAAACTATTGCAACTTTATCTTGAAATAAAATTATAATATATATTATAATAATCGTATACAATCATTTATACGATTACGAAAGAGAGAAAATATGCAAAGGTAAATTCGATATACCAAAAGTACATAAAGTACATAATATTTCTCTCAATATTATTATTAAAATATTTCTCTACATATACCTAATTTATTTAAAATGTAGTCATTATTAATTTCTTTTGCTCAACGATGTGATTGTCTAACAATAACTCTTTAAACTGAAACTAAAAAATGCATATATCTGCACGCAATATGCATACAAATAAATTAATTTAGTTTAATTTGATCATCTATCTGAAAAATAATGCCAATATTTTACAATCGGATTTTTAGCAACCAATTTAATTATTTTGATATAACAAAAATATTTGCATATTGTGCTATTATATTATACATTTCACATTATAAAACAAAAATTAAAATAATAAGAAAAATCTCAATATTTTTTCCATATTCAACAAAAAAATACATGCAGGAAACGTTAAAAATATTACATGTATAATAAAAATACTAGCAGGAGAGTGTTACGGAAACATCTACGTCAACTACAAAATTTACAAAGGATCGGGCACAGATCAAAGATGAAATCGATGATGAAAATGCACACGCGCTTCCGATTAACGCCGAAACGAGTTTCACAACGAAAAGATGCCGATAGGTCGAGCGCATAAACCGCATTCCATATGCCCAGGTCGACTTCGCGTTTACCGAAGGCGACTGCGGGTCCGCGACCCAGGAAGTAGGTAGTAATTTCGAGCATAGGGCCGGGCGAAATTAGCAGGCAAAGAGCCGAGAGATGATTTTCCAAAATAACACGTCCCTCGTACAATGGGGAGGCAATTTCCCGGGGACCAGCTGCCGCCACCTATCTGATTTATCATCTCGCGTTGCCGACGAAGAGAAGGGCTCTCCTCCCAACCTTCGACTGCCCCGCAGGAACACCCTGTTTGCCGCCGCGCGAGTTCCTTTTCTTAAAGAAACTGGCCGCGAGGAAAAGAGAGGAGAGAAAAAGAGAAAGAGAAAAAAACTTCTCGTCGGTAATTATTGTGCGCCAGGTCATCGTGGAACCTCTCCTGGCACTCGAGCGCCGCGCGAGAAACAAAAAGCAGGAAAAATACGATTTTCGTGGGCAGATTAAAGTATCAGTTAATTGAATCTCTTTTGACGAGAGAAATTCGCCTACGTACTCGGGGTTGCAAAAGCGTTCGAGGAAGCACTTGTTTTTGTTATGTCTTGACATCTTTACTTCCCTTTTTTCCCAAACGCAGATACAACAATGTTCGACTTTCAATGTTTTTCTTAACTTTATCATTATATACTTTATCTTTATGTTAACGATTCATATTTAAAATAATTGCATTATACGAGCATAAGCAGAAACATTATTTCCGATAATTTTTTGAAATTAAAATTTCATTTTCTCGCAAACTAAGTGATTGTGAACGATGATAAACTTCGCATCTGTACTGCGAAACGCGAAATTGGTTGGCTGTTAGTTCGCTGGAATGCTATGGGGAAGACAGATGGGGGTGGGATGGGGTGGGGTTTGTTCAATCGGTTATTGATTGGAAATGTAAGCCGGAGAGCGTGCACAGAGAAAAAGAGAGGGAGAGAGAGAGAGAGAGAAAGAGAGAGAGGCCGCAGGACGGCTTAAGCGAAGAAGGGAAGACGACGTTGGGACGATGAGGGGCGGGTGGAAAACAGGACATCAGCGCTGGTACGGACCGACAGATGGCCGCTGGTCAGCACGACGGTCAGCGTGGAGAAACTCGCCAATTGGGAAAACTGCTTTCCGTTTGAGCCACACGCCGAGACCCGCCACCTTATGTACTCCGGCCGTCTCCGCTGATTGCAGCCTTAACTTAACACCTGTCTAAGGTGCCGGTCACGTTCTAACTCTCTTTACACCGCGAGTTATTTTTATGTGCGCTCTCTCTGCTGCTTCAGAATCTTAACTTCGTGTACGGTTTAAATAAACGTTAATGTCGAAAGTTTTCAACATCTCGCGCGAGCATAAGACAAGATTTTCTTACCACTTCATTGCATATATCATCAGATCTGTGTAATACATACTCGATTATCTTCTATTCCAACCTATGATTAGAGTTATTAGGCGTATTCAAGAATGGCGTTTCATGATCAAACTGTATATATTTTCATTACACGTGACACATAATCGCGCGATTTTCTCGAACAAGCGAGGCAAGGAAGTCGATGGAAAGAGAGATTCCTACTAATCGTTGTCAGAAGCGATGCATCGAGGGACGGGCATAGGTGCGAGAAGATAGTTCAAAGATCGTACGACTGGGTGCTTAACGCCATTGTAGGCGCGATATCGGCGTGATCATTTATCTAATAAGTACATCCCGTGCGAGATTACGTGTCGCTCGACACGATACGCGATGTTCTGTTGGCGCAAACGTGCGACGATCTTCCTGGACGATCTTCCTCGGTCAACCTCTCCGCCTCATCCTCCATGAGACTTCGGCGGCCAGCAACTACTACCACCACTACCAGACACGACGACAAGCACCGCCCGGCTCCCTCGCATCCCTCGGGCAATCTTTTCAATTTAAAGTCAAGTATTATGGCTTAAATTGCATTATGGTTTCCTTCCCCAAGAGGTAGGGCCCGAGAGGAGCAACGAAGGGCGGCTCCTTGTAAGCAAGACTCAATCACGCCGCTTAACCTCTGACTCCGAACCCACGAGACGCGCGCGCGCGCGCGCAAACACACTCGCACACACACACACATATACACACACACGGGCAACCTCACGTGCCGCGGAGAAGAAACCGATCGTCGCGCTTCCCTCGATGAAATTAGCCACGAAAACCTGTCGAGACGCGCGAACACACCCGTCCCTCTGGAGAAGTCCGGATGCCCCGTGGGACTTAACGACTTCACCTTGGAACGCGCTCTCGAGCACCTATATTTGCTGTCAGCGTAACGACATCATTACGTACGGCCCGTCGCCGATTCGAGGATGCCGGTCGCAGCACATCTCATCCATCCACATATGGAGACGCGAGATCGGTAGACCCTCCTATCGTGACTTACGCAAGATTTGCGAGTAATTTACGACGCGACTCTGTATCGCGTTGAGTATACTTCAAGAGGATAGTTAAACTAACGCGCGGTTTCTGAGACGCGCATACATATTATACTCGATATAGGATGAATTACTCATTTGTCAGATATGTAGCGGATAGCGCATCTCTTTCTCTCTCGTTATGCACACATTCGATCTAAAAGCAATCACGCATCTGCGGCTCCGCGAGCGTGTTCGGAAGATCGAGACGCTGGATTATTAAGATCTACCTGCGTACGTGCGGCGTGTTGCACGGTCCGACTGACTCTACACGCATACTTTTCACACGAATGAATGAAACGACCCGGGCCCAACCCTGACCTTGAACCCGCTCTCGTCGAGGGAGGAAAAAAAAAGCGCGATTCCTCCCGTACCGCCCCTCCGACTGTAATAACGCGTTCCGCGCTGTCCATAAGGCATGTAACAGATACTCCTCGGCGAGGTGGTGCGCGTCCTCTTGCTTTTCCCTTTTTCCCGTATTACGTTATCGGTTACACTCCCCGGACTCGCGGTTCTATTTCTCTTCCTCTCACACGCGTGCGTTGGTGCGTGCATTTATCACGTGCGCGCAACCGCGGCGCGATAAGTATCGATAATTTTCATAGATCACTGATGCACGCGGCGTTATGCGTCTCGTAAAGAGAAAGAAAGAGAGAGAGAGAGAGAGAGCACACGGATAATTCCGTAATGTTGTTCTTGCGGAGAATTACCGACGCCGTTAACACGATCAACGTTATCTTAACCTAAGCGATTTTTCACGGTCTGTAAATCTTTCTATTTAGCAAACACTCTTTTCCATTAAAGATTTTTTCGTTTTTTTTTTTCGATTTTTTATCGTACAACGAGAATCATGCTCGACATCATAATACAATTCATGAAAAATCTGATTGTAAAATTCCTTTTTTTTTTTCAACACTCGTCTGATAAATCAAGCGAAACCTTGATGAAAATAATTGGAATGTAGTTAAGATTTTTTACTGTTCAAAGGTAACTGTGTGATCTACGTCGCTTTCATAATTCACTCGTAACGAACTATCCCAAAGTAATGAGCACGCTCTTAGAAATTACATGCTGGGCTTCTCGCCTACCGCGCGAAAGTTAATAGGAACACGCTCGCGAGAATCGAGATAATGATCCACGATGAAAATGCAATATCGTGATAAAGGAGTCCGAAATCCTTTTTAAATTAAGACTGCGCAACATTTTAAATTCTAAATTGAGATAATGAAATTAAACGAGGAAGAAAGTAATATCGTAAACACGAGACAATTTCCGCGTCGACTTTCCGCGATCGCGATAGCGACGCAACGAATGGATTCCGCTCGATTAAAGCGAATATGTAAAGAATGCCGAAGCAGGATCCCCGACAATGCAATCCCTCCGTAATAAAAGCAATCGTCGAGCGCGAAACTTCCATTATACTCGCCTTCGTAACGAATCTCATCCCGAAATAACACCACATCCCCCGGGGGAGTAAATTGCGGTCCGCGCAGTTTCCTCGCTACTTGAGCGCAGCGCGATCCAGCGGTGGTTTCCTCAAAAATCGGCGAAATGAATCCCGATAATGTTCGACGCGTACCGTATATGTAAGGGAGTCGAGAGATCGCGCGACCACGAAAAATAGTTGCGCCGGCTCGTTTCCTTAGCGCGCGCGCGCACACACACACACACGCACGCTGCTCCTCTAAGTAATATATTTCTCAGGGATAATTGCAGGCACACAGCGATTTCGTGCAGCTCGTTCTGATGCCGGCAGATACCGCGGACCGTACGGCGAAGCGTGTATTGCACGTGCAGGTAGTGGAGAGCACGCGGTGAAGAGAAACCGACCTTGCGGAGAGAGACAGCGATGACGCGCGATGAAGCGAGATGGAAGGAATACCGCACGTATGTCGGTAGATTACACGCGTATAGGTAGGCACTTACCTATCCACGTAGATAGGTAGACACACTCGTGCTTAAGGGAGACTAGGGAGGGAGGAGAAACGCGAGAGACGAGAAGGTAACGCGAGAGACGCGATAAGAGGTTGAAGGGAGAGAGAGGAAGAGAGAGAGCGAAGACTCTTTGATAGAGCGTAACTGACTTCTTGGCCGGTGCATATTACCGGGCTGTTAGAGGGCGGAGCCGGCTGATGAGTTAGCAACGTATTGACTTTATAATAATCACGTTAGCCGGTCCACCGTGATCCCTTGGTATTACGCGGTGCCTCGCGCGAATTCACATACCGGGTGACGCCGAGCGTCCAGCATGTTTTCCAAAATCCGAGGAATCGATTTAAATTCGATTACCGCAATTTATATTTTCACACTGATCTTGTAATTTACTCAAGTAACATTTATTGTTAGAGAGAAGAATTTGAATTAAAACTCGATTTTTTTATTGTTTATTCAATGTTCGAAAAGTTAATTTGGCGCTATTAGATCAAATATTTTCCTCTCGAGGATTAATGATGCGTAATGTTTCATAATCTGCTAATTCACGCCGTATATATGCGCACGACTACGTCACATCAAATCTGTTCGCATTCCGATCTCGGATATAACGCAGCTGCGCAATTTCTTATACGCAGAGTATATGGGATTCCGCACTGACCGTAAATATTTTTTTCGCGCAATACGTATCGTGCGGCGTGTACAGATCGCGATCTCGCTCGAGGAGATGCAAACTGACCGACCGCGTATATACGAGAGAGACGTCGGTTGACATTTGGCCGAGCGGGCTGGCTGGCTGCACGAGAAGAAGCTGTTACACGCTCGAGCGTATGAGATGCGTGGCCTAGAACACGGCGTGGAGTTCTTGCCTGGCCTCTCCCCCTTAATTAGCGGTTCGGTTTATCTTAATCGTTCCCTCGACTCCTCTCGGAACCCGCGAGCCCCTCGAAGAGATGAGGAAGCACGTGAGAGCGAGGCGCGCAAGTCGTTACGTATTCACATGCAGCCGCCAAGAGATAACGGCGATCTCTCTCTCTCTCTCTCTCTTAGAAATAAAATAAGAGATCGAGCGAAAGACATGTGACCCATCTCGATTTTTTGCGTCTGCTTTGCACGCGTTATTAATATTTTCCTGATCCTGGTGTCAATGACATTGATGGATGATACGGCCATTACCTCTGCACTTCGTAAAATATAGCGTCCAGGATCGTTTATTATCAGACGAGAAGAATTATCAACTGTCGAAGCAGATTAACCGAATATGTTTCGGAAAACATTCCGAGTACGTGCCTTTAATTAGAGATTCTTCAGTTAGGCGTGTTTCTTCAACTAACCTAGACGATAGTAGACTTCGAGTTTTCTACACGAGGATATTCTCTCATATTGACGTCGGCGTTTTCGCACGAAAAGCAGGATCGCGATTTCTCATAATGATTTCCTAATGGGATTTTCGTAATTACAATGGACAGTAATTACAAAGTGGCTTGCTCGTTAAGTAGATAGTTAACAACTGAATAGGATCCGTATAATAGACTCGTGCTCCTATCTCTTTCCCTGCTGCAACTTTCACGCAATTGATCAAGCAAATATTATTTCTATACAATACGCTGAGTAATCTGACGGACTCCGACCTTGAGGAAAATGTAAATAACATAAGCAGCATTGACGAAAATCTATTGTATCGAATCAAACTATCAAATTAGAGAAATATTGCGATGCGCAATTTCTGTAAAAATCGACACGTGTCGACAGCGTGCGCGAAATCGTAACTTGTATCTTTTTATCACTGTTGCTCTCTGAGATACATCAGGATTGGATGTAATCCACCTACCAGCTACCACCTTTGGAAGAAATTTACCGCGTCTCGACTGTGGTCTTTTCCCGCAACAAGTCAGTGATGCTAGCTTTGCCATTTACGCGCGCACGTATATGTACGTGTGTGTGTATGTGCAATCGAGAAGATCCTCTTAATTCTCGTTTTCACGCATCGCGCCCTTCCTTAGACTCAGATCGCGCGCGGATAGCAAGCTGCTAGCTGTACAAACCGTTTTTGTAACTGTCCTGGCAACGCGAACAGCGGCGATGCGGTAACGGCTGGTGCAATCCTGACCTCCAATCTCACCTCAATTTGCCTACTCGCCGCCATTTGCCTCAGCGAGAACGGAGAGAAGGAACGGCCTATCTAAAATTATGATCTGAAAAAGTGCCCGATCGTTCGTGCACGCGTGTACGTGTATGCATATACATACGTATGCATATTCATACGTGTGTGTTGTACGCGAGAGGTCGGAGGCGCGCGCACAACCGATTAATTATAACAAATTGCGTATTATTATAAATTTCGCAGCTAATTGGTACCTTTTTTAGCCACGCAAGCTATCCCTTTTATTTTTAAATCCTCGAAGCGCCGCTCATTACGTATCTTACGAATGAATTTATTTATCGCAAAATTCTTCTATGCAAAAAAAGCTGTAGTAAAAAATTAATAATAATCTATAATATAATATAAATTTTAACATAAAAAATTCCCTCTCAAACGTTGTAACATCGCACGTTAGTCTTATTTTTTTATACTTGACGCGTCCACGATTTAATGAATCCTTTAAAACAGGTTGACGAGCCACAAGGTATTTTCGCCGCAATGAATTTCGGAGGGCATGAACACCTGAACGCTGATGACAAATGAGCGTTTCCGACGCGCGGGCACTCGACCCACGAATGGATTTTGATCGGAGCGGTTGACTTTAATGCGAGATAATTAGCTCTTCAATTATCGCGCCCAAGCCGCCAGAACGGTGAATCGTCCGTGAATGAAGCGTTTACAGCTCGATGCTAATTTGCGGTACACCTGCTTTTTGGCGAATGCGGCGAGGGCGCGCGAATGTTCTCTCTGCTCGGTTATCGCTGCAATTACTCCACGTTGCTTAAACGCGCTCGTTCGTTCTCAGTTATGGTCGAGGGCACGCCTTTATTGCGGATGAGCGATTTCTCCAAGCCGATCAGTACAATATTTCACTATAATTGGCATATATTGAAAGAGTAAACTAGCTACATTGAAAAAGAGCATTCGACTAGAACGTAAGTAAAATATTAACTTTATATTAAAAAATTTTTTTATAAGAATTAGCAATTATGAAGGATTAACAATAATGCATTTAGATAAAAGTCAACAATGTTTTATGTAGAGCAGGTAAAAATAATACTATAACTTCCGATAAAATTTTTTTCCTTCCATGACGCAAAATTACTGATATATTTGTCTTTAAAGTTAAAATTTGAAAAGCATTTTTTAAAAATAATTTTTATATTACTTTGTAAATCTTAATAATTTGTAATTATTATATATTTTTATATTAAATAAAAGTCTTTAAAGTAGCGTGACAGATTTCTTGATCACATCGGAGAGCCGAAGGTGGACATTTACATATCTTACATATATTATATATATTATCATTAAGCATACCCGGTTAAGAATTTTGAATTTATCGTAGAAAGTATGATGCGTGCAATTCCTCATGAAAAATTAAATTAATTCTAAGAAGAAACGTAGCACGAATATGTAATTTTATGTGTTTCAATAAATCACGTAGTAATACGCCTACTAATTAATTTAGAGAGAAAAAATTTAAAAGAAAGTTTTCTACTCTTTCCAATGTTACTAACTCAAACTTATTTTAACAAGAAATCATATGATTAGAATAATACATTGCTCGTAAAAAAAACTAACTTTACAAAGAAAGCAATGTTAGATTCTCTTAATTACACAATTAATTTAATTTAATATGGATGTATCAAGAAAAATGATGAGTTGTATAAAAGAATTTTATAAGAATTTCGAGTTATTTTTAGTCTGCTCATTTTTTGCTTTAGTCTGTCTCTACATATCCACAGAAGTTGCCTATCTTTACTGAAATACATAAAAACATTAGAATTTAATAACAAATATATAACAACATCCGGGAAAATTTCTGAAATGAATTCGTGGGCTTATTGAAGCAACTGCGCAAATGCAAAGGTATCGATTGCACGCAATAAAACGGTCCTTGGACCGTCTCGTTGAACATATTTACGGCGTTTATGTTGCATTTTACAATCGGCCGGCGTATTCATTCGTCCGGCGAGAAGAAACAACGCGCGACGCCGCAGTTACACCCTGATCGATTTAACGCCAAATGTCGCCGTGTTTTACACGCGACAATAATGGTCGAAATCTATGTAGTCAATATTTCAAGCCACCCTTTCTCGTCCCCAACCCTCACGTGGATGGCGCAGCGTTCGTACACCAGCGACACGTAGCCTCTTAGTTATTGGTCCGCATATGGACACCGTTCGATATTTCATATTCCAGCGAAATGAAAATATAAACGCAATCGCAGCCGGCGTGTTTCAAAATACGCTATTAATTTCCGTGCCATGTGAGTAACGCGAGTAAATTTTAATTACACGAAGTAAATGATGTGCCGTACCAGAATTTCGAGTAAAGCTTTCAGATTTTTTCAAACGAATATTTATTTATTACGCAAGATGTAAATTGTTCACGCAAAAATAATAAAACAAATAAAAAAACATTATAGATTTTATAATTAATTTTTTGTATTCATAAACATCAGTGCGTTTCTCACGAGCGGTATTCAGAGACGTGAAATGATTTCAGGAGGTCGGTCGAATTTACATACTTCGGAGGGAAGAGGTCGATTCGATGTAGAAAAGTGATAGTCTCAAGGGAGAAATACGATTTCTTCTTATCATTCGACAAGACAGAAAGAATTCTTCCGTAATCGACTGTAATTTACGTGAGAATAAAGTGCAGTTACGCGAATACAATCATTTGAAAAACTAATCTTTAAGATATCTGCTATTCCTCCCGTTTTCATATTATATACAATTTTTATAGTTAACAAAAAAACTTAACGTACTTTTACCAAATTTATGTCATTAACACTTAACATGTTTATTATCCCTGATCTAAATGTGATTTTAAGACAGCACGAGTGAAAAGTATATTTATATATTAGACATAAATGTATGAAGTACTGATCATTTATAAAAAGAAAATACGACATAATTAACACACCTTCCGGGAATGTAAATACTCTTTTGGATTACGTGTATTCAATTTTAACTACATTTCTCGATATTTGCATCGCATATCAAGATAAATCGTGATTTTCCAATAATTTAATTTTTAACATTAAAAATATCTGCATAATTAATTTTCCGGTGGAAATTCCGTTAAAGTTTATTTGAAATTGAACGAGAAATAATCGAGAAATGCGTTAATATCGGCTGGTGTCATTCGAGCAAATGATTTATGCTTTATCGATTGTTTTCCTATTATGTATTAAACTTATATTTAAGGGTTGCCGTATCATTTTTAGGGAAAGACACGTCGTTGTAACACATGTGTGCTTTACGAGAGTATGTTCACAAGCCTGTAATATTTTAGGGAGAGCCCTCTCGGCCCTCGTCCTTTAAAAACTAGCCGGTGCATATGTCGGCGCAGGCGACATAATGTTATCAAGCTGTCCAGAAAGAGTCGCTGCCGATCGCCGCCACGTAAGGCCGAGGTCCTCGGGGGACCGCGTCCTCGCTCTTGCCCACTTCGTCCTTATTGATATACCAAATAAACACACTTGGCAGCTAGGCCAGGACGGCTTTGCGAGGCAAATAGCTTCGGTAGGACCCTATGTCCGGGAAAATATCCTTCCTTCCTTAAAGTTGACGCTATGCTCGATGCTGATAACAGCGTTTGCGACAAAAGTTAAGTCTCCCTTCGAATCGTTTGAAGAAAAGATAAATTGATTTTTTCTTGATGAATTATTTTCATATAAAATGATGAAGAATAAAATACATTTAAATATATATGTTCTATGCATTACATTAATTATTAGATTATTGATAAATGAAAACGAGTATAATTTTAATGCCATCATCTGACTTAACTTTTGCTATAAAAATTACTGTTTTCTTAAACTACCGTAAGTCATAATGAAATTGTTTCATTAGCTTTGATTGTACAGTAAAATAAGCTTTTTTAATTTAATATTTTAGAAAGTAATTAACAAATTTTACGTTTCAGCAGCATTGATATTGATTCATGACTTTCACAGACTAATGATTTCAAACTCTAATTTTTATTATAATACAAAATATAATTTACCGGCTTTAAATATAATTCAGATATTTTTTCTCATATATAATATTAAGTATTTTATTCGTCATCATCAACGTGAATTTTTGTTTTTCTGAAAATCATTATCATGATACGATGCAAGAAATAATCCCTAATACTAATCTTAATATTATAGAAAAATGTTAATGTTCTATCACGCTGCGAAACGCACTCGGTCAAGACCGACACGCGGTCGAAACGTCATTTACCTCCTAAAATCGCTTCTGGAATCTCATTCAGTCTCCGGTTTCACCCTCGTGGCTTTTAAGTTTCGACCCTTATCGACCGCGTCGTGGACTTAACGCATCTCGTCGAGCGCGGCGGTTATCCAGTAAATAAAGATGAGTAGTTTCCCCGTCATCGCTCTCTCGCACACACGATCTCGGGCGTGCAGCAGCGAGACGGTTTTAAATTCCGCGAGTCAAAGCGATGTTTGACATGGAAATGTTGAGCGATGCATTAAACATGCCGCGCCGAGTGCTTCCTTCCCCCTCCCGCGAAATTGCAACTCCCCTGCTTGTCTCGAAAAGACGAGAAGCGTTCCTCTTCGAGGTCTAGGATCCGATCGTATAATGCCAGCTTCGGACAGCGCGATTCCCCTCGTTGTCCGAGCTGTATTTATTTAGGCAAATGAAAGGAACCGCCGTTCCATACTTCTCAGCCTTCACTTTCACGAAGTAACTTCCGAAACAAAGTTCTAATCGATAGCTGTCATGATGTCGCAACGCAATAGGTACTTCTATTCTTTTGTTTTTGAAAATGATAAGAAGATAATGTCTTTTGCCACATTATCTTCTTATCGTTCTTATCTCATGTGTTTCCCGGAAATTATTAAAAAAATATAATTTAACATAACATGTACCGATATATTATATTAAGCAATTAGTTTCTCTCTGTATTTTATTGAGCGTCGAGGAAAAGAATAATTTTAAAAATAATTGGTAAAGAATATTAATAATGTATAATGATATAATCATTCTAAATTATCCTACTTAAACAATCACTCAATATTTCGTCATAAATAAATATAGAATCATATAGTAATAATTCAAGTAGTTTAAATACGATATATTGTGTGAAACTGCCATGTAATTTCTTGACGTCGAATGCAATTCCAGATTTTTTTGTAATTTTATCTTATCTTAACATGCAAAGTAATACCCGGTAATCATTATATTGTGAGTTGTAAGATGCAGCAAGACAAGCGCTGTGAATTTTCGTGTCAAAGCTTGTTCAGGGTCGGGGAAATGTACGCGCATCTTCGAAAGGCAATTTTAGGAGCTTTTCCGTAAAAAGAATTCTTTCCCCTTCCCCTCACCTTTTCTCTTGATTGTCCGGCAAATAACATCAAGCTTATTGTATTATTTAAAGAGCCTCGCTTTAAGAACTACTTTAAGCCACTGACCCTCGATAGTCAGAGTGCTGGCAAGGACAGCACAAAGTAGGTTTCTCACGGATGAGCCGCGAGGGTGCGAATTCGTTATTTCTTCAAGACGTGACGTCGAATGAAAGTAGAAAACGCTACGAAATTTTCCCGTTAAATGTTACGTTAAAAGCGTAACGTATAAATATACATTTTGCGAATATTGCATAAAATATTCTTTCGCAAAATTATAATATATTGGAGATTTGTATTCCTCGCGGAATTATTTTTACTCACCAGGTGAGATGCCGAGCTTCGCGTGCATGCTACTGGGGCTTCTATGATCGGGGGTGGTAATAGGGGCAGCTACGGGTGGCGACAGGTGGGGATGTGTCAGTGGCCCGCCACCTGTCGTCGTCGTAGTAGTAGTTGTGGCACAGGGATTTAAGGGTGATGTCCTCTTGAAAGACTGGTCCGTCCGCCACGCGACCTCATTGTCGCCAATCCAGACTTTACCTGCGCAGAAATCGGAACAGAAATTAGATAAATACAATATAACAGAATGTGTCACGTAAGATTATTGAATTTAAAATAATAATTATATATCGTGTGTGAATATATATTATTTTCCTATAAATATATTATAATTATATATAAATAAATAAATATATATATAAAACAAAAAGTGTAATAAAATGAACTAAATACCACTTTTCATAAATGTGAGAGAAAAGTATGTGCCATTTTATTTCATCAAGAATGGAAGATCAAATTGCAAAAGAGAAGAGACTCTCGAGATAAATTCTATGCCCCGCGCGTATATTAATATAACGCACACAGACGAGACTATGCGTGTGCAGAAAATGGCTTCTCTCCCCCAAACAAACTCGTCGTAATTAGCGACCCTCCCTAAATCCCCTATCCTTGCCAGCTTTCCCGGTTTTCCCCCGTTTCCCTTAATTTCTGGGAACAATGCCCAGCTCTGGATGTTGTTCCAGGCTGCAGTGTCTAATTACACGGGGGCATACCGAGCTCTTCCTTTTCTTCCCAAATTTGTAAGAACGATATATAGAATGCGCTAAAGTTTGTAAATGCGCCATGAAACATTTATCAACACAATCGCAAAGCAAACAAGAAGACTACGTTATAGAAGCGATTTATCAACTTACGTATTATTAATTATATGCCTTATTTAGGAAAAATTTACATTTACATCTAGCAATCATTAAAAAGACTGTTTAAAATATTATCTTTACTATTTATTATTTAAGCGATATGTTAATATTTAAGTTATTTATAAATATTATTAATTATTTTCACTAAGTTGAAATATATAGATTTTTGATCTACATATCGAGATGGTTTGCAAATAAATTATGTCTTACTAATATTTTGTCGCGTGCGAAATCCCGGATGTCTATCTCGTGTCTTTTCAAGCTCCCCGTAAGTGGCGGGATCTCGGATTTATGGAACACGCGAATACCGTATCGCCCCCGCATGCGTGAGACGTGACTCAGACTCGGTATTATTTGCTTGACGAATGATTTAGCTCGAAATACTTAGCTAGCTTTTCCCCATGCTCCCCCCTACCTCCCCCTTTCTACTTTCTCGCACCCCCCGGTGCAATATTCTCTCTTGGTTCTCTTCTATCTGCCTGCTAACGACGACCAGTGAAGCCAGCGTTGTTGCAGAGACAGAAATACAGTAACCAGAAAACGGAAAGAGAATAGGGATGAGCAGAGGGGGGAAGAGCAGCGTGGAGTTCAACAGCATGCAGGAGAGCGACGAAGATAGAGTAAGGGTAGTAACCGGAGTCTGTGGTTACGTGAGAAAAAGAGAGAACGTTTTTCCTATCGAGAGGAAAAAGGGAGGCGAGAGAAGAACGGTGGGGCTGAAGAAAGTGTAGCCGGCGCTAACTAAGGGCGTCGGCTAATCAATATCATCAGAGAATGGCCGCTGACCTCCATCTACCCCGCTAGATCGACCATTGTCCGGTATTCCGCGCCTCGAACAAGCTTCGAGAACGTATACGAATCATTTCGATTTTTCTTCTCTATCGCGAGAAAGCTTAATTGCGAAATAAGAATGCATACGCGACAAAAACGTGTCACGATAAAAATAAAATTAACATACTGCTTAATTGTTGGTAAAAAAAACACACGTACAAAAATAAGACAGTGTGAATTATTATTAATAAAACTACTTATTATTACTTAACTATTACTAAGTATTATTTTGAGATCTCTTTGATTAATAATTGTAAAATTAGGTAATATTATATGCTTCGAAATAATATAAAATTCGAATTAAATGACTTATCAATCGCGTTGTAACCTTTTGAAGAATATTAAACGTCACCTCGATATCACTTCCATAAGAATGGCTTGCCCGAGGCAAAAACGTGAACCACAATACGAAGCCCCCTTTTAATCTCGTGGTGTTTGCATGGCCGCCCGATTTCGTTCAACCCGATGGAGACAAGTGAAAGTAGCGCAACCTAAAGAAACGGTGAGCTCAACGTAAAATCGCGTGCGACTTTACGAAAAATGTAATTATGCGTGTTTGAAAAGATAAAGGAAAGAGAAAAAATTATGCAAGCAGTGTCCAATTATTGCTATTTTGTCGACTGGATAAATATAAAATTAATCTTTTTAAATTACATCATTTCTTGACGAAATATCATATTCGAAGATAAAGGGACACAATCAGTCTCTCTCTTGCCCGTCTATAGACTCCATGATGTTCATCGGCCTCATTTACGCGTCCCCAGTGTCGTTTCTTGCTTTCTCGCCCAATGAGGGTCGCGCGGCTACGTCCGAATAGAAACCAGTCTGCATAAACAGAGCCATCCATTTCGCGATTCGTCCCTTTTACCCCTCCACCACTCTGCCGTATAAACCTCGCAACGAACCATTTCCCTTCAGCCCTCGCATTTCTCCTCGTCCTTCGTTCGAATCCGGCGCGAACTCCATTCACGGGTTTATCACTGTCCAGATAACAACGATTTACCTACACGCAAACTTCTGCGGGTTGGGGCTCCGAGCGGGTGGAAGGCCGCGTCTGGAGATGGGGCTGATAGAGAGGAGAGACGGGGTAAACCCCATGACGGGGTCGCCGAAGAAGGCGAGCGAGACGGGCAGCCACCTTGCATTCGGGAGTATTTCACTTTAACGGCTCTCCGGGGGATTGGCTGACCCCGACCGGAGACCCTTCACCGTTTCGGCATAATGGACCTCTACATTACTTATTCGTCCTGGCCAATGTCCTGCTAGCGGCTCGCTCCGTTCCCGACGAGAGATCGGCGAGAAGCCGCTCGTTTTCCACGTCCTACCATTCACGCGCCCGATTAATCGCATGTCGCGGAAACAAGGATATCGAAATGGAAATGTCGTAGTAAAGAATATTGACAATTTAACGAAAAATAAAATGATTAGATATATAGATTTCTTATGTATCAATTTTGAAACTATGCGCATTAATAATATAAACATAAATTACGTACATCAAAGAGAAGATATCCAAAATTCTATTGAGAAATATCATTTTTCGGTGTCTGAAATTTTTCTATGTAATCACGTATTGCTATCTCTCTTTTAACAACTAAGACACCTTGCTGATTTCAGCTTCCGGGTACCAGCCAGTAGCACGGAAGAACAACACGCCCCAAGCAAACTGCTCGTGGTACTTGAAAGAATTGAAAATTCCTGCTCGTCTAAGAGTTGAGGAGGTCGAGACTGGAGTGGGCGATGGCTAGGGAAGACAGGAAGAAGGGACGAAGAAGCGAAACGCGGAGATAAAGCGTTCGATATAAGATTAATGCTGGAGGCCGCCGACCAGTTCCGCGCATGTCGAGGGCCGTTCAGCCATATACGACGGCAATGGTGATTCCTCTTTGAAGGTAGAATCGTGGGCAGTGGCCAAATTGAATCCTGCTTAGGATAGAGGAAGCGTCGAGAGAAAGAAAGAGAGAGGGGTGCCAGCCCCGGAGCCCTTTCTCCAATAAATAAATCGCCGGCCGTCTGTGGGTCTCCGATTTTCAGCTCGAACGTACGGATTAAAATCGACCGGCCGATTTGTAGCGACGAACGCCGGAAGTAATTGCGCGATTATCTTGTTTCTGTATTTTCACCCGATTTCGTCTTATTCGTGCGAAATACGAAGCAGCTAAAGTATAAATACCTCTGCTGCAATTATCATGCTTATACATATGTATGTTAGAACTTTACATGCATTATTATACAAGTGTTTTCTTTTTTGAATAAGAAAACAATATAAGATATAAATGAGAATTATAAATAAAATGATAAATTCTTACATTTTTAACGTACTAATCATATATTTCATGTCCTTATTGCTTTCTTATAACAATTTCAAAGATATAAATGTAATCATATAAATATATTATCTATTATCTATTATCTATTATCAATTAAATATATTATCTATTACCAAATAAATATATTATCTATTACCAATAGTAAATATTACTAGTTTTACTTTTCAAAGTTTCGAATTACGTTATACAAGCGAATGATAAAAAGATTCATGAGTTTTATATAATTTCTCTCTCTTGAATTATTAAATATCCGAGAAATATGAAGAAAATTTTACAAATTACATAAAAAATACATTCTCTTGCAGTATTTACTATATAATTGGAAAATAACTATATTAGAGTATTTACTACATATTATTATAAAAAATATAAATTCAACGATTATGCATTTATTTTATGCACCAAAATATTCTAATTATAATAATCCTTTGTAAAATGTAAAACATTAATATTATTCAATAGAAATATTGTGATTTTTCTTGTGCATGTGTTCGTATGTTACAAAAATTGCATTTTTACTATAATATTTTCTTTGTATACTTTTTGTGTAAAGAGCAACATTTAGAATGCCTATGCTTTTTGATTCATATATAAAATATATGAATCACATGTCATGTAGTGAATAATCTTTAATCATTGCTTATTATCAAGTACCAAATATTGTGACAATGCTTATTATCAAGTACCAAATATTGTGACCTTCGTTGTTGACTTGAGCTGTTCTTTCGTAATGCTAATAAGTAATATTAATAATCTATCATATGCTAAGTCATTGGAAAAGATACGAACAATATTACACGCACACACACGAATACACACATATATATAGTATATCTACACATTATATAAAAAAATTTATATCTGTGTAGATACATTTCTTCTTACAAGTAAGGAGAAAAGTTTCTACGTTATTAAAGATATTTAATATTAATAACAAAATATTTTATATTTGTTATATTTTAGTTATTTCATGTTTCTTTTTTTGTCTTTACAAAAAAATAAAATGATAAGATGTAGCAGTACACTTACTGATGCAACTCACGTGTATATGACGTCACGATATGGAAAATTTATATTGTTTGTTCTCATTAAAGTGTTTTTATCTATATAAATAACTCTCAATGTTATCATATTTTTTCCTCAGACATATGATACAAGCGACTTATTTTCAAGGAATTATGAAAAGCATATACTTGGAAATGTATATGTATATCGTTATAATACATTATCATGAACCGTATGTCGTATGTGTGAAATTTTTCTTGATCTAACACGTATTCGTGATAAAGTTCGATTCGAAGCAAAGTCCAATATTAAGTTAGACTTAGCCAATATCACTAGTTAGTGACACGTGCACGTAACTATAATTTCTATAAATTGTTGCCGAGATAATTATCGAAGCGAATAATACAAGGTATGCGAGTATGATATTAATGTCTCTCTAATATTCTGTACAATTCACGCAATTACCTCTCTTTATTTCTTTTATTTCTTTTACTCGGAATTATTCTTTTAACTCCTTGCTCACTTTTCTGATGGAAACTCAATGCCCGTGAGGGAAAAAGACAAAGGATCAGAGCATTCGTTGAGAGTTTCCCTATTTCTTGCTGGTTGCCCTTGTCGGAACCACGATCGATAAAACCGACCCCCTATCTCCCCCACGCACTCTGAGTACCTTAACACCCTCATAAGTTTAGGGTGTCTCAAAATTCGTACTCATATTTAATGTAGTGAGATTTTTATATTGACTTAATTTAAGATTAATATCTTTTTTTAGTAACATGTAATTGAGTACCACCTCTTCTCAATCTTCTTTATAATTCAAGATTCGAAATTTCGATGACTAAATGGCTATTAAATATTAAAATTTAAGTAAAATTTACTTAGAATTATATGAAAAATAAGGTTTTGATTTGACATTCATTCCTCTTTATCGATCGCCATTATGTTATATGAGATACCTGGCCTCGCCTCGTCCAATAAAAAAACGTGAATAATAAAAAGGATCATCCGTCGAGGCAGAAGGGGCTGAAGAAACGCGGCAAGGGTTGTGAGCGCAAGCGCGAAACCGCCCCGCGAACGAAGGATGTCGGATACCACCCTTCGGCATAACTCCTTTCCACCGACACCCAGCCAATCTGCATGTAACTCGCGGGACGAACCGCCATTTTGAACGAGATTTACAATCCAAGGGGTGGAACTGCGCAACCCTTTGCTTCGATATATCGTAAATAGAGATGAAGAGAATTGAGAGAAATGAAAGAACATGAGATAATGTTACTATAAAATTGCAAAAAAGAATAAATTATTAATCAGAATTTAAATTGGACTGTTACTTATAAAAGCAAGGCGTGAGTTCTGTACTGTTCAATTTTTCGTGCAGAAAGCTATAGCGCGGAGCTCTGTGAGCACAGCTGAACGCCATGGATCGAAAACGATACTGCGTGTCGGATATCTTTCTTCACAGCATGAAGCCGTTCAAACAAGCTTAATAAAGCTTTAGAACATATGCTTCTTCATCTAAATGAAAAGAGAAAATTTTTCTTTCTTTACATCAATATTTTCTCAAATATTAATATTCTTTCTCCTCCTCTCCCTTTCCCTCTATTTCTCTTTTTAAAGTTGTTTATTTAAAAAATTAAGAATTTAATTACTTAAAAAATATCATTTTAAGGATATCAAGAGATATCCTCTTCTATGCTCAGCAAATAATCATCTCGTAAAGATATTAATCCAAAGTCTACTCTAATAATTAAACAAATGATTAGATTGTTCGATCACAATCGCGCGTTACAAGACGTATCACGCGAAAAAAATGGATTTAATATAATCGTATCGATTCTCGACTCGCTCGAAGCAGATTCGCCGTCATCGCGACGCAACCAAGGGGTGAAAACCTCGAAGTTCCCGAAACATAGGTGGAGTTTTAACGAGGGATAGGGGCGGACGGCGCGGCGGTCGGGATAGCGATTTTAAAATCACAATGGCAGAGACGCACACGTCGCCAGCGTTTATCCATCCGTTTTCATCCCCCCGTCCCCCTCCCGTCAGCCACCGGCTGGCGTCGCTCCTGCCGGTTGCATCTGCGTTTGCCGCGCGCCTAAACGCTCCGATCGTCGATGCCTGCGCGGGAGACACGAGCCCTAGAGGCCCTCGAGCGCGTGCGTGAGTGCGTGAGAGTACACGGACGCGCATCGTACGTGCGTGGCACGGACGTAGCACGCGTTTCCGAAGGAATATAACCCCTGCACCTTTCGTGACGCGTCCGCGGTGAGGAGGGGACCCTGATCTCTCGGCCACCCCTTCCTCAAACATTCTAAACTTTTTTTCCGACCCCCCTCTGCTGCGTTGTAACGACGCCTAGCAAGTTTGCGTCCAAAGGGCTACGATACGACGACCCGCTTTTGCTAGTCTACCGTTACGATAATTCTTTCTCTCTCTTTTTTTGATAGATTATGCCGAATTGGCACAAAGTTACCCCTCGTTGCGGGTGATTTCTAGTATCGAAATAAGCGATTTGTGCTGGAGATTGTATCTATTTGGTTTTCGATTGCTCGATAATTGTCTTTCCTGTAATGTTTGTGTAACTCGCGTTGAAAATTACAACTTGGCCAAAATGTATCTTATTTATATTATATTTATTTGTATTTAATTATATTATATTGTATTTATATTGTATTATATTATATTGTAATTATATTATATTATATTGTATGTTTTTTATACGTGTATATCGAAATTTTATTCATTTTAAGATTGCAAATTGATATCGTAGAATTGCAACAGGAGATACTTATTACGTCTCTCGATACCTATTTATTTCTCCATATGCAAAACAACAGGAAACTGTGTTTCTGGAATAGTTAACATTCATTAGTCTAATTGGTAACTATGTATCCGACAGCGCAACTCAAAACAACTATTAATGAGTAATGAGAATTGCAATTGTTACCGGCGAGTGATTAACTATGATAATTTCATGGATATTTGGAATTTCAATCTTGATAACTATAATGAAACTTCCTGCTGAGAAATTGGAACTTATTAATGGCGAGATGACAGAAATATAATACATCGTCAAAGGCTAATGGCTGCTCGATCCAGTCCTTGCGACGCAATACTTTCACCCTTGGAATGTCTTTCCTTGATCGTTGCCAATTAATTGGCACAATTATATAACGCACTAAGACTTTTTATAACGACATCGCTTTTAAATTCCTCCATTTTTTTATTGCGTATTTTTTAAAATATTCACTTCTTTAAATTCATTTTTTTATTGAAGCAAAATTACATATCTTCAAGTTGCGTTTAACGGTTCGACACCTCGAATTAGAGGCAAACCATATAATAACATATGTTAATCGAGGGTGGTGTTTTCCCATTTTTTCTCTTCATAGCGAACGAACCGTGCGCGTTCCTGGAAAACCACTATCGTTCTAATTGGCAGCGGCGTCGCTTGCCTGCGTATGCATCGCGAAACGACCGTTTAATGAGAGTCCCGGTGATTAACTATGCTAATACGAATACTCTGTTTCGATCGAAACGCGAGCAAGTCCCGCTTTTCCCCCCGCCCCACCACAGATAGAAGCTCCCCCATGTCATAATATACATACCACACCCAAGTGTATGCGTGCACCCGAGATGAAATCATATCTGCGGGCGAAGCAACGAGCGCGTATTCGCGATACGCATTTATTACGCATCCGCATCCTGGAATAAACGCAAAGAGTGCACGTGGGAATCGTCGATAGCGCGGATGTGGGGGGTTCTATTAAATTCCTCCCGGCTCTCTCCGGTCGGCCAATCGCCGATGATCATCAGGGGCCCTCTCGGTTCTTCCCTCTTTCGCTCGGTGGCTAATTAATCTCTCTCGCCGTCGTTCGGGGTTTGCGCGGCATATTAATCAGTGGCACCGAGTGGGACCGCGCGCCCACCCCTCGATGGAATCGATGGACCCGCGAGAGATCGCGCGAGCGAGATCGTCTTCTCGAGGAGCGAACGCCGACGATAAACGTGCGATAAACGCTCCTCCTTCCTGCCGACGCGATGTCAGGGGCGAGCGAGCACATTCGCTGATAATCGGCCGCATCATTTGTAAGTCAAATATGGGATACATACTTTGTAATATTCTCCGATCGACGTTGCGCGAGCATCACGCGAGATGCCTTCGATTTCGCTACCGTGATACACGCGAGGCGATAAGATGCACGGCCAATTTGTTATCTACACGCTGTATCTGATTTATTCATGATTTACGCAAACAACTTTAAAAATTACGATGAAAAGGAAGGAAACGCGATAACGCGTTCCCTCCTTTTCCTCTTCAATTCCATCGCGGGCAGATCACGATCGAGAGAAATTCACGTTTTCAGAAAAAAAAAAAATAATAAAAATAAATTACTCGTCACACACTTCTTGAATCAAGCAATGCGTCTCGAGACAAAAATTGCGGCAATAATTCTTAGCTCCTCGCAACCCCTGTTAACACTCCCTTCGCTTTCCGATCCCGTTTCGATCTCCAACAAGAACAGCTGCGTCTCCCGTGCCAGACACTGCAACTCGTAGAGAGAGGAGACGAAGGACGAGCTGACGGACGGGCAAACGCGAAGGGAGGTCGAGGGACGAGAAGAGGAGAGGAGGAAAAGGAGAGGAAAGGCGAAAAAAGAGGAGAAAAAGAAAAAAAGAGGAGAAAAACCAACGCGAAGAGATCTTTAAAGCAAACTGCTCGCCTCGAAGAAGCTCGGCATGATGGACCTGGAGGGGTGAATTCGTCGCCCGATAACCCGATTGGCTGGCCGCGCCGCCAATGCAACCGCGCTCTCTCCGCGAATGCATTCGCTGCACACACCGCATGCATCTCGTCGCTCTACCGACTCGCTCGCATATGCATGCGTGCGTGCGTGCATACGTGCGTGAGCGCGTATGCGCACGCGAAAGCAAGAGAGCGCGACGAGATTGTCCTCGCGTAAAACGCAACGGCGGCGTGCATGCGTAATGCCGTTGCGTGTAGGTGTGCGTCAATGTGTGGGTGCGTGGCATGCGTGCACGCGTGTGTGCGGTCCGCGCGGGATCGTCGCAAAAACTGGTAGCCGGTCACCGGTCGCCGACATTGCCATTGCGAGTCCGTTCTCCTCTCTCCCGACGACTTCTCTCGATCCTGTTGCACTTGTATGTATATTCGAGGGGGCGAGGATGAAGGAGGAGGGATAAGGGGAGATGAAGGACTAGTCCGCCCGATGTCGCGATCGAGGGAGGATGGATTTTTCTCACGGCTCCGACAGAAAGAAGGAGGCGAAGGAACGACCGGATGGAAGAAGACGTTTTCTTGGGATGCTTGGGAGCGAGTCCTCTTTTCAGGTGATCCTGAAGAGACGTATGTCAAAGTTTCTCATTTTTCGCATCGTTAATTCCTTTGTACTTTTGTACCTTGCTATCTCGGATAAGATTTACGGTAGACTTTGAATTAGATTTTAATAATAATGCGGAATATTTTTTTTCGCAGAGATCTTATTAGCACCAGCTGCGTGATTTCTGTTGCAACGCGTAAAGTTAATAATGAATCTCGCCATTTCCTGGAAACCATTCGCCTTTTCCGAAGCACTTTCTCCTTGTGCACGAGAATTTTCTGTTGATTTGCATAAGCCGTAAATAATCTCTTTTTCTTGATAACTCTCGCAATATTTCACGCAATATTTAAATTAATTAAAATAAAGAAACGTAAAAAGAATTAATAAAATTAAAACCAACAAGTTAATTAAACTAGAAATTCTTCACGTCTAAAATGCTGAATTCGATTTTGCATATAACGTACGATCAACGTACGTATCAACGTACGATTTTGTCATAAAGTTAATTATCCGAAACAATGATTTCGTCCATATTCTCTGCATATTCTCGTCCATCCTGAGAGGTAATTGCCGTGACGTCGACATTATATCAAAGATAAAAGATTCATGAAACTCAACGTTATTTATTCATTTTCACGCACACGAGATTTCAAATATGATAGTCAAGCAACGTCTCGAACATTTCGATGTCACAACATATGTCGCAAGCACTGTAGACAAGATATCCAGAATACATATGAATAATATTGATACGAAAATTCCTCGTGATGTGGAATCCCCTCCAAGAAGCCTCAATTTCATCATCCACGTCAGTCGAAAGGTCCGTAAACTCCGATGATCTAAATTGAGAAATCGCGCATATTTATGCATTGCGTCGGTCTTTAGCGTCGAATTATCATGTGTCGATTCTCCGGCGAGATAACGACGCGACGTTGAAGGTGCGCCTCGGTTTTACATGTTTACATATTTAACTTCAATAAGATTATCGCTCTGAACGACACCGACTCAAATCAAACATCACTGCGCGAGTAAACCCACGTTCATTGATAACCTCGATAAACGGGAAAAACGCGTCAGGAATTCTCGGTATAAAAGAAAGAGATCTCTTATCCCACAAAATATATTAACTTTAATCGCAGATAATTAAACAATTATTATCACCTTAAGATTGAAAAAATATTTCCCTTAGCTTGATATCTGTGATCGAGTAAAATATACACGATATTCCCTTGCCTTCTCTCTCTATTTCTTAAATATCTTACACAAAATACTAAAGTTTCCTTAAATATCTTACACAAAATACTAAAGCAATATTTCTAAATAACTGTGCGAAATTGTTAAGCTGGTGAATAAGCATACGCATAGCTTTACTTACATCGTCATAAATTCATTGTTTAACTTGGATCGTCGAATTAACTATTATCATCTCCGGAGAGCTATTTCCGCAATCTTATGATTTATAAATCTGTAATCTATTAATCTCATTTGCAATCTCCATCGCACGTTATCTCTGTCAGTGATCAACTGCGATTAAACGATCCATGCAATTCGACGAGTACAATATTCTCGGATTTCAATCAAATTGTTAGCACGCCAGAATTGAACGCGATATCAATCGATATCGAAAAGTTACCCCAGCGCCTGCCTAGATTGCTCCCTGCTCGATTTTAAACGACTATCGGTGTGTCACTTTTTTTTATTACTTTCGCGCATAGTCCTTCTCGTATCAATGGCTGATACATCGGTTAATCGAAGGGTGAGTTACACGAATAAAAGTTTTATTTAGCGACCGCAGAGTGTGGCCACAGTGGAACAAAGGCGAAAAAAGTGGAAACATCTCAAGGGTATTGATACATGATCGCCCTAATCTTGCATTTCGGCGAGCGATACTTTTTTATTTGATTGCAAATTTTCTCTACGATTATAGCATTAATTTAAAATCGATTCCTGATAAAAATAATCTATTAACAAAATCCATGAAATTCAATATTTCACAATAAAAATCAAAAGACTATAAAAAATACTATTAATACTCTGTCACTTTTTGGCCTTTCAAATTTCCAAGATACATTGCTTATTAAAGTTGTATCATTTTCTCTTCACGATTTCTAAGAATTAAAAATAATCGCTCAATTTATAAATGATTTGACCAAGTACATATTTCGAAGGATGAGTCGTCAAACATGAGAATTTTCGTTACGTTCGAAAACTACTATCTCGTGGCATCGCGGCGTTTTAAAAGGCGCGCGACCCCCTTTTTCCGAGACTCGAATCCCCCCGCTGGGACAAATGCGCAAAAACTGTGTGAAAAAGCGTTATTTCGGGGTGAAATCCGACGCTGCGCGTTCGTTTTTTTTTTCTTCTCGCGAACAGCAACCCCTATTTGAAAAAAAGAGGCGCGAAGCTACGGGGTCGTCGCGAAAGCATGGCGGGGTGCAGGTAAATTTTCTCGTGATTCTGGAAGATCATCGTTTGACACACACATACGCGAAGCGAGAGGGATCTGCGTATCCTGCATATTCACCGGATTTTTGTAAATCGCAGGGTACCGTGGAGAGGAAAAAAAATCGGAGAAGAAGCCATTCACCCTAAAAAGTTGAAAAGGGGGAGGTTAAGAAGGGTCCGCAACGGGTAAAACCGTCTGTTTTTTGAACGCAAATCCGACGATCCTTTAGAATTCCCGATTTCTGGGTCATGGGAAGGTATCGCGATCAATGCATCGCGTTGCCCCGATCTTGGAAACTGATTTTTTTTTCTTTCTTCTCTTAACATTTTCCCTCCCCGCTCCCCCGTTCTGCTTCTATATCCCGTCGCTGCGCTTTCAGAATCTTCTTCATCGTTGCGCGATCTCACCCCACCTGTGCTCGTTCGATCGATTAATGCGCGGCCCGTATCCCGAAAAGGGTTCCTTTCTCGGAAAGTGGAAATTTCTAAAAGTGGAGCAGTAGATTCGTGGCGATTGCGCGCAGAATATCGAATCTCTCTAAGAAAGTTTCGCAGAGCGATGAAACATTGCGTATCTAAAAGCGTCCGTACGTGGAATTTCGAGTGCATCTCAAGGAAAAATTTTGCATTTTTGTGTTCTCTACCAGTGCGAATGTTCGATGTGAGAAGAATCTCGATGAACTCTACAAGAAAGAGCAATGCATAAAAAAATGGTGAATACTTGAAAAATCGCAAATTTCTCTGATCTCGCAAGGAAAAGTTTATGCAAATATCTGACGCTTCTTTGCACGATTGAAATGCGTGGAACAGCATCACGACGAATAATTTAACGTACAATCGACACTTGGATCCGCCAACTATGTAAACTACATATTCATGCATGCATTCGCGTGCAATCCGGGCGCGATAACGATCGACACATTGTGCGCAACGAGGAACTACGTATTGTGAATTCAAAATTGTCCCCGGCGAGGCGCTATATTATATACCTGTATTATAATTAGACGCACATTTGGCGCGGTGTCAGTTAATTACGCCGTGAGATTATTACCATGATTACCATGACAGCAAATACGGAAACTACGCGAGCAGCAAGATCGTGCCCGGGATAAGCCCGCCGTAATTACTCCAAAGACACAATGCGGAGAGAAATTCGCAATTATTTTATAGAACCCCATAATTGCCACCCTCGATAATAATTGGTTGCTATCCGCGAAAATATAAAACATGTCAAAAGATTTAACTGCGTTTCGCGCAAATTCTATTTCGGACGATCTAGGATGGCAATTTTCTTCAAACACCGTGTACTGTCATTTGCCGTGAGTAAAAATATCCGTAAGCGTATAATCATACCGATGCTGATATGGAACTTTCATGCGCGAGGATATAACGACATTAATTAGACGCGTATCGAGCGCGACGGATGCGTCCTCGAGAGGCTCTTGGATCATAAGGCTCGCGCTTCCGGAGCGTCCTGGAATCATCGATTACATCATGCCGAATGTAAATATCGCTTCCTCGATCGTTCTTCGAACCTCGCAGGAATCTCTCCGCGCGTGGAAAAAGAAATTCGAGCCTTTTCCCCCTAGATTCCGTAAGTGCATTGAAAGTGCAACTGAGCTCTTTCCCCGAGCGTACATATTGAATCGTCATAAAGCATTCGCGTGCATCAGACCGAGCTCATTGTCCTGTCATTCACTCGTCATCCCCCGCCTTTTCTATTGCCCGGCTATATATGTATATGTATACATATATGCACGCATACGCGGCCGCGAGCGGCTCTCTTGCCTCACAAAAAAAAAAAAGAAAAAAAATAAACCACCCCTAATTCACGTTTTCCTCCCTTGGCGCGGTACGCGGTCTAAGCCAGGATCAAGAGTGCCCCGCTCGTCCTTCCCACCGCCGTTTTCTTTATACGAAACTGTTGCGTTTAAGGCTCGTAGAGATTAAAGACGCGGGATTTGAAATCGAGGAATCTTCGCCGAGGATTCGTTCCACGGGCCGCTTGCGATGCAACGCCATGCACATCGTGTGCAGCGACTTGAACAAGTATTCTGAGGTCGGTTGTAAACTGCGAAGCTACGGATAACAATTGATATTTATAAAATACTCACGAAATGTCAATCACATTTGTAAAGCGATCAAAAACTTATCGAGGTCTTTCGAAGGAAATCTTTGTAAATGTAAAAACTTACACGGACAAGATTTTTATTTTACGAAAGTATAATCGGATAAAATTTTCGAAGATTTTGATTAGCCTGAATTAAGTAAAATTGTAAATGGAAAGTATTAAAAGGATGGAAACGATGAAAAGAATTTTATACCGCGCGTCCGATGATAAATGCCCTTTTTCATGCCTAAAAAAATCGCAATCAACATAGCACGTGCTAGCGAGCGGCAAACGTAAATGTGACTTTTCAAAATTCAGTTAGGGTGAATTCAGCGACGAACAATGGATCGCTCCTGATGCAGCTGTCCCATCATTACCGGCTTCGTCACCATAACTCTTGCAAGCCGGAACTGTACAATAAACTAACGTAGTAAAAGCGTAGAATAGTTTTTTCTCTGTAGTATACATGTCATTTTTCTAAATATTTTTACAACAGCTAAAGCAGACAGTTAAAGTCATTTGATTATTTCGAAAGTATGACTTTTTTTTCTTCCCATAATGAGGAAACAAAGCGAAAGGTCGGTGAAATCAATTTCCAGCCAATTTACAGAGCGAGTCTTTGAGCGCAAGGGGATGACGCCTTAAAAGTGCGTAAATAAATAGATTCGGACGTGGGCGTAGCCCACAGATGAGGGCCGAGGGTGAGGTTCCTGGAAACGAGACAATAAGCCCGGAGGGTCGTCGTCGGGAACTCAAAGAGTGCTCATGCTGCGACACTCGTCCGATAATCTAATAAAGGGGTTGTCTCCACTTTTCGCGTCCCCTCCCGGACGTTCAGTGGACATGCATTCCTTTTAGTTTCATTCTCTCTCGGCATTTCCATCGTAGATGATTTGAAGGTAAATATTACTTCAAAAGATTTCGATGACCGGCTGTAAATGGGCAATTTCTCGGCCGCTCTTATATTCGCACGAGACTAGATCTTCGACACAATGGAATGAGAGGTGAGAGATTTTCTCACTTGACTTTTTGCAAAATACACGAGCTTTCTTCTTTTTTAAAAAAGGACAGTATCTAGATGTAAGTAATAGAATTTATAATAGATAACAATCACTCTTTTCTTTAATAATAGAATCCCGAGCTAAGTTCCATAAAATTTTAATTCACATGAAAATATTTGTAATGTCAAAATATACACATAAAATTTAAAAAATTTTTAAACTCGCGAAGAATTGCTCAAAGTTCCGAACAAAACTAGAAATCATTTTAATTTTCCTTCCTGTCGCGAGTTTAAAAACCTTAATTCTCTGGAAAATGTATTCAATATAATATGTTGAAAATTAAATTAATACATATTATTATTCATTTTAGGAAAAATGACGCCCGAAGATTTTGATGACAAAGGATGAATTTCAATTGCCAAGACAATTATAAGCCATTCATAAAATGTCTCTGTTTTAATCTCTTATTTTTTTGAAATTTTTCTTTTGCAGGAAAAATATGGACATACATATTTTACATACACTATAAATTTTTCAGACAGCACTGGATGTCACACATGCTTTCAAAAAATGTCTCTTTCGGATATCTGATTCTGGTGGCTATTGACATCGTTTCGAACGTGTTGCACGAGACTGACCTCGTCCGCTGCAGGACTTGTCAGAAGACTGCGGAACCTCTTTCCACGCCAGCCACCAACCCCTCGAGTGCGGCCACGACGTGTAATTGAATTGGGTTCTGGCTTATTCCAAGCAAATACACGGCGCGCCTTCCGCTCTCCTTCTTGGATACAATCTTGGATACGCGCGGAAATTTTCCGACAAGATCGAGAGCAAAATATATTTATTAAACAGGAATCTGATGACGATTAAAATTACTTATGCGCGAAAAAGTAAAGGTATCAAAGTGTATTTAAGCAACGTTTTCAGAATTTTAAATAGTTTCCTAATTTATGGAGGACAAACTTTTACGATGATATAAACGTAACTTTTGAAGATGCAATAATATTTCGAGACATTTATTTCACAAAAAGTTGCTTCTAAATCTTGCTTTTATCGATATTATTTGCGCGATGGTTACGTCAGAATTAGCGCAACTTAAGAACGGTAAGAGCCGCCATGCGAAACAAATTCTCGCGAGATGGAAACAGACGCGACGTGTACGTGCGCACGAGATACAAGCAGGAGGAAGGGAAGGCAAAGAGGTCTTTCAGGAACGAGAGCTATTTGCGAGACTCAATGGAAGAGGGTCCTCGAAAGAAGGGGGGAGAGAGGGAGACGATGGGCGGCCGCGCCCTCCCGCTATATCGACCAGCGCTCCGCTCGGCTATTCCGCATTTTAAAGGGAAAATTTCCGTTTATTCGGGCCGGCTTCTCTCCCGCGGAATTATTCGAAGGAGCTCGCCTCGCGGATAGCAGCTCAGATGGAAAATAACGTGACCTTTTGCTCGTGGCAGGTCTCCCGGGAGCCTGGCGGAGCGTTTCTCTTCTCTCCTTCGTTTTCCTTCGCCTCTCTCATTTCCGCTGGAAATTTCGGCGTGTCCTGAAAGCCGAGTGCACACACAGGACAGAATCGGACCGTCGGAATTCGCCAATCTTGAATTTGAGCGGGTAAAACGCGTTTTCCATCGTATTCGACGGGATATCCTCCTACGTCTCCTGGAATACCTCTTTGTCTACGATATATATCTCGAGGATGCTGCGAACGTTGACTTTCGGAGCATGAAATCTTTGTCACGTCACGATGAGAGATATATTGAGCATAGATACATTTCCAATGTATCCCTCGAGTGATGTATACGACTTTGCGAATTCAAATTTGTTAATAATATAATAATTTTTTCATTCAAGAGAGTCATTCAAACTAATTAAAATTCGTGCGCAGTAAAAGTATAAATGTAAAAGTAAAAATATATCTCAGAAATAGCTGGAAGATGAACATCCCCTAGACTTACAAGTAGAAGGCGATATCAAATGTTACATCGCGAATGGAAATATCGTAGGAATGGCCTGCGATCGAACGAGAGGGATGACGGAAGGCAGGGTAAACAAACGAGACCTCTTCATCAGACAGCGAATTCTGAAGTTGTTTGCTCGCGCTGAACTTTGTGCGCGGCGACAGAGAAGGAAGATCACGAGATGAATGAGGGAGAGAGAAAAAAAAGAAAGGCGATCACAGAGAAAGCGACTGCCAACAGTCCCGCACGTGACGTCCTTTCCGGCCTCTCGTCCTGCGTCCTCCTATTCCTCCTTCCGTCTCGTGTGTTGGTCCCGCCTCGCGTTTGCTATTTATTCTAGTTATTTTATCACACGCCCGAGAAACGGGAACACCTCGCAAACTTCCGTTCGTTTAACCAGCCTTCGATTTGATGCGTCGGGTTTCGATGAAGCTTCAAAAAATTGGTATATTGCAAATGATGAACGCGAGGCGAAAATCGAGCTTATAAAAAGTTAAATCATCACGTTTTTCGCAATCCATGATATTCCTAATTAACATTATTTTAAGCAAAATATGGGAAAGTTGGTTGTATGATGCCCAGGGGATTTAGAAATCCGTTTATCACACTTGATATCGCCTGGTGTTTTGTAACGCGTTGTAATGAAATCAATGAATATTATACGAAGTACGTTCATTACCGGGAAGTGTAATGCGTGTCGAATAGAGAGAGAAAGAGATTTTTGATTAATTAATTATGCAAATTCGCTAATTAATTGAGTAAGCTTAGCGTGAAATATTGCGTTTTGTGCATTTGCGAAACTTCCCCAACTTTTACCAGGGGGGGAAAGGGAACGAGGGGGGAGATATTTGCCTCATAATCGCCGCAAGCGATTTCCTATATAATGAGCGGTGCCCGATTCTAATTAGCATGCGGCATAAAAATCGCGTTGTAGCGTAACGATATTGTGCAACGATTTTGTGCACCTCGCTCGACGCGAACGTCACATACAATGAAGGCGTTAATTATCCACAGGCGACGTCTAACCGGTGACTTATAAGTGTGCATTTCGCTCAAGGTACTATAAAGTGCATCGCTCAATCTCGTGGAATTTCGTATCTTTTCTCTTACCGCGATGACGTTACTCGCAATTAATGTGCATGCATTGAATCTGCGCGTACTGTTGGATTCGTAATACAATTAGCAAGCTAATAATTGCTACATACGACGCTGAATAATGAACATCAAAATATTGTGCAACAAGAATAACAGAAATTATTCGTAGAAATCGCGTTATTATAGTTTCACATTCTGTCGTAATTACGCTTTGCTACGTAATATCGTATTTTAATTACGCTACAATTAATAATAAAAATCCCGCAGTATCCTATCAAAAATTCACGGATTATATAAATTATTATACTAATTTCTTAATTTGCTTGTTATATATCGCTCAAATTAGTTTCGTAATTAATTACGTCGTAACTTGAAAAGGAAAACTCTTATAAAAATTAGACTGTATAATTAATTTAATGATATATTTTAATGGCATTAAATACATATATCATTAAAAAATAATTATTTATATTCAACTGAACACTTTATTCTCATTGTAAATAGAAAAAAAAACACAATCGAATTTATTGAAAAATAATCGGCGATTACAAAGAGAAAAAACCGATGTTGACCACCCACGTAACAATTATTTATCCGATCCCATAAAAGCAAAAAATCCTCGAGCCGGCATAATTACGCGAATATAAGAATATAAGAAAGTACAAGAAAGATAATACGATAACAAGTTAACAAGATGATCGAATTTACTTGCGCTTTGCATCAATCCATCGTAATTACAAGAGCGCAGGGCCGCATCTCTCGTCGAAAGTGGGGATAACTATATGATTCAACCGCGCGATCGTGTATCCAGATCGCGAATAAATCAACGTCAATACAAAAGCCGACGATTAATTAATTAGCCAGCACCAAGCCATGTAAATCCTCGCGAATACCAATGGTATCGCGTGTCCGTTCAAAAGTGAAATCTCCTATTAAGCTTGATAAAACGATCGATAAACGCGCGCATAAATGATAGCAATATCGCACACGACTGAGCGCAAATTCTTTTTTTTTTACAATCGAATCGTGCGCGACAAAATCGCCGCGAGAAGATGGACTCGTATTCGAAGGAGGAACGAGCGATAAAGGCTTGATCGAGGGAGTTCGCGCAAAGGTGGACGGATTACGCGATCGCGGGCGAAGACGCGAGAAAGGATCCGAGGAAGGATGCTTCTCGTCCTGCTTTACGGTCGGCCAATCGCCGCCTCATATCTCCGACGCCACGAGACCATCCATCAAGCTCCGGGAGCGAACAACCTACGTTCCCGACCTCGTCTGTCCTCCTACGAGTGTCATAACCTTCGCGAGCGTCACGACCTTACGTCGATGCCTCCGCGGGGGTACCTGTTCTCGAAATAGCCTTATGGCGGCGGCGGCTCCCTTCATCGATTCCCCGCCGATGTATCTCATGATTTGTCGGGAATATGATTTGATCTCGAGGTCGTTACCACCTCTGGAATTGTATGGCTACTTGGTTATTATCCTTGTCGGCTTCGTGACGCGTTTGGAGTGATCCTTTTTCCTTTCTAATTTATTTTACAGATCAGCGATTACACGCTTTGCAGAAGAGCGATAATATATATATAAAATCAAGGAGTTAAATATATAAATTTTTATAAAAGAGCATTCCACTCGAGCTCTAAGATGTCAAGAGAAATCGCTTTCTGTTTAATTATAAATTTAACTCGACCAATATAATCGTTTCTTGTTATAATTGACTAATAATTTAATAAGAGAAACTATTAAAGCTGGAACGGAGATAAGGTTTGTCTTTAAAAGATTTAGATTTTTAATTCTGGTTCTAAGAGAAAATTATTATTTTACTTTACCTAATATTTTTTTGTATAATTACGTGTGCATATTTATTTATTTAAATTATTTACAATATATATATATTTATATAATAACGTAGAAACCTTTGATTTCTCATTAAATCAACTCGATATAAAATGTGAAAGTTTCAATAATATTATAATATAATTTCCGTCAAATAAATCTAACGCTGTTAGTTACATTTTAAGGCTTCGATGAATCAGATAATTATAGGTAAGACTCATAATTACAAGATACCGATAGTGTAGCTGTTGCATGTAACAACATATGCAAGGTGCCTGGGTTTTATTGTTTTCCGGTGTTCCGCGATAAACAGCGAACAGGAGTTCGACGACTCTGCGGACTTTGCATGCCGGCTCGCGAGAGTACGCGAGCCATGTTTATTTGCCAAGGTAATTTGATGATGCTGCTTTATTATCTGTTTATTCGTTTCCGCGAAACGAGTCAGCACCTTCTTAATTGGACTACGCGATGGTCGCGATAATGTCTTCGAATGCCGGTCACGCGACCTCATTTTCGTCAAATAAATCGCTCCCGCTTTTTAACAATGCACTTAAATCGCTACCCCAACAGGAAATACGAAGCCTTTACGCCTTACGTTTATGTTGCACGCACCATTGCAAAGCGCCGCATACGCTCTCTTTCTCTTTCTCTCTCTCTCTTTCGGTATCGTAAAAGTCACAGCTGCCTTAGATCTGCTTCCTTGCGGAAAACTTTACAATCATTAATTTTTATATTTCACTTTCTCTCTCTCACACATATACATAGCAATATTAATAATAATTTTTAGTAAACAATTTTAATAATAAATTGAAATTTTTGTACTGTATTTATATTATTAATTCTGTAAGTTTTGTTTCTCATTAAAATTGCAACATTTATTTAATAAATGATTGCAGACAAAAAAGTAATTATTTACTTCGTATACGATATAAAGAGAGAGAGAGATTATGATTTTATACAATGTGAGAATGCACGGGCAATTTGGCGAGTTTAGTGATTCAATATGGTTGCACTTGTAATCTGAAAAATTGTATTATTGCCGGGTAATAACCATCATTACCTAGATCTGATTCTTGATGCGCTTCTCTCATGCTGAACGAAATGTTTCTTAATAATGTTTTATATGCGGTATTATCAAAGATAACATAATGAGAACATGAGTAATTACGTGACTGGATTTTACGTTTAATCATGAAAGACGCGAACTAAAACTTAAAATTTAAAACGAATTTAAAAACATATTAACACGCAACAATGTCTGGTTTAAACTGTATAATTTATAATACATATCGGAACAAATAAATGAAAATTAAATAATATTATAATAAAACTGCTATTTAAAGATAAAAAAATAAAAAATTGTAAGATTATCAAAGCTATAATCACTGTTTTCGAGCTAAAAATATTTTGTGAATTTAATTTGCATGACTTTGCAAAAATAACTCATGAGAGTATTAAGGCTGTGATCATCGTTTTCGAGCTAAAAATATTCCATGAGCTTATTCTGCATAAATTTTCATAATTTTGCGAATTTAAATTAAGTATTTTTAGAACAGCATTATTCAGCAAGAATATTGCAAAGCAAACAAAAGTGTACCAATTCGAAATGACTGTTTGATCGCGAGAGGAATTACCGTTGTTTCTTCTGTCCCTTCCCCTACGCACGAGGACGTCTCAATAATACAGGTACCGAAGCGCGAGTAGTACTCCGAGTGGTGCCAAGAGCCCGTAATATATGGCCCTTAAATCATCAGGCAAGAGTGAATGTATGGTGGCTTTACTGTCTAACCACCGCGCGGTAACCGCCCCGGAAACATATCAATCAGCAAGTTATATGCGTTCCCAAAGAATCCCGCAGCCACCCTCGTTAATACAATATCCTTTTGATATTCGTCATCAACGAATAATCAAATCTCAGTATTGAATATCGCCTGTTATCGCTTCTCCCCTTATATACAAGACAGAAAATTATAACTGCAAAGTTTTCGCGTTTAATTAATATGCTCATTAGAATAATAAATAATACAAAAATAAGTATATGCAATAAATACGTTTTAGTAGTCATTATTTTTTTCTTTGATATGATCAATGAACTACAACACATGAATCTTTTATCAACAGAATGTGTATGGATGTAATGATATAAAATTTCTCAAGTGCTAAGAAAAAAATAAAATTTTAGATACAATTAAATAAAATATTTGCTTAGACAAATAAACAACATTTATAAAAAGACAGAGAATCTGTTGGAAAAGATAGTGAAGTCCCGAACAACTAAGGTAAAAAAAAATGGAAAGAAAGAACAGACGATTCGCGAAAGATTCCACGCGATTTGACACAGATCGACTTCTAAAAGATGTCAAAGTCAAGTGGTATTTCGTTTGACGAAGAAACTCTCTGACGTTGTGTCTCGGCCTCGATTCCTTGTTAGGGCATTCGCGTTAGTGGCGAAAAGTGTACGACGCGGTTCGCGAACGAGCGACGAAGAAGAAAAAAAAAAACGGCCGGCGAGCGAAGCGAGACGCACGCAACGCTGTGTCGGCGATTCTGCAACGCGCTGCAAAACGCGGATTATGATACCGCGGCATACTACACCAGTATCGCGTGCGTCCGGTTAATTCCCCGAAGGACGTAAAAATAATAATAATGTGACGTATGTAGAAATTAGAAACAGAATGCCGCAAATTAATCAGCGAATATTGCTCTTTCAAGACTTTTATAAATTTAACGATATTTTATATAGATATATGTATATAAAGATAAGAGAGAGAGAGAGAGAGAGAGAGAGAGAGAGAGAGAGAAATAACGATACATATGTATATCTGACAAAAATAATAATATAATAATATAAGCAATATAATTAATTAAAAATTATATACACAATAAAGGACAAAGCAGCAATTTAAAAAAAATAAAGAGATAGAACAAATTAAAATATTTGCGCAATAAACAAGACAATTTAAATAAAGAATTTGGTATTTTATACATATGAATCTTTAATCAATTAAAACGTTTATACAGGGTATTTCATAAGTACGGAAATGATTAATTTTTGAGTTATTAAGATTTTTGTAATACAAAATTTTGTCTCATTTCTCATCTTAGAAGTCCTTTTACAGGCATCAACAATGTTTTTCAGGCCGCCAATTGAAAAATATTGTTGATGCCTGTAAAAGGACTTCTAAGACGAGAAATGAGACAAAATTTTGTATTACAAAAATTTTAATAACTCAAAAACTAATCATTTCTGAACCTATGTTGATTAACTTTTATTTTCTTCTCTAAGCATGAGGAATCCATTCTTGAAATTTTGCCCACCACTTATGAAACACTCTGTATAATGATATAAAATTTCCTACACGCTAAAAAAGAAGAAATATATAAATGTTGAATACTCAAAGAAAAATGCATGCATATCAAGAAATATTAATAAATGAATATTAAAAATGAAAAGTCATTCGTAAGATGTTTTCTAATTCTGCTCGTTTGGTTAACCAACTTTAATACGTCGGACGACTTCCTGCGCAAAATTCCACGGGTGGCTACGCGAATTAAGGATAATTTGCGGTAATCCGTTGATGTATATTTTCGCGAACATTCTTCTTCCTCTCCGTGATCGCAAATAACACCGGTAGACAGTTAACAGTTGATGGTAATCTAATTTACAAAGTCGGACACAAGCACACAGTTGCCTCTCCCCCCATCCACCCAGAACGAGATGCATGGAAATGCACGATCATTTGTATAGAGCGCTCCTGGATAATTTCCACGGTTCAATTACCAACGAAATCGAGATTGCCAGCGAGAACCGTGCGTATATCTCCCGCTGCACGATGCAGTAATGATTTCATATCCGCGGCCGAAAGCCGTTGCCGTTGCCGTTCCTGCAGATTATCACGGTAATCAGGCGGTACTGACAGGCGCTTGAGTGGTAGCAGCGTTGGCCGCATGGCAGGGAGATGAAGTCGTATCGCGGGTAGTGGTAACAATGAGCGCAATGATAATGCGTCCCGCGCCTTCGTGAATGAACGAAGAAGACGAGAGAGGACGAGATGAAGAGGGGAGGGAGGAAAGGAGGGAAGAGAGAAGGACAGAGCGAGAGAGAAAGAGAGAAGGGGAAGGGGGATGAAGATGCGCCGAGGATGCCCCGGGAGATCATTAGTCCACCTGGCTGCGCGGCCTCGGGTAACACTTAACAGCTTGACAAGCGTTGCGAGCCGTTATCGGTTTGCCTCTAATTATGCACACGTGACTACACGTAATAAGTATCTGCCCATCCTTCGTTCCCTCGTCGTTTAACGCGACTGAACCGAAATTCATCAAATTACCGAAAATCTTCTCTTGCGTAATTCAATATTCTCTTTCGTAATTAAATCTTCTCTTTCACAATTAAATATTATTGTATACAATTTTGAATTCTTATATGCGGTAGTCGAATAAGTAACTGTGTTCGTCCAACATCGCCGATCAAAATTGCGAAACGGAAATGTATAGATCGCGATGTGTTTCCCGAGAGCTATGATTAAAATGTTTGCCATTGTGTCATCCTCGTATCGCGACCCCGGGATGCCTATCGATCCTCGGTTGCGGAGGGAATGCATGGGACTACGTTTGATTTATACCGAGTCCGTATGCACGCGTGTGCGTATACGCAGAGAAGCGCAGGAAAAAACGTGGCAGAGAACGAGATACGAGAGAACAGAAGTATGGCAAATCTTAAATATGTCAAGGTAGAATGCGCGGGATCCGAGTCGCAGTAAGAAATGTGATAAAAAGCCAGAGAGATCGTGTCTAAAGCATCGCGAGTTTTCACAAACTATGTATGTATAGTTGAGACAATAAAGTTAATAATAACGAATAATTTATAACAGTTTAAACAATATTTCAAGATAAAAATTATGATGAAAATTGATATTCGAAATTTTGATTTGTCGATGCTGTCACAAATTTAAAAATAATAAATAATCATTATACTAATATCGAATATTTTATTCTATCTTAATGTGAATTATTACTTGCATAGCGATATGTAAATTTCTGTACCTTAAATGTGATGATATTGTACAGGAAAAAAATAACAGTATTGCGTGAATAGGGAACTGTGAGGCAAAAGAAGGATGAAATCTCGCGAAAGTGAATCCAGTGTAGCGTGTACCAAACGCCTCGGAATCAACTTAATCGTGATTAATATCGCGAGTTCATATCGCATGTCGGTGATTATCTACATGTGTTTTACCGAGTCGAACCGATCGTAAGCTTCCACGTGTGGGAAGATGACTGGGATTTATTCTCTACATTTTCTACCATTTTTGCTCTATATCGTCGTTTGATTCATTCGTTTTGAATTTTCATTTCTTGTTTTACGATATTCCATCAATCTGCATACATTTATAGCCTAGGAAGAAAAGATCTAATTCTTATGCATTATCTTATGCGCTTTCTAATTCTTATGCATTTGGCATGAAAAAATTATTTCTTCCAAGTGTTACGTGGGCGCTAAAAAGCAGCAAGGGACTTAACCGTGACAACCGATACAATAGAAACAAACCCATTGTAATCGCAAATTTGCATGCACACACATACACGACACACACTGTATGTATATATCTTATTCAGAATTGCAAAGCGCATCTTCGATCCATATTAAGGCTTCGCGGAATGCTGTCATATTTTTCCCTTGATATTTCAATAATAACAAAGTTTTTGCGCGCGCGATATTAAAAAGTTTTGACATTAACATTTCTAATATTAATAGATAAATCTACCTTGTTATATTTAAGCTGCATTTAATTGTAAGCATCATGTCGCAGATAATCTTAACCGCGCTTTTACATATCTTCAGCTAGTACCGGTATACTTTATATAGTTATCGCGCTATCAGTACAGAGCGAAGGACAGGCAGGATTCACAAGGAGGAAGATCGAGATGAGCGGATCAGGAAAAATGAATCAATAGGGTGGGAGGTAAGAACTCTCGGCAAATGCACCAGAGTGGATATTATCATAGCAGCGTGACTCCGAAAGTGGCCGCGCGGCTCTTCATCTGAATAAATATCGTATTATAATTAAAGGAATCGTTTGATCCATAAATCAATGAAGTCGGTTTATATATCAGGCCTCCCCCTCTCCTTCCCTATGTAATGTGTATTGGTAAGGAGGGCCCAGCGGGCTCTGAACTCGCCGTGGGGGGTCCCCCTATGCTAATGGTGCCCTCTCACGAAGACTAGAGGGAGGGAAAGAAGGAAAGAGAGAGAGAGAGAGAAAGGGATAAGACACACACTATCTGTATCCGCGCGGTACGTTCGGCCCTGACCCGAACCTTCATGAAATACAACCCCCCTCGGCCCCTTTCTTTCACTAGCACCAGGCCTCTGATCTTCGCCGACCGCAACTGCTTATCAATTTGTTACCGAACGCTGTTTGTTAAATCAAATCAAGGGCTCGTACGCCGAGCCAATAAATAATCCTGCTTAATATGTGCTTCGAATCTCTTAACGCGTTAATTTTCAGTACAAGTATTTAGATCGTATAATAATAAAAACTATAAATTTTTTTCAAAAGATTCTCAGCCGTGAATTAAATGCATGTGAAAAGAAACCATTGATATAAAAATATTATATTTATATTATTGCAATGGTTCAACACTCGAGGAGATTCCGACAGCTTAATGATCGTCCGTCTGACGATTCTCTCGATCCTTGCTCGATATTAACCTCCGGTATCCGGTGCATTATCCTTTCGGATCACGCCGCGCGCGTTCCGGACTTCCTCGGTGCGAGAGAAAGAGGGAGGAAAAAAAGGAACGATGCGTGTCCCCTTTGTCCCCTTTACGTTTATTATGACGACTCCGGACGGAGCGTGGACGTACGGTAGTTTATTTGGGCGGTGAGCGAGATGGGGCCCCGGTTTGCGAGCCCGAACGAATTAACGGCGCGGCCGCGATTAACAAAGGGCGATACAAATTAGATTAAATCGCCGTAGGGGGCGGCATCGCGGTAGAGGAAAGGCGAATGATGATACTGCTTGATAAATAGACGAACGTCATGCGATGCCTAAACGGAGACTTGGTTCGGCTCCGAAATGGAATGCCGACGCCGACGGGATGCGCCGGCTATATCTCTGCCTCTGCGAGAGAATATTTTTCCTACCAACGCGAAAAAGCGACCGTAATTAACATTATTAACGTCGAGAAGATGCACGCGCTTTGTAATTTAATATTTTTCCAATATCTAATTAATTAAGGGAACACGAAGAAAGGAGAGCCGCCGTACGTCATTTTTGAGCGCTTTTCCCGCGGTCCCTTTAATTAGAGGCTCAACAATTTCCTATTCGGCAGAGCTTCGGGAAATAAATCAATGAACGTAGTTTCGTGCCTGGGCATACCAAGTCCCCTCGAGAGGAACCAACGAAATGTCGGTGTCTGTCTACCTACCTACCCATCTACCTACCGGTGGCTGCAACCACCCACCTTCTTGCTTCCACATAAATTTCAGACACGCCATTCGGCACTATCATTATGTTTCCTCCACTGACGAGAAGCGTCGCCATAATTTTAACAAGTTCGTAGAAGTCTCGCAATTAAGGAAACGCGAGCATCACTTGCTTTCCGGCGCTAATGCACGCGGCGTTTCCTTGCGAAGGCCATCTTTTATTTATACATCGCTCTGACTATCCGCGCACGAAACAGAAACCACAAATTATTCTCATAAGACGAGAGCGTATGATCAAATATAATTGACATAGATACGTCGTAACAATATACGATTCTCAGGATTTAATGCGCTGTCTTTCAATACGGTTTGTTACCGTCAGAGAGATATACGTGATTAAAAAAATACTTATTTCCTACAAGAATAATTATTAAAATTGTCTCGCGAGAGGAGCATCGTTCGAAAATTTCCTCTCTGCCAATTCATGAGAATTTTAACATAAACGTAACGATAATATTTTCTCCAATTAAATATTTCATGTTCATTAATACAAACAAAAATGTTAATTAAAATGTAACTTTCATTTCCTACATCGAGGAGAAAGTATGTTAATTTAGATTGTAAAAAAAAAACTCAACTTGCTTCAATCGTGAAAGGGAAGGCGTCCTGATCTTTCTCACCCGAAACGGATTCGCGTCGCGACGCAAGGTGCCCCTTTGCCGAGAAGAAACGAGGAACGGGGGGAAGAGAAGGAAGAAGCGGCATTCGGGCAGAGAGACAAAGTAGGAACAACGGGACGAAGAAGGCGAATACGAGCAAAGGATCCAACGAACACACCCCCTTAAAACGCTCGGTCGGGCCAGCCGGGCGGCCGGGGCCGCGGCCAATATTTAATTACGGATAATTACCGGTTATAATGCGCGGCAGATCGGCGGCCTGCCGTTTAATTGATCGGCTTTACGGCCTGATTTGTGTATCTGCCTTCGTGCGATCCGCCGTTAAAGCCGAGACCGATTCTTAATCCTGCCGGGTCTCCTGGTCCTGTGCGCGCAACATGCCTGCCGAAGAGAATCGCGTCCGATCATTATTCAAAACTGCATTACGCAATCCACCCACCTCGTTGCCGCGTAGCTTTATTGCGCGCGTCAAAGGCGAGTAAAAGGAATCATCAAAGGGAAAGTTACGAGAAAAAAAAGACGTCTCTTGCATCGTGAGAAAGTGCCGGCGACGAACGCGCGGAAAAATTTGTTCTACGTAACATCCTGTAAAGTGCGAATAATCTGTCGCCATCGCGAATCAATCGACTCCTCTAATCGATAACGCAAAGATCGCATCGCATTATTATCGTCGTTGATTATGATTTATTAATTTAATAATAATTCTTTTCTGTTGGGTTCAATAATATTATTATCTCATTCTTTATCTTATGATGATCTCTATTTTTATTCCAGATACTGTATTTTCAAAATTTTTGCCTTAAATGTTTGAAAAGTATATTTACATTACACAAAAATCACAAAATAATAAATATAAAATTGGAATTATATAAAAATTTTTTCTATCTTGTAAATAAAAATAATTTCAGAAATACGTTAGAGAAGTCGTAGATTCGTTTCTTGTTTTGTTTCTCTCCCAAAAATTAACACCAAAAATTAATACAGATATAATTGAATGTGCGGTCTCTGCAGAAATGTATCGGGATAACGGGCAACATTGCCCCGAGTAACATTGAGAATCTCTGCCTCGATAAATAGCCGGCAGATCGGTGGATGTTCTGCATCTCCGCGCGGAGGTGGAGCCGATATACCTTCTGCGGAAGGAGAGAATAAGCGCGCCGGGAGGAGGAAAACGAGGAGGTCCCTCGCGCGCGGTATCTCGATTCGATCCTCTCTCTATTGCGTTATTATCGCATTATATTGAAACGTGGATCTCTCGCGAACTGTGTGTGCCGGGCCTCTCGTTTCCCTCCCCCCTCGCCGCGCGCTCGATCCTGCCATTCCGCCCGTACACGCGGAACACGCGTAAAAATCTCGCCGGTAATGCACGGAAAGTTCGGGCAACGGTCGGCTCCCTTTGCCGAGGTCGGAGCATGCAGATCCGACACGAAATATCATTAATAGTCGTTTGCCGGATGACCGAGCCCGGTAATCGGCCGCTCTGCGGTTCGGGATCGGATCGCCCGAAAACCGCAACACGTCGGCGATGCCGCGACGGCGGCGCCGACCAAGAGCTCCGAGAGAGAACGAGAGAGCCCCGTTCGCGTCGTAATTTATGTTCATGAACTCCACCTTGCGCTAACTGCGAATAATGTGGCTCGATGAGAATATTCCCCCTCGGTATCGCGAGAGTATCGATAAATGACTAATTCTTTCTACATGCGCCGTGAATTAAATATGCGTACGATATATTATTTGCGTTCGTAAATCAAGAAGTCGATTAATTTGGCGAGTCACAGAAAGACGTATCATGATTGCGCGACAAGACCCGTCGAGGGAAGAATTAGCGGAGACATCGGGCAAAAGAAACGCACGAGAGGGATGGACGAGGTCGCGCAGAGGAGCACGAAGGGAGAATCAGTTAAGGGCCCATTCTCGATGGTGGTGCGTCGAATTTTTTGTCGCAGATTTAATAAGGAGTCGGATGTGACGAGCGTGCAAAAAGAAGAAAGGATCGGGCGGAGGGGGAGGCTGCGGATAAGAAAGCGGAGAGAGAGGGTGCGGATGAGAGAACGGGAGAAAAGGGGAGTCGATAGGGGCTCCCACGAGTGTTCTCACGTGAGAGAGGAGGATTTGCCGCGGCTAAGCTTTTTTACGACATTTCTGGCAAGTCGTAAATACGGTCATCCGATGCAATAACGCGAAACACAGCCATGCGTCGCGACTTTTCGATGCTGCGGCTTCGCCGCCGCGTGCATTGAGGGGATCGTAACGACTCTCGCATTCGCGCGGGATCTCTTTTCGATTTCCCCTTTCGCGGCTTTCGACTCGACTCGCGGATCCCGGACCCACCTGGTCCCACAAAGAGAGAAGAGAGAGAAGGAGAGAAAGAGGGAGACTACGCGGCGCGGGCCGGAAGCTAATCCTACGCACAATGTCCATCGCGAGTCGACGCGACGCGTGAAGTTACCTCCAGCGTCGGTGTCATTGTTCGCTTGATTGCTTCTGGGCAGCTCTACGGGACCGCTCGCTTATGCGACTTTGCCTTTTATCGGGCCGCGATTAGACTCGCCGCGCACAAGAGCTACAAGCGAGAGCGATTCTCTTGTGGCTCGCTTTCGAGGCACCTGTACCGTGAAAATGTACTTCGAATACAAAAAAAGAACAAAAGAAAGAATTCGAAATTCTCCGAAAATATTAAATATATGAAATAATAAGATTATCGGGAGGAAATATATGTATTGAAGACTTTTTATAAATTTAAGTCATTAAAAAAAAAATTGTATTAATTAAATTCTTTTCTCTTTTATAATTTAGTCATTTTATCAAAAATTTTATTGACTAAAATTAAAAAAAAGAATGTGTATATGATTTAAATATTCCTGCGCGAGAGAAATTTTCTCGACATCGCTGCTTATGACTACGCAAATAACATAATGCATAAATCGAAGCACGAATTTAATAGTGTCGACTATTTCAAAATATATACTCGATGAGCAAAGTCCTGTCGACACGTCGGACAATTTCAGTCGTCGCGCTAATAGAGAGAAAGAGAGAGAGAAAGAAAGAGAAAGAGAGAGAGAGAGAGAAGTCGAATTACGGTAATAAAGTGTCCTAGCGAGGCGAAAGTGGCGTCCATTAGTTACGTTCGAGGGTCTCGGAGAGAAGAAACGAACCTGCTCCAGATCCGCCGGGAGTCGGAACGCGGGCTTGCTCTTTGCAGCGTCATCGCTCGCCTCGATACAAAGAGATACAACGCCGCCGCCGCCGTCGCGAGGGGAACGACGACCCGAGAAAAAGTAGCTATGCTAAATAATAGTGCTTCCGTCGAACCATCCGTGCGCTCTCGCCGCATAGTTCATTCATGAATCCCCGGATTCGGCATGCCTTCGGAGCGACGAGATGCAGCTATGCACGGACGCGATCGAGAATCGAACGAGGAATAATGGATCAAAGAACTCCTCGATACAGTCACGCGCTAGATCGAATCTCGCGCGGAACCAAATTAAATTCACTGGCTAATCACTTTCCTTTTATACACAACGCAGCACAATCTCGTTGATGAGCGAGAGAGAGATCGCTGATAATAATCGGAAAAGATAACAATAAATCTCTGAAATAATCTCGTATCAAAGATTATCTATTATCTGAACATTAGGGAAAGAAATTTATTTTTTTTGCAACGTTTTAGTTGAAATTATTTTTTGCACCTCGCACGCTCAGGAAAGAGATGTGTAGGTGTAACGTCGTGCGATCAATTTACGATTGCACGAGCTGAAATTTTATCCTCACTCCCGGGCAGTCAATTTTGCGCGATAAAGCTTCGCCTATCGAACGGCATGCTTGTTCATGAATCGGTTGGATGAAACGAGGTGCCATTCCATCAGCAATACTCGAAGAAAGAAAATTGTCTTTCCCATCTCCGTTTAGCAACGCATCTCCCTCTCTCTCTCTCAGCAAGAAAATAACCGACGCAAATGCGCCTATACCTGTGTTCTCAGGTCTGTTTCCAAAAGGCACGGCAATCTACGAATTTGCGTAGAACATAGAAAATTATTGTGGCGGGAACTACCGCGATTGTCGAATCATCCTCTTCTGTCCCTTCTATCTTTTTTTCAGAAGGGACACGGGTACCGTCTGGACTCTTTAATGGGGGCCCGAGAGTGCCTGAATGGCGCCACCGTTTTCGCGGCAAAGTGACGACGGACCCAACATCGTCCGCAGGTGCCGGGCACAGCCCCCGAACTACGTCATGATGCGTTTCCTGACGTGAGGTGACGAAGGTGAATGGACATCGGCCTCGCCAGAGATGGGCCGGATAAAACGGACGGCGACGTCGTTTCTCATATTCGCTCGTTAACAGATTCCGGAAACTCTAACATTCCTCCGCCGCTATTCGAGAGATTGAATAACGCGTCTCTGCAGTCACGTATGCAAATTCGTACGAATAAGAGAAGGGATAATTACGGAAATTATAGCGAGGTCTCGTTTTCAAGTATGCCGTTGCAGTTTTCAACTTTACGCATCTGTGCGAGAGAACATAATATGCGATAGAATCGATCATCGATTTCTGAATAAAAAGTGCACTCCATTAATTAACGCAGAAGGCCATCTTCGTTTCGAACATTAGACTCGATAAAATCTGTATTCGCGATAAATCTCGTCAATCCTGAAACGGGATTCGATTACACGAGCCTCCGACTCGTTGAACTTTCTTGACCATCTTGAAGAGGGAAAAAGGACGCGTAGAGGGCCTCTAAGACTATCTAGAGTGACATCAACGTTTCTTGCCCTTGTCTCTCGAACGAGTTCGCGATAGACCGGTGCGTTTGCGGAGGAAAGAAAGAATCTCGTAACGGGATAAACGGGCGATCGGGCATCATCCTGGTACAGTCGCATTCCGATACGTAACGGCGAGAAGAGTGTACATCTCGCATCCTGAACGGCACATACTGTGAATAGGCAACAACGACGGGCGGTTATATAAAATTTCTCGGAAACGCTCTCGTGAAACGTGCATACAGTTTTTGAGAAAGGCAAGCGGCTCTACCGGTGCTTCACGCATGGAATTACTATTCGCGGAAGAGATTTCTTTGATCGCGGTATACGAGAACCATAACGGATTCTTTGCAAGGATCCGCTCCTTCTTCGCGCGCTCTTCGCAAATTAAATCGATCGGACTCGAAGGACTTCCGCTCGATGCTAGTTTTTCAAATTATCCGGTTCCACGATGTTTAAATTCTCTTTCCGAGGATCCACAGGTTGAGAATCCACGCGCCGATTCCCCTGTTTGTATTCCAATTATTCAGCAACGTGTCCTGAAACTCTCTCAATTCTTCGTGAATCCTGACCTCGGACCTTTCCTCCCCTTTTTTTACCCCACATCTGCTCCGCGTTCTCCTTACCAAACTTCGCATAGATAATGAACCATGAAAAAGGAAGCAAATCAACTGCACGAATAAAAAAAAAACTTTACTTTCAACCCTCACCAACGCCATTTTCTGCTCGAGATCCATAATCATTATTATTCGCAACGAAATAGTCGGTGGTTCTCCCCTCTTTCTTTCTCACGTATCAATTAATCTTCTCATCTCAAAAATATTAAGATGTAGATGCAAATATGACATTTAAAAAATTATCTTTTATAAGAACGAGTCGCGACGATATAAAAATATAAACGTATAAAACGGAGTAATATTTTTAATAATTTTTTGAAGGTTTTTCTAAAAGATGATAATATATATATGTGATATATTAAATGCGAAACTTGTATAAATATTTCCATTATTTTTCTAGATACTGGAAAGATGATGGAAGATGCAAGATATTACATAAAATGACATTGTTGTATATAGACGGAACTCTCTCTAATTTCGAAGAGAAACGACAAAGGATAGGATGATTGCAATGCACACCGAATGCAAAGTACCGGCGAGGTCGCGATTCGTAAAGCGAACTCGGAGCTGCTGCTCCGTCACCTTCGCAGGTAGTTGGTAGACGAGAGAAAAGGACTCGCGGATACCAACAGGAGAAAGGGAGACGAGAATATATAGAGGCGAGAGAAGCGAGAAGGGCATACTTTGTCAGAGATAGGAGGAAAAGAGACATGGAAGTGGCAGGGCGAAGAAGAGAAGAGTAAAGGCCCCGGGCGAGGTCACCCACCGCCCCCGCCCCCCTCACTCCCCCACACACCCTGATTATCCGCCGCCGGGGGCGGGACGCTCTGTAATGAGCATCGAAGAGGTGCTCAACCTCTGACTGGTTGATAAATTTTCTTGTCCGACATCAAAAACAATTCTAGAATCTTTTAATGATGTCTCTTTCTCTCGCGATCCAAGTATTTTTTAAATAATATTAGAATCTACGATCCTCGAATAATTAAAAAATAATTTTATACGTACTTTTTTAAAAATATATAAAAAGAAAAATATATATATAAAATTATTTTTTATAAAGTATTCCAAATATATGTTTGTTCAATTTTGCTAACAGACAAATTGCAAAACAAATAGTATAGTTTACTACATGATTCATGACAAATAAAAAGAACTGTTGTACATCTGCCTTAAAATAGCAGATGATTTAATTTCTTTCTATAATTTTTTAATGAAAAACAAATTTCAATATAATAACTAATATACGCGTTATGTAAAAGTGTTTGAGGACAGTTTTATTCGCGAATAAAATACTCGCTGATGGTCCACTAGGACTAGGGTAAAATAGCGGCAAGGTGATGGGATGGTAAGCGTTTGAATGACGGAGCACGACGTCGTCGGCTGTCTGTGAAGACACCCGGATGATCGAGCGATGTTATTTTAAGTTTTCCATGGGGGCCTCCCTCCCGCCTTGCCCTAATCGGCTGTCAGCCATCCCCGTAGCCTGGGGTAGCCGGACCACCCCCGCAACGTTTAATACATACGTACGCGCGTAGCACACGCGCGCGATTTCACCGATCAGGAGAGGAGCTGCCTGACACGACCCCCCACGGACAAGATTCGCCCTTTTTTTCCTCCTACATCGAGATTCGCGCCCGAGGATTCATGCCCCTCTCACGAGGGGTCAGATTCAAAACGCTTTACACTCTCATAATCGGGACCTGTTGATTCGACAACCCCCGAAAATCTCGACTACCTCGACTGAATCCGCCGAAACGCGTGCTACGAGAGTCCTTTAAAGCGCGTGCTTGCCTCAGTGGCACAAGGGCGAATTTAATTTCAATTTTAGGCGAAGATAAAATTTATTATTTAAAAAAATGTGTTGTAAAAAAAATAACAAATAAAGGAAAGAAAATTTTTAAAAAATACTCTACCTCACTAGAATATAAACGACCCAAAGAGCCTTGTGGGCATTCCGATACCATTAGCAACGCAACACCTAGTCGACTACTGCGACTTGGTGTTCTCAAACGTACGATAGACCGTGAAGATGGAGTCGCTTCAGGAAAGTTAGAATGCCCTCCGCGGGGCTGCGCGGTCCGTTTGATGGCCTTCTCTTCCTCCGTCCTGGACCATCCACGTGTTTCCACTGGATGGCCGTTTACACCATCAGGTTTGGTGGCACATATTATATACCAGAGAAGGAAAACAGAAGAAGAGAAGGTTAAGAAGGACGAGGACGAACGCGGCTAAAGGTAGAGACCGAGCGGCAGAGAGGGAGAAAGAGATAGAGAGAAAGATAGACCGTTGCTTTCTTGGGCTCCGGCGTGCTTATTGCGTGATATTAGCCACGGTGGCTGCCGCCACTGCTGGGATAATCATAATCTCGAAAGGGGGACAAAACACAGGCCCCGAATCGCATAATGCTGAATTTTATGACTTCTGGCATAGAGGAGACGCGAGACCGGATGCAACGCGACTTTTTATATCCTTCTAACAGCCCCCTTCCCTGACTTGATATCACGCCCAGAGATGGACGGCTTTTCGAAACGTCTCTTCCATCGTCGGATTCGCTTGTCGGATTCGCCGTCATTGAACTCGAGTAAGTGTCGACGAACGAGGATACCGAAAGAGAGAGAAAAGAACGAGGCGAGTCGTCGGCGGAACCAAAAATTAAGCCGCAAAAATCGTGAAAAAAATTTTGATCCGCTAATGAAAATGACGTTATAAAAAAGAAATTGCTCCAATATTAAAAAGAACTTATACATACTCCTCACGCGTTTAAGTTATATAAATAAATGCAAGAAAAGCCGATCGCGGCGGTTCGTGAAACATGAACGTGTAGCCTATTACAATCGAAAACACTCTTGCCTCTCTTTTTGCCCGAATTGATATATACCTGCGATATCAAACTAGTCGGCCACCGGATACTTTCTGTTTGAAGTAATTGTTCCGGGAATTCGATCTAATTTGCGCGTTTGCATAGGCGATCGTGCACGCTATAAAAGAAATAAAAAGAGAGGAAAGAAAGAGAGAGAAAGGAGAGAGAGAGAGAGAGAAAGAGAAGAGAAGAGAGAGAACGGGCACCCAGCGGCGTTACATCGCGTTTCGCAATGCCGTATGAAATCAACGGCGAATGAGGCACCTGAATGGAAGCGAATTGCACGAGTGGTCGACGGCGAGTCAAGTCAACGCGATTCGAGAAGCGCATAGACTGCGTAATAGGAGAGGGTAATTTTTTTCACGGATGATACTGAATAGAAGGTTCCGCGACGATTTTTACAGCGATGTAAATACGGTCTCGTATAATCTCTGGGAAATTGAGATCGTGAGTCACTCACCGTAAGGTCGCTCCGCAACGGGTTCGCACGAGTCTGCAACAGAAAACATTCGCATTCGATTAGCTATATAGTACTGTAACCACAAGCGAGACGATTAATTATTCGTATTCGATACTAGAGCTGGCTTTCTGGGTATCTCTTGGGTATCTGCGATTTAAATGGAACGTCGCATAGTAAAGCGAGAACATGCGTTTCGCGGTTATTAATTAAATTTAATAAATGATACGGTATCATATTAATACATAATATATAAGATTATGCGCTCTGATATTATAAAGAGGAATTTTTTTCCAAAATAAAGTGTTCTAATTAAGTACCACGTGTCGGAAAAAAAGCATTCTCCAAGTTTTCATTCTACTTTATTCCATAATAATAACAATCGCGTGATAGGCGTAAACTCGATGATCTATCACGGGACGTGATACACACGGAATCGTCATTACGGTTTCCAATTGTCGACATAATTTGAAACAATTACTGCCAATAGTAATAACTAACTCTATCTCATTTCGAGAGAATTAACCGGCAAGGTTGAATGCATATCGACAGTTACGCGAGTGAATTCACATTCGAAGGAAACAATGTGTATTAAAATTACTACGCGTCACGTCGCGTAGAGGAAGCCACCTCGGCGGATAATTTTGCCGTTGATTTTCAATTCTCATTCGCTCAATGACACAGGTTACGCACATCGATATGCTCGTTCATCCGCGACGATCGTGATTCATATATACGCGATATAATCGACGCAATCTTACGACGCAATCACGCTCTCTCTCTCTCCCTCCCCTGCCTTCCCGCTCCCTCTCCGGATTCCGTGTAATTTGCATACGTTGAGAGAAAATTTCCCGCGATAATCTATCCGACCGCAGGTCTCGCTGGCAAAGGAGCCGATCGTCATAAGTGATTTTTAACCGACCACGAGAGAGCGAGTCGTTTGTAATCCGCGGCCGCAGCAACCGGGGAATCTTACGTAACGTCGGAGATCCTCGCTTAATGCGCCGAGCCGGCTAATAGCGTCGTCGCGTCTCAGGATCGGGCCCGAAGGCACGCGTCGTTGCGCGCGGTACAGCGTAAAAGCGAGGAAGTTTTAAATGGTACCTTCTTCGACGGCACCTGCACCTCAAAGACGAGAAAGAAAGAGCGAGAGAGACGGAGAGAGGCTCGGCGGGAGCCGGCAAATGTCTCACTCAACCACGCTCGTACGCGGCTCTAATGGAAGCGGCTAGGTAGGTAGGTAGGTAGGTCATCGGCTGTCATAAACGCTCGACCGTCCAAGTTTCCTCGGCGGCGCGAAGCGTGTTAATAGCCTCATTAGATGTCACGGCAGTAACGTATATACCGCGATCGAACGGCCATCGAGGACCCATAATTATTCCGTGCAAAGCTGATTGTGAGGTTTCACACATTTTAGTCTTGTAACGCATAAATTTCTTTTTTCTCCGATCACCAGTGGATGATGTATCTCGGGTCGGCTGATTCTATCGTTAAATTTATTTGATTAGAAAATCGTGAACGTGTGGTATATTAATTTTTTTTTCAGGTCGAAGCAAAATGTGTAAGCTGAATGGATAAAGCGTGAAATGAGACGACGTATTTGCGTAATTATGTCATAACCGTTTCTTCTGACGTCGCGTTCTTCAAACAGGATACCAGCATTATCTTTTTTTTTTTCTCTCAATTATGACATCGACTTCTACAGTCATTAGCCTCGGCATTAGCGCCAATGGGACACGGTCTTCCCAGGCTGTCAACCATTCAAGCATTGACCGTATCAAATGTTGCTTAAGTTTGTTAATTAACTCCTCAACTCCGCCACCTCCTGAATGTGTGACCATTTTGACAGCGCAATCATTATTTTACGGATATTTGTGTGATTCATTCGTACACATGTGTCGCTTTGCATGATTTCGTCTATTATAAAAAAGTGTATAGAGAAATTATCATAATATCATAGATATAAAATATTTTTAGAAATATCATAAATATAAAATAATTTTAAATATTTTTTTGGAGAGAAATGATTATTGTTAAAAATAAGATGATCCGAATCAAAAGTAACTAACAGAATTTGTCGATCAAACAGACGAGAGGTTCGAAAGTGAGCGCTGGTGGTTATTATTTTCATTCTAATCGACGTCCTTGACAATTATACGACAATACACGCACCATTTGCCACGCATTTGCCAAAATATCGCGATCTTTATTTATCTCATTCACATCGAGCTGGCATCGAGGTTTCTCATCCATATAAGCAGCTAATAAAATTCTCTCGCTAAACATTTTTCGCGACAATCTTCCAAGAACCTTTATCGTCAATGTTAGAATTAGCTGTCACAGCGCGTTGAACGTGTTAAGTTATATCAGTTACCACATAAACCTGCCTGCGTTCGACAATGTGCGTATGGTCGACGACACCCGTCCATCTGCGATCGAACGCGCAGATTACATTCGATGGGACGAAACGTCCTGCATCTGGAATTCCGGCGCGACCCATCCCGCCGAGAGATCCCGCGAGACGTTGACAGTCGCGGATAAAAATAAAAATGAAAAAAAAAAGAAGAAGAAGAAGAATACCCGTCCGTTTATCCGTCACTAATCGACGACCGCGTGACGTCTCGTATTCTAATATTTTCCGTGAAGCGTCGCGCGCGCCAACATGAATTCTGATTGAGGAGCGAGGATCCGAAGACCGGTTGGTTGCCTGCCGGTGCGTGCGGGCCCCGAAGATGCCAACGGGGTCGGGAGCGATGGTCGATAAATATTAAACGACTTTCCACCTGTCGCGTCGTCATCGTCATCATCGTCGTCGTCGGCGGGGCAAGGGCAACACTTCCGAGAGGGAGATGACTGAATGTTAATTAGCGAGGCGTGACAAGTGTTAAGTAATCCATCCATCTACCTATACCCCGGGAGGGAGGAGCCTGTCTAACGCTCGGTAATTAACGCGACACTCTCGGGGCCTCGGCCACGCACCATCGACGGGGAACCAACGCGGCTCTCTTCTTGGGAGCGCAATTAACTGGCGATTTAACAGTTAACCTCGGCCTAATAGGTGGGAGGACATTCGCGCGAAACAAACTCGTTGTACTTTATGAGAATACCAGAAATCTTTTTTCCTTTTGGCATTTTGTACAATATTACATGCGATATTTATGTCTCGAAGGCACGACGTTACGTCACCATGTAATCATACGAAAGAATATGTAATGAAAACTTTAAATTGTAGATTGTTCTGCATTTTAACGTGATAAAGACGTTTCCATATTTATAAATCATATCGATGATATAAATTTATTATTCTTATGAGAAAATAATTTCCTGTTCTGCAAAAATTGTCCTTCACAAAAAAATTGGAAGAAATAAAAAATTTTTAATAATATATATATAAGTATATTGAGATATTCATATTATCGTCGACGAAATAATGTCTGCAGAAATGTATTATCAACAATATATATGTATATCGCGTGTACAAACATGTAATAATGGATGAATTTACTTACGAAGAGGTCCGCAGGATTGCAATGTCATCAATCGTTCCATTATCCACAATACAAATCGAATATATGACTATATAGGTCTATAAAATTATATTTCTAAAGAGATCAACGATATCTTCGCTAACGCTATTCCAATAATACTGATTAAGATCGAGTTTTATCGACAGTACGAGCGAATATTTATGTATATATATAATATAAACATTCACTGACCTATACATTGACTGATTTTCGTCTGTATTTCTTCTCGCCAAATATTTTCATTTAATTAGTATAAATATTACTTTGATACACGCGTTTCAATACATGCCTATATATATCCAATCACACAGGCACGAAATAAATTTATTATTCTTATAATAATAGAGAGAATAATTTTCTGTTCTGAAGAAATTTTTCTTTAAAAAAATTATAAGAAATAAAAGATGCACATGCAAATAAATGTATGTTCATTCATCAATATTCATATCAATATTGAAAATATATCATCTATATTGCTAATGTATATTTGTCAATATCAATATAACCTATGGAACTTGACGCTCGCGCAAATACAATTCAATCGAGAAAATTCCAAAGGTAATTACAATCTTGCGAATTAATTTGCAGGAGGGATTTAACAGACTGTCCGATTAAATTTGCGCGCGGAGAATATACGCTCTCGCGTATAAATGTCATAACGTCGATTCTCGTTTCGTACCACGTCCGTAATGAAACCGGTCGCCGTGACGCGTCGACTTGTATTAATTAGAATGCCGGATCCCCGAGAGATGCCCGGCGCAGATAAACGGAGCGGTGCAACGTTACAATGTTACCAAACAATGCCGCCGTATCTCTAGACTGTCGACCGGTACAGCGCCGCCGATATCTGCATTAAAGGAACATTTACATCTCGAGAGCGAGGCCCGGTCAAATCGCCGAATCATAACCCGCGCCCGATTCTCGCTTGTCGATTAGATGTATCAGTATAATTAACAACAAACAATGGCCGCGAGGGAGACGCGCGGGTTCGATATCGCGTATTAATCGATTACCCTCGCCGGTCGGGCCCCGGAGATATGCGTCGGGCCCGGCTGTTAATCATCACCGCGGGTGCGTTTGTACCACCGACGTCTGTCCTTTTTTTTTTCTTCCCATCGTGAGAGAGAAAGAGAGAGAAAGAGAGAAATACCAATAGGCTTGAATGTACGTAGCCCTGAGGACCTCTTCCGCTAACTACCTTTGTAACACGTCATTCGATTCTCCCCCTTTACTCCTTCTCCCTCCCGCCCGCACACGAAATAGCAGAAACAATGTAACGATCTCGTTCGACCGACGCGAATTCCGCTTCTCATGGCGTATCATGCGCCCATCTATCGATTAACCGATTACTTGCATTATTCGACGAGTGGATACTCTAACAAAGTATAAGAAAACATTTTAATACCTATTCAAAGTAGTTGCAAAGTATCTTTGAATTATTTATATGTTTCTGTCAATTAATATTAATATTTTGACAAAAGATTTCTTATCCGCACAAAGAAAAATATCATTCTACTGCCAAGAAAAGTGATTATTCCATTTATTTTTCTTTTTTTAAGTAATAGTTTTCTTCAACAAAGAATATATTCTTGATAATAATCTTAAAATATACTCATCACAAGTGTTAGAAAATCTAATTCATGTATTCAAAAGAAGAATTTATTTTCTCTTCAAGAATATTGTAAAGTTGTATCAAAGAAAAATTCAACTTACTTTACGTCAATTCTTGTAGTAAGCAAACCAAATTTTTGTTTTAATTTAATATTCTTGATTAAAATACTGCACTTACTAAAATTCAGAATATATTCAATTAAATTTAATACTTGGGGTAAACTTATAATATATTTGCGGATATACAAACTTATGATACACTTAAAATAAATAATATTTACTTGAATACAGTATACATTTTTCTCTGTGCGGATATAAATGAAAAATTAAAAATACTGCTTGGATTATATAATTCACTTATTAAATTACAAAACAAAAATAATAAAGAGGGTAAACGCGATAATATAAACATAGCGTGAACAAAAATAACAATTGACATCTATTCCATATTGCAATAAACTCACGTATCTCAAACTAGGCCGTGAAAGGCGTGAGAGTCCAAATTCGGTACCGTTAAAGGAACAGAGAAATATCCATGTGCCGGAGGATCGATACGAAATATCGATCATCGCACGCTTGCGTATACTTGGAGATGTTCACGCGCTCGAAAAAGAGAGATAGAGGGAGAAAGAGAGAGATGGAGAGTAGAAAGAGGATTGTTTCGCGCGGTAACTGCCCCTCAGCAGTGCGCTAGAGATCGGAATCATTAGCGATTATCGATGACCATCAATGTGGAACAGTTTGCGAGCTATCATCAATTAAAGTTAAATAATAGTCCGCGTTGTCCATCCGTTAGTTCATTCGCCGCCGACTCCACTTCCGGGAGCATCGACTACTCTTTTCTGTGACTTATTGCGGTTACGCCGAGGCCAATCTCGATTCTCCCACTCGATAATGGGAAACTCTCGTTCCCGCGATTTTATGTTTCCTTCCGATGAGCAAACATGTCGCACGACTATCCATCATCAGGATCGTCAGTTTTGACGGAAATATATGCGATACTTTTATATCGTTAATGTGTACAAATTTTATTGGCCTGAATAAACTGTCTTGAGAAAAGAAATACGAAGTTTCACGTATATTAGGTCTGTAAAATTACATTTTTTAACTCTCCGTATCCCCATGCTGGGGAAAATGTATTAACTATTGATTTTTATGTGATACGGTGGCAGAGTACACGCATACAAACACGCGTTTCCCTGTATCTAACCGTAACAAATAGAGAATGTCCAACTGCGCGGCGGTCTTTCGACGCTTCACGATTCCGTTCACGGTACGCTTTACAGCACGAATCGACAAGACCGGACGATCGGTCACGTACGATTCTACGATTAGCTAGACAAGTTCCACAAGAGATTCTATTCGACCAACTAAACACGAAAGAGCAAGTGACAACGCGTTTCGCGTTCGTGATTCTTCATCATGTATAATTTACAAGTGACGTTAGTTAATAAGAAATATAATACAGGTGATCAGATGGGTGCTTCTGCATAATTTATCTTTTATTTATTATTTTATAATTATATTTCAATTTAATCCAAATATTTCATTTATTTCTCTCATTACATTTCAATTTAATCTAATTATTTCATTTATTTCTCTCATTATATTTCAATTTAATCTAATTATTTCATTTATTTCTCTCATTATATTTCAATTAAATAAAATCAAATAGATTTTCTCAGATCGCAAGTGTTCGGCTTTTATCAACGAGTCCTGAAAAATGGACATTTATATGGTGGCAATAAAAATTAATCGCGGCGAGCGATATTCGGAAGATGAAATCACATTGCGTTCCGTGCGCTCGTAGACACAAAATCCGCCGCGAATTACGAGGCACTTCCGCCGCGATCCTAAGGACAGAAGAGTGCCAACTATCAGACCCGCCCCCGGCTAACAATCCGTCACTGTACCCTTCTTCGTCTAGCGGCGAGGCCCGGAAACGCAACATGAACGAGCGAGCGAGTGAGTCACTATATCGAAGGAAGGAGTATGTGGGATGGAAGATGCGAGATTTAACGTATGCGCACATGGTGCGAGAGAGAAAGAGCAACGACATCGCCGAGAAAGGTAATCAACGAGCGGGAGCGGGCGAGAGAGAGAGAGACGAAAGGCTGAGAGGGAGGGAAGGAGAGAGGAGGAGATAGCAGGCGAGAGAAGAGATGAGGTCTCGGTAGTAAAGTCAACGGTTGCCGCCCCGACAAAAAACTCAAATTGATCAAAATGAGAGTTACGGGGGCAAAAAAGTAAGCGACCGCGGTGGTGGGCACGCATTTTCGTGCCAGGAAAGAGTTTAGGTAGCGACCGTTTCGAGAGAAACAGAGAAGGAAGGATCGTCGAAAGAGAGAGAGAAAAAAGGAGAGAGTTGGACAATGGGCCGGCCCGCCCATCGAGACGCGAACAAAAGCTTCGAACGACGGTCGATCTTGAGATACGACGAGATCCGCGAGACGCCGACTTCCTCTCGGCGCGCATAAAGAGAGAGAGAGAGAGAGAAACCGCGCCGCGCGCGGAAGTAGTAATCATTATCGCGTCGGCTTATGCGCGCAAAATAGTAAACTTTTACGACCGCTCGCGACTCGTAAACCACGACCGAATCCCCGGGTCTCGCACGCGTGCGTGGCATTCTTATTCCTGGTGAATCGGGCCCCCTTTTTGCGAAGAGGAGAGAGAGAGACTTCCTATCTGAAGCGTCATTTTTACCAACACTTTATAATCCTTGCTGACAGGAAAGAAGGCCTTCTTCCTCCGACATCATTGACGTCAAAGTTGCAGCGAACTCGATGATTCGAATTCGAGAGAAATATATTTTAAGCGAGGAAAAACAATATAACTGTATTAATCTATGATCGAATCACGAATATAGAAAAAAGAAACTATTATCGAGTGAAAGAATGTATTACATCACGCTTCATAATGAAGAATGATGTTGTAAATTTGGACATAAAGCCGTTACACTATTTAAATCCATCCAACTCAAGGGACCTGAATACTCCAATTTTTTTTTGTAACATGCTGCAAGTTTATTAAAATTTATCTCGCACAGAGACGCGAGCTCCTACGGTGTAGATCGACGAGAAGTATTAACACACTCGAGTGACGCAAATTGCTTCACCCGACCTTTGCGCGTTTAAGACACGCGCTCGCGGCCACTTGGGTGTTCACGTCGACAAAAAGCCGTGTTCTCAGGATTAATTTCCTCTCTGTGTTGCGCGCGACAAGCCGCGGCACGATGAGAACAAACGTGAAAGAAGGATGTACGCTGAGGTTTTCCTGCATCGCGCAAATCGGCGCTAGTCCCAATTACAATTTAAGAGAAGAGGGAAGGGGAAAGGTTTATGACATTTCGCGGAAGTGTCAACGATCGATATTAGGATCCAACGGATCCTCGTTGTTGACGATAGCTACGATTAAGATCGAGAAAAAAAAACTGATCGAGCGGCCAAGAATTGGTTCGATTATTTCGATATCGATTCGATGGCCGATAATACAATGTCATTTTCAGATGCGAAAAGAGATATCATTTCGAGATTCGAATAGCAGATATTTTCTGAAGAAACACTTACGATTGTGGAATTTAAATAAAATGCATATTAAATATTCGAAGCGGTTTTGTTTAGCGCTCAATACTCGAATCACATGATTAATTTTTCAAGTTAGTTAAATGTCAAATGTTAGTTTGATTATGCAATCAACGACACTAAATCATTTGTTAGATTTAATTCAACGATAAAATTATGCGGAGGAGAGAGATATAAATAACACTACAATAGAATATAAATAATACTACGATAGAATAAAAAAAAAACGCATAAAACAGACTTTTACTTTTCTGCATAACAAATTTACACATGCTAAATATCGTAATTAATCAAAGAGTATCGTTTTTACATCTTTGTTACACATAAGGTATAAGTAAAATAAATAGGCTTATGAATAAACAAAGTGTATACGCTAAGGATTAATGTAATGAGTCACGAGCAAGCACCCTTTCCTTATTTTCTTTTTCATCATTCCGCACATGTGACCCCTTTTCCGTGGAAATTCTGCATAAAGCGTCGTCCCGGTGCAACGTTCCGAGCTGGAATGCCCGGCTACCCTGTATTATTCTCACGCGCAGCGTACGCATGCAGTTAGTCGATGAATCATCCGCTTGGAACGACTTATACCATCGACCATCGAGCGGATGTAAACATCATGAGGCCTCGCGGAAAACGCAAATTGAACGAAAGGTGAAGGATGATTCCGCGTATCGTAAAATAAGATGTTTATCTAATTGATACGTTTCATCAACGATATTTCGCTTGATGATTAAACAATTAAAATTAGAGGAATACGCAATGTCACTGCTGAAAATTTTGAACCAGCCGCGATTCGACCTTTGCCCTCGATGAGCTAACGACCGCGACCTCGCGTATATACCCGGAGGGATAAAAAAAAAGAAAGCGAGAGAAGACGTCGGAATGAAATCAACGACGTGATGAAGCCGTACGGTCGATTAAGAAGTCACCGGCAAGACATGTGCAAGTGGACCTTAAAATATCGCCGCTCACGAGGCGCGGGGGTTAATTACTTCTGTCTTTCTGTACGCGCCCGGTACAATAATGCATTAACGCGTTTAGGCACGGCCAGTTAATCCCAAGGAACTGCTCAACGCGCCGTTAAGCACGCTTGACTCGTTAAAAATCGCCTAATATGTACCACTATACGGGAGATATTATCCTTAAGTGTGATCACACATCGCCCAGAGGAACGTCCTTGCGCGCGTGTTCTCGCCGCATCCTAATTACCAGAGTCCGTTCTCTTAAAATATAATTAACATTCGATTTCTCGCGACGACCACAGGCCGTTAGCGATCGTTAGGTGTGATTGGATCGCTACTCGTGCCGGGTGTGAGCCTCGGATACCTTTAGTCCACGTATATGTGTAAACGCGTAATTAGGCAATTCGTATTCTGAGTAAAAAAAAAAACGTAAGTACTCTTAATAGCTCGCGCACATTTTACTTATCCACGATTGAAGTTATGTATAATGTGACCGAGATCTTAGAACGTCGATCCATATCATTTACGAGTAAATCGCTTATAAATGGTCGGCTCGAGATATGATAAAAGGAGATAATCGTAAAAGATAATGCTACGCTTCCAGTAATGACTTAAACATGTTCTAATGTCTAATGCAAGGTCGGAGTATATGTCATTTGTAAATTTAATTTTGCAAATATCAAAGAAAGAAATTATGTAAATAATATTTCGATTTTTATATAATTTCCCGCCAAGCGTATTTTTTGTAGAAATTATTTAAAAAATATGAAAAATATTTTAGAGATGCGTGACATATTTCGTAGAATTATTTCAACTAATTTGCATGTAGAAATAAATAGTACGCATAGTAAATGGAAATCTGTCCTTAGTCACGCGTAGTCGTTCTTATCGTAAGATCGTTCCGAAAGCATAGCTCGATTCGCCTTTTCGTTGATATTTGCATGTACGGAAATAATTCCCATGATTCGCCGGAAACATATCAGATAAGAGACGTATGGTTTTATTCTAATCACATTAACAGACTAATTAAAGCGCTATAAACAATGGCCATCTCGCGAGGACTTGCTCTTTCGACGCGCCAAAAAATCTGAAACATGCATAAGTATGCATACGTATGCAAATATGGAGTTTTAGATTTAACACTTTTTTCCTCAATATGAGTCAAACAGAAATGAATAGTCAATTAAGTAAGATAAGAAATAGCTAAATAAATGAATAATGTTTGTTTCTTTGTCAACGCATTAATATAATGTATAGATTGGAAGACTAAAATTGCAGAGACAAACTCAATTTCAAGATCACAATTAAATAAAATCTTATCTATTAATTGATCTCTCAAGCGTGCAAATAAAATCTTATCTATCAGTTGATTTCTCAACCGTTTTCTAACTTAAAATTTAAACTTAATTATTGCGTGATAGAAAATCACAATTGAAAAAGTAATATTTAATTTTATTTTGCACAGAAAGAACCCGTATTCATATTAACGTACTCGACTTCTGAAATACTTTCTGTATTGTATACAGATACTACACTTGACGTGCATGCCACATTAACGTAATGCAGGAACAATACAAGCGGCTAATCAGTGGACATCTAAATTGTTACAGTTATGCTTATGTATGAATGCATGCATTTAAGTGCACGCACACGCACAAACAATATAGCGTCGACATTAGCCGTATCTACATATATGCATGATCGTCTTCGCGAAGGCTCTGAGGTTTGATTGAAGATCCATGAAAAATTAGGTCGTTATGCGTGACGCAAGCATATTACCAATTAATAAGCGATCATTTTGTCGATTAATAAATTTGCGTTTTCATCATAACAACAGCTGACAAGGGTGTCGACACGCATCACTGCTATTATCACCGATAACATTGGATAATATCAATCTACAGTGCTTCTATTGTAGTAAAATATTCATATTCCGTATCAAATTGTAACCGTGTAAAAATATTTAGAGCACATAGCTAGTAAGAAATATATAATATATATATTTAGCTTTATATCTTTTATATTTAAAATATAATATTTATATATTATATTTATAATATTTACTTATCTTTGCTATTTAAAATGTTCTTTCTTTTCCTTTCCTCAAAATACATATTGAATCATATAATCTAAAAATGTATTAAGAATAAATATATTATCACAGAGAGTATAATTATATATTATATTAATAAACGTATTATCGTAGAGAGTAATAATTATAATGTAAGAAGAATAAAGTTTTTTTAAGATGCAAATTGCGTATGGTGGGTCAAGAACGTGGAGGCTTTGAAACGTGACAACGATCGAATGCGTTGATCCATACAATGCGACTAATTGATTATTCGTTTCGTTAAATGAGATAATTGCGCTTATATTGCAATTACACTGGCACGAATCCAGGGATCCTGGCATTATTGCGATCGATAAATCGTCGGTTCATAGGACATTCGCCGATCGCGATCTACCTCGTTTGAAATTGGAGCACACTATGATTAATTAATAGCGACGCGCGTCTAACTGAATGGCGAATTTGAATCTCTATCTAGATAACGCTGACAAGGGTGTAAAGATCGTTCTCTTCGTGGCCGCGATCGTGCCCGCGATTCGCGTTCCATCAATCTTCGTAGCGGCTGGGCGAGAGTTAACGCGACGATATCTCTGCTCGCGCAACTTCGCTGCAAATTTGTACGCGTTGCATGACGACAGGCGATTTATTAACTACAGCGAAAACGGCTTAAAAACCTTGAGAGCAGAGGCCCATGAAAATTCATGACGCTCCTTTCTTTTCAGAAAAGCAAAACAAGCAATGAAAATTCATGGCGATCCTTTCTTTTCGGAAGAGCAAAACCAGCGATAAATTGAAATTGCGAGCTGGAGAGTCCGAGAGAGTTGAAGCGACAATAATTAAACATGTCCATTTTGAAGAAAATATATTGTTATCGAAATATGTATAAGAATTCTCTCACTGTCCTCTATTCTTTTGGGTCGTCAGATACGTCGCATGAACGAGGGATAACTTTTACTTCGTCATTTTTCAACACCTGCTTCCATAAAAAGCAAAACCTCGCGCATAACCATTAAAAGTGCTTCGATATAATTAAATACGGCGAATCTCATCGTTAATTTCAGCCGAAGCCGTGTCCGAGAGAGCGGCGGAATACCATAACAGCTCGTAAAGGAGACGCACGATCTGAATATCTAATCGTTTGCACATTAGTCAGGGCGTACGAAATGGAATAATGGAAAAAGAAGGCATGAAAAAAACTGATTATCTCCTCTCTCTTTCTCTCGTTATTCCTTCTACAGAACTAAGAATTAATGATAAAGTCATTGCACGCGTGCTCGGGGAAAAAAATCGGCGTTCCAGTTAAATCAGATCTAATAAGTCACGCTTATTAGCAAGAAATTCTCGCAAGATTAATATTGTAAACTCGATGAACTAAAAAGTATTGCATAATATATGCAATCGATGTTTTTTGTAACAAGTATTTGTAACGTTTAATTTTCAAAGTTCTAAAAAATTCGTGGTAAAATAATTAAACTTTCAATGAATTATTCCCATTAATATATAATTTTGAAAAAAAAATCTCTCCATACAAAGGCGAAATTTTTAACGCGCTTGACAGTTATCAGCGATTCTGATTATTCATTATTTGAAGAATGGTCGATGCGCGTCGGATTAGCATACGTTGCATAAACTACGAAATAACATCACCACGCACGCTCGCACGCACGCACGCATGCACGCACGCACGTAAGCACGCATCACACGCAACAGCGCGGTGAGCGAGACAAGAACGACGATTCGGGCGACGAAGACAGAAGGAGACGAGGGAGAAAGAGAGAGGTGCGTGCAGTTTCTCTCTATGGTGAGGCATTAATATTATGCTTTATCGAAGCCGCTCATCGTCGGCACATCCGGATTCAAATTACGCCGCCTTGCCCACGCTTATGTTTATTTATCCAGTTATTAAAATTACATTAAGCGTCGTGCTTAATTATGTCGCTCGCGGAACGACGTCCTCGGAACGTAGGTCCGGAAGAGGTTATTAGCGGCTCGGAGAGAAAAAAAAAACGAGACGAGACGAAGGAAGCAGATCCGAAGGAATCACGAAACGATCCCGACGACAGATTAGTTTCTTCGCGCGCCGGGCAATGATCTCTTCCTCTCTTTTGTGTTGTTATTAACCGACCGAATACATTTTATGAACCCTCATGCCGCTAGTTAATCGTTCTCCTATTATCTCTATAGGACCAAATTAGCAAAATCAAACCGAACCTATCATATTATTTAGTACCTATTTTGTACTAATTTGTACACTAATAATAATTTTGTACCCTGTGCAATTTCGAAAGAAATCATGACACTGCCACCTTAACATTAAGTCAGCAGGACCACAATAAAAAAAAGAAAAAAAAGAAAATCAAGTCATCAGAAATACACTAAACTGAATTTGTACTAATTTGTACCATCAAAAAAAACTTAATATATTCATTCCTTCTGCTTCAAACAACCCCCAATTGAATTTAGCCCTATCAGTCTTAAGAATAAAGTTCCCATTACCAGAATTAATCGCTACTTGTACATTTGACGTAGCATAATTTGTACTATTCGTTATATTTCTGTACTTGATTTTCTTTTTTTTTTTGTTTTTTTTTTATTGTGGTCTTGCTGACTTAATATTAACGTGGCAGTGTCATGATTTTTTATACAAAATTATTATTAGTGGTACAAATTAGTACAAAATAGGTACTAAATAATGTGATAAGTTTGGTTTGATTTTGCTAATTTGGTCCTGCTAGCTTAACAGAGGTTCTCCTATTTCTATTTTTGAAGTCGCGATTTTTGCCATGTTTTCCTTTTAAATTCGACAAGTAATAATCCGATTAAATATCGAGATTTAAATTAGTCGATTAGAGATATATAATTTCCGAGAATTAATTATTAATCGTGAATGCGATGCGCGATATCCTGTAAATTATCACGACGATCGAGAGTGTGCATCGTCATGCGAGACGTGAAATCACGATACTTTCCCGAGATCTAGCGACGATGGACGAAGGCGTCCATGGGTCTCGTTTACCATTATCATCATTACCATTATACTTGATTCCATGACGGTGTTACGTGGTTTAATTTGAATACATGAGGCAGGAAGCGGCGAGCAAACCTCGGAGACGTGTGTCGGCATTAGCCACGCATGTTTCTGTATACACTGTCATTATCTTTACTTAAAACGACCCCCGGTCTCTGACTGCTACCATCACCCTGTTGCTGACTCATAATGGCGCGAAATCTGAAACGACCTCCCGCGCGTATCCTTGCAAATGTTCATTGAATCAGCATGGATTTTTTGGACGGAATCTTACTTCGCGAAAATGCGACAATTCTCAAAATTATTTATTAAGAAAGATAGCAAGATGTATTCAATATGCGAGAATTTTTTATCGAATTACACGTCTTTTACAATATTTTATACGCATATGCTTCTTATATCCTACATCATGAATTTTACTATTTTATACATACGTATAGATTGCTTATATCTTATAATAGCGCGAAATCTGAAACGACCTCTCGCGCGTATCCTTGCAAATGTTCATTGAATCAGCATGGATTTTTTGGACGGAATCTCACTTCGCGAAAATGCGACAATTCTCAAAATTATATATTAGGAAAAATAGCAAGATGTATTCAAGGCGAGAATTTTTTATCGAACGTCACGACGTTCTTTAAATATTTTATACGCATATGCTTCTTATATCCTACTACATCATGAATTTTACTATTTTATACATACGTATAGATTGCTTATACCTTATATCAACATAGATTACTTTCCTAAATTAGTTACCGGTTAAAGACAACAATGCAATCATAAGGATAATAAAAATATCCGGCTGATAACAATATGCAAGTCATTAATAGAATGCAAATTATTCGCTGAATATGCGCTTATAATGAAGTCACGTGCATGCAATAGAGTGCAACGTCGTGCGGATAAAATTATACCGCTGCATAAAAAGATTTCCTTAATCCCGTCTAAATAGCGATTCGACGCGATAAGTATGCGCCGATAAATCTTCCGCTCATCTTATTGCATGCAAATCTCACTTGAATTATTTAAATTATATACTAATCGTGCTAATTGCAGAACCGTCTCACGAGACAATGACGCAATTAAAATGCTGTTGATGTGTGGATTCTTCAGGCATCAATTAATTTGCACGTGAGTTTTTACACAATATGTTGTTGCTCACGAATTACCGCGCGTCGAGCAAAGAAAAGTCGGAAAATTTCCGGACGCAGGAAATCGCGTCAAATTAAAAGCGTTCCCAGACACATGTAAGTGGAAATAAAAAAATTTTATTGTATTATCGGGATTTGAATTGTAATTTTATACTTATCCTCTGGATAATGTGATGCGTTTTAATAGTGCATTTTGATGCAGCTATGAAAGCAAATGTGAAATTTCTTTGATTGACATTTTCACGTCAGCTGATCCAATTGACAATACGGTCGTATGCCGAAACGTATTGACGGATATAATAGGCGCAATTTGCATACGAACATATGGCATGCGAACCATACGAAATTTTGAGAGACATGCAGGTCGAAATTTGTGGCAGAATACGGGAACCACAATAAATGGCGAGACAATTTAAGCAAGCAAACGAATGTCGATTTCAACCGGCTTACCGGCATGGACTTTTGTCATTTGCGTTTACAAAAGCACCCCTATGATCGATCCCTTTATATAAATCTTGATTGTAAATGTTCGGAAGTAGCGACCTTTGGTAATCACGATATTTCGAAAGGTAAATCCTGTTCGAGTCGATCGTTTCGTGCACAATGCGAGTTTAGAAAGGACAAGCATTGCGAGCCATTTTCAACATAACAAGTAAATGAAAAGGTATAATAAATAATAAAAAGAAGTATCATTAAGTAAAGAAATATCATTTATACTTGGATTATTTGTGTGTGTAATCTTCCCCCCTCTTTTCCTTTTATATAAATTAATTTCTATTTCCTCAAAGCAGTGTCAGCTTAATTATTCGATTAAGGTAAAAAGTCCTGAGATAAATCAAGCCTTTGTTGTTATATATACGGATAAAAGTTTCGCAAGCGAGAAAAACGATGGATTGACCTTCGAATTTTCGTAAGAGTCGCCAAGAATCCATAATGTGACGTGAGACCGAGTGCTTTCACAATCCTATAGGAATCCGGCAATCGACGTTCCGTCTCGCGCATCGTCCTTACATTCCTTGCCGATGATCCAGAACGATATATATACACATATATGACTTCCCATGGGGTAAAAATCACAGGAGCTGGCGCAATCTGCGCGCGCATTATTCTTGATTCACGCGTCTCTCGGCTTCGGATACCACGCGATACCGTGCAAATCATCAATATAATCGTGAGAAAGATTATTTTCCAATCTCGCGCGTATATATTGAGGTGAGCAACGTCGTTATTTCATTACTTTTGTCGGAATTATCGCGACCAAGGTCGCGCATCGCGTTCCCTTTTGCAGAGCCTTCTCTTACCATGGTTCTAACTACGGTTCACCGCTTCTCGTTAGCGTTTCCAAGACGGACGTTTTGTCCAGCGCGTTTCCTGCAGTCGCGAGAGTTTCGTCGGAGAAATAATTCACTCGTGGAAAAGTCGACAGGATCGCCGGATTATGCATGCTCATCCTTTCAGCTCGTGTTCAAACCATCGTTACGATCTATATTGTCAATCGTGTATGAAACGACGAATTAGCATACCGCCAAATACGGGCTCGATGATGGTGGTGCGCCGACAAATGCAATGAATACAGCGATTTCCATCATTTGTCCGACTCAGCACTAGAGGTGCAAACGCATCTACCGCGATCCTTGGAGCGCGAGCGTATGCGTCACGATCTCGCAACGTTGAGAAATGTTATTAAAATTGATTCGTGAAGCGGGATACGTCCTCGGAATTCAAGACGATAACAAGCCTTATCGTTTGAATATTATCGACTCATTACTTTATTTTTATATAAAACCACTGATCGGATGACTCGAAATAATTAATATCAATACGAAAGAAATACCAGTTTTGTAAATAATTAATTATTATAAGAGAGTGATTAAGTGTTCAATTGTTTAATCGTCTAATCTGCTAAAATCGTAAGCTCCAAATCACGTTGCGTTTCTTATGATCCATCGTTAAATATGTGTGTGTACGATTTCTGTATTCTAAGTCTAAATTTTGAAAGAAATCATTATGCGTTCGACTTCCGGCTGTAAACAATCTGCGAATACACGAGAAGTCTCATAACACGTGTGTGGTATCTCTATGTGTCGGTACATTATCTCGCTATGACGATAGGTTTCATTACGAGCGAGATGCATTTCCTTTTTCGATGCAAGGCGGCAAGACAAGGTCGTCCGTGCACCTCCTGACGCGAGCGAACGCATCCGTCCGGATGAGCGACCGCATCCGTCATCGACGCGAGAGAGATCGTATCGATCGCGCTGTGGAATGAGGTAACGATGCGAGTCGTAATTTGCATGTCGCGCGCAGCAGTACTATGTTGCTGAAACGAAGAGTTATGGCGCGGTGTCGATAAAACTTCCACGCGAGCGAGGCAGAGATTAGCGATGATTACGATCGCATCGAGATGTATGTCGTCGTCGCGTATTCGAATATTCCTTGTGAATGTGTATACGTGTGATATTAATTTTTATTGTGTCTGGATCGCGCACGCGCGACACAGACTGAGTAAACACGGAAAAGCGTTGAAACAAAATATTTTATTATCGGTGTTATACATTTTTAATCCACTTGTATCGCTTTCAATTAAATGGAACATTATCTTATTAATAATCTATTGATTTTCCAATTCATTTTTAATTTAATAAGTACTGTGATAATTATAAATATATCAGAATGTAATGTTATTCATAATTTCTCATCTAATTAAATATATTGGCTCTTTAAAATACGTTAAAAAAATCTAGACTCGTCAAAAATTCATACATAACAAATAGACCTAGGATATCTTTGACAATACCTTGAGATTTCTTCTCTAGGACTAAAAAAAGGTGCGACAAAGTCGGACGCGTGTCACGTCGCAATAGTGATTTGTCGCCTCGTGTACGCGAACAGCTGGCTGTTCCCGCACACGTGCACGCATTGCGTCGCACGCGTGTCGCGTCAGGACCGAAACGCATCCTCGGGAAGGGTTAGAGAAGTGAGATCTACCTGCGCGAGCGGGGGTTTCGCGTATCCTAAAAAAGGAGCGCCGAACGCACGCGAAGGAAGAGGACGGAGGCCGCCACGTGACCCCTGCACGGTCCTCGGCGGAATCCTCCCGGCCCCCAACCTGACCTATCCAAGGTGAGATTTATCCGTCGGCTTTACCTGCTACGAGCAGTATAGGTGCCTTCCTTATACTGCCTCTGCCTATCTACCAGGAATCCCCGCATTGCTATTTCCCATTCCCGCGAGCCCGTCTCCCGGTGTGTCCACCACCCCCCCACGGCTCTCCCACTCGTACAGGTCACGTATCTCAAGCTTTTCCGCGCGACGAGTTCGTGTCTGCCAAAGTAACAGGTGAGATTTTCAGAGCAACGGTTACGTGAAACTTGCTACTATTAAAGACACGGTAAATCCGTCAGATTAAATGATTAATTGGATCCGTCAATTATACCTATACTTTTAATTTAAATAATAATTGCGACACAAGATTCGCTTGGAAGAAACTTAATTAACTTTAATTCAAATGAGATCCGGAAAGATATTAAAAAACCAATTAAACTACAAAGTTGAAGTTCAGATATTAGTGAAATTGGCCATTTCGATCTCTCTCTCCATCACATTTATTATAAACGCAGGTAGCGTAAGGTCTTAAGAACCGACGTTATTTTTCCACGGAGCTTCTCTCAAATGACGGGTCCTCCAGCGAGTCACGTGTCGGCGATCGTCCTCAGAAGGTGCGTCGCAAGTGTATTACGTCCCAACGTAATAATCGAGATTCGGTGCTAGCCCCAAGCGTTTCGGGCAGGTTACGACCGGGGCCTTAATTCGAGGCCGCGCAAGGTATAATCGGAAACCCGGCGGACACAATGCAAATAAGGAGGCATTATACCGTGCTGCCGGTGACGCAACGCAAGTGGTTTGGCTGCTTCCGGCTTCGCCGAGGAATAGCGGGTTTTTCATTAAAATCGTATCATGACGTATTTAACGTATGACTGTATGTCGAGACTCCTCCAGACAGTCTTAATGAGAGAACGGCGATTTTATACACCGAATTTAAATTGGAGAGAACATGTTCTAACTTTAATTACACGACAGGCATAGAGAAATAGACCGCGAACGGTATGTTTGTGTGTGTTTGCACGTGGTTTTACTTTGCAATTATGTAGAATCGATTGCCGCGTAGCTTGCCATCCGCGCTTTATTGCTGTGTATGCATAGATTAATTAAAACCCGCTGCGTATAAATTCTCGGGATATCTATTGCGACAGAAGTTCATCGCTAAGCGACGCGAATATTCGATACGATCAGTCATATCCGCCGTTACTTCATGTTTCCTAGGATTCCGGTTTGCGACTAAACAATGTGATACAGGATACAGTTCTGTAATTATTTATAAATTCACATCGGTGGACTATTTAATATGCCGCAAGATTTTATATACATCCTTAACGACATCCTTAAGGAATCCAAAAATATCATGTGAGATTTTAAATTTCTATTTAAAAAGGCACATCAAAATCATTACCGATCTCTCGATTTATAAATAAAAAGTTATCACTTAAACGTTATTACTCCTATTTGTATAAATGTATACTATTATATTAAATTATTCTAATTTTTAAAGAGGCTGATAGAAGTAAAATAGGATGATGGAGCCTCAAGTTTATATCTTTATTGGGGAAAAAAAATTAATTCTGTTTTTAATAATATACACGCTACTTTTTCACCGATCGCGTCATCCGTTGAACAAATCCCATTTGATAGCACGTCTTTATGTATTCATAGTCATTGTGCGTATATTAGCCGTGCGATGTAACACGCTTCCGGCCGCTTCTTTAGCGCGCCGGCTTTTTATCTTCGAGCCAAGCCTTCGTTTCTCGAGTGACGCGAGCGAAAGATCGCTGATCGATAAAAGCTGTTTTACTCGCACAACTCGGGCCGGGCCGGGCCGTATATACAAAAAGATAAACATATTATTCGGTCGCACGATTAATCCGGCGCGAGTCAATAAATGCGATCTTATCCGAATCTACCGAGGATGAAACGCATCACCGACGTACCAGCTACATTCATATGCATTTTTTATCGATGTGCACATGATGTATACAGCTAATCATAAATTTAATGATGCACCTTCATAAAGTTGAAATGACGGTATTACGTTGCGTAGAGCTTAATATATTATTTATAATAAAATAATTAATTAGTATCTCATTAGTCTCGCAAAATTAATTATTGCCGAGGATTAATTAATAGTATCAAATTACGTAACTATCATAGATATATGTTTCAATATTAAGATTAATTTTGTAACGATATTTAAATTTGCATAGGAAATTTTAATTGCTGCTAATGTCAAAATAATACTTGTAGCGGATCAATAGAATCGAAGAGTAAGTTTACGGAGCCAATTTTCGAAATCCCTCTTATTATTCACGTATTATTCCGGAAACTTCTGTTCTAAATTTTTACAAAGCATGATCTCGGGAGATAAGGAAGCGTAAGCAACGAAAAATAAGAGGCTCTCAGGCGCATCGGGAAGAAAATGGCTACTTAAATAGCGAGATCCTTCGGGGGGCTCGGGTCTCTCGTTCCAGACGAGAATGGACTTCGCGGAATTTCCATCGACACATTCGAAGCTCGAAGATCACTCAAGTGAGAAACGCGAGAGGGATCGCGGCGTGTACCCCACGTGAGTGGCCTCACGAATCGGAAGGCCGTCTAATTTTCCGCACGCGAGTGATCCGACGGTGCTCTCGAGCGCGCTCGGACGGATCACAGAAAACGCTAATGAAGGAAGGAACTCGGACGGCTCCTGGCGATGGTTAATGGAAGCGATCATGATGAAAAAGATGATCCCAATAAGGATGATTCTAACGTTGGGGGCTCTACATCAAAGGGATCTCGCGTGTGTACTTTCAGTTAAATTAAACACAAATAAGCGGAAACGCGCGCGAATGGTTAATTCCGTAAGGATATTCCCCTTAAAACGTCTTAAATTACTTAATAATAATGCATGATTATTTAAAATATACATTATTAATACTAACGGAATAAGAGAAGCGAGTTTTATTAATTTTGCATCGCGATAGATAATTAAAAACGATTTTAATTTATTTCGCTTCAATATTCATGTCTTGTTAATAATTATTTTAATTGTAGAAATTTCATCTAATAAAATCTAATTTTTTCTGGTTTACACAAGTATATATTTAAATAAATAAATATATATATATATATATATTTAAATATAAATATGAATATAAATTAATATAAATTATATATAAATATACATAAATATTTATTTAAATATATAGAGAATATTTTTAATTGATTTTCTCATGTGCAAATATTTGAGAAGATAGTCGAATTAATTTAAAGTAGTTTTTCGATCATAAATCAATAAGCGGAAAAAAGCGTGCAAAGAATAAAAAAATCAATGTAGAACCGGCGTTCGAGAAAACTATCATTATCGTACAGTCGCGTATCTTTGAAAGCGTGATTTTCGCCGCGGCTCGACTCATCGACGCGTGATAAAGATTGCGTAGGTATAGAATCTAATTATGCCGATAAACATTGTTGCGCGCCGATCCACCTGCTCGTAAATAATATAGAATCAAACATCGTATCAGGTTACATCGTAATACACCCGGGCTCGAGCACGGAACAGGTCCTTGGGCCCTGGTGAAACGGGTACCTGGAATTGCCCGTACTTTGTGCCTTATGCGCATTTTCACCAAGGACGGGGCGCGGAATCATCACCGTTGATTATGAATACCGTCAAAAATGGAAGTAGATATGATCAAGATAATTTATAAACCGTGAAACATTAAATGTTAATTTTCCAAAATACACAGTTCTTCCTCCTGCGTCAGATATAAACTCTAATATTTTTCAAGACAGTTCTTTTAACAACTTTCCTTGATTTCCTTGAATAATTTTTAAGTATAATTGTTGATATCTTACGATGCAACGATCACTCGCGAGATGAGTATTTTGTTGACGATGGGCGATGATAAAAATATATCGAAAGCGTGATTTTTGCGTCACGATTCCAGCGCACGCCGAAAATAACCATGCAATCACGCGAGTCTACGTGGAATATTTATTCAAACAAATATTAGAGCCGCGACGTGTTATCGACAGATACGATAACACTTTTTCCTTCCCGTTCGCATATGCAGCGCACGCGTATTTACACTTTTATTTATTTTTTCCTTTTTATAATATATTAGCAACTATGTGTGTAGAAGGAAAATTTATCATGCGGATAATCCTCGATAACAGGTGCTCGAATATAAGAAATACATCGACGTCGCGTAATTGCTATAGATTAATAGCATCGAATCAACTAGGACGATATCGCATTTTTATCAATAGTATCAAATGACAATTTTTCTGCCTATTTCTCAGATCTAATGCTTATCGCAGCTGATCAACGTACATTAACAACAGTCATCTACGTTATTAATTTTCGATTTATCGCGACGCATATCGCAATTAATAGAGACAGTTTGCGTAAAAATTATATTACATTCTATTGACGGATCTGAACCGATTCATCTTAATCAATATTTTTCTCTCTCTTTTATCACCGTGATTATCTGTTCTAATAAATATTTCCTAATAATTTTATTGGAACACGAGTGATAATATATTATAATGATAATATATTATTATTACATTGATATATTATAATATATTATAATATATTATAATATATCAATGTAATAATAATATAAACGAGAATCGCATAGTACCCATATTTCTCGACTAAATCCTTCGACATTCTTTCTTCAGTCAATTCTTAAATTATGAAACATAACATTCGTCTCTATTAATGATCTGTATATTGCCCGATTGACGAGTAGAGAAAAACAAACGATCAACGCAGTGAATTGTAAGTCTATCAGAAACCAATAATTCTTAATCGAAAGTCTATCAAAAACGCACGCGCATTGCGGCTATTAATAAGCTCGTTCTTTTTGCACTTAATTAATAGCGTTCAAAGATATGGAACGCATTCAAAGTATATGTCATGAGCGGATAATTGACGCGTGCGATGTCGATCGAAATTACACGATCGATGTGTCTTGGCATGAAAATTACCGCCAAAGCGATCGACGATGAGTCAGCTGATCCGTTAATGCGCGCGTGATATCGATCCTCAAGCTCAACCTTAACGGAGATAGCACTCGGACTAATTTTACAAATACGCGAATGCGCATTGACATGATAGCGGATCGATTAGTCATCGTCATCAACGTGAGAAAGAGTCATAATATATCTTCGTACATGTAATCTACAATAATCTCTGATATTTTATAAATAAAATTATTATTTTGCATGCATAATCTACAATATATAATCTCATATTCAATATATCTAGTATTAATATCTATAATTATTGTCTTTTATTTTTGAAATGACAATAAATAATATTGAATGTCTCATGTAAATGTATCATAATTAAAATTATATACGGAAATATTGAAAAGAGAGAGGACGATTTAGCTTTATGCGCGAAATACAAGAGAATGCCGGTTTTCTTTCTTTTAAAATAAATTTATCCCGTGAACGTAAATTCATCTCAAACTCACAATTGGTACGCGTTTTGCGCACAGAAAGGCACGAGATGCATGAATGCAAAATCCGGCCGTTTCAGATAAATCAGTTTTCTCGCGATTGGGGGTCGCACGATCCGTACAATGCCTTGATACACAATGCATCCACGGAAAGTAACAATGCAGTGCGGGGGCGTCGAGAACAGGGGACGGAGGGGAGAAGAGAGGGAAGAGACAGACTGCACTGACAGCTGACGAACGTACGTTTTCCACAAAACGCTTGATTTCTGCTCTCGTTGCTTCTAGTCTTATATATATGCGTTTTCTATATAATCGGATAAATTTCTAATTATTTCTATATTTATTTCTATATAATCGGATAAATTTCTAATTATTTAAAATGAATCAATGCTGATAATGGAAAACTGTTCAGCTGTGGCGCAATATTTTCCATTAATTGAATAAAACGAGATAAAGGCAGATATTTACTTATATTCGTCACCGTATCTACATACATGCCGTGCATACTGCTTTTAATAACGAAATGACTGTCCGAGATAAATGATAATAAGATCTAATCTGTGTGTATTCGATTAAATTAAAATACCGTCAATCGGGTTCATATTTAGTTCAAATTTAACAATTACGCTGTAAAATTTTCGAATTTAATGTTAATTGCAAAGCGATTAATTATGTCTAGACAGACATTTTATAAATTCGATATTAATAAACACTTAATTAAACAATTCTCTTCTCTCTTTTCTTATTCTCCCTTCGTAATAATATATTAATTATATGACTAGATATATTTTATATTTTAATGAATTGTGTATGATTCGATCAACACTCACCCGAAGCTCCCCGCAGAGGTCCCGAAGGGCTGCCACCGGTTGAGACACCCTCGTCTTCACTGCTACTGGTGCTAGCTTCACTGGGACTGTAGCTTCGCCTGCTAACGTCTCCCCTGGTAACCTTCTGGCTGCTTACCGTGCCGTTGTTGTTGTCGTGCGTCCTACCCTGATGTCTTTCGTGCATAGTCCTCACGCGCGAATGCAGCCTCTGCTGCTGTAGGGATCCAACGGAGAAATCGAGCGGCTGATCAATCTCCGATTGCACTTGCTGATGCCTCTGCATCGGGCCACACACCGATCCGGCCACCAGACTCGGCGATTGGGAGACCTGGGCGATCGACGGTTGTTGCTGTTGTTGTTCTTGGTGAACGCTAGCCGGCGAACTCCACCATTGATGCCCGCCTTGAATCGATCTCCATGCTTCTATGGTATTATTGTTCGTGGGACTTGTTTGCTTCTGCTTCTGTATCAACTGCTGTTGGGACTGTTGCTGTTGCTGCTGCTGGGCCATAGCGACCTCGACCAGGTTGTTATTCTCCAGCAGATGCATACTGGGGGTCTGCGTCATCGAGGCCGGCAGAACGAAGGGAGAGATTCCCACCGACGGCGGGCTAGCCTCCTGATGCTGCCTGTGAGTGGAATGATGCTGCTGATGGTGCTGCGTTTGACGATGATGTTGCTGTTGCTGCGGAGAACTGGTAGGTACAACCATCGGAGGCGGAACTTGCCGGACGGTCCGCGTGGCCTCCGCGACCCACCGGCGCACCGCCTCGCTGTCAAGACCCGCCAGCCCTGCGGACTTTGGCTTCGACTGGCCTCCGGGCGATGATAGACCCTTGTCGGGTATCAAGCCGGGTAGCGCGAGGACCCCGGTGCCCGCCACCGCGACCCTGGGTCCCGAAACGCCCCCGTAAGCAGCCAACGCCGCGAGATCCAACGTGGTGACCTGCTGGGCTTCGTTTGTTGACGAAGGATCGCACCGTTCCACGCAACGGAAGATCGTATGCCGACAACTCAATAGACCGCGTTGATTATCATCGCTCGTGGAATGCTTCGAGATATACTCGGGGGGGATGCTATATCGGGCTCCTGATAATTCGAACACGAGAAGCACACTCGATGATATTTATTATGTCCACATGATTGTCCCACGAAAGTCTCTAGTCAATGTCTTGGATTTCTCGATGACACATAACGCACTGCACTCGAGTTGCCGAGTTTCACAATCGTACACAATCGTATGGTGGTACGCGTATTCCAGTTTTCAATTATTCAATACACGACTTGTCCACCTCTGCGTAAAACACCTGATCGTTGTTATTTGCGTAATCTTCACTTTTATCACAAACGCATCATTAAACTCGGTCTCTTGTTCTTACCAGCGTCTTCGATGATCAATCATCAGCCACGATGCACACGAAACACCGGCGCTGTAGTCAACACTGTCAATCGTTCCGATGCCTTTGCACGACGACGTGCACTCGCTACAAACACTCGTACAAGTCTCTACGCCAGTGTCATTCGCAACTGTCATCGAGACGCCAGAAATAAGAATCCTCGCGGCTGGAATCATCAACGAACACTATCTCGATACCATCAACTCGCGATTCCGAGTCACTGCACCTATTCACCACCTCGTATCGTCTTCTTCTTGACGGCTAGTCGCCTCGTGTACGATCAGCGTCCACGCAGCACGGAATAACAGCATCGATATGGAAATAACACGATAGCCACTTGCGATCGCTGTCAACGAACGAGGTGGATCGATCTGTCCGACGTTGATCTGTTACTCGCGCGGCGTGGCACACTCGAGAGATTATACGACGCGCTACGACGGCTCTGATAGTTACGGCGGCGACGGCGGCGGTCAGATGCTGTCGCGTGCATGTGTGCAGCTACACTAGAGGACTCACGTACGCCCGCCTAGCCGCCTACCGGCCACGGCGAGCGCGGTCGCGTCCACGGATCGGTGTAAACCGAGGTGGGGGAGTCGTTAGGTCTCCGGGAAGGAAGAGGAAAGGCCGCGCGGGAGCGAGACAAGGAGGAAGCATCGTCGGATCCACAGCGGAGCGGCGTAAACGGGACAAGGAGAGCCGCGCGTGATGCCAGAAGCTTGGCGGTATAGGCACCGACACACAGCCTGCACGATTGTCGCAAGTGGGGAGCAGTCGACGCGTCGGTGGGGAACGACGCCTCCAATCGCAGGGAAACGCGGCTCCGCCCGGCGAGGCAAAGGCGAGTTCTCCGGTCGCCGGAACTCGCGCGAGCGAGAGCGCGCCTTTTTCATCTCGCGTGCATCTCGGCCGGCTGCTGTCGGCGAAGTCAAAGAGAGAAGGAGAGCGAGAGCGGGCGAAGGAATTTGCATATGCAACGCTCGCCTCCAATCGTCGCGCTACCTGCCCCACTCTGCACAATTGACGACGATTAGACCTTGATACTTGAGGACTCGTTCCGTGACCGATGCTTAAGAATTAAACTTGGCTCGATTCCGCGGCCGTCCAATCCGCTGCGAGTTGCGCCGGACCGGTTCGATTCTCATGCTACTCCTCGTACGTTTTCTTTCATGTGGATGTGATGAATGTCAGCGGATTGTCAAGGAGCCTCATCATCGTCCTGAAAACAGAAATCGATAAGAGTTGCGTATGAGATGCGTTGAACAGTCGGGCGGAAAAAATGCATGAAATCGTGTTGTCCTTTAAACATGAAATGTGACATTTGAAAAAGCACGTGGACGCACACGTCGTACAACTAGCAGATGATGTAAGATAGCGCGGTTAGCGCGGACATAAGGAAGAGCTGGAAATGAAATTAGTTAGAGGAACGGCCGCAAGATTCTTTCACGCTGGACCACCCACGCAAATCCTTATTACAGCCACAATCGACTACCGAAATTAGTCGGAAATCGTAGGGCATTTTGCATACTTCTACTTATAAATTATAAAGAAATATATTTTAGAATATTTATGAATATCTCAGAGAGAGAATATATATTTCTAGATCGTATATTTATGTACTTCTAAATTAATTTATTAATTTTTACTCGTTCTACTATAAATAAACAGATAAAATTAATCTCGTAGAATTTTATATATATAGGTATGTATTATTTTGCACATTCTTAAAATTTATTTTAGAATATTTGAATATCTTAAAAAGAGAGAGAGAATATATATTTCTAAATTATATATTTATATACTTCAAAACAATTTATTAATTTTTATTCGTTCTACTATAAATAAACAGATAAAATTAATTTCATAGAATTTTATGTATCTAGATATATATTATTTTGCACATTCTTAAAATTTATTTTAGAATATTTGAATATCTCAGAAAGAGAAAGAGAGAATATATATTTCTAAATCATATATTTATATACTTCAAAACAATTTATTAATTTTTATTCGTTCTACTATAAATAAACAGATCAAATTAATTTCGTAGAATTTTATATATCTAGGTATATATTATTTTGCACATTTTTTAAATTTAAAACGAAAAATATCAATCATAACTTTCTTAATCTTTCAATATTTGGAAAGATTAAAAATGTATGTCAATTCGTTCATCATGAGATCATGATAAATGCATTGAGATTTCTTCTCTAGAGATCTCTAGGATTGATATACTTGGGGATTGAGAGCTTGTGTTACGGTTCGATGAGATATGGCAGCAGGTGGGTACAGTTACAGGTTGAGATCGTTCGAGAGGGCGATCTGCCAAACAATGTGATTATTGTGCTGACCTATGTTCCTGTTAGTAGAAATACAAGACGTTATACTCAATTAACGTATTACAAGCGGTATGTTGTAATACAAAGTATTTACTGTTACTTTTCTTATTAGAAAGTTTAAAAACAAATAAAGCTATCTGTGACAGCGCCTAATCAGATATAATTTATTATTCTATTATTTATTTTCAAAGAAATCAATGTAATAATATTCTCTCTCTCTCTCTTTCTCCTTCTCTCTTAAAAAATATATAATTACACCGTGTGTATACCTGACACGATGTTAATGAAATATTAATGACATATTAATTGCATATTAATGCAAATTACTTTTAGATTATTTATATTGGAAATAATACGTTGTATTTTTTATGTACGGTTGTGAGCGCATTTAATGTTCATGTCTACTGTATATTTTGTCTACTGTATAAATTGGTAGATATGTCTACTGTATATTTTGTCTACTGTATAAATTAGTAGAATATTAATTTCAATCGATTCAGGACAACTTTCCAGTTGCTTAAAATACCGATAGCAACGTTATGGATGCGATATAAAAATGTATCGTGAAAATATCGACGAGGGTGGTCGAACGTCCATAAACCCTCCTATCGGCCGCCATGCCTCCGACCCGTGCACCTCTCACCTATCATATTTCCATACAAATCCATCCAGCCTCACCACTCCCAAGATTTGAATTCAGCATGCGCAGTGTCGGTGCAAAAAAATAAGACGCTTTAAACTAGCCCTTTTATTGGTCGCGAGAACCGTAGCGCTCTCCCCACTCGTGCCTATCCCCCTTCGCGTTGCACACACATAGGCGTCAGAGTGCCTTTCTTCTTTTTCTTATCGCGCTATCATATTTCCATACAGCCGACGTCCACTACCCACGACCACCAACGCTATCACCACCACTACCAACACCGTCCTCCGCCACCACCATCGTCGCCTCTTCGCTTCTACCCCTACTTTTCCACTCGATACCTAGCTCGCCCAGATTTGAATCCGGCATGCGCAGTCCCGTGCGCAAAAAGGGCGCTTTAAAGAGGTTCTTATTGGCCATGGGAACGCTATCCCCCACTCTTTATCGCGTGTACCGCGTACCTCACATCACAAACGCAACCTTCCTCTTATCGTGCCATCCTTTCCCCCTCGGCCCTCCCTTACACCCCCTCAAGGTTTCGTCTTCCTCGTGCTTGTTCTCTCTCGCCGACTTTCTCGTTCCTTCGTCCTGGTCCCCACTAACATTTCCTTCGTCCTTCGCCTCGCATGCCAGACCGGATACATAGGAAGGGGCAACCCCTACCTCGGTTTCGCCACCCTCGCGCCTGTGGTGCGACGAGGATGGAGATGATATGGGAACGAGGACGAGAATAGCGAGGGAAAGAAAAGAGAAGGAAGCGGAGAGGAAAGAGCGAGCCGGTATTGATTTTAATGACCCCTACCGACACGAAGTCACGAGAGAGGCGCGAATAATATGTACGCGCTCTGATTGTAATAGCCAGCTATATTATAAATGCGCGCAAAAAAGACAGCCCTTCGATAGGAGGATTTATAGATACGTAATATCTCAAAATGTTTTCGAATTATAATCGATGTTTGGCGCAAAGTGCACAAAGAGAAATTATGTGTTCTCACGATATTCTTCTCTTTTAGCCGACGTAATCGAGCAAGCTCGCGAGAACCGCTTCAAGGGAGAGAGAAAGGAGAAGAAAAAGGAGAATCATCCTCGAGAAATGTCTGTAACGTCGCAACAATGTCGCGTCGACATACCTATCTCGCGATGTCGATAGTCTTTCATCGTTAATATGAATTATTAAAGCATTGTGACAAGAAGGAGAAGGAGAGAAAAGTAGAAACATGCGGTCCAGAACGGTAAGATCGCTTCCTGGGTGGAGTTTCGTCTAGCGATGAAGGGTGAAAATACACTTGCCGTGTAAAATCAAAAGGATCAAGTGGCGCTACCGAAGGGTCGCATTTAAATGCCACAGACGGGCCCTTAATCTGAATAAAGTGACGAGAACCCTTTCCCCTCGCTATACGAGAACCCTCTTTTTTATTCATCGCGTGCAAGTATTTGCATGACTACCGATGGCAGGTGCCGTGTTTCCCCTTCTCCATATTCAATAGAAGAGCGAGACTATATGGAAATAGATAGGTACCTGTTTGGTAATGTGCATTTCGAGGAAGGGTTGATCTTCGCCGCTGATTCGTCACCGGCACAGGTGAGCGCGCGATCTACCTGATCATTCACAGGTGATATTTTAGAATAAATAGTACTAGTCTCAACGGATTTCTTACAGATTATTAGATTTTTCAAAATTAATTATATAATACGAAATATGCTTTATAATCGAAGTGTGTGTATTTATAAAACATTAAAAAATATTTTAATATGGATATCAATATATTTTTTAATAATTACTTCGCGCGTATATGTGCATATATTGCTTCATTATTTTACAGGTAGAAATTTTTATTTTATTTGTGTTATTCAAAAAGTGTTAATAATATCTTAAAGTAAATAATCTTTTTTTTTATTAAATTTATAAATTACTACTTCTCTCGATAAAATTATAATTGATAATCTTTTTACATAATAAGTTTTATATAAAATTATGTTAAATACAAAAATTGAATCTTTGTATTTAATAAATTAACTTGCACGTACACATATATTTATATGAATATACGGATTATATTTTATAATATAAAATTTCAAGCTTTTATTATAATTTTATGCATACAATATTATTTAATCACATTCAAAATATTCGATACATGTCTATAACATGATATATTTTGAACTTATGACTTTTAGAACTGCCCCCAATGATCTACTTGGTATATGTGTAAATCTTTTGCAATCTGTTATTAGATTATCTGCGATGATTGCTATTTTAAACAACTGCAAAAGCTGCTGAAATCTATTAGATTCATCTATTTTTGCGCATTGCGCATTACATTCTTCAACAAGAGAATATTATATATATATATATATATATATATATATATATATATATATTTGCTAAAGATATTATTGTAGCACAATCTGTAGATCAAAGAATATTTGTTTATTTCGGATATAAGTACTCTAAACGCAATTCATTCAAGAGCGTAAAACGAACGACAACACATCTCCCGGTTGAAATGCATCACTCTGTTTATGTTGTTACAGCGATTTCGACTCTTAAAAATCTCGAAAAAAAGAAAACACAACCGACATCCATCTATCTAAAACACGCCGCGCGAGAGACCCTTCTAACTTCCTGTGAGTTTCCTTAAATTCTTCGGCAAGGGTCCACCCTCCAGTAGCAATAAAGACGAGCTATTACAACCAAAATTAGAGGGTTTGATCCCAATCGAGTGTTCGCACACGAGAAAACGGAAAAAAATTCCTTTTTTATCCAGCAACATTTTAAACACCCCTTAGCGCACAACGAGAGCTTTTGAAAGACCAGGTGTGCCAAGCAAATTTTTTTACTGATTTACGGTATATAGACGCATCTATACAATAAACACGTCACATATCAAGCCTTTCGCAATACAAGATTCTGTCCCGCGAAATTAAATCTATAATGTGTCTAATACATAAAAAGAAAACTACTTAGCATTGTGCCCTGTCACGAGCACCATCTCAAATTCAATGAATTCTCTCCATTTTTCGACGAGCTAATTTTATTTTGTGTGGCGCGTACTTTTTAAATTCTTCACGTACTCATGAAAACTCAGAACGAACTCTGGTGTGATTGTTCTCGGCACTTCTCGCATGGAGAAGTTTCTGAGAGCTGGGCCGAACTTCACCGGTTTGCTATTTTCGTCGAATCAAAGGTATCGTTTTTTATCATTCTGTTTTCCTTTGCTCACTGATGGATACGAGAATTTAGAAACATGAAATTTTGAAAGTCGGCGAAATTTAGAAAAAAAATGTGTTAACTAATGGAATAATTTTATTATTTATCAATTGATATTCTTATATCTATCTTATTTATGCAGTATTTATTATACAATTATTTATTATTATTATTGTGCACGCTCTTTTTTATTAATTATCTTTATATCTTTATAACTCTTGGAAAATTAATAACAATATGTTGGCAATATTTGATTCTTTTTTTAATACAAATTTTATAATAGATACACAATAAATAATTGTGCGTTCATATGTTACTGTGTACATGTATCTTCGTAGTTCACATATATTTTAATATAAATGTCACATTTTTAGCTTTACGGGTCCTTTTAAAAGAAATTTGTACTTTGCACAATAGAATGAATAGAAATGACTTTCACTTTTTTCGATGTTTTTTTAAACCTGACAAAGTTATTACTTCCTTTCAATAGTAAATTTACGTAAAACCTTGTACCTTTTAGTATCACATTTGTCGTCGTATCATAAAAAGTATAATAAATAAAACACAATTAAATTCTCATATTTACTAGATTTCTCATAGAAACAAAAAGAAAACAAAAATTAAGAAAACTTGACAATTACATCTAATAATATCAATAAATTCCACAATTAATCTTCCATATATTGATTAATTGTAATTGATTGCACGATTTTAAAGATACTTGTAATAATCTGAGAAAAAAATTATAATCTAAAGATACTTGTAATAATCTGAGAAAAAAATTATAATCTAAAATTGTTGTGGGTTATTATAATAAATACCTTATATAAGCACACATATAATTAGGGTTTATTAAGTATCACTAAATTATGCATAACGAAATCTGTTTGCTTGTTTCACGTGTTCACAATTCTTTTTAATTATCTTAAGACTTATTTTCCAAAAGGATCTCTCCAAGAGCGAAGAAATAAGAAATTTTGAGCTGATGATTTTGCAGAGTCACCAGTCATTCTTAAGCGGGAAACATTCGTTCCCGCACGCGGGGAAAAGTTTATGGGTGAGGAACGATTAATCTGTACGGCGCCACGAGCGTGAAATCGGAAACGCCGCGGCCTGGATGTATCAGGTACGTGTTTTCAACCCGCGGGAAATATAATGAGATCTCGCTTTCGAAACGCTGGTATACATGTGAATAGGGATCAAAGGGAGCCGCGACCCGTGGCCGACTCGTCTCTCCTAGATCGCCTCTCGCAATTTTAATAAAGACTCTCTTTCGGACACCTGCGATTTCTCTATTTTCCAGATAATTCATTTCTCGTTTCTACGAAACACATGGTCGTTCTTTCCGTATGCCGGAAAATACGTCAGAATGTTCCGCATTTAATGTACAACACGATTTATATGGATTTTATATGGAGGAACGTTAAAAGCGATCGTTCCGTCAATTACAAGGAAATGAGGCTTCTTTTATTTACCTTTTTTCTTTTATCTTGGTTTGATCCCGAGAGAGATGTGAAAGATTTTTTCTAAAATTTGGAACAAGTTCGAAAAATGAAATTAGGTGGATATTTTCTATTAGTAAAAAGATTATTTATTAATATTTTTTTCAGCCTCACGTATCGTTATAAGAGGATGAAACTAATAACTCCTGTTCAATTTTTTATTAGAACTTTTTAATGTTTATATGAAAAATGCCCCTTAATTTTCGACAAAGAATTATCTCCTAAAATTTTTCGCACTTATTAAAAAACACTCTGTATATGTATAAAAATTCATATATAACAGAGAGAAATATATGTAACAATTTATATATTTCTCTTTTCACAAAATCTATTAAATTATCTTATTAAATATTAAATATTAATATTAAATTATATATATATATATATATATATATATATATATATATATAAATCAATAAATCAATAAACTCACAGATCTATACAATGTAAATCGATAAATTTTGCACGTATGTTTTTACGCAAACATCGAGATAAAAATATAGATCAAAATGGCAAATTTTGATTGATTCGAAGAATAACGATTTGAATATTTATCTGCGTTCTACCAGGCATCTCGACGTAAAGCGTACGATTCATCGTTCGCCGCCAAACTGATTCAGAGAGCGACGGATTATCCTCGGCTTTGCGGAAGTTTCGCATTAAAGGAAACGGAACTCTCAATTCTCGACGCGGCCGGTCGTGCAACTCGCGCGATACCGAGAGCGCGTGACGACGACACGAAGACTTTATGGCGAAGAAACGAGCGCGGCAAGAGAGAAAGAGAAAGAGAGAGAGAGAACGAGAGCGATGATAATTTTCTCGGCGTATATTACGCGCGTGCCATTACAAAATGAGCGGGTTCTTCTCGCGCGATAATTAATGGATCAAGGCCTCGGGACGAATTCGGATGAACGCGACGTATAAATGTGGCTGCATCCTTCCTCGTGTATTTTCTCTCTCGGTATTTTTTTATATTATCGCGCAAATGGACCGAAAGAACAATGACGTGGTCGTCGTCGCCGGCACGAAAGCTTCGACACGCTCGTTTAACACCGCGCGCTGCGCGAAAAATCGTAATAATAAGAAGGATGCCGCCATGCGCACAGAAGTTGCAACGTGAGCTCTAAACGCGGCACGCGATGATCTATTTACCATTTTATGATTACAGAAATTATCGCACTCTCGGAATATATATGTGCTTCTCGCGGGACGCGGAAACAAGATGGCTCTAAGTCGACTTGCAAATTTGTAATTAACTCTTCCCAAAATAAACACGACATTGAATTTTGGCCGGAAATCACACAGAAATCTCGTATGTTTAATTTAAAATAGCAAAGTTATATAAATAGATGTATCCCATATATGACCTGTATTCTCTGAAAAATAAAATTAATAAATTGATTTCATTCCATATTCTTCACTCGTAATCATTTAAATACAAAAAGATACTAATAATTTAACTAATTTACATTAATATAAATTGCGCACAATTATAATTAATAAATCGGTTTTTATATTTTTTACTTGTAATTGAAACGCATTAAAAAGATAATACCGGATAATAATTCACTCAATATAAATTGCGGCTAAAATTAATTAATAAACTTGTATTTTACGAAGTTTTCATCGCACTTCAATATACGCTTCTAGAATTTATGTAATTTTCAGCGACGCGTAATACCGCTTTCTCGGATATATCTCGTTATCGCTGTAGCTGTTCTATCCGGCGTTCAAAACAAGTTCCATCCCGAGGACTGTATAATGAGCAGGGGCGCATTCTTGACATTCGTGATGTTTCGCGAGCGCGAGCGCGAAGTGACCTCTGCCTCGGTCTTCCCCGGTCTCGCGATTTGCCAATTGTCCAACGTCCCTTCCCTCCCTCCCTTCAATTCTCCCGCGACCCCCCGTCCGCGCGTGCGGCCCTTTTATCTGTCGGAATATTCACCGGATTAAGGTAATTGTGCACGCGCGCGCGAGCAACTAGTGCGTGGGTGCAACCGCGCGTTTTACGCTCGGCGCGCGCGTAAAGGCGTGAGAGCGATCGGAGGCGACACGCCGAGAGCACTGTTCTTACATAATCTCTCAATTTTGCCCTGATGAACCGAGGAGCGCGCGAATGCGCTATACGTTATTAACCGCTACTTCGCACTGCGTTGTGTCGCGATAAAAAAAAAAAAGAGAACGAAATACACGATCGAAGATCGCGAATGCATTATTGACACGCAAAAAAATTTAATCCGTCACGACACGAGACAGATCCAGTTGCGCAAACAATAACTTTGAGGATATATATCAATCGCAAAATGAAATTAATATTCACACATTTTGAAAGAATTATGAATTATATCGTATTTAATAATTATTTTCATGTGAATTGAACGAAAAAAGAAATATTTAATATTTACTTATATATTTTATATTTAATATTAAAAAAAAATAAAAATAAAATATTTGACAACATATCGCGCGCACAGAAGCAAATCAGAAACAATGTAGCTGATAGAGGGAATACCGGTATTTAACGATGGGATATACTGTTTCGTTGAGATAATAGAGCCGAAGCGGTAGCAACAGTGACGACCTAAGAGGTCGAGGTCTAAGCCGGCGGTGTTGAGTTTCACAGCGATATCAAGCGTAATATAGCACGCGCCTCAATTCAATCCAGCTGCCAGCCACTGTCATAGTTAACGAGTTACATTTTAATGGCCGGAAGGATTAATTTCTATGTCGAAGCGCGTTCCGCGATCGTTATCGAGATTCAGGTGCTGGCGAAGAATATTAAGCGCGAGTCGAAAAAATGCCTTCTCGTTGAGAAATTTATTCAGAAATACGAAATATTATTCTCCGCGATATCAATCATAAAATAATGGATAATAAATTATCTTGATTTAACACTTGTAGGAAATAACCGGAGAATGAAGTTCTCTCTGCTGCTTAAATAAGAAAGTAAAATATTCGGGAAAAATAAAGAATATAAAATAATTTTATAGAAATTATCGCGTTTATCAACGTTATAAGATTTAAAAAAGAATATCAAATATGTAAATAATAATGACATATAAGATACCCTTTTGTACAAGTAAAAACGTTATAACCATGTATTATTTCGACGGATACGCGTCTCACAATCGACAACAAAGTGATGTTAATTAATCGAGGCGTTATTGAAGCAACCCCTTGCCCCTCACCGATCATGTTAACGAGATTCGTGGAAAAAAATGGTAAGTGACGTTGGAGGAACTGCACACAGTCGCGTGCTTATGCGACTTGTTTGTAAGAGGAGAGGAAAGACTTTGTAATTGTGCGCGCGAGAATTCCGCGATAATGCTAGGCAGTAACGGATTCGCTAAGAAATAAGCGCGCAAGGAGGATATTTAAAGCACCAAGAAATCGCTAAAAAAAGATTCATAAATTGCCTCGTTTATTTAACTGCTAATTTTTTAAGAGTTTCCAACTATTGTATTGTAATTTTTTTTGTAATTATTGTTAATTATATATCACGACAGCTTGTGTACTTTAATTTGTTTGGAGATTACAAGAATTCCTAAAAGCACCCTTTCGCTAGGGGTCCTCGATGCCCTAAATCCATCACTGACAGATCGCGGTCGGCGAAGGAATCATACGCACAGTGTTACGCAGTTGCGTGGCATGAGGGTATACGCACCACGGCGTGCGGTAAACATCAAAGAGGAGTCGTCCAGTTGAGCCACTTAACTCGAGTTTCCACATTAGCGAGGCAAAAGCGCGGCCGGTGAGGAGGAGGAGGGGGAGGACCACGCATCTTCGCGGAGGACGTTCAACGCGCGAAAGAGACTCGCTCTTTCTCTTTCTGTTTCTCTCTCTCTCTCTTCCTCTGCTTGATAATATAACGCGATCGATGTTTGCCGAGCGTTATAAAGGGACAGATTTCTTATGAATTTCGTTTTACGAGCTCGCAACACGTAGATACGAGACGCGTAGGTGAAATTATCGTTTTCTGGTATAACCTTTTGCAATTAAAGACTTTATATTGCAACAGATTATCCATAAATTATAACGCACTGTACAACATAAGATATGGCTTCAGATTAAATAATAAACATGTGACACATTTATATGGAAGGCTTAAATTTAATTAACTGTCAAATACGTGATCTCTTTAATGTGCCTTGCAGCATCTTCTAAAAGCATTTTATTTTTTTAGCTCACTCTTGAATTAAATTATTAAAAAAAAAATAAAAAATAGAGATAAAATGATGATCCAGTATTTTAGGAACAAAACAACTATGCAACTGCACATACACACACGACTGTATATATTCTGCAATTTAAGAATAGAAGGAATAAGAAATGTATAGAGGGGGGAGGAATATTATTACATGCTTGAAACCATTATAAATATTTAGAAAAATCGATAATTACATCGATTCCTTATCTCAAGAGGATCACTAGTCCCTGGACCGTTCTGAGAAATGAAAACTGATATGAAATAACGCAACATATGGATGATCCTTAAGCCTCGCGTGCCGCGCTCGCATTAAGTGGAAGATATAAAGCGCACTTGTCGAGATATGAACGATTCCCGGCGATCGCTAACGTTCTGAGTAAAATAATAATCAGATTTTTTTAAGCTCGCCACAAATGTGGCGCCAGTGAAGTTACATTGACGTCGTCTGCTCAAAATAATCCGACCACACGCCGCGATACTACAGATATCATTTTTCATCAGCCTCTAAAAACAATACACAGAATAAATAAAATGTGAAAAATTTATATAATATTAATTTAAATCAAAATTTTAATACGCGTATATATTTTTTTATCAAATTAATAATTATCGAATATTTAATATGTATATGTATTTGAATATTTTACGTAGTTTGGTAGAACCATTAAGAAAATTACTTAATAAAGAATATATAACGCACATGCAAAAAATTGCTGTTCAATGAACTGTGCAATGCACATTTCTATGTCGCAAAAAATGTACCCTATTAATAAATCTCAGCATGGATTAAATACACCGTGAAAATTGTGTGATCGTTTCGCACGCGTCTGTGTCATCCGCGTAAAAAATCGTGAGATACAAACGAAACTGTGCCCCGTTTATTTGTCACGGATTCTCGAGCCGATCGTGATTTTATGCAAATATTGATTTCCCTGACAAAAGCCGAAAAAAGAACTATAATGGACACTTTATTCGTCGCATCTACATATTGAGCACAAAGCGTGACTGGTTGACGGTCATTCCGTGCTTTTTTTTTTCTTTTCCGCTGTCCCCTACACGCGCTCCCTTTTTCTAACCATCTTTCTCGCTCGCTCTGTCCGTTTTCCTATTTTTTCCTCTCTCTTTCTTTCCGACTTTACCGAGCTGACAGTTGGTTGAGCACATTTGGCCTGTAATTTCCAAAATGTCGAATAAGATAATGCATCGGACGAGTGTTCGAGTCCCCCGATCTCACGAAATCAAAGTTGCGTAGGGCTGCACGCCCATTTCACTCTACTTTTTCTGTCTTATCGTCTTTTTTCCCTTATCACGATTGTGCGCCACGCAGGCCAGCATTGGCCCTGTTCTTTCATCCATTCGCTTCTCATCGATTTCGCTTGATTAAAACGTAAGGACGTGACAAATGTAATTACTCGGTGCCTTATCGAGTATCCCGTCTTGGTTTTTCAACTTTCATCGGAAACGCACCAGCTGACGGATACTTCACACAGATGGAACTTCGCGGAATGCGATTTTTCTCTCTCTTCGATACTTCTTATAGAGACTATAAAATCGGGGAGTAATTGCGAAGAGGAAAACATTGTAATAGCATAGTTTTTGTCCCTTAGCGTGAGATGCTAGTTGGATCAAAAGGAAAATCGAAAAAAAGACGAGCCGCGATACGAAAAACATGTTTCATTCGACCACCATATTTAGAAATTAAAATTGCGTTCAATGATCGATGCAACAAATAATTTCATGAAAATTAATTATATATATAATCTTCATATATCTTACATTTGTAATGATAAATAAAATCCACATGTTTCACGATTTATTTTAATATATGCGAATGATTGCCATTTAAAATAATTTGAAAAAAAAAAGAATATGACGATTTATGTGAGTTAAAGTTTTCGTCACGCTAGCATAATAATACAACTCACTTAAACGGTAAATGCGCATGCCTATCGTGGATATAATGCGCAGGCACGATCACATTCCTGCACTTCTATGAATGGCAAATGAGGGTACGCGTCGTTGGTTTGCGCCCAGTGCTGTATCTAGGTAGCGGCGTGTCGCCCGGACTCGTGCTCTCGTGCGGACCATCTGAATACAATGCATCGCCCGGGTGTAATGCATTCCTATAATAATGGCATCGCGACTCCGCGACCTCTGCGCAACAAACCTCCCTCGAATGCCGAATGGTATGCGCACCGACGCATCGCACCGCAGGCTGAATGTTATTTTATTAGATGATTAGTTGACAAGATGCGTGGGCGTGCTTTAAGGTGCGTAAGCCATACGTACGTGATGAACGTGGGAATTGATGGACGCGAATATTATTCCGAGCGCATTTAAGTGTCCAAGATTCACACTTCCAGATTCTTAAGCCCCTTGCACAATGATGCTAGGCAACAGGCAATAAGAACAGAAATAATATCTATTCTCTGCTATTATTGGCGAATATTTTCTGTTCCACGTATTTATTGATGAATAGTTTTTTCTATTCCTTATTTCTATTGCCTAGCATTGTGCAAGGGGCTTAAGAATCTGGAAGTGTAATCTTGGGCACTTAAATGATGCGCTCGGAATGATATTCGCGTCCATCAATTCCCACGTTCATCACGTTCCCATCGTATAGCTTATGCATCATTGTGCAAGGAGCTTTACTCTTCCAATTATAATTTCAATAAAAAAAGAGAAAAATATTTTACATTATGTTTGATATTACAAAACAGTTATTCTATGATTTAAATTTTTCAATTAAAATTATAATAACGATACAAACTGATATGTTATATTTTTCCTATAGAAAAACGATTAAATTATTTTTAGAAGTCGCCCACGATTCTCATTTTTTCGAATAACTTCACGACCCTCGCTCGTGTAGCATGATTAATATCCAAATTAGAAAAAAATAGCTAATCGCCCATAGCATTTGCTGATTCCGTCGGCGACAGTGAGGGTAACTGGCGGTTGCGTCTAGAGGGGTTGTTGGCGAAGAGGGTGGCAAACTTTTGATCATAAAGAGTCGCCTGTCAATTCATCTTTTCTATATATATATGTTTTTTTTCACGTCAAAATATTGCAATAAATCATCGTTGCAGCTAGGAATAAAGTAAGAGAGACGATGGATAAAAAAGAGAAAGAGAGAGAAAGAAAGAGAATGAACGAAAGTCTCGCGATCTACTTTAAGTTAGGAGACCGATGATTGCATATGTTGACATCTTTCATCAGGAACAATATTAATCATTGCGTTATTAACAAGATGAGAAATGATGGAATGTTTATGCAGACGCGTCGAGATGTTTATGTCGTTTGAAAAGATCCTCAAAAAGATGTCGTTATTCAAGAAAGTAAAAATAAGTGAATATTATCTATTAACTGAACATACTTTTTATTTCTTTCTTTCCTCTCTGTGTATTATAATATTTTTGTCCAATTCCAACGTTATCGTACGTTGATATTATATAATAAAAATATAATTAAATATATTTAATAAGGAATTCGACTATCATTTATCCGTTGAAATTTCAGTTTAACGGTTTTCGATCCTTTTGAATAACCGACATTGTCGTGAAGGAGATATTTATTCGAGGTTTTTCCGAGACATATAATTATCCCAGTGGCATACCTGAGTCCCCTACGTTTCGTGAATGACTATAAGATTTTTCTCGAGAATTGTGAATTGTTAGAAGGAAATATACGCGAATATATATTTATTAACCGACGGAATAAAACGTGAGGATAAGAGCGAGAAAACGAGAGGAACTAACCGTTCAACGATCGGATAAGCGGTTAAAATTTATGGCTGATTAAGTCCTTCAATTCATATCTAATACAATCGATTTTCGCATGAATAAAAAACTAAACGAAAGATACAAGGGAGATAAATTGTATTTTGAGAATAATCTTCTATAAAATTTCTAAAAAAATATATACAATACATGAATGTTAAATATAACGAGCGAATTATAAATAAAACAGGGCTAAAATAAAGAGTAAGCAAGAATATCGGAAATCAAAAAAACGAAGATGAATAAGAACGAAGAGAACTATATAATAACGCGTAATAATAAATTATTCTCAAAATAAAATTTAGGCGAATATCTCTTTCCAACAATAGAGAGGAGGTGCTAAACCTAAAGTGGCGAGGAAACACTCGCAACACTGGGAAGAATCGGCATTAAGATGAAAGTTGTGATGGAGAAAAGAGACGCGGGAGAGAGGAGATGAGGAGCAGGGGGCTATTAGCTGGCAGATTAGCAGTTAAAATTGAAATTTGCACGGACAGTTCGATGCGCGGCGGCGGCCGCGTCTGAAGAGGCCGAAGGGGGTGAACCTGAAAGTGTTCGGGTCCGAAGATTGGAGAACCGAATCTGCCACGCATCGAGTTCGACGAGCAGTCACTTCTCGTCTTCCTCCTTCGTCCTCGGAGTTCTTTCTCGCTATTCATTCGTTCACTTATTCTCCTTTCGTCCTGCCTCTCTTTCTCTCCTTCTCTCTTTCTGTCTTTACAGATAGATACAAAATGATCTATATGAGGTCCATATAATATGGAGGAAGATCAGAAGTGTACTTACGAGACCGAAAATATTCTGTATTTATCATATTGTACTCGTCACGTGGTATGCGATATTTATAATTATTATATATATTTTTATAAAAACGAAATAAAACAATTTGCTTAATGTATAGGTTCATGACCTCGTTCATGACATATACATATAATTCTATTATTTAAAAATATATGTATTTCGGAATTTTTGTATGATTATTTAAAGGAAAAGATTAATTAATATAATTTTGTTAAAAAAAAAATAACGATCACGATGACGAGAGTAAAGGCTGGTTTATAGAGGCCGTAGCTGTTAACTTATGCCGGAACTGGTAAAGTTCAATATTGGAATTTCAATGCTTTTGTTCACGCTGAAAGCATGAACAAAAATGCCTCTATAAACCAGCCTTAAGGCGATCGTAAATACGATATTTTTGGGCGCGTCAAGCGATGCGAACGATCGTTTATCTTCGACTAACACCGCGAATTTGCAAGTTATGCACCGGGTGAGTTTTTATTAGCGCGGCGGCACGCCGCCGACTTTTCTCTCTACGGACCGTGACTAAAAGGGATTAACACGATACTCGGTAGTCGATCGTGCAACGAGTTAGCCGTCGTTCTTTATTACTCGCGATGTGCTGCTGGCTGTAATTGCAAGCGAGCACCTCGAAAATTCATCCGGCGGATACGCGGCCTTATAGTATCTCTCTCTCTCTTTCTCTCTCTTTCTCTCTCTCTCTCTCTCTCTGACACTTCTCTCTCCTTCTCTCATCAGGACCGGCTGTGCTTTTTTGTTCGCGAGCGTGACGAAAGAAGCTAACGCGAATCGAGTATCGGTATTTGGAAGCCGATCGGGCCGGTGTGAAACGACTTCGCCACCGTTTCTCATTCCGGAATTAATTGCAGATACCTTGGAAATAATGCAATCTTACGTGGATCGCCCGCGAAGATGGACCATCTCTCTCATCGTCGTGATAGCGAGGCGAGATTAAAATTCATTTTTTACGCTGCGCTTCCATCATATTCAGCTGTTCGTTCAATAAACGTATGCGTATGTAAAGAACAAATTTAAGACGTCGTCTTGTAACAAAGACGAATTAACGCGATGGCGGCGGCGGCGGCGACAGTAAAGGGCTGAGAAAAATTTTCGTGAAAAGCCGCCGACATGATTTATAATGATATGTCGGTATTGTTCTTCAAACACGTAGCCGGGCTTTTCGCGTTATTCGTAGGCGGTATGAGACTCGTTTACGGCTTTACGGTTGGCCATGCGAGATTCAAACGCCTCGCATTACCATAATATGAACCATTACGATGAACCAGCTGGCCGGCCGATGCGTTTCACGACGAGCGAGAGAACGATAAAGAGAGGGACACGTCAGGAAGGGACGAGGGAAAAGGAAAGGGAAGTGAAAGGGTGTTGCTACGTTATTTTTTCAGCGGGTAATTAAATGCGCTGCATAAGAAATGGTATTTTAATGACTCGTAAAGCCACCGGTTTTGTGACATTACCGCGCCGCACCGTCAGTAATCTCTCTTTCCTACCTGCAGATTATACGGCTATTAAAAGTGCATCGAATAGTGGTTATAAATTTGACAATTGAAGCGCGCATTCTTGAAATTCGTCCCTACAATCATCGCCGAATTTCTTTTTTTGGAAAATCAATGTATTGCATTTTACAAATCGCGACACACGGTCCATGATTTAACGAAATGTTCTATTTTAGAGTAAAACAAAATAATTCATTTCATTCTTCGATTTTTCGTTTTTTGATTTTACACAGAGACATTCTCTTTATTTATTTCTATGATCTTAACGAATCTTAAATTTTATCTTCAAAAAAATTTCAACGAGATTCGATTATGCATATTAATGCAATATATATGTATATCTACGATAGTGAGCTAATATGTATATATTCGGCATTTAATATTTAGAGAAATAAATATAAATAGTTAAAAATTGTTAGTTAACAGATATAAAATCGTTCAAATCTTTTGGGGAATCTCGTTTTTCAAATACTAGATATTTTTCACTTGGTAATATTTTCACGTCTGTAATGCTATTCCCTCTCTGGATCGACTCTACAAAGAAAGACGATTGATATTCGAGCGAATTTGTCGTAATACACACGTTTCACACGATTGGAGCATCGTTAACTCCCTAGTCTCATCTCGTCATTGTCCGATTGCGTCATAGTCGCGCACGTGCTCGAGCGATTCTTAGGGGTCCCGTCAGGTTTGTAAAAAAGAATAGTAAAATGCAACACAGTAACGCGTTGTCACCTTGCGACGTTTTGAAGACTGCTTTCATTCATACGAATTACGAAAACCTGTGAAACGCCATTCGTGCTATGCGTGACTGTGACATGTACGATATATGTATAGCTCATGCAACAATCATAATATATATATAAATATGTACAATCGAACTGCTCATTGAAATTTAAAACGTTTTTTGAAGCAAAATATTTATGTTAGAGATCACAGAAACATGTAAAATGGCTACATAAATATGTAAAATGATAAAAATGATAGCAATATATGATAATAAATATGATAACAAATGCTTAATATGCTTGACAATACTATAAATACATTAAACGTATTAAAATTTCTATGAAAAATCAACGTTATATACCAAAAGCAAAAATCACTATTGCATTCCCTTAGATATTTTGTGGTAAACAAAAGAAATAATTTAACGATTAGGACACGAATAAGTTCATGCAATATTTTTATTCGCATACATATATACGATTAAAAATATATATTTAGCAGTCGCCTTGTGTTTTATATAAAAATTTAAAATTTACTATATGTTAGCTATTTTTAATCAATTCAATTTTTCTTGATAAAAGAGAGAAATTGTATATATTAATTTTTTTTTTAAATCAAAAATAAAAGACGTAATAAACAAAATATGTATAAATATACAATTTAATTATGCAAAATCTTATTCTTTTAGGAAAATGGAAAATAAAATTCTTTAATCAAAATTTTTACATACACAATAATATATTTTTAAGCATACATTTAAACGTGCACGATTTTCTAAATAAAGATCTTTTAAGTCCTAAATCATGTCAAATTATTTCTTTCTGCACTTTATGTAATAATAAAATCTCAAAGAATGTACCACAATGTTCTAATTTCTGGCACAACATATAGGAGTGATCATTAGAAATATTTAATCATATATTATACATATGTGAGCATTATAATAAACCTTTCTGAAAATTTTGATTCTTAGGAAATATTTTCTTTTTCTCATAATCATAGTACTTGTATTTTTTTAACAAAATGTAGAAACAATTGTCGAAGTTTTAGAATATGTACACGTATTCACAAATATTTTAAAATATGTGAAGTCATTCTAGTTCCTTTCCTCTCAATTCTTAAACTGTTTTCTGTATTGTTTTGAAAAATCTTAAAAAGTACTATACAGTATACAGCGAGGTATACAGTTATTAATAAACAAATAAAGTAAGAGGTTATGAAATAAGTAAAAGCTATAAAAAATTAAAATAACGCATATACTAGCATATTATAAGATAAACCTAATGATTAAGTATAAATCATTTATTAAATAAATTAGAAAATATTACGTGTGAAAATTGTAAAATATTTCTTCTATTTTTGTTTAATTATTCCGATTTATAAATGCTCACATACATACACATAATCTAAATAATTAAGAAATAAAGAAAGAAGATCTTTTAAAAACAACTGAAATTACATTTATATAAATATATATATATATATATATATATATATATTTATATATATATATATTTATATATATATATATATTTATATTTATATAAATTTAATATATTGAGAAAAATTGTTATAAATTATTACTTTAATAATTATAATGTAAATTATAATATAATTAATTATAATTATAATATAATTATAATATAATTTACTATAAATTATTAATTTAATAATCGTTAAAAATAATATAAGTTAAATATTTTAAGTATGTACGAAAATAAAAGATAGTATATTATATATACATTACACTGTGCAAGAATATAAAATGGAGTCAACTACTGTAGAGATATAGAATATATAAAAATAACAATTAATTCTATAAATAATAATTTAAATCTTTCTTTCTTTCTTATTATTTAGAGTTATATTTTCTTTATAATGCCATATTTTTAATAAATTAAATAAATAATAAATTTCTAACCTTAGATCTCTGCTCCATTGTCGTTGTCGCCATCTCGGTTTTCTTCCTCCTCTCCTATTCATCCTTGCCTCTTTTTTACAACACTGGCACTCTCACAACACTCCCGAAACACGATTAATTATGATCACGCGTATATTGACCGAATAATCGCAGAATATTTTGCACTCCCGATGTTAATTATACGCGACACGCACTTTTACTACGAGAAAATGCAGAAATTACGATCGTATGATAATTGCATCCCGTGTCATCTTTCGACTACTGCTTAAAGTAGGATAAAAAATGCGCGAAATAGCTCGATCTAACTTAACCTTACCTACCGCGACAAACAGTTGTCTTGTTACGCGATTAATCGCGAGTAATAATCGTCACGCGGGCTAATAATCACTATTTGTAACAATTGTACTACGCGATAATCGCGTTTTATGTATCCGAGCACCTTCGCGCGATCGCGTAATACGAGAATATAATACGAGACACGTAGAACACGACTTAATCCGTTGAGTCTCGCCGCGCGAATGACAACAAGGTGACCGCGACGTAACCGACGAAGCAGGGCTACGTAAACACAGCGCGTTAAAAAACGAACACGTCACGACGATTATTTCGCCGCCTCATATTTAATCCGCCGAAATATTTAACGTGGTAAGGTGAATAGCGCGTGCCGAATATTTTGTTTTCTTCAACTTTATTATTAACAGTGAATGAATCGCGCGTAATATTTATCTCTGCGCGTAAGTTTTACCTCTCTCTAACCTCCCTTCCTCTCTCTGTAGCTCTCTTTCTCTCTCTTTTAATCTTGCGTATTACTGCGTATTCTCTCACATCGAAAATGGCTAATGTTTTTAAATCGGCGAAGCTTAAAGCGCGATGTGCGATATATGCGATAATGTAAGCAATTGTCGCCTGTAAAGAACGTAATAAAACAATCTACGACATTCATACGACACTCGCGAAGACGTTAATTATGATTGCGCGCACACTAATAAACAGAATATAATTGCGCGGCACTTTTAATAAAGTAATTTGCCCGTCTTATTCAGATTGAAAACGCGCGTAGAAATATATGCCGAACGATTTAAATAACGAAGAAATGATAATATGTATTGAACGTTTATTAATTAACTTATTTATAAATTATTTATCAATTATCTTCGCACTCGTCAATTTAAAAAAGTGTAATTAATTATGTGTAAAAGTGTAGTTAACCGTCCAATTTGAAAATGTATAGTAATACAAAATCACGATTGAAGTAACGAAAGAAAGAACGAGAGAGATCGCGATATATTAATCGGTTATTATAATTAATTTGGAAATCAAGAAACGGAATATATTCGGCATATATTATTCTGACACGTGCGTTAGTATCAACGGCACGAGACAAACTGACGCGATATTTGGTATTTGGTTTTTCCAGTACTATGGCTACGTCACAGTTGTTGACGCGCGGTCGTCCGCGGCGTCATTCACGCGGTAAAGTTCACTGCCATAAGTCGTGTTCTCGACATCGTCGAATTACGCTTCGCGTATCTACGAAACGCGATCGCGTACGGAAGTTACCGGGTAACATTAAACGTTAGTGTTATACAATTATTATAAATAGAGATCATTAGTTCGCGTGTCTGATTATTGCTCGCGATTAAATATAAAGCGAGAATCGTTTTCGTCGCGATACGTGAAGTCAGGTTAGATTCAGTTATTTCGCGTTTTATCTTTTTCAAGTAGAAAGGAAAGCGGATGTGGTAGGAATTATAAAATCGTACAGTAGTTTTTTTTATTATTCTTTCGCAATATAATAAAAGTGCGCGTGCAATTAATATCGGGAGTGCCGTGCAAAGTGTCGCACGATCAATCGTGTTTTCGGGAGTGTTGTGCGAATGCCAGTGTTACATATAGGAGCAAGAGCAAAAGGAAACCATCGAGCAGTCGTAAGGTAATTACTTAATTTTACTAAAAGTGATTCTCTCTCTCTCTCTCTCACTCTCAAATCGTTGCCTCTTTGTTCTTTACACGAGATAATGATAGGTTAATTGATTAAATGATAGTATAATTTCTGAAAAATATAAACGATATTCTCATAGAATGCTAATTAGTCCATTTGGTTAACATTTATCGACTGTCAATATCTTATAAAATTGTCTACAGATGCTCATAAGTCATTATATATATATATATATATATATATATATATATATATATATATATGTATATATATTTTTTTTTTTTTTTCCCCTTAATGGAATCGGCATTATTGAATGTTTTCTATTTTTTTTTGCCATTTGCAGATTCCTTAACGGATATTCTTATTCGTCTGTAGTTTAATTGAGTATCATACATTGAAATCTATATATAAAAAAACAAAATACATTCGATACTTTTTTTAACGAAAAAAGTAACAAAATTATTCAGCAAAAATAATATAATTTTTATTCTTTTTATTTTAAATCTAAACCGGATAAATTTTTTCTATGAAAATACTAAATAATTTTATCAAACTAACTAACAATAATTCTTGAAAATAAAAGTTATTTATTATTATTCAATTATAATTCTTAATTTTTATTATTTGGGAGCATCAAATATTATAATGGAAAATGAAAAAGAAACAAATAAGAAAAATACAATAATAACATCAATTTTGACGATAATTTTTAATTCTTAAATTGGAATAAAAACATAATTATAAATGACTATAATGTGATCATAGATGATATCTAAAATTTAATTTGTTCATTTAAAAGAAGTACATATTTGTTATATTAATTACATTTATTAATTTATTAATATTTTTTAACACGCCTTTATTTTCTTAGACTTCCTTGTTGCATAGAAATTTGAATATTTAGTCAATAATTATAAACTTTGTTTCGCATTTAAAATATCGAATATTGTTGGATGAATATTATTTCGTGCCGAAAGTTGTAAACTTATATAGAGACGGATTGTTTGTCAATATATACTGTTTGTTAATATTTTAAAAACTTGTGACAAAACTTGACACTGTTGATTAAAAACAAATGTTAATTAATGCTTTTACATCTATCAAAAACAATATCTTAAATATATATTAATGTAATTAATTATTTTATATTTTGATATAAAATTATATATTTGTAATACGATCTATAAATTATATTCTTTAATCTGTAGAGTTAAGGAAAGGAAAATTGTTTTTGTGTATCAACAAATTATGCGGTGGATTTAAATAATATTTCATTTTCTAATATTAATACCTAATTTCAACACTATTTCAAAACATATAAATATTATTGTATATGCAGGTTTAAAAAAATCTTTTCGCATGTATCAATTTTAAGTTATAACTGCAACAGAATAGAGACTAATATTTTTTATAACAATTAATTGATAAACGATTATTCTTTATGGCTAATTAATAATTAATTCTGGTATTAAATTCGGTGATATATATTTTTTGATAGAAAACACACACACATTAATAATAATTTGTCATTCCAAATTTGTATTTTGTAAAGTGTGGAATCATACAATATATTACATATAAAACGATCGTCAGTAAAGATACAAGCAACGATATAATATAATATTTAAACAAATGTCGCTTTTATAATACTAAAAGTTATTCAAAATTAACTTAAAAAATTATATTTGTTAAATATAAAAGTTTTGCCAACATTAGGGATATGTATAAATTAATATATATTAATATATATTAATATATATTATAATATATATTAATAATATATATTGATTAATACAAAAGAGCAGACATTTACGATACGCATGTTTCTACGAACTATATATTTTTAAATATATTGTCAATATTGCTAAATTATATTGTTCGATAAAAACATACATACATTTTAATTATTAATAATTATTAATAATTATTAATAATTAACTAGAATTAGACATTTTCATATAAAATCGAGAAATTACAAACGTTTTTATATTACAATATCTGTGTTATAGTTTTTATTTATAATATTATATAATATTATAGATAAAATTTAACATAGTATATGAATACTAATTATTTTTTAATATACAATATTATGTACAATATTATAAATATTTTACAGCAATTACTTAATAATTATTTTAAACCGATAATAATTATTATTAAATAGATAAATTAAATAGAATTATTGTGTCTGTAAATTATATAAATAGTTAAATTTATGATGTATAATGAATAATTGATTAATTAAATAATTATATAATTAATTAATTATATCATATTATACTTAACAAATATTAATTATGTCATATTATTTGCAAATTTTACATGTTGCATATAAATTTGAAAAAAGTTTTGTTCTTTGTTAGGTAAAAACAATTTTATTATTATTTTCTTTAAATTTTTATATTTTGAGAAAAACAAAATTGTAATAATAATAAAAATTATTGTAATAAATAAAAAAAAAATTAATCACTACATCGTTTGCAGTAATTAATTTTTATTTTCTTGATTTAAATTACATAAAACATTTTTAATTTATTATGTTTTTAAATCGCACAATCTGGCAGTTCTCAAAATTTATAAATATAAAAAAAATTATCATAGTTTATGAAATTATCTTACATTATACATTTATTAAAATATAATATATCCTATCTTAAAAACTAATTATACACAACAACATATGCAATGTCTAACCTATTTGAAGTTGAGAATAGGGTTAATAACGTACTTAGGAAATTTTGTCAATTTTATAGATATTTGACTCTTTGTGATAATATGCAAAACATTAATGTTAACTTTCCGAATTAAAGTTCATCCTCATCTGACGACTGCAAAATTAAGGATATTGTTAATTTTATTAAATAATAAAATAAATTAATAAAGTTATTTTATTAAATAATAAAATAACTTGTACATATATGTATGCACATACGTAATTAATAATAAATAAATAAACGGGACAAGTTTAGAATCATATTCTGCTTATCAAATGGATGAAAATAAAAGGAAGTCACGTAAACATTGATTTAGAAACGCTATCTTTCCAAAATATTATTATTCTAAAATATAATAATTGTACACAGAATAAATTATTTGAAATAACATTCTTCTGCTTATTCATCTATCGATTTAAAACCTCCAAATTTTTACTTAGGGAATTTACTTAAGGATAGGTTTTTGCTAATGCTCTTATTGCTACTCGGAAAGATTTTTTATTATTGCTTTGCGTAAATTCGAAATACTCTATGAATTTTTAATAATCTTTGAAGTAATTGTGAAACGTTGATAGTATATAAACGAACATTTGTTGAAAATTTTCAGCATCTTTTTTGACGAAATATTTATTAATGTTATTAACGACAAATTCTACCAGAAACAAAACGTTATTTTAATGTTAAAGAGAAAATGTTTCTTGATTTACGTTTCATAATTATATAAATTTTTAAAAATCTGTGTATGCTAAGTTAGAATATACTTCTAAATTTCAGTCATTTATTTCTGAAACATATATATTTCTAATGATACTCATTTAAATGGTTACATTATTCTTATTGTTATGTTTTTAAAAAATAGTGTATCGATTTAAGATAACTTTTTTATTTAATTAATTTATTGTTATTATATTTTACTTACATATTCTAATGGATGCATTCTTCTTCGTTCTCTAATAAATTCTACCATCTCCTTAATGGTGATGGTTCATTTTCTCTAGCTTGATTGCGGCGGAACAACCAGTTGTATGTGATTATTAGGCAATCTCGTATACATTCCCAACTACATTTGTAAACGGAATTCGTAAACAATTGAAAGAATTGTATTTAATAATTAGAATATTTGTAACAATTAATTTGTAACAATTAATTAATACTTGCAACATAATAATTAGCGACAAAATAATTATAAAATTCATGATATTATATTTATTTGAATCTTATTCATAACTTTCATGATAAAATAACACAGCATTACATTCGAAAAATTAAAATATTGATTTTACATAATATCATATTTATATTAAAAAATATAATACTTATATTGATTTGAATATCCATATATTTATTACATGACAATAATATGTTAAATTCTCATTAATATTATGAATTTAAATCAAAATATTTTTTTCTCATATTGCATTAATGCATACATATGTATGTGACACACCCACTCCATGCTCCCTTTCTTCTCACACACACACACACACACACATATATTTACACGATCATCCATTTATATGTATACATAGATATGCGTACATATAATAACACATTTCTAATTTTGTTAATTTAATTCAGTATAAAAATAAAATTTACTTGCACCAGAAGTTGAATATTGACGCAAGAACAATACAACAAACTATAAATAGGACACAAGAGCCATAAAGATAAAAATACGCATTAGGCTCATTTTTAAGGTCTAAAACAGGTGGTGCTACTTTTTTTTTTATAATATCTTTATAAAGCCATACATTATCTTCGTCTTCTCCATTATTATCGTTTTTATTATTGGTTAAGTTTAATGTAATATGAACTAAAAGATAATTCATATTATTAATTATGTATAAATAGAGACACTATTGTTATTAATTTATCAACGTTGCTTTTTCATCTCACAAAAGAATATAAATTTAATAATGTTATTAATAAAATGAAATTTATTATTGGTGCATTAATCTTTTTCAAAAAATAATAGTTATTATTAATTCTGCTTATTAACAGTTAACGTATATATACTCATATATAATATATATGTTTATACATTATTAGTTATATTAAAAGTACATCCATGTGTGTCACAAGCTTGTATTATGCGCGCGCGCATAATACAAGCTTGTGACACACATGGATGTTACTTTTTCTCTACATAGATTTAGAATATATGTACATTTTTATATAGTTATTTTATATAGCTTTAATAAATTGTATTTATTCTTTATATATATGTATTTTTGGATATGTATTGAAAGAAAGAAAGAAAGAGAAAAGTAAAAATCAGACAATCATTAAGTTCTATTTTTAAATGAATAGTTTCAAATATAAATATAAGTATAAACTAAATAAATCTGATTTATATCAGACAAATATTGTAGAAATATTTATACAAATTATTATACAAGTTATTATACAACTTATTATCTTACCTGATATGGTTGTAATAAAGACAATAAAAATTAATGAATATAATGAGTTGAATATTTTTCTTCCGATTATCTTTATTATAGCAACAGGCATCGTGGATAATTGGTTTAGCGCGTTTCTTCCTAACTTTAATAAAAATTGAGATTGTGATTTATCGAATCTTTCCCATTCGGTTTTCATTATCAATATCACGATGTTATATGGATTAAAAAAAAAAACATTTATTTAATATAGATTTCTTTTCGTGCTTATCCAATGTCACAGATTTTAAGCAAAACAAAAAAATAAATTTCTTAACCGAAATCACTTTAAAAGAGACATTAATGATAGAATGAAAAGTATAAAAATTTATACAATATATTTTTATATTAATATATAAAAATAATAAAAAATAGTTGTGATTAAAAATGTTAAAGAAAAAATGCAATTTGGTTTTAAAATACCAGTATGTGATCATTATAATTTTTTGTATCGTCAAATTTGTTTGAACCACTACATACCGTGAAATTCGTTTGAACCGTTAGATATCGTCAATTCGATCGAAGTTTTGAAGATACAGATTCTGTGGACATTCATGCTTTATATATTTTAACATTATATTGTACATATGCAACATATATTCATATATATATATATATATATATATATATATATATATGTATACTCAAAATATAAATAAGTTTAAAATATTTGTAATCAGATTTGAAATATTTGAAAATTAATAATAATATAATCTTTTCTGCCAAATAGATCTAAAATGTTCCGAAAACAATAAAATAGTTATGTTTGCTATTGTTATTTATACTTATATTTCTTAAAATCATATTAACTATAAGAGTTTCAGAAGCTTATAGTAAAAGAATTTCTACATGCTTCCTATTACTTTTGATGAAGCTTGTATTTTTCTTTAGAATTTCTTATCAAAAGGATTAAAATCTCATAATTTTACGAACAAATATTATAAAAAGAATTTCTAACTAAGAATTTTTAATATAATGCAAATCAAGACGATAAATATACCTTTCGTGAATAACTTAGATTTTATTTTCGATTTCGATAAAGAAAATAAAAAAATATCGCGCAATATGTGTATATATGGGAATATATATTGTATATGCACAATATGATAGTGTTAAAATATATAAAGAAGTGTCTGCATAGCCTATATCTTCAGAATTTTGATCGAATTGACGTTACATAACGTTGAAACGAATTTGGCGGTACGTAATGGTTCGAATAAAAACGGTACAAAAAATTATAGCGATCACATGCTGGTAATTTTATCTTAACAAAACTTAATTATTTATTATATTATATAATTGTATTATATGAAAGCCTAAGATAATGCTCGATGTATTAAGCAAGATACTAAAATGCTAAATTGGTTTTATAATATGAATATCTTACTTTTAGCAGTATATGATCCAAGTAGTTGCCTTTCTGTTCTCTATACATACACGATACATGCGACAATGATAAACGTATAACTTCTGACAAATACAAACAAATTTTGAAAATATATCCTTGAAAGTTGATTCATTCGCCTATTCTTATTGGCTGTCAATATCACACGAATCTATTTATCTTTAGACGCTTCTAAGTCATCATATATTTTTTTTTTCAGTGAAATCTATATTATTTTGAATATTTTCTATTTTTTTCACATGCAGATTTTTCTTTAAGCAGCATTTTTGTTCGACAGTAGGTTATTTGATATAATATATTATATAAAAAATGAAACACATCTGACATCTTTTACAAACTAGAAAAATAACAAAATCAACATGATTTTTATTCTTTTTTATTTACATCTTGAGCGGATAAGTTTGGTTGAGGACACTAAATAATTTTATTACAAATAAAAATAATTTTCTAAAATAAAATTATTCGCCATTATTTCATTATTTTACTTTAAAATAAATACGCAATTGTAATATTATTATAATTTATTATTATAATTTATTTATTAACATTTGTTAACATATCTTTATTTTTTTCAACTGTGTTCTTGATTGCGTAAAAATTTAAATATTTACTCAATAATTATAAACTATATTTTGCATTTATAATATCGAATATTGGATGAATATTATTTCGTGCCGAAAATTGCAAACTTATATAGCGAGAATGTCTCTCTCGTTCGCATATATATTATATTCATCATATCTACATAAATATTTTAAAAACTTTAAGACACTGTTGATTACAATACAAACAAATGTTAATTAATGTTTTTGCATTTATCAAAAACAACATAAATGTATATTAATATAATTAATTATTTTATATTTCGATATAAAATTATATATTTGTAATACAATCTATAAATTATACTTTTTAATCTGTAGAGATAAGAAAAGAGAAATTGTTTTTGTGTATTAACAAATTATGCGAAGGATATGAATATTTCTTTTTCTATATAATAATAATACCTAATTTCAACACTATTTAAAAAAAATATAAAAAAATCTTTTCGCATGTATCAATTTTAAGTTATAACTGCAACAGAATAGAGACTAATATTTTTATATAACAATTAATTGATAAATTATATAACAATTAATTGATAAACGATTATTCTTTATGGCTAATTAATAATTAATTCTGGTATTAAATTCGGTGATATATATTTTTTGATAGAAAACATACACGCATTAATAATAATTTGTCATCATTCCAAATTTGTATTTTGTAAAATGTGGAATCGTACAATATATTACATATAAAACGATCGTCAATACAGATACAAGCAACGATATAATGTAATATTTAACCAAATTTCGCTTTTATAATACAAAAAATTATACAAAATTAACTTAAAAAAATTATATTTGTTAAATATAAAAGTCTTGCCAACATTAAAGATATGTATAAATTAATATATATTCATAATATATATATTGATTAATACAAAAGAGCAGACATTTACGATACGCATGTTTGTACGAACTATATTTTTAAATATTGTCAATATTGCTAAATTATATTGTTCGATAAAAACATACATACATTTTAATTATTTATATAATTAACTAGAATCAGATATTTTTATATAAAATCGAGAAATTACAAACGTTTTTATGTTACAATATCTGTGTTATAGTTTTTATTTATAATATTATATAATATTATAGATAAAATTTAACATAGTATATCAATACTAATTATTTTTAAATATACAATATTATGTACAATATTATAAATATTTTACAGCATTACTTAATAATTATTTTAAACCGATAATAATAATTATTAAATAGATAAAGTAAATAGAATTATTGTGTCTGTAAATTATATAAATAGTTAAATTTATGATATATAATGAATAATTGATTAATTAAATAATTATATAATTAATTAATTATATCATATTATATTTAACAAATATTAATTATATCATATTATTTGCAAATTTACACGTTGCAAATAAATTTGAAAAAAGTTTTGTTCTTTGTTAGGTAAAAACAATTTTATTATTTTTTTTAAATTTTTATATTTTGAGAAAAACAAAATTGTAATAATAATAAAAATGATTGTGTAATAAATAAAAAAAAAATAATTACTACATCGTTTGCAGTAATTAATTTTTATTTTCTTGATTTAAATTACATAAAACATTTTTAATTTATTATGTTTTTAAATCGCACAATCTGGCAGTTCTCAAAATTTATAAATATAAAAAGAATTATCGTAGTTTATGAAATTATCTTACATTATACATTTATTAAAATATGGTATATCCTATCTTAAAAACTAATCATACGCAACAACATGCGATGTGTAAACTATTTGAAGTTGAGAATAGGGTTAATAACGTACTTAGGAAATCTTGTCAATTTTATAGATATTTCACTCTTTGTAATAATGCAAAACATCAATGTTAACTTTCCGAATTAGAGTCAGCCTCTGACGACTGCAAAATTAACAATATTATTAATATTATCAAAATAATAAAATAACTTGTACATACATATATGTACGTACATGCGTTATTAGTAATAAATAAAAAAACAAATTTAGAATCATAATTATTTCTACACGGAATAAATTATTAGAAATAACATTCTTCTGCTTATCCATCTATCGATTTAAAACCTCCAAATTTGTACTTATAAGGATAGGTTTTTGCTAATGCTCTTATTGCTACTTGGAAAGATTTTGTATTATTGCTTTGCCTCATAAAATTCGAAATACTTTATGAATTTTTAATAATCTTTGATGTAATTGTGAAATGTTGATAGTATATAAACGAACATTTGCCGACGAAAATTTTCAGCATCTTTTTTAACGAAATATTTATTAATGTTATTAACGACAAATTCTACCATAAATGAAACAATAATGTTAATGTTAAAAAGAAAATGTTTTTTTAGTTTCGTTTTCTAATTATATAAATTTTTTAAAATCTGTGTATGCCAAGTTAAAATATACTTCTAAATTTCAATCATTTATTTGTAAAATATCTTGTATATTTATAATGATACTCATTTGTGTGGTTATGTTATTCTTATTTTTATGTTTTAAAAAATAGTGTATCGATTTAAGATATCTTTTCTGTTTAATTTACTTATTGTTAGTATATTTTACTTACACTTTCGAGTGAAGGGATACTTAGTTCTCCTCTCCGATACATTCTATCGGCTAGATAAAGGACAACTGGTTCATTTTGTCTAGCTGGTTTGCGGCAGAACAACCAGTTGTATAAGCTTCTTAGGCGATATTCTATATATTCCCAACTACATTTGTAAACGAAATTCGTGAACAATTAAAAAAATTGTTTGTAATAATAAAAATATTTGTAACAAATTAATCAATACTTGCAACATAACAATTAATAATTAGCAATAAAATAATTATAAAATTCCTGATATTATATTTATCTGAATCTTATTTATAACTTTTATGATAAATTAACATAGCATTACATTAGAAAAATTAAAATATTGATTTTACATAATATCATATTTATATTAATTAATAGAATACTTATATTGACTTTAACATCTATAATTATTACATGACAATAATATCCTAAATTCTTATTAATATTATGAATTTAAATCATAATATTTTTTTTCTTATACCGCATTACTGTATACATACATGTGACACACCCACTCACCCACCAACGCTTCATTCTTTCCTCATACATCTTTTACACGATGATCCATTCATATGTATACCCAGAGATGCGTACACATAATATCACATTTTTTATAATTATATTATTTTAATTAAGTATAAAAATAGAATTTACTTGCACAAAAAGTAACATAGTGTTAAACTAGTAGCAGACATTATAATTAGAATACTATAATAGCCGAATAAATAAAGGTCTATATGAGGCTCATTATTAATGTGTATGATATCAGTTGGTGCTGCTTCTGATATTATATCATTTATAGTATAATATTCCCATATGTTATCTTTGTCATCTTTTCCATTCGTATCTTTTTTATTATGAGTTGTGTGTAATGTAATATAAACTAAAAATTAATTTATATTAATAATTTAATGTATAAATTGACATGACACTATTGTTATTAATTTACCAATGTTGTTTTTTCATGTCACAAAAGATATAAATTTAATAATATTAATAAAACGATATAATTTAATAATATTAATAAAACGAACTTCATCATTGGTGCATTAATCTTTTTACAAAAAATAATTATTATTAATTTAGCTTATTAATAGTTAACGTATACATATACTCATATATATGTATATACATTATTAGTAAAAGTATATCCATGTGTGTAACAAGCTTGTATTGTATTACATATTTACATTACATTTTTATATAGTTATTTTATATAGCTTTAATACATTTTATATTTATTCTTCATACATATGTATTTTTGGATACGTATTGAAAGAAAGAAAGAAAGAAAGAAAGAGAAAAGTAAAAATCACACAATCATTAAGTTCTATTTTTTAAATGAGTAGTTTCAAATATAAATATAAGTATAAACTAAATAAATCTGATTTATATCAAACAAATATTGTAGAAATATTTATACAAATTATTATACAAGTTATTATATAACTTATTATTTTACCTGATGCGGTTGTGATAAAGACAAAATAAATAGACATAATAAAAAGCATTAGTGAACATAATGAATCGAATATTTTCCTTCCGATTATCTTTATTATAGCAACAGGCATCGCGGATATTTGGTTTAGCGCGTTTCTTCCTAAACTTTAATAACAATTGAGATTACAAGTTATCGAATCTTTTTTATTCGGTTCTTGTTACCAATATCACGATGTTATGAATTCCTAAAAAAAAAACATTTATTTAATATATATTTCTTTTCGTGCTTATCCAGTGTCACTGATTTTAAGCAAAACAAAAAAAATAAATTTCTTAACCGAAATTACTTTTAAAAGAGACATTAATGATAGAATGAAAAGTATAAAAATTTATAGAATATATCTTCATATTAATATATAAAAATAATAAAAAATAGTTGTGATTAAAAATGTTAAAGAAAAAATGCAATTTGGTTTTAAAATACCAGTATGTGATTATTATAATTTTTTGTACTATCAAATTTGTTCGAACCATTACGTACCGTGAAATTCGTTCGAATCGTTAGATACCGTCAATTCGATCGAAGTTTTGAAGATACAGACTCTGTGGACATTCATGCTTTATATATTTTAATTCTATCATATTGTAGATATGCAACATATAATATTAATTTCTTACTTGTAGCAATATATGATATCCAAGTAGTTCCTTTTCTGTTCCCTATACATATACGATACAACAACAATGATAAATGTATGACTTCTGACAAACAAATTTTAAATTTAAAAATATAAACGGTATTCTTATAAAGTTGGTTTATTTGTCTATTTTTATTGGCTGTCAATATTGTACGAATCTGTTTATCTTTAGAGGCTGATAAGTCATCTTTTTTTTCAGTGAAATCGGCTATGATTTTCAAAAATATAAATCGAAATTATTTTATATATTTTCTATTCTTCCATTATTTGTAAAGTTTTTCTTAATGACCATTTTTATTCGACTGCAGTTTAATTGAGTATAGTATATTGAAATTTATAAAATAAATTAAATCTTCTTTTACTCATCTTTTATTCTTTCTTTTAATTTTAATTTATAATAATAATAAATAATGCATAATATAACATAATATTTATATAATATTTTTCGTTAAAAATTATATAATATTTTTCGTTAAATAACAACCGTAATCATTAATTCGATTTATTATTGACAATAATATTCACAGAATAGAAAGAAATGTATATTTCTCGATCTGCATTGGTTTTTATGAGTGATTACCAGTACAACAACATAAAATTGAGGATACATAAAACATGTCGACGCATCGATCAACATTTCCGGGAGAGCCGCTTACTTCGGTGAAATTCAATTGGAAATTGCAAATGAATCCGATCTCCGCTCGCTTCACGGCCGGGCATTAGTCACCTTCTTCCGCTTGACGGTTTCTTTAGGAAGGAATACGGTGACCGTCGTGCACGTTTGCAGCCAGATGCGTACGAGACCGATGCGCGCAGTGGCTGATCGTTTATGTACGGTCTTCTTTCCCGACGATAAAATTGCGGCAAGTGTGTCCGCTCTTCTCTCGCGGCCTGTGTGGGCCGCGGCCATATATTCATCGCTGCGACTGCCATTAAACGCGTAGCTTGATACGTTGTATGATGCGACTGCTTCACACAACACAAACTCACAATGTGTCCTCAAGTGAAAGAAATTTTAATTTCTAAATACGTCCACTTAACAGTACTTCAATATATCTATATTTCAATATATCAATATTTTCTAGTCATGCATATTTCATAATATTAAGAACAATGTTATAAGTATAATTTCTAAAAGTGTTTGTCTATAAAAAAAATATTTTAACACGTCAAAAATATTTCTACATAACTTTTGAAATCAGACTTTTTTTATAACAATATACCTAGTTCAAAGATTGCTTAAAAATGGCAACATATACACGGGAATGTAGTACGCGTAAATAGCGAATGCTTTAGATGCAGACGCGTGGTATTGTATTGGTTCTTTGCCGATGATGAAATTGAGCGTATGGAACTTGCAAAGGCAAAGAGACGCGATTTAACTCGATGTTCAAGGAAGACGCGATGACCGCCTTCGTTTCACATTCGGCAAACGTACCAACCCCAAATTACCCTATTCTGTCAGGAGGCAGTCTGCCTACACTCTCTCTGATTCCGTAAAGAACTCGCTGCAGCGCGTCTCTTGAAAACGTGTTTCTAAAATTTCAGCCCGCTTTAGACCATCTATAATTTGCGATAAAATCAAGACAGAATTCTACCTATAATTTTATATGTCATGTAATACAAAAAAATATTCACAATAAGATATATACGTGTGTAAATTATGTATATATATATTTTCTTTTAATTAAGATTTAATGCGATATATGTATCTTTCAATTTATTGTAATATTTACTTTTTGTTTTACATCATATATATCGGCAAAATATCAATTTTTTCGTTAGGTGTTATTTAATTTTGAAATATTCTAAATATTTATTTATATTATTTTAAACTAGATCTCTTATCGTACTTATAAATTCTATTTCTTAATTTAAATTAAAGTATATATTTTGTAATATCTTTTTAATTTTGTCAAACTTGTTTCAGGAAACGATGCTGAAGGACTTAAATTGCGAGGAAGAAGAAGTAGGCGAACATTAACATAAAAACTAGCAGCGATAGATTCGTATGGACTTTCAGCATGATTATCTACGAGGTAAGTGTCAGATATAATGCGCGATGCGGCCAGGTGAATACACTGCGTGTTATACCTACCTACGCGCGTGCTTACTTGTCTCTCGTAGGAAGCTGCCAACTGATTTCGCCGGGCGATATAGAATATATATGCATACGCATTCACGACATACATACCTATTGTAGATGTGTATATATATACATATGCGCGAGCGCGAAGCAAGAATTTCTCAGAATGCTCGCTCGCATGCAAACGCAATCGTTCCCTCTTTCCTCTTGTGTCTTATAATACCACTTAATCGAAAGAACTGACCTCACTATTTACAAGAGCAAGACAGCCGATATGACATGCATATACAATGTTTCGACGATGTATAAAATGCCAAGTTCTTTTTTTTTATAATTTACTATCATTTTGAAGACACATACACAAATAGCATCCCAATTTTAATAAGAATAAAATAATTGTAAAGGAACAATTTTTTATATATTTTTTTATAAAAATACAGATGTGTTTCAAAATTTAAAAATGTGTAATTTTAGTCGATTTGTCATAAATTATTAGAATGATTGTTATTATTAAAAGTTATTTGATAATTATGAGCTTTATGCACATTCAACGACGTAATTGTAAAAAGCCACGATTCGTACCTGAATCTCATTAAGGTTTATATTACATAGAATGCAAAATTTGCGCTTAATTATTTAAATACACGTAACCGGACGAGGAACGAAATGGTAACACGCAATTCCGAGCGGGTAACTCTTTGTGTACTCACCATGCCGCGTGCAGCTTATTAACATCGCTCATGATCCTACCGATAGCAAGAACGTTTTCTTGGAAACCATTCTTCCCTCCTTTCGAATTTTCTCAATTATAACGCACGTACATCCGCGCAGACGTGAAGTAAAGAAATTACTCGAAGAACTAAGAATTATTCTTATTAGAAGAAGCAACATCGGGATGCTCGCTCGTTTCGCACAAATTATTGAAAATCGGCCCTCGAACCGTAATATTCTTTGCTGCAAACGGTATTTTTTTCTTCCTCAAAGAAAATTATCGCATCTCAAATATATACAGGTAGAGAGCGTTCTAGTTATGAATCTATCCAATTTGAATGTTTAATTTAATTTAGTAATTTGTTTTCCGTTTTTATGCGACGATTTCACATTCGCATGAAAGTTCTTAGGAGCAATGCAATCCATTTCGCGTTCGCGTGCAAACGCATTGCGACGTGTTAATGTTTCAATTGGTCTACATGACCGAATACGTGCCCTGTCTTCCGAAGGCGATCATTAATATGCGTAATAAGTTTCGTAGTCGGTACACAAATGCCACCCAGTATGCCTATGATGCAAATAAAAACTGAAAGTCGTTTCCTAACTGTGTCCGCGCGACATTCCAAGCACGGACAAATCGAATGACGATTGGCAGTATTTCTCCTAAGCAAGGAGCGACATGCAATATGTTGCGCATTAGCCTAATCATGAACTTCGCAATATGATTGACTTGTATATTAATCTTGAACAGAAAAGATTTTTAAGAAATGTTAATTTTTTGGAAACTGTTATCAATAATTTATTTTTAATGCTTTATCGACCATTTCTTTTTAATGCTCTACATAAAATGATGTTATATAAAATCTCATTAAATTGAATTAAATTTTTCTGCTTTATATGCAGAGTTTAACAGAACGATTATTAAAGGATTTATTAAATATCGAAGAAAGAGAGAAAATAAATAAATAAAACGATTGTAAAATTCATAAAGGGATCACGAATTATGAGAATAGACAGAAACACAATCAAACTGTCTCTTTTGATTTTATCATAAATTAAAATTGCTTAAAATCGAAATTATTTCGCAATATTATAAAAGTAAAAGAACTTAAATTATAACATTTGATTTTTTTCTTGAAGTGTATTGTACTTTTCTTTTTTTTGAAATGTATTATATAAAAAAAAGAATCCATTACTTAAACTCATGAAATGTAGAAATATTGAATATCTGAATATAAATTACAACTAAAGAGCAAAATAGACTACGGAATCGGAAGCAAACTGTATAAATAGCTATACACAATTATGTTGATTATTACAATTATAGCAATTATTTATTTTTTTCACACCGTCATTATCTGCATGAAAATTAACTGGCAGACCGCAACCTTCTATGCGGAAACGCAATGTGAGTACATGAAACAAGCATCGCAATTTACTCTTAGATGAAACGGGTTGTATGTTAGAATATTATATACGTCACAAAATCATGTAGAAAATTAATAAAGATATGGATTTCCATATCAAAGCTATAATCAATTATTAATTCGGAAATAAATTACAACTATGGGAATTAGTATATTTATAAAAAAATTGGATTAAAATTGTATATAGAGATGATTTATAAAATTACTGTCTATTGTTTCTTTCTTTTAATTTTTTATGATTTAAATATAAAATGTATAATAACACTAAAATAAAATCAAAGCAAAAAGTGAGAATCGAGATGAATATAAATGAGACTCGTATTGCTTGTGTTTCTACTCGCGAAGTTATTGTCTTGAAAATCGTACAGCTCGAAGAACTTTTGAGAAAGTTTCGGCTGCGATTTACGATCGTATGTATCAAAATGCACGTAATCTAAGAAGAAACTCAACCCGGGCTTTCGCACGTCAATAGTGCACGTAAATAAAAGCCAATTTATTTATTTATTCCGACTCACGTTTATGAATAGATTCCTTTGCGAAGAACGAGGGAAGAAACGACCTCTTGGTCGCGCGGAGCACTCTCGTTTTTTCTTCACTGGGGCTTTCTCTGCTTGGGAAAGTCTCACCGAGATCTATTCCTCCTTATATTCTAGGCGTATTTTATTTGATTTATATCTAATTTATGCAGTTTTAGCTCGTGTGATGCATACACGCCATTAATAATATATTCTATTTTATGGAATATGTGCAAGTATCGTAATTAAATATATATATGTGTTGAAAATTGAAGATTCATTCTTATAAAAGATAATTAGCGGAATTTTCTTGGACGGAAAATAATAGGGTAATGGCTGGCTATTTATGACGTAATTAACATGTAACATGTTTAATTGTTCGTACTTACAACCTTGTTGCGGTTTACTTTATCTTTCGCAATCTTAGTTATTTCCTGACATAAATTACATAGATGGAGAGTGTGACATTTTTCCCCCCTATAATATAAATCGACACGAGAAAGCTGGTATTCCTGACGCTTCCTGTTAACCGTTAAAAATAGGATGGATTGCCTTAGCGAGAGAGGTCGATTGCACCGATCGTGCACGAATGCATGATCAATCGCTCGGCCATCGATCGCGCCCAGCAGGTGATGATCACTGCGGCTTTCAACGAATTACGCCTTGAATGTATAATAATATATATTCGCGCTTGGCACGAAGCGAGAGAGCTCATTTCCATTCAAACGCCACGACGACATTTAGGCGGATTTGCATGCATAACGTTTGGTGTTTCAATGATGGCTGAAATAAACGCCACTCATTCCTCGTTAAGTGATGAATCCTCGTTATTTCGCAATACATCTTCGCGGATAATGAAATTTTTTTTTACTTGTCGAGATTACGTAATTTAGAAAGACTATAGTAATTTTTTTTTTTAAATTTGTGTCAAAATAAAATTATTAAATCACTTTTTACGATATTTTATTGCATTATTTAACTACAAATACATTTGAGACAAATAATACAAACGTGCGACAAATGTAACCTTCTTTTTATTCACGTCGTATTCGTATTGTGTGACATGTTAACAGCGCAAGCTTTCACCGCCAATTTCGTTGCATGACAATACTTGCTATGATGTTCCGGCTCGTAAAGTAAATAGGCGAAAGGTGGCGGGGGAAATGCGCGCTTCACTCTCTGTCTCGCCTACAATTTACATAACTATGCAAATGATGTAGCAATTAGGCTACCACAAGGTTCGCCGGGCCTACTTTTCTTTTTCAAGGTCTTTCTCTTGAAACGTGCTACGAAATACTCTGTAAAAAATGTAACATGTGAATCATTCGAGGTGATAAGTATTCTCGCATTATAATATTAGCATCATATCATAGATACGAATTTTGCATTAAATTATACGTCTCACACACAATTTAATTTAATAATATATACTTATTTTATTTTTTTTAATTTTATTTTTACAATATAAACAATTGTTTTTGTATATATCGTGCGTAATCTAGGGTCTTTCGATGCAAGGTATAGATATGAGGCGGATGAAGAAGAGGATATGGAAGGCGTCCGGGATAGCTAGAGGCGTCGCGATACCGGCGTCGGAAGCCTTCGCGAATAAAACCATATTATTAGACCAGGCTATATGTATGTGTGTGTGGGTGTGTGTGTGTGTGCACCCAGAAAGCGGGGTGCCACCCGCAACCGGCTCCCAGAGACTCCGATTAATCGAGACCCAGATCTCTCTCTTTCTCTCTTTCGGCCTCTTCGCTCTTCTCTCTTCTCGAATCTCTATTCCCGAACCATAAACTTCCTAGACGAGAGGGCCTCTCGCGGCACTGGATCTCTGTTATTAAACGCATATCAATCAGCTGGGAGTCGCGAGAGGAGCGAGGGGGAGAGGTGGGCGCTTTGATGCGCTTTTAAATGTGTCCGACTTGATTTATTGACCGCTTCCTCCGATTTCGAGCGATTTCAGACGGCGACCTTGGATATCGAAGTCGTCCCATTAATTTGTGGATAATGAAGAGCAAACACTTTCGAAGTGGCGGTCGAAAGTGTACGAGTTCGATCGAGTTTTCGTCGAATGAGCGAGAAGCTGTTGACTTTCAAGTCTTTTCGAAATAGCTTATTATTTTACTTTCGCCATTTTTCGTTGCTAATAAGAAAATTCTTTGATTGTTCATTAATTATTCATGAATTAAGAATTAAGTCATTCTTTCGCCGAGAATTAAGTGATTCGGCTGTCCAATCCGTTTGTTGTCATCGCAATATCATGCACGTAGATCTTGTCATCGGCTGCGTCGTAGTTAACTCCTTTTGCGCGCAATCGTTTGCATGAGTAATGGCAATTAAGTGCGGGCGCTAATTATGTTTTTCTGCCCACGTCACCACTCGGTTTTTATTTAAAGCAATTTCTCGGTTACCGGAGTATGTCACTCGTCGAGAATCTTAAATGCATAAAGTGTTTTCGTGACATGTTAATTTTGTAACTTATGTCGTATGAAATGTATGTTATATATTTATGAACAATAATGTATACGTAAAAATGTATACGTAAAAAATATATACGCGAAAATGTATACGTAAATAATGTATGATTCGGTGTAAAATGTAGATTGATTTTCGATTTTTTCTTTTCCATGTTATTTACATCTTTAACCAGATAATACGTTGCTTATGATGGAGAGTTCGACACGGTACGGACGCGTTATCGTGGAAATAATTATAGTCGGCGTAGTTAGGATCGTGCGAATCGCGATTTGAAAATGCGCATAATTCGTCAAGTATTATTAAATATTAATGCAACAACGCAACATAGTCACGTTAAATGCCGCGAGAGTAATGTAATAATGTTGTAATACATCAAATATGCAAATGTATGCAACAGAAACAGACATGCAAAATAGATGTTATTGTAATAAAGAGGTTTTTTGCCAAAAATATGTAAAACTTACATGAGATCGGAATATGCTGCAAGATGTATTGTATGTTAAAAAAAAATAAGAAATATATTTTTAAAAAATTAAATAAACAGCAAAACGTAAGAGATAATAACTTATATATCTTATAAGTTCATCAAGATTATAAATGAAGATATTCTCGCTTTTTCTTTTTATTTCTTTGCAACATTTCAAACTAAGGCACGCCCGTTTAACCCATAATTATCTAGCTTTAATTGTTACACAATTCAAAGACAGAGTCTGAAAAAAGACACCCCCTTTTTTATCTATTAAAAATGTTATTAATATTCTTGAAAAAAATATTTCAGAATAAAAACTATTTAATATTAGCATATGATATTAGCAATGATTAATTATTATATATTTTTTAATGAATACACAGTAACAATTAATTAATATATTATAATCAATAAAAAATTACTTTTTAACATACATATTAGTAATTAGAAAACTATACAGGAAAGGATAATGGGAAACTATAAGAAGAATGTTAAGTCTAATATCTGGTGAGAGTAGATTGGTGAGAGGCCGGAACGTGCGTTTGGTGTTCCAACAGGAATAGAGAAAGGCGCGTCGTGTGGCAGGGATCCTTATCAGATTCGATCCAGCTTCCTGATAGTTAATTAACAAGTTCATTATGCATCCGTGCCCTCCGCGGGCCGAGGGCCGCATCTTTTCAGGGCACGATGGAGGCCGTGGGGCCCCAAGTGAGGCATTACGGAGATCCTCGGCAGATAGCGACGGCCCGGTGGGTGGCGCTATTTTATTGCATCACGATTCACGACGGGATCGCGGCGACGGGGGCCCGGCGCGCTGCACTTTCAGAACTTTCAGAAGCGCTCGTGAATCTCGGACGGGAAGGAGGGGAAAGAGGGAGTCCAGGAGTCCAGCCGGGCACGTCGTCCATCACGAGCGACCTGAATATTATTCACGATGCACGATTTACATTGTCGGTGCCCTCCGCGATTCGAATGAACCGTTATCCTGTCCGTATTGATTTTTTTGTATCGCGCCTGATAGTTATCATAAGTGGAAAATATAGTTGCGAACACGATGCGGATGAACGTTTATTGTTTTATTTTAGAAAATGATATTTTGTGCCAGTAACAATGTAAACTTTTCATATCTAATTCGCACGATGATGAGATAGATTATTGAATTAATGTGAAAGACGAAATAAAGATTAGAATCGATCCGTTGCTGCCTCATGCAATTTGTCGATCACTGTAAAAAAATCTCATCGATATTAAGAGATTTATTTTATATATCTTACAGTAGGGCGTGTAACATGGCTATTAACGCTCTGTTTATGCATATCTAATAATGCTTAGTTGACGGTAATTATTTTGCGTTAAGAACGCGTTAAAATGCAGTCAGACTTGAATCTTTTAAGACACCGCAAACGTCTTGCTTAATTCCTTTTTGGCCTGTGTTCGGCAGCCTCCTGAAATATCTCTCTCTTTCTCACTCTCGGTTCTATTTAATTTCCTGGAAAACGCCACAGTGGTCTCTGGGGGCAGCGGGGCATCAATCACCCCACCTGACATGGAAGCTGTAATTTGGCTAACCCGGTTTGAAGCTCTTTCTTCGCTCATTTTACCGGTGGCCTTCGCACCCTGCTAGTAAAGCACCTCCGAAATTTTACCGAATTGTTATCGTTTATGATCCATTACTCAAAAGCGTGCATAACTATGTAACTGAAATGGAGCATATGAAAAGCACTGTATAAAATTATTCTTGCAAAGCCTATATTGCAATCGAAGAACAACCTGCTAATAAATTTAAATTTAATAAACATTTCTTATAATCTTTGATAAAAAAAGGGATATATGGATTATCATATTTAATAGATTTAAAGATAAAATACTCGATTAAAATACTCGATAAAAAATTAAAAAAAAAATATTATATTTTGATTGCGATAATGAACGCGCGCGCACGAGTCATAAATATGGATGCAATCTTGAAAGGTTCAGCACACAAAAGCGATACCGAAAGACTCTCGACGAGCAAGTCGGTGCAAATTTGTCGAGAGATTCCCAGTCGAGGAAGCGGCATAACCAAGACCGAGTGATTATAGGGGTGGCGCTAGAGATCTTGGGATGATTTACATCCTGGCGAGTCGGCCTAGTCTAGTTCTAACTCTCTCAGCCTAAATATCTGCGGTGAGACGAGAGCGGCTAGACGCGAGCCGTCCCTCCTGGCAACATTCAAATGTTTCCCGCCATTCATAAATTCGTCAGTATACGCACGCTAAATTACCCACCCGGCCGAAAGAGCCGCGTCTTCTCACGAATCCCTGCCAGGCTTCACTCATTTCAAGACAAAAGAGATTCTAAAAATGGCCTTGGATCGACGTCATATGGGTGGTCCTGATGAATTATCTACAAATCGTGTAAAATCGAGACATTGCATCGTCTTTAAAAAAGTAATATTTACACATCATTTGAATTGACAGCATCAGTTTACATATTTTTTTTTCACTTATAGCTTACTCTTACGTTAACATAATATCATGTAAAGTTATATTGGAGTTAGCTTTTCTTATCTGTCGCGTAGATTTCTTTTTGTTTAAAGATTTGAAATTTCTACAACTATCGTATATTAAATATACGATAGTGAAAAGTATATATTTTATCGAAAATGCGACAAAAATATTCCATGAATGACGCGAAGTCGCACGCTGATCCTCTAAGAAAACGATCGTATCACGATGACTTACGTGGCTCGTAAAAGCTGCTGGTGGTTCCAGAAACATCTGGACGAGGCAAGGGATGTTTTTTAGGTCTCGCGAGCGAAGTGTAACTGCTCACAATGAAAACCGTTCCAGTCACGTAAACATCGTCCAGAACGGTGCGGAATACAATGCCTTGGAGTGTTAACGAGATTCAGGTGAAATCCGTCCGATGGAAACCAGATTCGACGAAATGGACGAAAATGATACGATCCGCGATCGCGATTACGTGTGAAGTTAAAGAAAGTCTTTCAATAATTTTATATAAAAAGTTAAATTCTATTTCCCCCACATGGCATATAATTTATCCTTAATTTTGCCAAATATTGTCCCAGAGAAATTAAAATTTCTATATGATTTTTTTTTATAATTTAATGTCTCTTATTATTGATTCGAACTTTTTAATCTTGTTCATTTGTTAAAGCATAAATGGGCATATTTTCGAGTAGAAACTTTTAACAATAATCAAAAGAAATTAATAAAATAATAATATGTTCTACAATTTTAGTAGAATCGATCATCCTGACGCAGTTTTCAGCAAAGTTCTCGTTCCATCGTATGGGGAACGAGCTATTGTTTGCGAAGTAAAGCGCGCGAGATGATCTCGGCCGCAATGATTGCGATCCTGTCCAACAGAACATAATATCGTGAATCCACACGAGATACACTAGTTATTATCGATCCGCGAAAGCTGGTTAAAATCGTACTCTTCGTGTCGAGATAACGCATCGTTCATTACTTGGCGACAGTTATGTTTAAGCGAGATAAACACAAGTATACATACATGGCATGTAAGAAAATCGACGCAGTTCAGATTTATTCAATTTAATTTTGATATATTATATAATAAAATATTTATTTTTTAAAAATAAATTTATTTATGTTTATGTTTAAATGTTTATTATATAATAAAATGTTTATTTTTTTATATGAATGTTTATTTCACATTAAATAATGATAATAAAATAGCAATAATTGTTGACAAAAATCATTTTAATAATCTTCGTCAATCATAAATTGTTGACCGTTTATCGTCTCGCGTGCTTTTTTAATTCACTATATAACTTCTACCTTATGTAAGTGCTACTTATATCTTTGACTACATCTATCATAAGTATGATTCACACGATTAAATAGTTTCAAGTGCTGGAATACAAAAGCGAGTCTGTGGCTGATCAGATTTACATTTAATAAAACCTATGTCTGTAATAACAATAAGATAGAAGCCAATTTAAAAAATTTACCATAAGTATATACAAATTTTCTGTAATTGTCTTATCTATTTTAGATGAGACTAATTCGCGAGACTGAGAACTAAGAATAGGAAGCAGGCGTAAATCATACATACCTATAATTTGAAACAGGTAATTCGCACTCTGTTGTGTATTCGTAGGGGATTTTATCTTGGATTTATCGCGAATGTAGAATACGTGTAAACTCTGAATATATACATATTCAATATATTTAATATTACCTAGACAAAATACCTAGGACCAATCAACATGAATTTTGAATTCAGAAATCAGACGGTAACAGGGATGAAAATAATATTTAGCAATTTTGCCGCATTAAAAGGATACAAGACGGAGGAGATGAGGTCATTTTGTATCATTAGCATACCGAGGAGAAGATTTCGCGCGAAAATACGAGGGCGAGTCTCATCATCGATATAGAATCGCGCGATCGTTTCTCTATAGACCGTGATGCTACACAAGAGAGTCTGGTGTTTCGCGGTCATCGTCCACCCGGTTGTGCGCACATCTCGTTGTAATACTCGGTTCGACCGCCGAGTAATGCAATAATAGGCGTATACTAATGATACGGGGGAGGAAGGGGGAGGCAGTCCGCGCGGGGCGGCCCGGCGAGGAGGATTCAGTCACGTAGTTGCATTAAACTTAATATAAATAATAGCAGTTTGTGTGTGGAGAGTCCGGGTGAGAGACGGGGGTATATATACTATACCCACCTATCTCCATCTACCCATCCGCCGCCACTCTCTCTCGACCGGGGCCATAATACACCGGGGCCTCTGCGTCCCTGGACTCGCCTCCACTTAATAAGCAGGATCGTCCTGAATCACCACCGCGGCAGCCGGGGCTCACCTCGGCATCTCACGGGGTCGTTACCGTTGCGCCTCTTCTCGGTGAAATGCTCTCTCGAAGATCGAATTATTGGTTCTCGACGCACGAATATATAATTCATGGAACTCGCGAGCGCCGGTTATGTGCGATTTATATATTTGTATACATATATATTGGCATATATATATATTTGTACGTGTTGAGAACGAGAGTGTGAATGGCAATTTGTGGGTAAATGAAATAAAAACGAAACTTAAACGAAATAAAAATAAATCTTTTAGTGTAAGTCATTTATAAAATGTTTTAAACACTTTTTGTAAATTGGAATTTTACATATTTTGAGAGAGAGAGAGGAAGAGAGAGAGAGAGAGAGAGAGAGAGAGAGAGAGAGAGAGAGATATACATACAAAAGAAATACGATACATTAAAGTTTCTTAAAATAAATAAATTTTTATTTGTAAAAAAAATCTCTTCTGAAATATATATTTTTAATTTCTTAGAAAGAAGAAAATTAATTTTATATTCCAAATATTATAATTTTAATAACTTTATATTAATGTAACTTGTATTAATTTATAAGGTAATTTTTTAATTTAAAACTTAAAGATAAAACTTAACTTTATATAGATTTAAACTTTACATAGATTTCTCATATAGATTACATGTAAAATATTGTAAAATTAATCTAAAAGTTTTGAAATTTAAATTTAAATATATTTCTTAATACATTTATTTTATTGCGATTTTTCTTACTTGAAAAATAAGCATACTCTCGAAATATTCATATTCTTTACGTAATTCTTTAAATATAGATTCTAGCATCTAAAAGTCACGTCTTTTCCACAGTCCCATTAAGAAGAAGAACGCAGCAATATATTATCAAGACTTGAAATATTACATCAGCGGACGAATCACTATTCGATCTAAAACATACTGGCATCGATAATAATGCAGAAACGACTCGCAACTCTCTCGTATAATAAATAAATCGGGATTATCTCGGTCGTTAGAATCGATCGTTAGGTCGATCCGTCGATCGTGATCCTGAACTATAAATCTCGAGTCTCGGAAGAAGCGCGCGTTTTCAGAGTTGAAGAAATAATAAGAGCATAACCATCGTTTCCCCTTTTACCCTCACGAGCGTCGGGTTGGTAAGCAGGACCGTTAACGTTATTAAATTATCATATCTGCAATTCAATGTACCGCCGCTGCTTGCCGCGATTGCATGTTCTTACCTCGCGTTCGTCAGTTGTAAAATTCTAGCTAGCATTAGTAATGCCGTGGGTAATAGCAGCACCTTACAGTGTGACGTGACTAGGAAACACAGTATCCGTCAATTTTATGCTTTTTACGTTGCTGAAAATATTACGTCTTGTTACAACTATTGCTAACAGAAAGGATCTTTGAAAAGATTTTAATTTATTTTAAATATTGTATTTAACATTATTTTTTTTTTCAAATAATACGCATGGGGAAAGGTACGGCTTAAAATCATTTTCTTTAATTCTCTATACAAGAGCTTATAAGATTATTGATACTGTTTATTAATACTGTTTACTAATTAAAATTATTTTGAATATATAGCTATTTAGCACACACATAATTATTGCAATGAAATATTTACATAAATTTTGCGAATGTAATGACGTAAATAAAAAATGTTACGATATGCTGCCTATAGAATTCGCGTTAATTGCGATAGGGGGAAGTTTTTCCGCGAGGGTAAAGGAGAAGAGAACATCGATAGACGAGAAGAAGAATCCATCAAAAGGAACAGTAACGATGAACATATCGACGATCGTCGATTGACGATCTGCGGAAATTGACCGTTCCGTTATTCGTCGAATTAGATGTGTACCTGGGCTACTTTCCTCGTGCATTTGCAGTTATGAAAGTACGTTATACTATTCGTTTCGATTCTTAATTTTAAAACAGATTGAAGTTGATGAAGCACAAAAATTATATAATATTTTATTACAAGATATTATTATAAAATATAATTTAATACAAAATATAATATTATATTATTATAAAATGTTTCCAAATTTCTTTCAATTAGACTGAAAAAAAGAATAACATTTTGTTTCAATATGTATCATTCAGATTTTTTCATACTTACCAAATGTTTAATGTGCATTTAATATGAAATTTTGATTGCACACATACATCTCACATTTGTTTCTAATTTTTTCGTCTCGTATTTATTAGTTTTTTCTTTGCACTATGCAACAATGCGAATATTGAATTCCGCGAAACTGATCCGTTGCGCTAATCCGTGGCAATTATCAATTTGATGGTGGTATAAGAATGCTCGCTCTTGACACTGTGTTCCAAGAATCAAACATTGCTCAGTATTGTCGTAGTTTGCCAATGCACGTCTTAGCTTAATAACCAGTTCTCCCCCACATGGGTCTCTGAGGCCACCGGACTACCTCGGGGCGCTCTCCTTCTGCCGCCGACTTTTATCGTTCTCTCTCGACGGCTGTCTTAAAAAATACAGGCCGAGAGGATGATTTGTATACGTCGCGGGAGCGCGCGTAGCGACTCTCGTGTCTATATAAGTATAGACCGAGGAATGATTTGTACAGGACAGCACCGCAGGCTCAACAATTTCCCAAATATCTACGAGGATACGCGTGTAGGAACTTTTAGGATGCGGGATACCCTCGCAGGATGCCCCGTCTCTAAGGACGACCATTGCCGGTCGGCCGGCTCGTCATAATTGCCGGACGCCGTGTTTAAGATAACACGATAATTATGACGAGACAACGATATAGGAGCTAAACCTAATCCGGACCGGCCTTTCCTCCCAGAAATTTGTTTGGGGAAACCATTTTTCACGGCTCGGACAGTAATAACAGCGCCGATCCCAATGGCGGACCGTGATTATATCGCCCCTGCCGCGGTTCCTTCGGTCCTTGGCGAGGTATATTAATTCATTCTCAGTGGAATCGCGTATTAATCCGCGTTCTCGTTCTCTAACCGAGAAAGGATCCGTGATCCCCTTGCGAGGAGAAATTGGCGCCCGAATCCAATCATTCTTTTTGTCGGGCGCGATCATTTTCTCGCAAATGTATTAGTGATATATATTAAATGAGGGGGGAAAATATACATGAAACGCGAAAGAAACGTCTGGGAAATGCTTCAACTGCGCGTATGTATACCTGTACGCGCGCTTATATCATGATAAAAAATAAGTGAAACAAAAGGCCAGCGATACGGCCGATGACAACGAACGCGCTACATTCTGTATCCCGTAGATAAGCATCGCATATATAAAACGTCGCCTCGCCTCCCGCACCCTCTTCTTGAACCTTCCGCTCTTACGAGCGGTTAGATATCGACAATATAAAGACCGATCGTAAACTACTAGCCATTTTTATCACGATGATACAGCACGCTCGGCTGTACCTTCCTTTTTCGTGTACGCTACTGTTATCGCGTCCTTTGAACCTGCATCAATTTAAACATTAAATATTCTTTTTATTTCTTAGAAGAGAAAAAAGTATGAACGTATATATTATTTTAAATTAAACAGAAGTAATATTACATTATGTTGGTGAATTGAAAATCGGCTCTTCGTTTTCCAATTTTAATTTCCCAACAGTTTTAATTAATAATTTCCTGCATTTAACAAATGTAACTTTAAACGTGCGTTTCCACGAGAAATGAAAATTCATGTTTAATTGTGCGTCTATCACTAAAGCAAATAGTGAGTTGGAACGATGCGTATCGTATCAGCTGATAAGCAAAAGCATAGTGTATGCAACGCGCATATTACTCAAGTATCTGATATGGTTCACGATAATGAAAGATAAGGATTTAATCGTTCCGCCAGAACTCGGTGCGTTCGAGAATGAATACTCGCAACTAATGCGTCTATGATTAACGTGAGAGGCGGTGAATCGTGGTATCGCCGCGCGATGCTCGTTCCGCCGATTACTATCGTTTTTAATTACAACGCTACGCGCTCAACGATTGTTCTCACATTAATACCGCGGCTCCTCGCGACGTTACGAATCGCGGCTGGATCTTCCCCACCGTCATTTGTTCCCTTTATTCCTCCTCGTCTCGATATCGATATAATTAAGTTACGTACATCGTCTCTTCGCGGTGGTTATTCGTTCTCGCCTCGATTTTTCTCTGTTTCCGTCTCGGGCGATAAGCTCACGTAGACGAACGCGGTCCAAGTTAATGAATCGGAAGGAATAACGGCAATCAGCGAAATATAAATGAAGAATGGCGGACTGATCTTTGGCTCGCACGTCACGCACGCAATGTGCCACGCCGAATCACGACGAGGGGTGGATGGGGTAGGTAGGTGAGAAGGAGAGCTTAATCACGCAGGGATATCGCGGAGGGAGGATCGAACACGCATCGTGACTCGAGCGAAGTCGAGGGTAGAAATCTCTGTCTTCCAGTATTCAATTATATTCTGCCAGAAGATACGAAATTAATTAATCTACGCGATAGAATTATACAAGGATACTCGCACAAGGATAAATTGCACTTCGGAATTTATTCAGGGTTGACTGTGTTGACTGTTTTGATATCAAGTTGGCAATTGCCGAATTTAGACGCGATTTCTGCCCTTAATTATATAACGTCACGAGAGATGATTTCAGAACGGCGCGAAGGGGAGCGAGTCGTTCTTAGCCAGGCGAATGGCGCCGATTAATAAAAGCGGAGAAGCTCGGTGTGGAACTACGAAGGATTTTCCAGTCACGTTCACTACGGCCGGGAGTTAATTTACGAAATAAATAATATCTTCTTCTTCGCGCCGCTCGCCGGGGGTTGGAGGGGGAGGGAAAGAGTCGGGAGCGGGTAGAAGACGAAGGAGAGTGCAGGGGTGGGGTCGTGCGCAGAACGTCGGAGGAGATATGGCGAAGGTCGAGGGACCAGGGGAGAGACTCATAAAGCTGCCTACGTGTCGAGCGTAATGAGAACCGGTGATTTTTCTTTCCGCGCTCGCGAATGTAAAAGAAAAATGAAAGCGCGCTCTTTTTTCTCCTGGCGAGGAGGTTGAAGAGAATGGGGTGCCGCAGGTGGCGTCGTCACCATTGTGTGTAACCAGAAATCCTCCCCCGTTTCTGATATCACGCATCGCTGGCCGCTGGATCAACGACCGATCCCGAAAATCGATGCGATTTTATATATAAAAAAAAATTCGATCAGGAGACGGAAAAGTATCAACTTTATGAATGCCATCGTCCATTTAGATAATGAAAGTTTAAATTTACCTTTGCATACTGTTTACCGCAAAAAGCAAGTCATTTATCAAGAAATAATCCATGCATACTATTTTTATTGTATTCTTCTTTTTCATTCGCAATGCAATAAACTGGCTTAATTAAAAAAGGTCCTGGAGAATGTTATGCCGGGCGATGTATCGTGTATCGTGCGCCACTTCGAACGAATTCCGAAGAGGCTTTATACCCGCGGCTTCCCCGGTTACCTAATACCCGGGGCATATACACAGGCATCATTTTTATAGCGGCAATTTCATTTGAGCCTCGACTCATGCAGTGGTTTCTGATGAGCGAACTAAAGCAACCCTCTTCCTCTGCCGCCGACCCTTTCTCTCCTTTTCTTTTTCCTCCCACCCCCTCCGCGACGCCATCTTTTCATTAAAACGGTTCATCTGTGAGCCGCGTCGAGGCGCTGCCCTTCTCCTCCGGATCCTTCGACGGTGAAGAGAAGGCGATGAAGAGAGAAAAAGGGATGGGAAGGAGTAGGAAGGGAACGATGAGGAGGGAAAGGCAAAAGAAACGGCGGAAGAAGAGGAAGCCGATCCGTGGTAAAGACCGGAGGGGGAGGAGAACGTGGCTTCGCTAAGTTTTCCTTCGTTTCATATCTCAACTCGCTCTCCCCTTTCGTCTCTTTCTTAGCCCTCTTTCTCTCTCATTCTCTCTTTTACCTCTAGACCAGACCGACTAGGCGTGCTCTGATTAATGCCCCCGCTAATAACATCTTTTCCCCGGGGAAAACCAACCCCCACTATCGACCAGGTCGGGCAGACTTATGCGGAATTAAAAACACATCTCGCAAGCTACGGCGAGTTATTGCGGCGGGCATTGTCTCCGATCTTCCGCGTCGGTGAACTGTTTTTCGAAGATGCCCTCCGCCAGTGCTCCGAGTCACGGTCGTCGCGAGATAAAGGCACGCTGGTCATTTATAAGATTCATAGCCGCGACTTATAATTTTACAAAAAACACCGAGACACATAAATGATATAAACCCGCGGCAAAATAATATCGCATCTAAAAATTTATTAAATCTGTTACGTATCATTTTCCTTCCAACTATGCATTTAATTATTTCTCTATAAATTTTACATTTTCCTTGATGTTAAAATTTATAGTTTCTTCAATTAATATATTAAATTTAATAATCAATTTAAAATTTGCTCATAAATATACGCATTGATATATAAAATTGTATTTTATCTTCTTTTAAACAATGACGGGAAATAATTGACAGTTTATCAAAAATCCATCTTTCCACCTGCATTAAAAATCATTGCGACTATGATTCCGACACTTTCCGCGCACTGATGCGTCAAACAAAATCATCGTGTAAACGCGCGACAATTTGTAAATCTCGTTTTTCATCGAGAAGACACCAATCTCTCGCGCCGTAGACAAACGCGGTTTCACCTCCGCGTTTTGTTCGTTCTGCGGTATCGTGTAGCCGCACACAATGCCGGTTTCTTTTCCAGTGCAATTGCTTCTCTTTTTCGTTTATTTCTTTTTTTTTTCCTCTCCTCGGTCAAAGAATCCGCCTCTCTTTCCGCGGAAAACACGCGGAATTCCCCGCAAAGTGCGGGCGCAAAGAGGCGCGCGCCGCGGGAGAGAACTGTCAGACTGTCGTCACCTCCGCGCCGGTCTGTCGTTGATTAATGACGGTAATATTCCGCCGTATACGGTGACCCGACTGACACGAGAGAGATCCTCACCGTCTGTTGTATATAAACGGTACTACCGTTGCAACGTGCGACGCTGCGCAGCTTCCTTGCCTGCTTTTACGGCATCAACTACGGCCCTCGACAAGAAACACCGTCACCCGTCGTAGGATTAGCGCAGATCTTGGCTTTCCGTGAAATCATTCTTCGCAAGGTGTGTCTACATATACATTGCCATTTCTCAAAAGTAACTTACGTCGATTTCATACTGCAAATCGAATTATCAGATTTTATTATTTATCGAAATTATTTGACGTTAATCAATATACCATTTTGAATATAATAATGATTATTATGATAATCATGATAAATATTTTTTGTTAATTAAGTGTTTTCAAATATCCTCAGACTTTAATCGTTTTGAATTAAAAATTGCCAGAATAGTTAAAAGACTACATTTTTATCAAGAGCAGAAATCTTCATCTCAAATTTTTGATTATTCAAATTTATCGTCTTCCTTCGAACACGAACAATTAATGCACGTTCATTAAATTTGAATAATTTAATTCTCCCTTATCATCGTAACCTTTTCCAAGGAACGAACGACACATCCATGAGTGTACGAGAGAACTAGTTCAATCAAACTGAAAAAATGAGGCTGAGTAAGACGATGGAATCTCGCGCTAATAAGCGATGCAATGATGTCACTTGGCTGGAACGAGACGGAAAAAGAGACGAGGGGGATTTCGCAGAGATCTCGTTACTCAGCTGGTTAATGGAAGGTGAGATGCTCAGGACTGTTCTCACGTTGTTAACCAATCCGGTCGTTCCACCTTCGTCGACGATCTCTAACAACAAAGTCCACGAAAGCGTTTTTGCATCGCGTCTAAGATCGCGTACCGCCGCTATTTCTTGCAGCGATTGGATATGCACCGGTATCCATTTCACACCAAAGAATTACGTGCATTCTTTGAGTTTATTCCTTCCGCTCTTTTATACATTGTGTGATGATAAGTCTACGGATCTATATTAAACTTGCATGAATCAATATTTAACACTTTGTTTATGATAAACAACTCTCGAAAGATCTGCAAAGAAGTTTCTTTACAAATATTTCTTCTGTTACAAAACAAAATGCATGCCAATGTGTTTAAATAATATACGATATATATAATATAATTATAATAAACTTATTATAATAATTAAATAAATAATCGACGCGAAAAACATTCAAACTTTATACGAAAAAATTTTCGGAACCCATTGAAAGCGTGTCTCATAAACAACAGAATCAACTGTACTTAACAAATGGTACATCAAGTAAAAAGGGGCATAAGGTGAAGGATCTCGTTCTCGAGAAAGATGATGATTTCGAGAGAGCGTGTTCAAGCAGGCGTGACAGCTCGTTAGCTATATTTGATTGGATCTCAATCTATTAGGTATCGGCATCAATATCATACTTAGCACTTAGATAATATATATATATATATATATATATATATATATATATATATATATTTATTTCTGCCTTACTTACTCTTTCCTCATTTCTTTTCTTCCCTGAGAGGAAGTATAGAACATCTAGATAATTTCGTATCTTTATCACAAAATGATAATAAGCTAGGAAATGAGCAGATTCAAGTGGAGTCGAAGAAAAATAAAGAAAAGACAAGAGAAAATCCATTTGCGTGGAAATAAATTCTAACAAAATTCTATCATTTACAGCTATTAAAAAATTTACAGGGTTTGTATTAATATCGTATTTTTCGATGACAGGCTTTGAACCTAATCGCAAGTAATTTATTCACTTGTCAAAAATATTAGATAGATACAGATATATATGTTTATCTCTCAATGAATTAATGATTTCTTTCGAAATCTTTCAAAATAATATTTTCGCGTGTACGGGATATTTTACTAAATAAATAAATTTCTGCCCATGTGTGTGCTTTTAAAAAGAAATCATAACTGCGCTTCAGAAAGACTCTCAATAATCGTTAAGGATGACTCGTGAGATGCGTCCGAGAAAAACGCGTAACTGGAAGGATCAATTAGCAATCATCGGCGTGGACAGGATAATTTCGTTACCGTTACCAATCGCCCGTAAATTCGATTTCGCATTAAAGCTCGTTACGCGATCGCGATTCGATTAGATTAATGGATAATACACTGCCTAACGATCCAAGGGAAAGATGAGGAAGAAAGCGCAATCTAGTTCGAAGTCCCTCGAATTGTAGTGTGGTTCGTTGTACTCGCATTATCTTTGCCTCGCGCTAAACCGTTTAATACGAATATTTGCAGGTGGATAGAGCCCGCGAACAATGTTGGAAATATCATTATTGTCTATATGGTTCATCCGAGCCAGGTAAATCATCGATCATCGATTCGATCAGTTGAGCGCAATTCGCTGATATATCCCCTTTCGGCGAACAGTGCAATTATTATAAATATATAGAATATAACATGTTCAAATGAAGAACAAAGAATAATAGCTCTCGATGCAATTTTTCCTCGCAGTATTATTCTTAATTCGCTTTTCCAGTAAATTTAAGAACTGTATCGTAAAGTGAGGTAGATACGATGATCTCTTGTAATTCCATGATTATTTTCCGAAGAAAGAATCGAAACGTATTATAACAATATCGCGTGTAATTATTTTCATCATCTTAACGTAACGGTTTGCTCGCCGAGAAGAGTAAGCGCACCTTGTAGTCAGCGATGGAATCCCAACAGCGACGATCCGCCGGTTAACTCCATGGAATATTATATATGTAGACAGCCCGGAGAAGAGAGAGGTAGAACTGACGCGATCTCTATTAACCCCGTGTCGCAAGCCATCTCGTTCGCGGCTTGTCCGCGGGGTTCACAGGAAGGCTGATAGGGTTCAATCCTGGCGTGCGGCTACCGGTCGCTACCGAGGGGGACCTCGACAGAGAGGCGTCATTACGCGCACGTGTAATCCATTCGATCCTCGTTACTACGACGTCTCCCGCTACGTTAACACTTGCGAAGATCAAGCGGTCGCTCGAGAGACGCTGATGATTGCGAATAAATTCGCAATCCAATTCGACGTTTCGACGCGTGAATGAGATACGCCCGTCCTTCCAAAGAGAAACGGTTAGACCGCCAACGAACTGTCCGTCATTATCTAGTTTTGTTCCTGAAAAATATGTCGGCGACCGCACATCGCGAAATGCTCAACAGTTGTCGGATAAATTTATGATGTTGCAAGCTGCAAGTTTGTGCTATTATATAAAGCTAATTTGGAATCATGCTAATGTAAAAACAACAGTTCTGATATGAAATCACTAATGTTTTAAAAAAACTGAAATAGACGTTATATATAAATTTGTATTTTATATATAAACAAGTGAAGATCACATAAATAAATTTAGAAGAAAATTGCTTAATGCTTACAATAAATTGCCCTCTTTTTATTACATATTAAAGGATACTCAGGAAGGGAGGAGGGAAATTTCAGCATTATAAAGTGCTAATAAGATATTTTTTTAAAAATATATTTAAGATATTTTTTTTTAAATATATTTTTTTATAATTAAACAAGAATATTATATAAACTAGTAATATACAAAACTATATCACAATTTTCTCATAGTCTAATTTTTCTGTACATGTAAAAATTATCACATATGTGAAACAATTTTTATTAATTATATTAATTATTAGCTTCTTCGAAATCTCGGCTTTTGACGATGTTGCTAAATTACAAGAAAAAAAATCTTTTACATACTTTTCAACTATCTTAATGTAACGTATAATTACGGACTTAATATTGACACATATGTACGTGTCTTTACGCGGAGAATCGCGCCGAGTAGCAGTCGATACGCAAAGTAGCAGTGAAAGATATTAAGATTCCATCGGCTCTCTCGGAGAAATCCGCGTGGCGGAAAGGCCATGTCTCGATCACGGTGAGCGACTCTCCTTCGCGGCAGGCCCTCGGGGAAACGCGACTTCCGAGGTAGAGGCGTAATCCGGTACATAAAACAACAAGGAGCTCCTAACGTTGAACTTTGCCCGCGGGAATGGGCTGTCAGTGCGGGTGCTCGGCCAGGCAGGCGAGTAGGCGTACACGCGTGCACTCTTGCACACACGCACGGCTACGCATGATTATCGCTCGACCGAGAGCGGCGAGAAGAATTCTTTTTCGGAGCCTGCGGAATTCGCGACGTGTTCCGAGGCGGAGAGAGCTAAAGGGCGAAGCAAAATGGAAGGATTTAATTATTTAGGATTGTGCGCGCGTTGGAGATTTAAAAGCGTGAATGGAGATTCCTTCGCGAGAAACACGGGTCAGAGACACCGTTCCTCTGTTTGGGATTGATCATCTTAAAAATAGCAACGCGGTTATCGAATCGTTAAATTTAATTCATGACTGGTATTCTCTTTTTTAATCGAGAGTGCTCTTATTATAATTCCCATATCGGCACTCGTTGCACGAACGACGGCTGTTACTTGGCGATAGAACGTTTGCACGTATGTGGGGAGGATATATATCGTCGCGAATAGATACATGAATCGAGTCTCAGTGCAATATTTGCGTGCTGCATTATCGGACGCTCATCCGCCGCGTATAAATAATGCCTGGCGCGATATGCGGTCTCGCCGAGCTGGAGGAATAAAGTGCATTACAATTGCAATACTATTGCCGCTCGTCCTGATGTCCGATAAGCCGTGCAGCAGACCTCGCATAATCTCGTCGGAGATTATTAACACTCATGGGTCATACAAGTGCGGGAAATGTAAGTAATGCCTATTGTAATTGAATGTACCATCGCTCTACTAAAATAAGATAAGTAGATCTAGGTGTGTAATTTTAATAATTTTATTCATTCAGTAAAAAAAAAACAAGATCGTTATCGAGGTGTTACTCCGACTTGTTGCTCCTTTAGTCAAATATGCATCTCGTAAATTGCTAAATTCACGCCTCTCTCCTGCCATATCCATGTACAAACAGCGAGCCGCTTCTCGCAGAAGCGCGCAAAAGTTGTGGGAGATCGGAGGGAACGATAAATCGCTCTTACCAATAAAGTTCGTTACCTCCGGGAACACGCACGCCCCGTGTAACGAAGGAGAAACGTCAAATTAAGTGAATTACGCGCATAATTACGATGCGTGCGTTTATCGCTCATCGACAAACATTTGTAATACGGAATTGCCGGTAACTATACGGTGAGACTCGCACGAACTCGCGGCATTTGCCCGCGATTATGGCGGGATAGACGAAAAGAAAGATGCGGACTCTCGATGCAGCTGTGTGCGAAATTTCCTCGCGTAAACTCGCAACCCAATTCCGCGTCCGAGTCAGAATTTAAGATCATACTTGATAGTTGAAAGTGAAATATGCATTATGCGTTTTCACTTTTGATGTCTCTAAAAGTCTAAATAAAACATACACAAAAATATATGGTAATTATAGTATTTATGTATAGTAATATAGAAATTAAAAATGTGCAATATATAATTAATTTAATATATACAGTAATGTATGCTACGCGTATTTTTTTAATATACTACGCGGTGATTTATACAGGTAAGCAATTTACATCATCAATTTTATGAAAAATCTCGAAAACTACGATAGGGAATTAATATCACTTAAAATTAGAGCATGCGAGAGAGATTAAAGTGTTCAATTATGCAAAAAATATAATATATTATAAGAATTTGTTTGACATATACGTCGAATAGCTGGAGATCAAAGTATTTCAAATTATCGACGGTCGAAGCTATGCTATTTAAGCGTCAAGTAAGACACGTTGATCCCGTTTCCACTTATAAACCCGCACGTTTCACGATTTTTTTTTCATGCGATTGCGACTCGCGCACGCCCGCTGGCCGATCAACATCTACGGTGTATGCAAAGTGTTTCGTGTTTGCCATAACAAGCATCTCATTGACCTGTCCGTTGCACACGCGATACTGCTATTGTGTGGCGCGACGTAAAACCAGTTTACTCGCTGGGTGGTACAAGAATCCGAGATGGTTACGGTTTTCCTAGCTTGTACATCTATCGCGCCCGATATCGGGACCGCGCCCCATTTTACGGCAAAAAGAACAGATAATTTGCTCTAGATAACAGATGTTGCTTCACGCGAATATTATATATTCTATTTTAATATTCCAAATAATACTTAACAATACATTTTCTTTTAAAACCATATTGTTCTCGTGAAAAATAAAAATTGGTCTTTTTTACAAAAATAAATGTAGTCTTAGAACGTAATTTGTTTCTATAACATTACCAATAAAAGAATATATTCAGAAAATCAAACGGTTCCTCTTTAATCGCAACAGACTTTACCCTCCAAAAATTATTCATAAATCTTTTCAGCGATTCGTTGAGATAAGAAAGGTACGAATAATTTTCAAAATCACTGAATATCTAGATACGATCCATCTAGAAGAAGAAAGGAGCAAATAATTTTATTTATATAATTTTATTTTATAAAATAATTTTATTTTATTCTATATTAAAGAAAGAAAAGCCTTTTTACGCGGGAAAGTAAGGCCGAAAATTGCATCCGCAATACTTAAATCGACAAAATCTTGGCGCGGATTGGATCGACAAAAGGTATCGCGATTCCTCTTGAACCCGATCGAAGGTGCGCGCGTACCGGTCGTGCGATCGCGGCGTGTCCGTAAGTCGCGGGTGCGAGAATCTCGATCCGGTGTCCCGATAGGATCTCTCGGGCCCCGGCCAATTACACCCGCCAGCTCGGAGAGATCTAGCCGGCCGACCGACCGGCCTGTTCCAGGCTCGCTCGAGTTAACGTCGAGCCTTTACGTGTTCCTGCATACGTTTCGCCCCATCGTCACGATATCCTCCTCTCCGCTATACACCGTCACGAGGATCTTATCTACGCGTCACGCGTTACGTTACGTTAGCCGTTTTACGTGTGCGTGTGCGTGTGCGGGGCCGGACGACCGTTTATTCCTGCCGTGAAACGGTAAGCACCTCGTTGACTGTAATAGCGATTTTAGATCCGCTCGAGCGTGACCTTCCTATGCGCGATCGCTCGATTCATTTCGCGGGTACGGAGTTTATATTACAATCCTCGATTTTAATTTTATCGGGTAGATTATACGTAATCGATCACGTTTACGATCAACGTTTCGCGATGTAATGGTGTTTTCTGTTTAGGAAGAATGTTAGAGGGTATACGGTGTAATAAAAGTAGGATAAACGCTCGTCGTCAATTAGAGATGCTTAAGAATATTCTTGCGCTAGGACTTAGAATTGCGTGCTCCGTTTTTAATTAAAATCAGCGCGTTCACGGCTTTGCGAACGAATTAACGATACGAGACCTCTGTGTCTCTCTTATCTATCCGCAATAATAAAATTATGTTGCTTCGCAACGAACTGATTCGCAAACATTATGTTCGCGATTGTAGCCTATTGTTCTAAGTTCTAAGTTATAAATATTAATGTCGCTGCGTATAACAATTACACACTTAGTTGTCGGAATAAAATAATTACGTGGAGTACTTCCGCGTTTTGTGTTTACTTTGTGCATTTTCCGTGCCGATAATACTGCAACGAATGAAGATATATAATAAAGATGCAATTTTTATGCATCACTTGGCGGGGGGATTAGAATGCTTTCGCGCTACTTAAGTTTACGGTATCAAGGCAAAGAATACAAAGCGAAACTCACGTTTCCTGCCAATGCTGATAATCTCACGATTATCTATGCCTTCTTTTCTTCTGGATGATATTTTCGCAGGATCTTGTTTTTTTTTCTCAACTCTTATATAAAAAGCGTTCTATGTTAAATTGAAAATTTTATGGCATTTTGGACGACCGTATAATTTAAGTAGGATATCAAAGTGTTATCGAAATCTTTAGAATATTTTAGAAAAAGTGAATAATTTATTACACAAGAATAAATTATAATAGATTAAAGCCTAAAGAGTAATCAACATTTTTATTATTGTTTTACAAATATATGTATAAAAGATAATATATATAATAACCTGCAATTATAATATATAACACACATACACACGCATATACATGTATCAAAAGCATCCTCGATGAATTAAGTAGTTTTAGAGCGAAGTTGTGTTAGATGCTAATTAAACAGGATATGACATATGATGCATAAGCTTGCAAGACGGACTCGCGTGCGCCACGAAAACTGCAGTGCATCCTGTCTATGTTAATGATCGCGTAGAGCGCATTTCCCCTCGGTTCCCTCGGTCTTAACCTTTCCGTTCTGGGCCTCATCGTTTCACCTCGATCGCAGAGGCAGGAGAAACTCGCGGCAACATATGGGGCATCGCCGGGTTAGCGTGCGCGATAGCAATGTATCATGAAAAAGGGGGAGGACGGCGCAGCCACGTCGGAGGGATACCCGTGTGGCGTCTGGTCCGATGGGACCCGACTTCCTATCGGACCCAGAATCGACTCGCGTAATTGGCCGCCTAAGAACGTACGATATTGCACCATGCAAATGCTGCACAGCGGGAGAAAAATAAAGCATCGTGAGGGGACTCGCGTACGGGCCCCTCGAAACAACGTCCCAGCCGCGGGAGAAAGAAGAATGCCCTGTTTCGAGAAGCTGCATAAGAATTTATCACATGAACATTCAGTGGTAATTGAAAACTATAAGAGCGAAAATATATAAATTCGCATACACATGAATTTTTCCTAGTTTTGTTTTCAATTTTAATCTAACATCTATCTTGATACTTTAGACAGTTAGATTATTCTCTTTTAAAATTATTTTTAATTTATAATTTTATAGAAAGCTTTTTTAAATATTAAGTGTGAAAAACTTTACTGCCTATTTGAGATGGAAAATAGTAATTCACATCAATTATTAAATTAATACATAAATTTAATTAAACTTATTAAAAATGCTCCAATTTAATTAAACTTATTAAAAATGCTCCAACATTTTAAATGTTGAAAATAGGAGCATAAGATTTCGGTTCATTAATGTATTTTGGATAATTAACATAAAGTTATAAAAGCATAAAAGCATAAACATGTAAAGTTTTTAAAAATAAAATATTATTATTCAAGTCTTGTCTGATATTAAATATTAAATAAGTATTATCAAAGCCTAACATTGTATGAAAAATGAATAGTTTAATTAGCTTTCTAAAAGTAGCACAAGATCTCAATTATTTTCCCTCACAGCTCAACACGAAATGATTTCGCAGCTTAGTTCGTTTCATGAAAATAAATGGGTTAACTGATTGTGTTGCATAATACCGTGCCAGTCCGTCGTGCGTCGCGTCCTAGCATAATCGCGTCCGCCACATTTCCTGCAACCGGCAGCAGCGGCTCGACATGAAGCCGTCATTTTTATAATCGTGAAATTTAACGAAGCCAAGCGTAGCACACGGCCTATTAGCGGCTCGTAACTGACGCGGTGAAGAAAATAGGCGACGTTAACGCGCCGTGACAGAATAATTCGTGGTGTAAACGTCAGGCGGAGCCTCATTAAAAATCTCCGAGACAACCGAGAGAGTCTGCGAACCGCGATTCATCCTCCATGTATTCGTGCACACAGAAATATACATACATACATGCACGTTATGTGTGACACCGAGCAAAGGACCGTTCCGCTCACGAGAGTTTCTCTTAATTGGTCGCTTTTTATCGCGTTCGGCTACAAATTGTTCGCGTTGTAGGTATGCGGCTCACCCCGTCGTATTGTCGCGGCTTTCAGCTCGGCCTGAAGCACGTGGATCGAAGTACGCTCATGATGAACGAGGGAAAATCGCTGGTCGACGAGCTTGTACTTTTCCTCCCGCCCCAAGTCGGCTCTAACTGATATTTCCGGGGAAAAAAATTCTAAAAGCGTGCTATGAAACTCTCTCTGGTATCGCAAGCTTGGTAGCGATTGTGCGAAAATTGTTTACGCGCGTCGCGAAAACTTTCTAGAGTTACTTTAAACCGAAAGAAATGGGATAATCGCTGCAGAATAATCCGAAAATATCAATATTAATTTTCTTATGGATTCTAGATCTGATTCTGATTGGATTCTAGATAGATTAAATTTATATAAAATCTACTTTTAATCTCTCTCAAATTGAGCAGTAAATGAAGAGTTTTCTATTCAAAGATTTAGAAAAAAGCTTTTCGACAAAATTATAAATTAAATAGTTTCAAAAGAGAATATTTTGATTAAAATATTTACTTAAAATATTAAAGATGTTATTGAAAATTGAGATCGAAAGTAGGAGAAAAATTTTGACATTAATATAAAATATATTACATGATTATGTAGTTATTTTTAGCGGTAAAAGGAATTATTCGAGAGTCTTGTCTTGTGTCATACATGAAATATAATATATATATATAAATATAATTGTCTGACTTATTATTTCTTAATTAATAATAATTCTGTAGTATTCTTGGTTAGACAAGTTTCACGCCCACGAAAATTTATTAATATATATAATATAAATCTGTAGAATTTTTCTAGACAAAGAGACAAAAAGTTCTCATACGAGACTGCAATTCGCGAGTAGGTTGCACCTTCAAAATCGCATTATTGGTCACTGCTCCTCGATCCGTTTGCCTTCTGATTCGTTCGCCGAGGTGACGATCCGAGGATCGAGTCCAAGAATCACCCGAAAACCAGCGAATTGTTCGTGCGACAATTTCGTCGATCGCGCGGGGCTGCATTATTCCGCGCGCTTTTTCCGCGGTTGCGATTTACTAAAGCAAGATCGGATTCCGCGAATGGATTGGACCGCATTCCGTTCGCACTTGGGTTCCTGGGCACGTTGCTTCTTCTGCGAGCCGAAGAACACACCGGATTCGCGAGGAGAACCTTTTCTTCCACCCGCTCGAACGCGCGTGTAGCTAGGCATGGATCGCGGATCGATCAATCATGAAAGTTATGATTCGAAGTGCTCTATAAATCTTCATAGGAGATACCGATGGATATCGTAAAACAAATAGCAGGTCAACAAAGATCATGCGTGACTCGTGAAAACGATGTATTTAATTCCGTTGAGACGACGAATCGATGCAATTATGATTGTTACAAAATTATATAAATAATATATTACAAAATTATATAAATAAGATATTTGTTATTCTTATTAAATGAAAAAGAGATTGAAATATGCATATAGTAAATAAATTTATCAGAGAAGCCAAAGTGTTAACAACGCGACATAAATACATTTGAAAACTTTTAATACTTTTACAAGTAACAAATTTGATTTGTGCATTTTGAACTAACTGCCATTAAAGGCTACGTCTCAAAAGAGAAAAAGAGAGTATGGGAACATTGCATAGCGCGCATAAATATGTGAATGCAATTCAAGGAGGCAACGAAGCACTCAAAGACGTCCACCGGCAGAACAGCAGCTGCGTTCCCGCCAACTCGCCCCCAGTGGTTCGCATAATCGTCTTTGCAGAGGGAAGAAAAACGTTTCAAGAATTATTTTCTCGATTCTTTTTCGAGAATTGTATTTTCATCTCGTACAAAACAAAATTTTTGTACGAGATAAGATATTCGCTCATTTTTACTTCTATGTAAAAATTGTAAAGATATCTTAAGCTTTTTTCTTAATTAATGCTATCTTTGAATTTGTATTATTTAATTGAAGATATCGAGCAAGAAAGCATTTCAAATAATTTGAATTTTATTTCAGATATATTTAACTTGTGTGAAAAATTCCCCATTGCAAATGTACAAAAAAATATCCTTATTAGTTGTTTAATCACAGATGAATAGCATTATGCAAAATGTATTTTGGGAAATCTCTTCTCACATTATTTGAGAATAAATTCTTGCTCTACATCTTCAATGAAACAATATAAATTGACGAAGAAAAAAGATTGAGCTGTCTTAATAATTTCTTTACGATCTTTGCATAGAAATAAAAATTGGCGAATGTACGGAGATCGAATACAATTTTAAATTTCTCCCTCATCATACAAATTATATCTTTAATAGTAAGAAAGGATACAAAGCGATCCGGCAAGTTCAAATGGCGAAAGCGAGCGGTGAGCGTCACTGCCGAAGGACAGTTTCTTGCGCATTGGGCGCGCCCGTAAAAACAATCGTATCAACTCAACTCACTCATGGCTGGCCGGTCGGTCCAGGTTGATGCCGGCCAGTCGAGGGAGTGCGGCTGCAACAAGCCGCTTACATCCCGAGACGTGGCGAGGTGCAGCGGCAGTTATAAGCCCACGGTTGCCGACGACTTGGTCGTCATCGTCGTCGTCGTCGTCGTCAGATTCGTCGCTATGCTCGGTATTTTCCAGCGAGACTCCTCGATTCAGTCCCTGCAGAAATGGCCGTATCGGGACGCAGCGCGTGCGTTTTGCGATCCTCGCGGCCGTTACCTTTCCGCTCTATCAAGTCGGCGCGCTGTCAAAGGCCTCTCCTCCTCCTGCAGCGCTGAAACGCTGAGCTAATTTTCACCCGCCGCCGGCTGATCCCGCTTGTTCTCGGCGATTCGTCGCGCGGGACGATTAACTGGTGCATGACGGAGGTCATTTGCGATTTGCCGCTCGTAAAAGTGCAATCTGGACGTCGCGATAAAGAAAACAGGAGCGATAAAGACAATTATTAATGACAAGTTTTGATAATTCTGAATTAAACGACACGAGACAAATTTTTATTGGACGATTAGGATTTCATCACCTAAGATCTTACAATTTGTTCTTTACACTAAAGCAAATACATTATTTTTGTTAAATATGACTACATTCCCGTGCGAAATCGTCGTGAAAAGTTTGCGTATACGAGCTCTCGATTCTTCCTTCGATCATTGAATCCTCGACTCCTCGAACGGCATCGAGAGTATGAATACGTATCAGGTGCACGGCGTTGTACGCCCATACGTGACCACGCATGGGTTACGTTTTTGCTCCTCGAGAATGCCGGGACGACGGTTCGTTTGAATCGTTCTGGGTATCTCGATGGCAAGCAGTCCGTCGCGATTGTTATCGACCGCCATCGACCTGAAACAGGCTGATTTCGTATGAGACGCGGCGCAACCAGCTGATCACCGCGGAATTTGTAGCTCAATTATAGCGACCGTCATTGCGCCATCATCGTCATTTGATGCCTGCAAGAGAACAGGAGCATCGTCTTTGAATCGATAAAGAATCACTGTATTTTCTAACTTGTCATAATCATTACATACAGCTTATAACGAAATACATCAGAAAATAAGATTCTTATTAGAGAACTCAGATGTGATATCTGAGAGGTGTGTGAATAGTTGTATTTTGAACAAGTGATGATTCAGCGATCGATTCTACATCATTTACAAAAGGCGACATACATATAGTATTTTATCATTTACAAAAATGATAAAATACCATATGTATGTCGCCTTTTCACGAGTGACATTCGCTACCGAAACGTCGGCCGCCTGAGATGCCCGCGGATCCTGCTCGGGGTGGCGACTTGATTTATCCTTGCGCAGGGAATGCAGATACTTCATAAATTATATACACATTGGACGTCGGATGTCGGACGTGCATGCGTTTCAGTCGACGAGACGTCAGCAGGCACGCCAAGCATGACGGCAACCGGATGCCACCCTCCTCTCTTCTGTTGATTCGCTTTGGTCTCCTCTCTTTCTTTCTCAGGCTCAAGTATCTTGTTCGCTGGATGACAACGTTAGACATCCGAGTTGATATGCCAGTTCTCGAACGATAAGAATGACGCGCCGCAAAAATGTTCGCGCGTGCTCTCGTGCTCCTGATTGTAGGCATTTATCTGCTTATATCATTTGATTTAATTTCCTTTTCTTTCTTCAGCTATTTCTCTGTAACAGGGAACAGTTAATTGCATGAGCGCGAGATGCATTCAGATATGGTGGACGTTGAATAGTCTGGTAAAAAACACGGCGGCGAATACGCGCAATCGCTATCTTTAATAATCCGCGAACGCTCATCATATTTTATTGGGTTCGTCCTCTTTTTATCATAAACAAGAGACGACCATGAGGTTAAACGAGTTGTCCCCTCTGTCCGCCATGGAGACTGCTGCATAATTTTACGATCTGCCACCAAGGATCTTACTTATCTTGTTGGAGATATTGCATTTATATGCGAACGTGCATGCGTATATTTTTCTTCATTTTTCAGATAATAATGCACACGAACTCAATTTGTTACAACTTGACCGATGTCTAGATATACATTTTAAATATATGATGTGCATTGATCGCGAAATGCGAAAAACTGTCTTATAAGTAATTGTTATCGGAAAAAATATCAAATTAACTCGATTAATATTAACTTGAAATTTTAATTTTAAATATTTAATTCTTAATATCATTACGGATAAATTTTAGATTAATATTTAAAAATATTTACAGTAACATTTTTATAATATTTGGAAATATATATGTTGTATACATATTATTAAAGATATAACATTTTTTGAATAATTATAAAACATGTTATGTGATGACATTTTTTTTTACGAGACGTATATAAAATCAAAATTTCAAAAAGTTGATTTAAACGCTTCCTTATTGCCTCATATATTTGTCAAGTTTCGAATTTGAATATCTAAAGTATCTGAAATTTTGCTATAGTATTTTATTATAGTATCTGAAATTTTGCTATAGTATTTTATTATAGTCGTGGATTTCTGGATTATGCAGCAAAATTAAAGGTGATATCGATCGCGTTTGGTAGGTAAGTGTAGGAAGAGGTGCGGCTGATAGTCGAGCCATACGTCATCCTTGACACAGGATGCCGCTCCTGCGATTCCCGTCGTCCTTCTTGCGCGAGGAGAGCGATCGGTCCTTCTTGCCCGCTATTCTCCCCGGACACGTCCTTTAACTTGTACGAGCGACATCGGCGCGACGCTTCGATCGCTACTTAAACAGCGTTCGTCTCTCATCGATATGTATGGACCGACACGCTACTGGAATTTTAGTTGGTCTCTCACCTACCGACATGTATCCCGTACACGACGGGCAAATAAATAGGTCGATGTCGTGACGCGGAAAAAAAGATGAGAGAGAGAGAGAGATGCATCACAGGAGCACTCTGAATTTGTATGGCGTTCGATCTCGAGATCCTTTGTATCGTCCGCGCGTGGCTAGCAAGAAATCCTTCCTGAGATCCCGAATATATTAAAAGGACATGAGCGAATGTTTCTTCAACGAGTCGCTGAAATTTATTTATTAGCGCTAAAAATTTATGCGCTACCTATTTTCAAAGCACCTGGATACGAAGTGGCGCGATTGCTGTTTTAGGAAACTCGTCATATCACGCAATACTTCGTCTTGCATATGATTTCTAGCTCGTATTAGATGGTGTAAATCACTGAGATAGATTTTTCCATTCGTGTATTTCATTAGATTCTCGCGTAATCACTGGCAACGATTGACTTTACTCCAGAAATAAGTGCATTGCTGACATCAATTACATCATACTTAACAGACAGAGATGTATTTAACGAATTGCGTGCATCATCGTGATTGCGAGAATATTTACATCGATACAAGATGAGAGGGAGAGAGAAGCAAATTTAATTAATTTAACACTGATTCGATTGATAGAAATTTGAGCATGCTTCGTAATTTATAATGCCATTACGACTAACTCAAGAATTATACATCGCATCGCGCGCGATTAATTAGAAAGCTACAGTTCCTTGATACAAATTACTAAATGTACGATGCCGCAAAGTGCTTTCGAAGCGGATATGACGTGTGATAACATAAGAGGCACCACAAGGCAATGCGACTTCATAATCGCGGATCAAACTATCTATCATTGTCAGTGCGCTCCTGGCAAAAAGTCGCGTTGTATAGTTTCGCTGTGTAAACGACTTACCGACATGTATCACCGAGCCGGACAAAACAATTATAAATTATTTAATATGTCTTGTAGCTTGTGCGGAGGAGAGGGAACGGCTCTTCCTAATTGTAAAGCGAAGGGTCTCGCGTCGTTTTTTCGCCTAGTTGATTCCCGCATCAGGAGCCTGCTTGCGTAAATCTATCTTTTTCTTTATCTTACATTCATGTCTTCTCTCTCTTATTATGTTTTCATTTCGTTGTTTTAGTCTTAACGAATTACGATGTCCGAGAGAGAGAGAGAGAGAGAATGTCGTTGACCCCCGAGATAATGCTTCGATCGAGCGATACACGGGTAATTTAACTTCCAAGCGAATGCGCATGATAGTTATCGATCGTGTTAAAGGGATGATACTGAAAACAGATGCAAATGCAATGTTGATAGAAACAACGATATAATTCATAAAAATAATTTTTTGTCCAATGTCCCCTGTATCAATCGAATTATTATTCAAGACTCTGAATATAGTGATGCGAATCGGAGATGACCATCGGTTAGACTGAGGCCTAGAGGATAGAGTGATTTACGATCTATCTAGATTCTCTTCTCGCTGGATTGCTTAAAAGGTACTTAGAAGTCACGCAATCGCTTGAGTTGGTTAAAGCAATTGAGCCAGGTTGGGCAATCATCAGGGAGCCATACCATAGGAGTAATTAGCTGTCGATCGTTTCCACAAACGCTAACGCGAACAGCTCCGTCGACTCTAATTGATAAATTAACGTAATTTCGACGGCATCCTGTCGTTTATCTTCATTATGATCAACTTATGCGCCCGTTAAATTGCCTTAATAGAAATATAGGCCTATTTATTGCATTTTAATATTCTATCGTTATATTAACTTGATCATCAGATCAGTATCTTTTGATAGAAAACTGGTGTCGAATAATTGTAACTGTACGTTAATATAACGTGCATTTCAATTACAATATTACAATTTGTTAAATTAGCATCTGCGACATATTGAAAAAAATCTCTAATTCGTCAACGTTAATGAAGAGAAGATGCGCGAAGATTCGGGAGATTCGAGTCCATCCCGTTTGCTCGGATCGCAACTACGTAGTTGCACGCACTTGTCCCATGGAATGTAGAAGCCGCGACGAGATCCAGAACCGTGGGAAGCAAAAAGTAGCTTGAGAACCCGTACGAGCCACGATACCATAGGTCGTTGTATATACGGAGCTATTCCGACTCTAAGGAGGTGTCGTTCTACCCCTACCACGAAACCGCCTACGGACCGGTCAGTTTATCATCGATTTCGTATTTATCCCGGTATCCCGCCTTCTTCTCCGGTCGGCTCGTTTCGATGACATGTTATCCGCCGTTTCGCAGCGACAGTCGCGAACGCATCGCGAAACATCTCTCACCCGATGCACCACATATAAGTCTCAACTGTATTCACTATTGTATATCATATCATATGAAGCTGATTAACTTGCTTTTTAGAATGGAAAATAATAATAAATTTTTTTAAAAAATTTGTTTAATATACAAATTCAGAGATACATAAAACTTCGTGGCAATTATGCATGTAAAATTATATTTATATAAAATATGTGATCTATGAGATGGAAATTTATGAGCGTAGGAAATATTATATTTAACGCATGAAACAAGGAATTGATGCGATTGACCCATAATTACGTTAAATTGCACGGTGATAGTTCATTATTGCAGTCACGGGTTGCATCATGTGACGATCCAATCCATCGCTACATGCTTACCGTAGTCGCAAACGCGCTGGACCAAGACGATGAGATAAGCGGGAGAAGGGTCGAAGTAGTGGGAGAGGAAAACAGCGCGGCAGCAGCAGTAGGGAGATGCAGCGAGATGTTTCTGGACCAATGAAGAGGCTGCGCCACCGTAACCGTATGCAAACTGCATCACCGCCTCCATCTCGAGTGCTCATCAAGTATGCAAAGTCTTTGCTATGCGCTCCGCCCATCGGGACGAGTAGTAGGACACAGATTTCTATGGGCACTCGAACGAGTATGTGTGCGCTCTGGTACATATGTACACATACATGTGGGTACGATTATGTCTGCTATACGTGTAGTCGACTTGCAAAAGCTCGCAACTTGTTCTCAAGCAAGATTCATTCGAATTTCAATGGTATCAAAATATAATGATTCTCCAAAATACACAAACCGATTTGGATAACATTTACTTAATTTAATATTAAGTAATTTAATTTAATATTAATTTACATTTACTAAATTAAATATTACGATAAGTGAAAAAAATGATTCCATTTGCGACTAGTCTATTGGTAGAAATATTTCTTACATTTTTATTCCTTCGATTTTAAAAATGTACAGTTCTTGTAGCAATTTTTTCAATTGTTATAAAGAGTAAATAGAGATACACAATGTATATGTTATTGAAGTCGCTTATAGGGGAGAATGGAAAGGAAGAAGAATTAAGAAAGCCAGATTCACATATATATACTCATGCACACACAATCGAAAAAATCCAAGGTATTGCGCGCGATCGATATATCTCGTTCGTACGATATATCTATCGCTACCACCCAGAGCGTCCAACTGCAACACGCATTTAGGGAAACTTAATGGCAAAAAGCGGCACAAAACCACTTCGAATCATACATCGATCCGCATGCTCGCCTTATCCCGCATGTATATATACAGCAGGTAGGCGCGGTGGTCGTGTAAAGGGTCTCGTAAAGGTAAGGACAGGTTGAAAATCCATTATTAACCCGCGGCGATCCCCTATTAAATCCGCAGAAGCGACGTCCTCCGATCTTTGCGTGACGATTCGCATCCTTTCCTTCCGGAAACGGAGGTCGTTAGGGAAGCGCGACGGGGGTAAAATCCGCGATATTACACCGGCGAAGACCGCGGTGAGGGTTGGCTGTAAAAACAATAATCCTGCCTTAAAATCGGAGCGACGACGAGCGCCGGGCTACAAAACGCCCCCCTGTCATATATCGTCCAAGTAATAATTACTCAGCCGCACACCCGGTTGTGCACGAATACACGTTCCACTCTTAAACCATTTCCGCGACGCGTCGTGCTGCTTATACGACAAGTCGATCGTAAAGTCCGGGGAAGCTGAGAATTTTTTTTTCCTGGCCACAGGATTTTGCTATCGACGTGCGCAGAACGCAATCGTAAAAAAATACCACGGTAAACTAACATTAATGTGGGAAGCACATCCACCCGGTTGATCGTTATACGTCACGGTAACTATTAGATTCAAGTTTAACTATTCGTGTGGCGGATACTTTTATTTTGTTCATAGCAAAGCAGAAATTGCATATTTGAAGTTATTTGATATAGTAGTAAGAAACTTCAAATACTATAAAAATAATGCTTGCTTTACACAATTATATATTTTAATAAACAAATAATATAAAAAAGAAAACAATCATTTTCTGTAGTTATTTTTAAATTCGATTTCGTCTTCTAAACTACATTATGTCACAATTTTGAAAAATTTGATATTACAATTATAAAAAGACTTACTTTTTAATATGTATTTTATTATGTTACAGTTATATAATATATATGAAAGAAATTGTGTTGCAACCAAAGTTAAATATGTTGTTAGGCCTTTCGATTATGATTGATAAGATATTTACAATATTAAATATAAAATCTATTGCAAAAAAGTTGCGAATTAGATCAGAGAATCTATCAAATAATTATGTTTATTCAAACTTAAGAATTTCTTAAAGCTAACTATGAATCTGATGACGAATTCAAAATGATGGAATTAATTTTCATAAAAATTTATGTACATGTAAAATTTTAATGCATTTTGAATTTGACAGAATCATATTCAAAACAAAAAAAACTACGGTAAATGACTTAATTTTTTTCTCTTGTATAAACATTATTTGGTTTAACTTTATTATATACCAGTAAAGAATACTTAAAAAGTGATGTACAACTTTCTTATTTTTATAAATCTTCTATGTGGACCGAATCTTTATTATTGATTTCAAAATTCCAAACTTGTAAAGAAACACAAGTAAAGTAACAACGTCCAATGAGAAAAAGACGAGATGAGACCAACAATCTTTATAAAACATTTTAAAACTAGGCAGAAAATATTTGTGCGTGGGAGGAAGAGGAATATTTTCAAGAGTGAAAGACCGAGAGTTTATGATGTCGGTCGCCCATTATCGGTGTTATAGGGACTACAGAGATGGCTGGTCACTAGCCCTCTCGCAGATATCAACCACCCTCCAGATCTGGCCTTTTCTCTTCACTTTTTCGTGCACGGCATACACATACGTACATCGACGAATGTATGAGTGCGCACGCATATAATCGTAATACATGTGGATAATGTGCAAAAATACGAGCGTTATTTGTGATCGAATAAAATTCGCAGTTATAGTAAGTTATTACAACGAAGATGAGAAATATTCGAGAAGTATATAATCTTTAATCAAAAGATAGTTTTTAATAAAAATTTCAAATATTTAAGAAAGAGAAGGAAAGAGAATTATATAAATTAGACACAATTATAATATAGATAAGAATTAATATAGATAAGGAAGATTTTTAAACAACATATGTTAAATATTCGAAGACTTACATGTGGATGTAATAATGTTTGCTCCAAATCAAAAATCGCATCTTCTTGGAATAAAATGAGAACGAAGAGATTGAACGGATCCTCGCAAGCAAAGGCTGGCATTATGCCCGCTCGTTAGAAGCTCGGAAGAGATCGGTGTCGTGATTCCGCCGATCGAGTAGATTAATGGTCATCGCTGTCACTTAAGTACTGAAAATCGAGATTTATCTTGGTAAGCGATATCTAATTGTTTAAGCCGACGTATGCGAGAGTTCGAATTTAAATCGCGACATGATTTAACGGTGCATAAATATGCTAAATTCTATAGATGCTTTCATTTATGAGCAAGTTTTGTTAAAAGCTTCTTAAAATGCAATTTTTTAAATTACCTTTCTCTCTCTTCTCCCTCGATCTTCTAAATTATTTTATTATTTTCGTAAATAAATTTCAAAATTTATACATGTATATTTTTTATTTCTAAAGTTAAACTCTTTCTTTCTCTCTATTTTTATAGATTTGTTATTAATAAAATAATATTTCGTAAAATAAATTTCATTCTCTTGCTTTTCGGCATTAATGAGCAAGAAGCGAAAGAAATTGCACATGATGCAATATGGGAGAATCTTGAAAAGGTATCTTATTTTTATTTCCTGATGCCCTCTTCGAGCGACAGACGATAGGCGATGTGTCATTTTCGATACAGGTGCGAATCGTCGCTGCGCTTGTCGCCTTTAATGACTTGCCGCCGTATACGCGGTGGGGACAAATGCATAATACGGCAACTGTCGTCTGTGACGTGCGTGCATGCGTGCATGCGTGCGTGCGTGCGTGCGTGCGTGCGTGCGTGCATGCATGGAGATGAACGGATAGACCTCCGGCGGACGATAAAGCGAGACGGTGGCATTTCTACGACGAGACCGCCAGCGTGTGGGGGCGTCCTTTGATCCTCGCCGCCACTACGACCTGATGATGCGCTCGCGGACGTGATTCTTAGTCGCAGGAGCATAAACATGGCTTCAGAATTTGCAAGACTTTAATGCGAATTAACGCGCGACATCGATATTTGTTACGAATTTTAAATATGGGTCGTGTTTCTTTTAATTATTGTAATATTTAAAATTAGGAGAGGTTTAATTGATTCTTTTTTTCAAAAGCGAGAATCTAATTGAAAAAGATAATTTGTGAAATTATTTAATATATTTTATAGAAGAATAATTTTTAATAATGAATGTTTGATATTATTGATGTAGTTAAACACATGTCGCATTACAAAAATTTATTATAATAAGTAATTTTTATCTTGAAAGATAATTAAGATTTTAGATAACTGTTTTCTTTAAATTATTATTACGAGTTCAAATATCGACTTATCAAGATTTTTAGAAAGATTTAAAAATAACATATTGCACAAAAATTTTGATATCTATAGAAACAAGTCATATATACACAAAATATAAAAATATAAATAACATATAAATCTCACTTGTATTACGTCTCGCGCGAAACATAAATACGTACACACGAATTTATTGGTCATGCCATGCGTGCGTAACTACGTAAATAATTCTATTACGTACAACAATGTCAGCCCGATAACTTCAATCCGATAAGATCGCGATATCTCATCCGGATGTTTATTTCAAAGGCGAAATTACGAGTCTGGAGCAACGCCAGGCGCCGTAAATTTCTTGAAGCGAGAAAAATGGTGTAAATTCTCTACACCCTTTACCCGCGTCTTCGTTCGTTTAACGTTTCGTTGACAAGCTGTCTGCCGAGAAATACAATAACGGAGAACACACGTCAATTTGAATGCATAAATACATCCATGAAATTAAAATAATTATTATATATAATAGTTTCACACAATATTATAATGTTTATACATGTAACATATTATATATATAACATATATTTTGTCTCTTCACAAGAGACACAAAGGATCCTTCTTTTTATATGAAACAATAATTATTTCACGATCGTAAAAAAAACAACATATTTCATGGAAAATACTCGAGTTTGAACCTATTTGTAAGATTCGGCGAGTAGCATGATAAAAGAAAAGACTGGGAATGATTTTAGATCATCGTGAAATATACGTGTCAACGCAAATTATACTTTATTGTTGCACTAATAGCCATGAAAAGCGAGTAAAATGCACTTTTTCATCGCTGATCTCATGATATCCATTTTACGAAGCTATAACTAAGGCATAGCTTCACATGGTTGACTTGTCTTTATACACGCCTCAGTGGTGCTTCCTTTATCCTGCAAAATGCGGAAGTCGCTGGAATTCCTCTCCAACGGCTAACAACGATTCTTCTCTGTCGTAAAGAGTAACAATTACAGGCGGGCGAGCGAAAAGTGACAAAGTCGCAAAAAGACATGGCTCGCGCCGTGCCACGTCAATACGAATATTTTCTCGTTCAGCAATATTCGCTACATCTTCGCAATAATGTAAATTTTTTTTTTCAATTTTTCACATTTCAAGATATTTTATTTTTAAACAAAATTCTGCATTGAAACTATCGATTGAATCGATAGTTGGATTTCTAGCCTGTAGAAAGTCGTTCCTCGGAATTTATTAATTTTTACATTACTCCTTATATATGCATTTTTTCGAGTGAAATAAATTTCTTTTTATTTAAAACAAATTAAGTAGAAAAATCAAGCGTCTCGTTGCTTTTTTTCAAGACGAGACTTCTTTCCCGACACTAGTACAAGCGAATGCCTGGCGCGAGGTAATGTTAGAAAGCAGCCAGGGGTGCGAGCGGCGGTCGGGGGTTGTTCTCGAGGCGGGTGGGGTGTTGTACACCTCCGCGATCCATATTTTACAATATGGCCGGGGGGGTGGCAGGCAGGGGTGGCCTATAGGCGGCACGCTGATGTACGCAGGTCTGCCAACGATTGGTCGATAGCAACGCGACGATTCTCTCCGTGAAAGCTCCTTGCGTCCCGCTTTCCCTTCCGCGGCCTGCTTGTCACGCACACGAGCGCAAATTTATGCGCGTCGTATGCGTGTGCGCGATCGTATGCAGATCCACGGCGAGCCCCACCAAGCCGTCGGTTTCATCCCTCCATGAGAAACCCTTCTCGCTGTCGTAGCCTATCGCCCTTCGTCTTCGCTTACGCGAGCATCCCTCGAACTCCTCGAGGGTGGATCTTTTTACATCACCTTCTTCGCGTTTCTAAAAAATGGCGAATCGCATTACGAGTTTGGAACAGCAAGAAAGTGCTAGTATAAATACTGTATTTTTGATATTTACACATAATATTGTTTACATAGATGGACGATTAGATTTGACTGTTATCATTTAATTTGTAATTGATGATGATGTTATCCTTTTCAATTAAAAAGTAGTAATAGCCAAGTGTTGAAACACACTCGGATACAAAATACGTTATCTGAGAAATTAAAACTGATGGTATAAGATGTATGAAGTTTCATACGTTATATAATACGGACGATTTAACAATTTCAATTTAAAGCTACCTTGAAAGATAAACGACCGGATTCCGACAGCTATCACGCCTGCTAAGCCAAGTACGTATTTCGTTGCAGTTTTCAGTTACCGATAAAGTTATCGCAGATGCTTTAATGCACTCAGGGCCTAAATCTGAGATTGTTTTACCTCTTCCACACATTCTAATATATCAATTATTAATAAATATTCCTTGGCTTCTGACGATTATTTTGTACAAAAATATTTTGTCCCATCTTATGCAACCAGCAAAAGAATATCCTTGTATCTAAATCGTTCAAATTCGACCTCTCGGAAGCGTAAATAGCTGTAATCCCCTTCAACGTAAATTTTTAATCATTCACAATCTACGCAGACGATCGCAGTACACACGCGAACAGGGGATGGGAGGGCGAGCAACGAAAAGTTTTCCGCCTCCCTCGTCCGAGCATAGCGAGAGGGAGAGGGAAGAAAGGGGAGAGTCGACTACACTTGCCCCGAGAAACAACGAGAATAGCAAACAAAGGACCTCAGGCTAGGTACATTATGTTCTCTCGAACTCATAAGAAAACGGGACTTCGAAATAGTAATGATATTATGTTTGCACCGCTTTTCTCCCGGCGAAAGGAAGCCGTGGACCAGGAGAGAAAGGAGGTAGGAGAAATGAGAGAAAGAGGACCGGCCGCGTTGGAGGAAGAGAAGAGGTCGCAGGGGTTGAAGGGAGGAACCGCGTAGGCAGCCAGGACGATCGCAGGACGAGGAGGGTGCGGAATCCTTCGACGTCACGGGAGGCTGAGGCGTAATATCCCGAGTAAAACTTTTCACTCAACGCGAGAATAGGAGGGGGTGGAATCGGATGGAAGCGAACGACGTACGGTTGAGGACAAGGGGCGGCGAGGGGGAGGATGAAGGAACGACTAAGTACGAAGAATGTAATGTCCTCCTACCGCCGGTCCGCTATACCTTTCACCGGATTTCACTCGGACATGTCCAATGGAATAATAAGGATAAGGACGCCACGGAAAGAAAGACCGGACACAAGATGCGCGGACTTTAGAGATACTAAAAATAGGGGAAGGGGCCTGAATGGAAAAGTAAAATCATATCGATGATATTAGTTGATTGAATTTATAAATGTGTCCCATTAGTTCTCGCACATATGCAATATATATAATTTTAGTTATATTTAATCTGCCTTTCTCGGCCGAAATTTTTGAAATGTATCGTAAATATTTTGCAAATTTTTTACATTCTTTTGTATGTAAAAAATAATAATTACAAGTCATTAAAAAATGTGCATATATATATATATATATATATATATATATATATATATATTTATTTATTTATTTATTCAATGTGGAATCAATAAACGTAAGTGAACTCTCCTCGGTAACTGAAATACTCGTCGCGATAGTGATTCTTTGCGACGATTACTCTTCGATGGCGGGGAAAACGCGGACCGATAAAAAAGCGAAAAGAAACTCGAGTGATCTTGTGTGTCGATGGTGGGAGTCTCGTGGTGACCGTTCCATAAAGGACACCGTGAGAATTGGAACTGCTTATGTGCCACGGCGACAACGGGTCGAGGAGCTCACTCTCGACTAGGCTAACCGCGAGAAAAACTCACCTTCATTATGCCATAGGTATCGTAATATAATGGTTAAAATTGCCATAAATGGTCGCGGCCTGTACGAGTGTCGCGCACACGAGTCGACGCGAAAACGTTGTTTCAAGAACTAGTGACTAATTGAGATTATCGAACGCTGATTGCTAATGACACTTGTACGTGAGTACAACATTTGAATTTTCAGATTTTCGCATCTGATTAAATATGTAATTATAAAAAATGTGTAACTCGAAAGAATGCATTGAGAGAGATAGAATGACGATATAAGCGATATGTTAATGAAATGCAAACGATAAATGCTCGATCGTCGCTAGTATGATACATTTCGCAAGTGTGAAAATGACAGCCGTCATTTCATTGCACTAACTGTTCCACATTAATGTGGGAGAGCTATGCCAGGACCATGACCAATTATGTTCGATTTAAAGTCATCATTATTGGACCCGTGAGAATTACGTTACTATACGTATTAAAGATGTAGTTTCTTATGAAATTTTTCGAAAGATATTTCTTTCGAAAGAATATTCTCATGTATAAAATATAATTAATATATTTCGACAATAAAAGACAATAAAAAATCCTTGAGGCATTATTTTGAAAAATACAATTTTTTTGAATTGTTATTTATTATTGATTAGATTATAATTAGATTATAATTGATTAGATTATATTGAAAGTAGATGTAACAAAATATAACCAAAATATAACAAAATATAACAAAATATAACAAAATATAACAAAAATAAACTCATAATATGCATTTTAAATATAGGAATCAATTTTCTAGTTTATTTAAATAAGATGAAATATTTGTGCATATATGTACGTTAGAATTAAACTGTTTAGATAGTCCAGATTCAAATTAGATACGCTTGTAGATTTCAATGATTTCCTTTACAGGTCGTGAAATAATGCACACAATTTAGTGCATTAAATTATAATTAGATTTTATTTGATATATTAAAGTGTGAAATATAATACAAAAATTAACTTGACAAATTGACTACATCACACCAAAATTTATTTAGAGAATTATTTATTTAGAAATTCCTCCTATTGTATAATGAGCTAGCTTCTGAAAGCTTCTAATAAATTGACACATGATTATATTTCAATTATAATAACTTCAAATAATTTTAATAACCGTTTATGCTAATTATAGAGTTTACATATTGTCTCCATATGTTTGTAAAAAAAATTTCGACAAATATTTTTTGCGCGCGCGCTTTCTCGTATGATTCGCAAATTTTCTATGAGTGACTATAAATGCATAACAATGCAAGATTGCTGAGCATATGCGCGCTATAGCTTCGCTAATGGCGAATGTACCGCGCTCGAGCGACCGAGCGGCGAGTAAGCCATTGCGAAGCGTGAAATGTTCAATCGTAAGTAAATTACAGGGCCTGAGGTTATTGAATAACATGGTACATAAACGTAATGAATAATTACCGGGCAATTATACCGATGCGTGTAACCTAACGCTATCCCCGGTACAACATACATAAACGCGAACGAGCGTACGGGTTCGAAGAACATTTTTTCATGTTAGTCAACACACAAAACATGACCTGACACCGGGTACTAATAGTCAGGAACAAGGAGTCTGGAAATTGGCAAGGGAGTCGTGCTTCTTTCGAGTGCCGACTGTAAAGAGCTGCTTACAACGCTGGTGAATCTGACGAGGCAAGTTTTCAATTGATCACAATCGTATTAATACAGTTAATTATATTCAAGTAACATGAAATCTTGATGTAAATTCTTTGGAAATATTTTTTTTCTTTTTATACATCTTTTTAAACAGTTCTTGCGATCATAGAGTAACAAAAATATTATTTCATTATACATATTAATAATGTTTTATGTAGAGAATTATAGTTATTTTATTGTGTAATCTTAAGAGGAAGAATGTAATGCACGAAATCATATGGCACAATTATCAATCTCTATTGAGTATATCAATATATATTTTTTCTTTCTTTTTTTCTTTCGTTAAATAATAATTTAGTATATCCAAAAGACTTTTTTACTTTCTTTTTCGTTTTTGGTTATGTTTTTTACTAAGTTGTTCGAATTTTTTTATATGATTTGAATAAAGTCAATTTTTTTGGATACTTTAATCATTTGTAATTTTTGATAAAATTACATAATTTTTTGAAATTCAACGATTAAATTATAGCTTACTTATTTTTAATAGAATAAAACGATCATATCAGATTTTTGAGAAAACAAATATATACAAAAATTTTATTGCAATTCTTATATGTTTAATATTTATTTTAGGTATTTTAGATATCAAAAAAATATTTTATTAAATTTTATTAAATAATAGTTGCCAATATGATCTAATGAGTCAATATGAAATGTACTATTTTTATAAGAATTATCATTTAATTAAAAAAACTAATAAAACTCTCATGTTAAAAATAAAATTTAAATTTCCCGAAATATTAAATGTCAGATATACGGATGATAAAATATAACGTTCAAGAGGACGAATAATACAAAACTTTAGGAATTCTATTTCTCTCTTTTTTTTCTCTTTGTATTATTTCAATCCAATAACCTTTATATTATACAACATCACGACTGCTGTAGAGACACAAGCAAACACGTACTACATACGTATCAGTTCTGTTCCGTCATCGCTGGTATCAACATATTCTAAATCATAGCAGTAGAGAGAGTGCAGGAAATCTCGTAGGAAAATTTGTCTCCAAAATTGGAAAACATCACTATTGAAATTAATTCAAGACCATCTATAAAATCATGTAAGATTAGCTTGATTTTCGAATCTAATGTTCTTCTTCTGACGTTTTTTCTCATTTTTTCAATTTCTTTTAACGGTTGACACGAAAACAACGCAGCTAGCATTTAATCAAAGTAAAAAAAGATGATTTTTGATTAAAATTAAATTAAATCAGTTTTACGTTTCTGAATTTTGAAGATTTCTAGAAATATTTTGCAGCTAGTCTCATAACAGACTTTACTAATATAACAAGAACAAAAAAGCTATCATATATAGTTGTCACAATGCGCATAACAGGTAATAATAAAAAATGTCAAATATTTCTTATAAAAATAATGTACATATAATTAAATACATAGTTAAATTTCGCTAGTTTTGTCATAAATTATTAATATAATTTAAAATAACTATATTGGTACATATAATCTAAAATAGTTCCTTTTTAATTTTATACTCAAATGAATTCCTTACAGCGTTATTTATGATCATTATCACCATTATCGGTACATTAATAATGTGTTCTAAAGGCATATTATCCATGGAAAATACATACTATTCATCAAGTACTTTTACAAATGTATCTGCAGCTTTTGTAACCTATCTAGAGTTCAAACATACACCTAATGAAACATTTCCGGTATGTAATTAATTTTTTTTATTTTCTATAAGTTTGAAGTTCTTTAAGTTTTTTTTAAATTTATGTTTTGTCACAGAAACCAATAAGCGAGGCAGATTTATTTACATTATTGTCCTTACTTCTTCAAGACGTTCCTCAAAACGACAAAAATTTCAGATTAACGAAACAGAATATGTATTTAGATTATCTTTTGGGAATTGTATATAAAGTAGCCCCTAATTACAAATATAAAACTCTAATTCAATTGTTAAAAAAAAGAAGTGTAAGATAAAGGACAAACTATATTATATGAATGTTATATATATATATATATATATATATATATATATATATATATATATATACACGTATGGTTCGAAATTATTCTGAATAACATATTTATACATGTTTAGGATATTAAAAATGACTTGCATATAACAAATGCAATATATGTTTCAAATAAGATTAAATTATCATCTAATTTTTTATCATTGTTTAACAATAAAATTCCGATTTCAAACATTAATTTTAAAAATAACATTCATGTTGCAAAAACGTTCAGTTTATGGGCCCAAAAGGCAACAAATAATAAAATACTAGACGTAATTCTTCCACGTATGTTTTACAATATTTTAATAATTAAGTATACAAAGATTAGAGAGAGACAGAGAGAGAGAGAGAGAGAGAGAGACAGAGAGAGAGAGAGAGAGAGAGAGAGAGAGAGAGAGAGAGGGAGGGAGGGAGAGAGAGTTTCTGCAAAACTTTATCAATAAAATATTTCATTTGAATAGGTGATATCGAAGAAGATACAACATTTGTTTTGGTAACTGGTGTTTATTTCAATAATAGATTGCTAAATGCACTCGAAGGAAATATAGAGAAACGCAGATTTCACGTTTCTCAAACAGAATCATACTACGTTCCAATGATTAAATTTAAGAAGGCGCTATATAAGTGTGCTTATATACAAGATTGGCATACGATATTTATTGAAATTCCATTGGTAAACAATTTATAAAAAAATTACAATTAATAATTATTTATAAGGAAATAAAATTAAATCAAAACATAATTTTATAGGATAAGAACATTACAATGATAATATTTTTGCCAACTAGAAAGATAACATTGGCGTATCTGGAAAATAGATTTGATTTTTTAATATTTCAAAATTATAGAAATAAGCTCAAAAAGATTGGCGAATATACTTACATCTGGCAATTATATTTACCCAAGTTTAAGTTTGAAATTACTCATAGTTTACATGGCATTCATAAAGTGAGTATTTAACGAATTAATTAAATTATATGATGGAAAAGATAATTTAGATAAATTCTAAGAAACTGAAATTAATAACTATTTGTAGAAGACTCGGAATCAAATAATAGAGATTGCACAATCGAATGTTCCTCTAAAGGTGAACGAAATCATTCAAAAGATTTCTATAGAATTTAACGAACACAATTTCATTACAACAGGTAATTTATCCATCTATGAATAATAAAAGACACTAAATGAATATTATAAGCATTACAACAAAATATTATTAACTGTAGTTGACGAAAAAAAATCAGAAGGAATGCCATCTCGCCGAAAGGATTTCATCGTAGATCGTTCATTCATGTTTGTTATCGAAATAAATGGAATAGTATTGTATGCGGGAAGCATGCGAAAACCAGATATTTTTCAAGAAGGAGAAAGAGATGAGTTATAAATTCTATTTTATTCTTATGTTTTGTTAAAAATTTATATATATATATATTATGCAATGTGTTTAAAGTGTACAATTTTTAAAATATTACTATTATTATTATATATGAAAAATTTAAGTATTTATAAATAATTTACATTTATGAAAATATATATGTATTTTTATCTCATCTTGATCGATCATTATGTATATATTATGATGCATGTAAATGCGAATTGTTTATATAGGATATCTTTAAGCAATAAACGAATCGATCAAAATAAGATTAAAACATATTTTCAAAATGTATATAAATGTATATATATATATTATATTATTTTATATATATATATATATATATATATATTTGTAGAAAATATATATATGTAATATTATAATTTATGTGTACAAAATTAGAGTTATTTAATTACAATCTTAAGAGAAAGAATGTAATTATACACGAAATCATATGACAAAATTATGTATCTTTATATTTTCTCTTTCTTTTTCTTTCGTTGATTGATAATTTAATATATCTAAAAGATTTTTTCACTTTTTTCTTCATATATTTGGTTATATTTTAATTAATATTTTTTATTGATTTGTTTATGAATTTTGTATGATTTGAATAAAGTTAATTTTTTTGGACACTTTAATCATTTGTAATTTCTGATGAACATTACATAATTTTTTAAAATTCAATGATTAAATTATAGCTTACTTATTTTTAATAGAATAAAACGATCATATCAGATTTTCGAGAAAAAAAATATATACAAAAATTTTATTGCAATTCTTATATGTTTAATATATATTTTAGGTATTTTAGATCATAAAAATCACCATAAAAATTATTTTATTAAATTTTAAATAAAAAATTGCCAATATAATCTAATGAGTCAATATGAAATGTATTATTTTTAAAAGAATTATCATTTAATTAAAAAACTAATAAAACTCTCAAACTCTGTTAAAAATAAAATTTAAGTTTCCCGAAATATTAAAGGTCAAATATACGGATGATAAAATGTAACATTCAAAGAGTACGAATAACACAAAACTTTAGGAATTCTATTTCTCTCTTTTTTTTATTTGTATTATTTCAATCCAATAACCTTTATATTATACAACACTACAAACAACATTATTTAACGACTGCTGTAGAGACACAAGCAAACACGTACATACGTATCAGTTCTGTTCCGTCATCGCTGGTATCAATATATTCTAAATCATAGCAGTAGAAAGAACAGGAAATCTCGTACGAAAATTTTTCTTCAAAGTTGGAAATTATCGCTATTGAAGTTAATTCAAGACCATCTATAAAGTCATGTAAGATTAGTTTGATTTTCGAATCTAACGTTCTTCTTCTGATGTTTTGTTTTCATTTTTTCAATTTCTTTTAACGGTTGACACGAAAACAACGCAGCTAGCATTTAATCGATGTAAAAGAAGATAATTTTTGATTAAAATTAAATTAATTAAGTCAGTTTTATATTTCTGAATTTTGAAGATTTCTATCTAATTTTTTCTATTCTTTCTAAGATTTCAAATATTTTGCAACTAGTCTCATAACGGATTTTACTCTTATAACAAAAGAAAAAAGCTATCATATATAGTTATCACAATGCGCACAACAGGTAATAATAAAAAATATCTAATGTTTCTTATTAAAATAATGTATATATAATTATATACGTACATAGTTAAATTTTGCTAGTTTTGTCATAAATTATTGGTATAATCTAAAATAAGCATACTGGTACATATAATCTCAAACAACTCCTTTTTAATTTTATACTCAAATAAATTTCTTACAGCATTATTTATGATCATTATCACCATCAGTACATTAATAATATGTTCTAAAGACATATTATTCATTGAAGAGATAAACTATCGAATAAATACTTTTCCAAATGTCTCTGCAGCTTTTATAACATATCTAGAGTTCAAACTTATACCTAATGAAAGATTTCCGGTATGTAATTAATTTATTTTTATTTTCTATAAGTTTTAAATTTCCTTTTAATTTATGTTTCGTCGCAGAAACCAACAAGCGAAGCAGATTTATTTACATTATTATCTTTACTTCTTCAAGACGTCCATCAAGACGACGAAGCTTTCATAATAGCAAAAATGAATATGTATCTGGCTTCTCTTTTAGAAATTGTATATAAAGTAGCTCCTAATTACAAATATAAAACTCTAATTCAATTGTTAAAAAAAAGAAGTGTAAGATAAAAGGACAAACTATATTATATAAATGTATATATATATATATATATATATATATATATATATATATATATATATATATATATACACGTATGCTAAATTCTTCCGTATAATAACATATTTATACATGTTTAGGATATTAAAAACGACTTGCATATAGCAAATGCAATATATGTCTCAAATAAGATTAAATTATCATCTCAATTTTTATCAATGTTCAACAATATCTTTAAAATTCCGATTTCAAACATTAATTTTAAAAATAACATTCATGTTGCAAAAACGTTCAGTTTATGGGCTCAAAAGGCAACAAACAATAAAATACTAGACGTAATTCTTCCACGTATGTTTTACAATATTTTAATAATTAAGTATACAAAGATTAGAGAGAGAAAGAGAGAGAGAGAGGGAGAGAGAGTTTCTGCAAAATTTTATCAATAAAATATTTTATTTGAATAGGTAAAGTCGAAGAAGATACAACATTTGTTTTGGTAACTGGTGTTTATTTCAATAATAGATTGCTAGATGCATTCGATGTAGAGAAACGCAGATTTGACGTTTCTCAAACAGAATCATACTACGTTCCAATGATTAAATTTAAGAAATCGCTATATAATTGTGCTTATATACAAAATTGGCATACGATATTTATTGAAATTCCATTGGTAAACAATTTATAAAAAATTTACAATTAATAATTATTTACAATTAATAATTATTTAGAAGGAAACTTTCAAGAATTAAATTAAATTAAAACATAATCTTGTAGGATAAGAACATTACAATGATAATATTTTTGCCAACTAGAAAAATAAATTTGGAGGACTTGGAAAGAATGTTTAATTTTTTTATATTTGAAGAGTATAAAAAAAATCTCAAAGAGTTTGAGAGATATACTTCCTTCTTGGAATTATATTTACCTAAGTTTAAGTTTGAAATTACTCACAGTTTACAACATGCCCTACGTAAAGTGAGTATTTAACGAATTAATTAAATTATGACGGAAAAGGCAATTCAAATAAATTCTAAGAAGCTAAAACTAATACTTATTTATAGAGGAATCTGAATAAAACAATAAAAATTACACAATCGAGTTATCTAAATGTGAAGGAAATCATTCAAAAGGTTTCTATAGAATTTAACCAAAACCGTTCCGTCATTACAACAGGTAATTTATTCATCTATGAATAATAAAAGAACTCTAAATGAATACTATAAGCATTACAACAAAATATTATTAACTATAGCTACCAGAAGAAAATCAAAAAGGATGGCATCTAACTCAACGGCGAAATTCGTCATAGATCGTCCATTCATGTTTGCTATCGAAATAAATGGAATAGTATTATATGCAGGAAGCGTGCGAAAACCAAATATTTTTTAAGAAAGAGAAAGAGATGAGTTATAAATTCTATTTTATTCTTATGTTTTGTTAAAAATTTATATATATATATATTATGCAATGTGTTTAAAGTATACAATTTTTAAAATATTATTATTATATATGAAAAATTTAGGTATTTATAAATAATTGACATTTATGAAAATATATATGTTGAAAATATATATGTTTCAATCTTATCTTTCTTCGATTATTATGTACATATTTTAATGCATGTAAGTAAATTGTTTTGATATTTTTAAGCAATCGATGAAAATGAGATTAAATCATATTTTCAAAATGTGGATTATATATATATATATGTAATATATATAATTTTATATATATATAATCTGTAATTTTAAAACAAAAAATAATTTCGTAAATAATTTATTTAATTCAAAAGAAATATTTAAATATAGTGAAATCTATATATGTTTTCCTTTAAAATAAAATAATTCTTTATTTTTTTAGTCATTTTTTCACATCCCTCCTTAATATACAAAGCATTCTTTGTTTCTAAACATTTTATTTTGCTAATTTTATTAGTAATCCATATAATTATATTAAATGAAAAAATATGCGATGAGAAAGAGAAAAGCAGAAAATATTTTATCATCGTTAAGTATACATCACATTTAATTTTGTCCAAAGCTTTTTTTTCAATACTTTTATCGATAGAATGTTATCGTGTAAATAATCGGAAAAACAAAACAAGCGTTATTTGTCAGTTTATTTGTGGATTTTAAAATTAACGCTGATAAATACGCTTGTATTCGTACATTATGAAAGCAGCGAGAGATCGCGATACTGTGTTTGTAGTAGGAAACCAAGACGAAGGCACGCAGCTGCCGTGTATGTCGAGAGATGCACATGCCTCAGAGATGCGACCCTTCGATTTTAATTGCGGCCGACCGGTGATCGTGAGGGGAAGGGAGACGTCTGTCCATCTCCTCCGACGCATTCTCGGCAACGGGATTCGACTCGGAAAGTTTGTCTTACCTCGCTCGTCTTCCTCTCCTCGGTCACCTTGACAATTTCACCGAGATTCTCTCTCTCTCTGCAAAACAATCCTGCGATGCGAAGTTAAATGGCGATTTTCTAGAAAGTAGTCGGTAATAAGTTCGCTCCGCTAATTGTCGAGTATGCGTCGACTTCTTACCGCGTATCCGCGAACTTATGCAATCCTTTCGTGTATCACGATACTTTCTGATAAATATCGTTACTGTTATAACATATGTGCAATGTTAGTTTTAGAACATGAAAAATTATTTGAATTATAAAATTGTACATACATGAAATAATATATATATAACAAAATATAGATAATAATCTATTAATAATATTACGTAATTAAATATAGCTGGTAATTTATTAAAATCGATTTTTTTATAAATATTTATATGAAATATTGGACGATCACAAATTCGATCTTTATAATTATATATGCTGATTTCTCTTTTCTTTCGGAATATCTTATATACGAGCAGATTTTTAATAGTATGACCTATCATGAAACTTCCGACGATGCTCGCCTACGTTGGTGATAGCACAATGTCATGCTTAGTTAAGAAAATGACATCACAGATTGTCGCATCGACCATATCAAAATGTACGTTCCGATAAAATAAGATAATAATTAGCGGGTTTATCCTGGACAATGAATGATTAAATGATTGATGTTGAATATGCATATAATGTAAAGATACTATCTCTACTTCTGCAAATTAATCGATGGACTCAATTATCATAAAAATCATTAAAAAAACAATGCATTAGTGCTGAGAATAATAGAACAATATAATGCTATCATGGATCATGCATAGCAAACGTTTCTCTGCATATGCATTACTAAATGTGTGTATTAATAAATATATGCGTATTGTACTCGTCAATGTCATATTATATATGCAAGGCTTAAATACATAAAATAAAGACCTGATTCTGCCATCTTGAGGAAGACAATCCAACTGCTTGAATTCTGTAGCATCTAAAAATCAATGAACTCAGCCGAATAACGTGCTGTCACATGATTATGAGCTTCCGGATATATTTATGCGAACCACAATTACAAACTTAAGATATAGCAAAATGTTGCAATCGATATATTTATGTAAAAACCCAGGAACTAAATATTAGAAATAAGAGTAGAATTAAAAAATGCAATTTGAATACTTAAACATATTGAAATTATATGTAATTATCGAACAATAATGAAAGTAACCCTGGTTTGCGAAGTCATATAGCTGTTGAACCGATGTGAGATGATACTGACCATGCAACTTCTTCGCGATACGTTCGTAACGATTACTACTACGCCGCGAAAGAAATCGTTTCAACTAAGCGGCTGCATAAAGAATGCAATTAAGCGAATCATATATTGTAATTAACGGCCATTCTCTTCTTTTAACCACCGATGCGCTGCTTCTCGTCAGGTGCGTGCAGACGCGCACACTCAAGTGGATAATCCGTTCTCCTCCTCTCTTATTCTTCTTTTTCTTGTTTTCTCGTTATGTAGCTCTTCTCACGAGCGACGCGAGTCAGCTGTTATCGTAAATATCGCGCGAATTAATAAGTCAATCTTAAAATAAGCGAGAAAGCTAGAGAAACAAATGAAAAGTGTCGATTAAAAACGAGCGTATTTTTAAATGTCTCGTTTGATTGACATAAAAAAATAATTTCCATAATGAAAATTATTTTCTAATAATATTTTAATAACAAAAAAATTATAATATCATGAATAAACTAATCGATAATGTTTATAAAAAATGCACATATATGATACATTTATTTATGACTTTATTTATTTTCAATTTTTTTGTTATTTATTTTAAAAAAATTGAAAAGGTGGTGATTTATAACATGAAAAACTGAATTCTCTCTTCCTCTTTCTTTCTCACTTTCCACTTTATCGAAATTATGTTGTTTTCGATCAATTTCAATATCCGTTCAAGATGCAACGGCCAAGTTAATGTTATTTACAGCGATGCTGCTGCATCATCGGTTATAATTCCAGCGACAACAACATAATCATAACAATAATTCATCAGCCGTTGTCGCCGTCAGTCGATGCGTAATAGTCCACATTCGTTTCGCGGCACTCGAAATGCCAATTAAAACAAATAAGCCGATCGTTTCTTTCGTTTCAAATCGACTGACAGCGTCGAATTCTCCGCGAGGACAATCACGTACGCTTAATTGGCGAGCTTAAATACGCCGATCATGTTTTCTCTATTCTGTTGCAACTTTCTCATTTTGATTCTTTCTCTGTTTCATTTATTTACAATAATATATTAGCATGTCATTTCACATGATTCAGTGAAACTGTACTCGGATATGATAGTTCTAATAATTGTTGCATAATGTTTTATATTTTTGATCGGAATGAGGAATCATATAAAGCAGTGTTCGAATGAAAAAATGAAACAATAGAAAGATTTTTATTTTATATTCTTTAAGCTATATATGTGAGTGCATCAAAAATAGCCGGAGAAAATTCGGAGGATGTCAAACCAGGTGACCAATTGACAAGAATGATCGCCAATCAGAATGGGCCGAAGGAGCCGAAAGTTGACTCGTGCCGGTCGCAAATTCAATTAAAAGTTGCGGTTATTAGGTTGGACAATGAGTCCCCGGAGTCTGAGCGTCCCCGGTACGATAAAGGAGCCAGGAGTTCGCGGAGAAAAAAGGACGAAACGTAAAACTGATGGGGTCCTTGCTGATTCCGCTCGGCTGCCACCTTGATTAAGCTCCTTGCGACGCTTCGAGAAAATATAATGACTTCTTTACTCTGCAAACGCCGCCGAATGAATTCCCGTCTCCCTCCTGTACCAAGCAAGTCTTCCGCTTCCTCGCACTCTGTCCAATGGAAGGCACACATCTACGACAGTAAATCAGCTACACGGATGTAGCGCGAACGAGAACAGGGGATTTTCTGGATTCTCTTTCCTTTGCGCATCATCAGCTGCAGGTCGAGAATTAGTTAATTATTATCAGTTAATTATATGTGCGTTTGTCCTCAAACATCGTATGAGGGAGAAGAGAGGAATCAAGTATTAATTATTTAACTGTGCATTAATAAATGAAAATCAGATTAATTTTGTCTTGCTACGTTTTTATAATTTTTTTATGTTAGATGAAACATCAAAAGAACGTGCGAACATTATATTAAAATTCTATTATTCTATTATTCTATTATTCTATTGTTATTATATTGTTCTAGCATGATACATAAAAACTTTGCCTCTTGCTCGTTATAGAGGATACATCTTGATGAATCCTGGGAAAAAATAATGCCCACGTTATATTATAATTTTTAAACACTTGAGAATTTGCCAGATAATTCGTCTGATCGTTCGCTAATCGTTCTTTTTGAGATGCAAAGAAAAAGAATCTTCCCACCGATATCCTGCACGGTCGGTGCGAGGGTTTCATGGATGATCCGTATAATTTTCGCAAGGATGCTCGAAAAAGTTGAAAACGGCAACGGCGCAATCAATCATCCGGATCGGGAGAGAGCGGTAGGAAGCGGAGGAAAGGGGGAGGGGGGGCAGCTTACGCGCCGCGGATTATTATGATAATCGGCGGCTTAATTAAGACCTTACGGTATAACGCGCCCGGATATAAAAGGCAGTCACGGGGCGCGTCGATAGATCTAAACAACGCCACGGGAATGGCCTCGCCGAATTGCTCGCGCGCTCGGCAATCTTGGTCGGAGTGCCGGGGCCGAGATTAAGGGAATAAATATCCAGGCCCGATAATTGTATTGGTAGTTTCAGTAACTAATGATCTAAAAGTCGTTAGCGCGCAGCCGATCGTGAAGGGTGTTACGAGCCTTATACTTTGCCATCGGGGTGGCTGTGCACGGGGTGCAGGAAAGGGTTTCTCCCGGCGCCCCCGGCGAAAATGAAATCGAGACCTTACGTACATTCATCGACGCACGGCCAATCCGAAGTTTGCACGATGGTAATTCACGACCGGTCGATCGACAGGTGCGGAAGATTGGCCGAAGGAGATGTAGATGCAAGCGCGCAAATAAAGATTGGCATTCATACGTGATGCAGAATATTTATATGGAATGCGATTTATCTGAATCTTGCGCAAAAGCCGTGATTGATGATTTGAAACGATGATCGATCAAGTTTACAACTTGAAACTAATAATAAGAGAATAACAAATATTCCTCTATTTGATTTTTCACAAATTCGATATAGAAATCCGTTCGTATTCGACTTGTCAGCGCATATACATGACAATAAGTTACGAGTATCGCACGCATTTATACCGCAAGCGTTTCTATTTTATAACGATGAAATAAACAGTAGGCATGATTCTGGCATTGTATCGATTCAAATGCTCGCGAGAGAAATATCGATACGACGCGACTCGCGCGCGGAAAGGATCGTGCGAGCAGGATGTCGAGGACTGACCTTCCGACCTCTCTCGAAGAGAAGACGATCCGGGACATGATTTCTGCTCGCACCGCTCGAAAAACGCGCGCGTATTGGAAAGTTGAAGTGATAAATAACGCGAAATAGAGGCCCTGCATACATATATATGCGTAAACGCGCCTCTCGAGAATAGAGCGCGAGTTATGCGAGGATGCAGCTAGCTCGAGGAGCGCGCTCGGCGCTAGATTCTACGCCCAGCAGGATGTCCGGTGGACGATATTTTCAACGGTGTCCGGTATAACCGGAATGGAGACTCGGGCAATGCGTTAAACCAAGTGCCGCGTAGTAATCGTCTTTAATCCGCGCTTAATTGAAAGCTCGCTACGCCCGCGCAGCTGCGTCGTAGGTGGACTTTGCATTCGCTCGACGGAAGCTAGAGTTTCTACAACGCAATATCATGTGGAGAGAAATGTTTACGACACGATTTCTATAAAAATATCTATATAAATCCGATTTCAATGATTCAACAGAGACGAGTATATATTTACATGAGTCAATGTGAGAAAATACATATTGACATCGCTGTTATCGGTATTATCAGCTGTCGCGTGAAACGTTTCTGTCTTATAAATGGGCGAAGGAACTGAGATGATTAGAGAAATAAACGGGATCTCTCTCGCGTGGCTGCTACTTTTAATACAGGCGATCTACCGGCGTGGACAGATTTGATGCATCGGTGGATAAGTAGCCGCGAATTCTCACCCCATTTATCAAGGAACTGGCCCACCTGTCGTCATCTCTGCCTCCATTAAACCGGCGGTCGACAGACCGTGCATCTCGATGCATCTGCTTGGTGCGCAGCACGTGCATTAGAGATACTCGCGAATTGTACCGCGATAAAATACGAGCGAGCGATTTAACGGATGATCTCAACTCGCACCATGTCTGATAAGATTCACGATATTTTTCATCCGACTACGCCACTTGTCGGAAGAATTTATAACTCCGCATACATTGCCCATAATTACTGCGATCGTAATAACTGCATATTTCGAAGAAAGTTCTTTCAGAGCAGGAATGAGATGCGATATCCGTGTTGATAGGAAGATAGGATATTTATTTAAGCTTTCAGGAAAAGATTTTTTAATTTTTTCCTTAAATTTTTAAAACAAATTAGAACATTTTAAAAATAATTTTAATTATTATTTCCGAGTTTTTTATTTCTTTTCTGTTACTTATGAGAAAATATCAAGAGTTGATCGTTTCAAATATTAAATTTCGAAAAGTAATAACATAGTGACCTTTATAAAATAAGAGAATATTATGTATATAAAACTTTTATTTTTCACTTTCATTAAGAAATATAAAAAGAAAATAGAATATTATAAACATAAAAAAATGTCTCAATGGACTTAAATATTAAAGATAAATTTTTAATAAAACAATTTATCTAGAAATCATTTTAAATAAAATTTATATAAAACTGTAATATTAAAATTTTACTAAATAAAACTGTGAAAAAATCGTCTATTTATAAGTATTGCACTAAAAATACTTAACACGGATATCTTTCAAAAATAAATTTTGAAAAAGAAATTTAATATATTTGATCTGTTCATAAAATTTTTCGAGAATAAGATAAATATCTGAAAAAATATTCTCCCAAATTTCGAATTTGTTCTTCAGACTTACTATCGCTATATTATTGATTCATCCACTTGTGAAATCTTCGAAGAAATAAAAATTTGATAGAAATTCTCTCAATCTTGCTAAAACTTTCTCTGAGAATTCCTTGATTTTTGCAAACAATAAAAATCTCTTTATCATTTCCCAATGTTTTTCTAGATATTCAGAAGGAATACAAATTTACAAAAATTCTTTAATTAAAAAAAAAATATTTATATATAATTTTAAAAAACTGATATGAAAATATAATAAAAAATATAATAAAATTATAATGAAATAAATATATTTAAAGTACAATAACACAAAATCGTAGCGCCGATTACACGATGAGTAATACGATTTCAACAAAGAAAATAATTCATTTGCTGGCGTCACAAATTATCAGCATATCATCCTTATAGCGTGACGATCAGTGCGATGTAACGAGGCGTCTTGACGGGGGCCTCACCTTCCGGGACATCCGGATCTCGAACCCGAAAAACCAAACTCGTCCGTAGGATACGATGAAGAGACGAGGACGAGAGAAAAGGACGAGGAGATCGCGGCGGGGAGGAGGGGGAGGGCGAGAGAGTGCGCTCGGCGGCTGCGTAAATTATCTCGGCGGTGTGTATTTACCCGGAGATTTACAGGCGGGCAACGCGCGTTTGATTTACACGCCCGTGCGCCTCGTAGCCGCGCTGAAACGGCTAAAAGGGTTCTCGAGGTGAAATATGCAACAGGATGCGCCAGGACCACTCGAACGCATCCAGCAGACGTCGTCCGTTCGTGAGCGTTGTACGTACGCGCCTGCACGCTTGTCAATGATGGCCCTTCCTCCTCATCCCTCTCCTTATGTGATATAACGAGTCCATCCCGTCGAGATTTGGACGTGTATTTCTCTAGAAAGGGCTGAAGATGCGTCGAGGCAGAAGCATTGAAAGAGAAAATAACAATCGAGAATCAAGTCCTTTCCCTCAATTTTCCCTGGATCTTTCTTGAAAGATTTATATTCCAATAATGATTGAAATAATTATTGAATAAATTTAGATATTTAAATATATTTAAATATACTGAAAGGAAGCTGGACGCATCTTTTGGGATTCGCCCGTTTCCTGATCCGCAATCAATCCGCGTTCAATGAGCGTTCTCGCCGAAAGGCTGTTTCTCTCTTGCTCTGAAAGGAGTCGGCTTACAATCAGTAGACGCAACTCGCGCGAGAAGACCGGTGAACGACGACCGTTCATACATCGGCCGGGCTATGAATCGTCGGAGCGTGAGATCGTAAAGCCGTCCTTATCAACGTCTGCATCTTAATGCAGGATACGTTTTACGTGCAACGTTCAGCGGTACGTTACGTGCGTGTGCTTCCACACGGCGGCGTTTCGCGGGATGGTGAAGGGAGGGAGGATCTCTCGCGAGAAAGGAAGAGGAATCTCGGAACGAGGAAGGGAGACCAGGTATACAGAGTATGCAGAGCTAGGCAGACCGGGGCACAGGTGCCCCACGCCTCAAACAACATCTTTATGCTCCCCTTTCCGCCTCCCATCCCTCTCGACCCCTTAACCAGCGCGCTCTTTCATGTGATAGAATATATTTCCACGGTGTATATACGCGATATTGATGTCACACATGTTTAATACGTTATACGTGTATATGTAACGCTCTTTTCGTTTTGATTTTTCGTCAAAAAAAATCTGGCCAAATCGCAGGAACATCGTAGAAGCGATAATTGAAACTAGTCGGATATAATGGATGTATCTATTCTTATTTGCATTGAATTAAGCTACGATAATGCATTGTATATGTCATTAATTTGATAGGGATGATTATTGGAACGATTAAAATTTTAGCATTTTAAATGACAAAGTTATATTTAATTAAAATTGAGCAAAAATTTATATATTTTTTAAAACTTCTATAATTTATTTCTTAATTTGCATAATTCAACTACATTATATAGTGATAACGTTATACATAAACATTCTCTACATAGATGTCCAATATTATATTAATATAATATAAACTTCTCATTGTTTTTTTCTAGAGGCACACTTTATTTACGATCCAATTACAACATGTAAATAATCATCATCCAATTACATCATGTAAATAATAAACATCCATTTTAATTTCTATTATGTTAGTGAATGCGTTCTGTTTTCCGATTTAATACGAAATAGTATAACGCGATAAGCGTTTCCGATGCAAGTGCTTCCGTTTTAGTAAATCGTAAGAAAATAATCGTAAGAACATATTAGAACACTGTGCTGTATATAAAAATATACGGAAATAATTACTAGAAACATTTACCGGTTAGATCGCAGACGTAGACAAACATCCCTCTATAAGCATCAGCGCCGTGGCGCTAATGGCTCCATATAATTATTCCGTAACACGAGGACGCGACGTTCGCTAAACAGCCAGTTGGCAACCTCGTAATTATCCTCGCTGATTTCTGTCGAGATCCGATCATTGCCTCGAGGCGCGCGTGCGACTATATAATAGATTCCTATCCTCTTCGCACAAAAACGGGTTATCGATAGGAGAACTTCCTTTTTCCGCACTACACATCAGTCATGATCGGCAATCACGTCGGCAGCACTTGCTAATAATTTTAATATTCACCTAAAATCTATTTATCTAATTTAATTAATTTTAATTAATTTTATAATCATTTTAAATTATAATTATTTATAATATTTAACTTTTATAACGAAAAACAATTAGCTAGATATTTGTTCGAGTCAGAAAGATTTTTCGCATTTGTTGTTCCGATCTTTGGCGCTTCGCTAATTCATCTTTTTGAAATAACGATTCGCAATCGACGATGCCGATACCGCCTGTCAAGATTCCTGAAACAATTCCCATCATATGCCATCTCGTCGGTCTCTGGGGGATCCCAAAAAAGTGCGTTCGTCATCGTCGCATATTCCGACGATAGCGCATTCAAATAAAGGCGAGGCCGGTGCGCTCTCCGAAAAAGAGACAGAGAAAGAGAGAAAGCTGGTGACAAGACCCTGACGCTACCCGCCTTTTGATGTCGCCGCCGTTGTCGGCGATCTGATTAGCATCCTCCTTCTTCTTCCGCCGCGCGCTTCACCTCGCTCCACTTCACCTTTCGTCACCGTGGAACACCGTCGTGGATATCAGGGGAGAGAAAGAGAGAAAAGAGGGAATGCAGAGGAGAGTCTTCGCAATGTCACTCTGGACCGCGTCTTGACTGAGCCGCGTCTCTTCCTCCGTTCGTCCGTCTAGCTCATCTCTAACCCTCTCCTTCAGTGGCAGAGGACGAGCGGGAAACGTGTGGGACGTGAGGGGAAAGCGCACCGCTCTCTGAGTTATTCCTACTCCTGTGCTTGTGACTCTCTCTCTCTTCCTCTCTTTCGAGCCGCGGCGACATCATTTAAATGTCTTTCTGCGATGCGCGTCCGCGGGTTTTTAGTCCCTCATCTCCGAGAAGCCAACGGCCCTCGACGACCGTCTAGGGATACGGGAGTAGCTTAGAGATTGAGCTGGTATGAAACGGACAAGACTAGTTCTCTTCGAGATTCCCCGGTCTCGCGGACTACATTCGCAGAGACGCGAGTTGAAGTGACATATAACAACAGTTGCGCGTACGTAACAACAGTTATTCACTATTAAATATGTATGACATTTAGAAGACATTTTAATCTTCTAGACATTATGTTTAAGTGTCTTTTTTCGGTCTGAGAAGACTCGGTCTTGTTGCGATAATACCGGCTGCTAAACAGCGATGACATTGCATTCCGCGTGCCCCGGAATCGACAGTCGAGGGAGACGACAGGGTGACGTTTAATCGCGTCTTCGGTAATTGTCATTTCTGGCCAGCCTGACATACCTGTCTACCGCGTCCCTCCGAACGCAGTCCTCGTTCTCGTCATAATAATATGCGATCGCGACAGAGCGGTGTCCTCTGTGCACTGCAATTCGGAGTTCCAGGCCGACAAATGGAGAGAGGAGGGAGGAGGGGGTCGGGAGAAGATCCGGTCGCCTAATAAAACGATCGTCGATTATCGTGCAATTATGCCGTCTCATTAATCCACCGGCAATTATGCTCCCTCTACTCTCTTCTCTCTTCTCGTCGCTCTCTTTCTTTCTCTCTCTCTCTTCCTTTTCTGTACCCTTCGGCCATTTCGATCGGCCGCATGTTCGCTCCCAGAGTTCTTGGGACCTATCGCTCATCCTGCTTCTTCCTTCCGCGGTCGAGGAACCTTCCCGGGCGCAGGAGCAGGACCTTATCCGCCAGTTCCCTAACTTATGAATGTCGACGCGCACATGCAGCAATGCTGAGGCCAAGCATCGATGTCATTTCTCTCGTCGGAAGCGACAATTACATCGTGGAATCAAAGGATTGCTATCCGGCTGCTCCTTTCTTTCTTCCGATGCGTTGAAACCAAAAAAAATCGAAGAAATAGCATAGAGATATGATCGAGATAAATTTTTCAGAGTGCACGGCGAGGAAGGTTCTTACCGGTATTACGAATTCACACGAGGAACATCCGACTTTTTGCCTGGTCGTGTATTTATAAAACTTTCGTCTAATATCGCACCTTAGAAATGAATTTTAAATATTTTTAAAATTGCAAATTGATTGATTTTAAATAAAAGATGAAAGACGATCTTGATTATAGTTAATTATAATTAATTAATTCTACTTGCACAATTTTAATTGAGTTTAATAATTATTCAGTTTAATATTGCTTCTCCCTCATTATTCTCAAATCAGACACAACATTTGTGTTCATCTCTAATTGTGATTCTGACAATTATACCGTGGGAGAAATCGACGGGATTCTCTCGTATGGAGAGAAAACGAAACGACGAAACGAGCGGAAAATAGAAGAATAAGGATCGGGAGTCTCTTCGTGGCGGTCTTCGATGATTGAAAAAAATATCCGGCAGGTTGACGATGACGCTTCAGCCCTTCTTCAGCCGCGCCGACGCGGCGGCAGTAGCGGAATAACGTCGATCGGCGGCGCTTTTACCACGGGATGTAGATTTGTTTCCATTTAAAAATCAAATCAACCGCGCACCCTCCCCTTCCCACCTCTCGCTACCCCCTTGCTCTTTTCTCGGTACGAACGTAGCGGACGTAGAATCGGTATGCGCGGCTCTACCGACAAGAGCAGACTCTCTTCGTCTCTCTCCCTGCCAGATAATCCTTCTCTCCTTCTTTCCCTATCTGGTCTCCCCCTCCCCGAGCTCTCAGTTGGGGACAATGCACGCCAGTTTTTGCGTCGTTTGCTTCCACGGAGACGGACGATGAATCTGCCGGCAGCTCTTCTCCTCGTTTTCCTCCACGTTCGCCCGTCTCAGTCCGTCTTCTTCTCCTTCTTCTTCATCCGCTCCCTTCTTCGTCCGCGTGGTTCTCTTCCTCTCCTTCTTTCCGCGCGACATCTTCCTTGCCCTGCGCCTCGCGGCTTCTCTTTTTCCTGCCTCGAACCCGGGAGAGGACTCCTCTCGGTTCGGACTCAACCCCTCGCATACAATGAAACCGAAAATCTCCGCGGCACTCAGGGAATGCGGCGCATGATTACCTACATCGAAACGAAGAACCGACCGACAAGAAGAAGCGCCGCGCTTCTTCTTTCTCTCTCTCTCTCTCTGTTGTTCTTCCTCCGTCTTCTCCGGCTCGCCCTAAAACACCGGGGCACCTCGCGAAACGAGCGATCGCAGCGAGAATCAAACGATCGGACATCGTTACGAGACGATTTGTTTCCGCGCAAAGCAAATGCTATAAAATCTGTTCTTTTCTTCCTGTCGCGATCAAATTTGTTGCAAAACGCTACGTTAATATACTAGACGTAAAGTCCGATATAGAATTGTCTGACGATAGTTTGCAGGCTTGAATTATCTCGTATTGACCTTTTAGAAGTAAGATCTACTTTAGACAGAGATATATTTACGCCTGGCACAGAAAGCCGCTTGACTGGACTGGAACAGAGCCAGACGAGATGAATCGACGAAAACCTACTGTCATTCATGTCAACGGTAGATGTTGGGTGCGGCGATCGAGCACGCGACATCTCCGCCTTCTCGTGACCATGAACCGTTAAAATCGTAGGAAATCAATCGGATTGATGTGAATTGCACGGGATCGTAAATTGATCAAAGTGACGTGTCGTGGATTAGAAAATTCTATCACGTAAGAATTAGCTCGTAATTTTCTCTCTAATTTTAGTTTATTACTACGAATCTAATTACATCTTTAAACATATTTCCATTAATTAAATATATATTATTATCTGCTTCTTATATGTACGAAATTAAATTAATTGATCGCATTGCTTTATTTGCTTATTCATTACTCGCAATACGATGTCATTAATTTATTTATATACTTTCAATACGGTAGATTCAATTTCTTTGCGCTACAAGAAATGCTGCTTTGATTAAATATTTTTTTCTAACAAGATGATGAAGTTTCTCAACAAAGTTTCTCGATGGAGAAGGTTGTATACAGTAGTGCAATTATGCACTCAGGAGACTCTTGTACTCTGTAGAAAAAGATGACGGATGCATCAACGTACGTTTGCGCAGACAGAAAATATAAATTTTAAATTTCACCGCGCTACGCTGATATTTTTGTCGGAATTTCGTTGACTTAATTTCATGTCCAATTAGATTGTATCGGATGATATTTATGTGCAAAAATCTCATTTATTTGTTTTTAATTTTTTATCTCTTTAAATATGCATTCGAAAATCTGACATCGCGGGGCAATTTATATCTTATTAAAATTTAAAATATTATTTTGCACTCAGTTATCTCTATAAAAATACACTTACGCATGTAAATATTAAACACATAAAATTAAATTTTTATAATTTCTGATTTTTCTGTTTATATGCGTTCAAGAGAATTTTTTCTTTTTAAAACAAATATAATTGATATGAGATTCATGGAACAATTTTATATTCCTCGTAATCAATATTTAGAAAAAAAGAGGAATCATATGTCATTTTATATGCGTAAAAAAAACATTATCATTTTATGCGTGCAAAGCGATTACATTTTGTCGGTACTTGAATTATAAATATCGTGTTGGCCGAGAGAGATGAAAATCGAAGAAATACGTTGGTCATGCTATCCGCATTGTTTCTCTCCGTGTATTGTGAATTAAATGCACATTAACCCTAGAATTGCGCGGCCTGCGATTGTAATCACGGCAGAGTCGCGTTAATTAAAGGTGCGCGGTCGTGCGCTAAACAATTCCCATGTATATTTAAGCAAATAACTATCGCATCTCATTTACATTACAATTTATACCGTCGATCTCTCACCATCCGTTTTCTCTCTCTCTCTCTCTCTCTCTCTCATTCTTTTTCTAGCTTTTTTTTACAGTATATCCGCACGTATTATTTGTAAATTATTGGTAATGCGATCGATCGGAATAAAAACCGGAAACGAGGATGAAGAGGATTTCACAGGATTTTATAGAAATAAATTAATCATCATGTAATCAAGATTGAAAAACAATTTTTCGCTACAATTCAAATGATCGGCAAACTGTCTCGAGTCTCTGGCGATCGAGTTTCGTCTTTACGGGTCATCGATTAACGAGGCAAGGCGATGAAAGAGTTCGATGAAATAATGATGGGACCAGGTCGATAAATAGTACGCCTCTCTGCCCATCTCTTTCTTTTAGGGGCGGATGATTCGGACGATTGGGATAGGGGGAGAGGGGGAGAGGAAGCCTTCGGGCCTGCGCTAATGCCAGCCGAGAGAAGACAGCTATCAAAAGCCCGTATTTAAATATTATCAATGAAATTACAGTGCTCACTGCTCCCACAGTCTGCTCGGTCATTACCGACTGGCAATTCGGGCTCTTTAATCGCCGTTGTCAATACTAATCGACATCGTCGTTATTTAATATGCTTCGTCCCATTTTTCTTTTACGGATCTTTGCGGAGCCATCCGCTGCGTTTTCGATTCTTTCCTTCATCTTTTCAACAGTCTTTGGGAACGTTCCAACTTATTCAACTTATCCGAAGGTGAAACGTATAGATTGAAAATTATATAATGCATTTATTGTTATAAATAAGTTATAACATGGAGATTATCCAACAGAAGTATACGTAACGTACGTATTTCAGAATAAATGAGCGAGTTTTATTTCTCTTCGTTACGTTATTTTGGCTCGCAATCTATAATGTCAATCTATATTACTACTATTTAATAAATTTACATAAATAAGCATTTCCATACTTTATATCAGCTAGCTGGAAAAACGGTCGTATTACGTAACAGGAATGATAACATAGCTGATAGTTGTTTCTCGAGTTTTTCAATTCATCATCGTCCGTTGGACGCGCGCTCGCAATTAGTAAGCAGTATGGCAAAAATTTTAATATCGGCATTGCTATCTGCATTAAATGCCATTAGCATACTGGCGAACAGAGCAGCGATAGAAGGGAGAGGGAATAATAATTAAAACCGCTATGATTGTTATCTAAATAATTAGGACTTGGCGTGACTCTCTGCGTGCCGCTGTGTGTAACGCAGACTGTCAGATGGTAGATTTCACGAAGCGCGGGCATAATTAGACAAGAGATATGAACATGAAATCCGCGTATTTAAATTACTGTTGCGAAGAAACCATATGTTCAAGTCGCCTATAGGCAGGACGAGTCTCGACTATATAGGAGACGAACTCTTACGCAATCTGTTTGAAAGTATACCTATAACTGTCTACCTTAGAATTATATCTTTTCATTTAGGATTAGAAATTGAATCATCAGCAGTTTACTCTTGATGAACACAATATAATAGACTCAAGAGATATACATAGTTGATGGATATTCGAAGAATTAAAGTTGTATGAGGTATCAAAAATAGTCTTGATATCGCCTTGTTTTATCTTGAAATTCTAGACTTTTAATTAGTTATCAAGACAATATTAAGACTTGTAAGATTGTTAAGATTATTGGTTTTTAAACTGAATTCGAAGAATTAAAATTGCATGAGATATGACTATGATACTAAACATAGTCTTGATATTGTTTTATTTTGTCTCGAAATTCGAGACAAGATCTTTAATTAAATACGATTTTTAATTAATTATGAAGACAAGATTAAGATTGTTAAGATTATTGGTTTTTAAATATATATATATTTATTTAGAAATATACCTATTTCTTTATTTAAAATCAATAATCTTAACAATCTTAATCTTGTCTTGATAATTAATTAAAAATCTTATTTAATTAAAGATCTTGCCTCGAATTTCGAGACAAAATAAAACAATATCAAGACTATTTTTAGTATCTCATGCAACTTTAATTTTTCGAATATCCATCAACTGTCTACATCTCTTGAATCTATTACGTATTAATACAATAAACATATAATTCCGGAAATTATATAATTAAAGAGAGAGACATATATATATATATATATATATATATATGTATATATATATATATATATATATATATATACACAAAACTTTTATATATACAACCTATGTAATATAACATCAAATTAAAAGTGACATTTCTAATAAAACGATTCTTGTAGGGTTGCACAAGATTCAAATTAAGATCATATTCATAAAAATATTGTATCGCAAATTCTCTAAAAGTTAAGTCTCATCTCAAATGAATTTTCATTGCATAGGTTGTATATACAAGTGCAAGAGAGACAGAAGATGAATCATATATGAAAAGGAAAGCAAATTATTAAAATATTTACTTTTTATCAAAGTTGTCAATAAGTCAGACGAAATTATGGCAGTCTACTTAGTACGCTTTCGAATGGATTGCATAATTGATTTATGAATATTTCATAAACCCCAGCTGTATATGATCGCTATTACAAAAAATCGTTAAACGAAACTTATTCCGTGCCTGAGAGAAGTTTTATTACGACTGGCATATTTGATTGCAACTTGTTTCATTATATAACACGTAGGTGCAAGCATAATTGTGTATTTTAAACTGATTCATAGATACAGGTATCTTACACACGTATATACGATAACTTAATATATAATTGAACTTCGTAAGATAATAAAATATATAAATATATTCTAGAGTAGAGCGTTATATATTCCTCAATAACATTTTATATATTTTTAAATCTTTTATCTATTCAAAAATTTTCTATCATTTAATATACAAAATGTAAATTGTAAAAATATTTTTTCCTTTTTTATTTCCTGCTATGCCTAAATAGAAAAACGGGGTCAAAAGGCGGATACGTGTCGGCACTGTCAAAGAGTTTAACCGCAAGGCACGCGAATCAGAGATGCGATCTGATAAGAAACGGAGCATCTCAGATTGCCGCGTACCAGCCCCTGCTGTGTCCACGCACCTTAAAGCACCATTCTCACGTGCGGCGACATAAGCGAGACCCACGTGCTCGGGATTCTCTCTCGCTAAAGACGTTATATTAGTATCGTTACATTAGTATTTTCGTGGATAGTTACATGTTTTATGTTTTCGCAAATTTTTTATTCCCTTAATACTTATAATACTTCCTCTGGTTCTTCCTCTAATACATTCTAAGTTTGAGAGATTGCAATTGATAGCAACCAAGAGAGAAATATTGCTTTCTTATAAACAATAATAAAGTTCCATTTTTATAATTATTGCCAAAGGCTATGCGCGAAGCCAGTAGAAACGAAGTGAGAGTCGTGATTATTATTTTATTTCTTTCACATGGTTGCAAGTTTTTACGAAATCAAGGAAGAAATAATTAATTTTTTAGATGTTGTCATAGTAGGAAGACTACGTGAGCTATCTGTATTGCGAAATCTGATTTCTCTCCACGACAGGAATGTAAATTACGTAAACAATTGTATATACGGCTAAGTATGACGTACGCTATGCCGTTACAACGAAACGTGTATGAGTGTGTACATAGCTTGGAAAGTAAATAATTACTTTCAAAGGACTGTTACGTCTTGGAAGTTGCATTAATTTCGCAGCGCCGTTCGATGATCCCGGTGGGATCACGTTCGAGCAATATCGAATAAAGACTGTGATTATATACAATACGTTGATGACGCGAACCTAAGAGCCGAGACCTATCCTGCGCGCGAGTTGGCAGGCAGCTTGAAACCAATCCGTATCGGAGTCGGTCCAGTCCGGTCTGGGATTAATCGGTGTTTTGTTCTGCGGCGAAGTGCTTATTAAGGCCATGCCTTATTAAGCTTCACGGGCATGCAAACGCGAACGGTATCCGTGAGGATAGATTTGATCACGAATGAAATGATGGCCGGCCATTGTATCAAGTCAGGTCTTATTATAAGCAATCGCGCGACCGGCAATAATTAAATTAATCGCGCCGGCGATATCTACGTTTCGAAATTAGCGCACCACGCGATTCGCGATTGTAAAAATGTTATCGAGCGATTTTTGCAAGATATAATTTAATACGTTCTTTCTTAATAAATTAAGTTTCTCGATATAAAGGAGAAGACGAAATTTACAAACAAATTTTTACAATAATTCTTGCAGACACTCTTCTTTATTCTTTGTCTTCTCTATCATCATTATGTATTATTATATGTTTAATAATGCACGTTTGGTAATTTTAATTTACCTCAATCGTTTAATCAGACTTTCTAATAATTTTGGCTACAAAAATAAGATTTATATGATCTTCAGTTTCAACGAGTTGCAGAATAATGTCGTGTATCCTTGTGCGCCTTCAACTGATATCTTTCACAGTACTGACGACCGCAAATATCACACTTGTACGGTTTCTCGCCGGTATGCGTATAAATATGATTCGCCAGCTTTGTCTTCACGCTGAAGCGCAGCTTGCAGAAGTCGCACTCGAATTGCTTTATACCGGTATGTCGATACCTGTGCACCTTGAGACCCCAGGACCTCCTGTAGCTCTTGCCGCAATCTTCGCATTTATAGGGTCTGATACCTGCAAATTGAGTTAGATTTATGCGATGTTGCTTATAATCTTCTCTCTTTTACATTTTGCAGTTTATCAGAAACCTAAAGACATTCATATAAAATGCAAAATATTTCAAACCTTAATAATGTAACGATTTGTTTAAAAGATTGAAATCAATTTTGAAATGACAAGTACATATTTTGATCGCGAATCGTACATTGGGTTTCTTTCTTAATCATCTTTAAAATATCGACATTGTAGGAAAAAAAGAATATATTCCTGTATAAGTTACATATGGATATATACAAATCATTCACTAACCAATAATTATCTCGGTATGCAAAGCATAAATCACAGACATACGATATTAATAACCGTAATATTTTTAAAGAAATCGTGGAAGGACAGATTTTTCAAGCAACAGGTCGAAGATTCGCGGCCGGAGAGGCGAAGTTGGCTCCTCCATACATTCACCTCGGTTAGACAGAGGTTAATTAAAAGTCCGGAATACATTTCCGCCGTGGAACGCCCGAGGTCATGCACAGAGATGAGCAGGTGTATTTAAGCGTGTTGAAGAATGCGTTTATGCATAATTATGTGTATGCTTTGCGAACCGAGCGCTACCGATTATCTCGGTACGTTCTTTTGTCCGGGATGATCGTTTCACAGACTAAACGCTTCGCTGGATTTATATGAGAAGTTGATGGTCCTCGGTGTCTCGAGGCGCGCGAAGAAAGAGAGAAAGAAAAGAGAAAAAGGTAACAGAGATACATATAAATAGCGGATCTCTGATCGGCAAAGAACAACAGAAGAACGTTCAGCTTCCTCATATCGGGTGAGAGAAGTTGTGAGAATATTCACAAGAGCTCACACACCATAATGCGCCAATATATGATGCTTGAGCGCGCCTTTCAGGTGGAAACGATGCTTGCAGATGTCGCACTCGAATCTTCTCACGCCCGTGTGCGTCAGTTTATGTGTCTTCAGCACCGACGATCTCTTGAACCTTGCCGGACAGAGATCGCACGCGAACGGCAAGTCCGCTGTGTGGACGATCATGTGAGTCCGGAGACTGCTGGACCTTGGAAAACCCTTGCCGCAAGTCGTACACTTGTGGAGCCTCGCGTTAGCGTGCATCAGTTTGTGATCGCGCAGCGATCGGTGGTGCAGCAATTTTTTCTTGCAAATAGAACACTCGAACGTTCTTTCTCGTGTGTGCGCTTCGACGTAGTGTTTCTCCAACGCACGTTTTTTCTGCGACAAAATCACGTATATAAAATTATTGTAAAATTTCGTGGATAAATAAATAAATTTTAAGCGACATGAAAAGCATTAGGATGAAAAATGAAGAGATATTTGAAGGCATTTAATTTTTCGCGTATCTTTTAAAACATTATTAGAATTTTATTACTCGATTTTTCTTATCGATTAGATTAGTGGACAGATTAGATTGATTGTAATTTTGCAACAGATATTTCACTGAGTATTCATTAAAATAAATACGGAGTAAGTACGGTAGTTTGTGCAGCAAAGAGTTCGAAGATCTGATATCAGGACGATTATTATGTTCGAATATGATTATATTAGCATTAACTACCTGAAATTGGAGCTCACATTGTCTGCACGCAAAAGGCTTCGGAATAAAATGCATATGCAGGTGATTCTTTAAGGTTGACGATCTTGATGGAAAAGGTAATTGCATTATTAGTAATAAACACTCTGTGTAGCAATGAAGGCCGTTTCAGGCCAGTGAAGATACAGCAATATCGGACTATATGTTTTAAACATCTATTATGATGTTCTGTGTTTTGAATATGTAATATATGGCAAATTTATACACATAAAAAAGATATCATTTTAATTAGATTTTATTCGTTTTTTTTTACTTTGGATAAATAAAACTGTCTTCTCTAATTATAACATGATAAGCTAAAGTAAAATTTTCTATCATTTCGTTATTGTTCATACCGTGAGAATTGCTTTCTGCAAAGTCCGCACTGGAGAAATTTTTCATGGCTGTGTCCAATCATGTGAATCCCGAATTCGATCTCGTTCGAAAATTCAATTCTGCAGACGCTGCACATTAAAAGCCTTCCTCTTGTCAATGCCACGATGTATTCCTTTAAGTCAGTGTACTCCATTTGTCTCCGAGAAAGCGAAACGCTTGCATTTCTTTGACAGTCCGATTTTGGGATCTGTTCGGAATTTTCATGGCGCGATACATTTTCCGATGGACGCGACGTCCTGACATGCTGCTCGATATCCAGCTCATCGTTGGCCGAAAAATTCTCAATCTCATCCAGAATCTCGGTCTTTATTTTAATCTTGAAAAAAGAAGAGAAAGATGAATGATTGAATTATCGCATAATAACAATTTCGTATCAAATAATAATAATATTAATAAAAGAATAATCTCTTATATTTTCTGTTTACTAACATACGAGATTTTTTGCTCTATACTCGTATAGAGCAAAAAATATTTTCGTATCTATCTTAATAAGTTTTAAAGTTTCTTCGCGTATTTAATTTATTATTACAGCAAATGTAGTTTTTTAATATTCATTAAATTAAGATATTCAAGATTATTTAATTATCGTCAGATTATCTAAATTTATTATCTAAATTGAATCGTATTTATATTTGAAATGCTCACGTATGGTGATTATACGTGACGTTAAATGCTAAATAGAAGTATAAGAAAACGAATGATCCAAAAATAAGAATGGACCAAAATATCATAGCACTTATAACCTAAATATACGAGGAAAGGCATACTTCATGGCATGTTTTGCAAGGCTTGTTACTACCGACGATCTCCAGATCCTTCGTGTCGGGAACGGCTTGATATTGCTGAGAACGATTGTTGATAGCGAAATTCTTACCCTCCATAATTCTCGCGGAGTATATGCATCCTATCTTGCTGGGAAGATTGTAAAATGTCGAAGGAAACACGGTAAAAGACACAAAACTAACGAGAAACAATCGAGAAACGATATCCGTTTGAAGCATAGATGGAAGATAAAAAAACAATTAAATTAAATATTAATTATATTAATATTATAATGTTTTTCATTATTATTATACATTATACAATTTTTTATTATATACTAATTATTAAATTAAATTAAATTCTTTATATATCTATAGTTCGAAGATTAGATTTTAATATCCTTCTACAGCAATTTAGAATAATGTATTTCACAAGTACATTTCCATTTTGTGCGAGAGATTATGAGAATTCTCTATAATTCCAGATATTATAATAATAAAAATAATTTATTTTTTTCAATTAGTGAATAATATCTGATAAATGTGAATTTAAAAGTCTATTATATATATCTATCTTTTTATTATGGATATTTCACTGATAATTTTATCTATCATTTTATTCTTTATTCTAAAGTAATGTTATTGAACTCAGCCTTAATGATTGCGGCGCACACAAATGCGCCGAAATGTTCGCAAGGTTATTTAAGAAATGGCGAGACGGGAGGAAGTGTACCTCGGCGGCAAGTTTATCACTTTATACTAATTGGCCAGTTTCGGCATTAATTTATGCGAATTATTAGTCCAATTATAAGCGCAAGGATCCAATTATGAAATCTCTCTCAGTGCGCCATAAATTATTTCTATTTTTTTATTATTTCTATTTCTTGTTTCCAGATGTAACTATGTTAACTATGTCCTCGCACGCTAATTAATTGCAAAAGTTGTTAAAGACAATCTAGCGTTTTTTTGCCGCATGAATAATGAGTGTAATTGCGACGAAGGGTATTGCAAGTATCAAAGTAAATATGTATAAGCTCCGAATGAGATAATTATGAGGGTTGCATCGTTGCTTTTGACTTAATGTCCTCGAATAATCGGAAAAGATGCAAAGATACATCTTCGTATATCACGTATACCATATTAAACATCGCGGGATCATCGACAATCTGTGCGAAGCCGCATATAAGTGATTATTTTAATATTCGCAGAATGACACGCCAATTTGGCTAATTAAGGTAGAAAAGAAATCCAACGGGGAGAGATAAGTAAGCGGAAGAGGTAAGTATATAGAATATTAAAATTCGTCACGGAACCGCAGTGGAATATTCTTAATTGTGATCTTGTACTGATATAAATATACGAAGCATCGACCATTCCGAGCTTTATTCAGCGTAATTAGCGGCCTATTGCCGGCTGCGCTCTGTCCGTTTGCATAAAATAGTGTAATTGAATGAAATTAGAGGAAACGAGTTACGCATAGTATTCCGTTTACTCGGAAAAAAAAGGAAGTATCGCACTACGAATAATTCTTGCGAGCATAGGAAGTGGCTTATTTATGATCCCTCCGCCCACTCTTTCCCTGCTTACACGCGTGCTTTTTATCTACCGCGACTAAACAATTAGATTTACAATGAGAAGTTCCAATGGAATATTTTTAAACTTAGACTACACAGTTGCAATCATTTTAAATTAATCGCGACTGTATGTATCATCTCTAACGTGTATCAGTTGGCAAAATGATAATTATGATATATATATTTTTATTCGGAAATGAGAATTAATTTAAAAAATATTCTTGCATTTTTTAATTTCGTTGTAATAATGAAGAATAAAATGGCAAGCACGAGAAAGCAATAGTGCATTTATAGAATTATCGAGAAAAACTGTCGCGACTAGTGATATCGAGTGAGATGATTGAATAATCAAGAATCTTATATTCTTCGTTTATCGAACGTATGATAAATGAGATAAAGCCTTAGATAATCATTAGCCTAGATTTAGATAATCATTAGGTAAATCCCGCGTCTTATATCGAGTGTCAAGAATGAAAATATATTTATTCGTAGTTGCTTTGAATTTCGCTCGCGGTTATTTTTCTCTTGATTTTACCCTCATTTTTATTGATGTGAATAAAAAATTTAGTAAATTCTTCATTGGAACAGACAGACTCGGATTCGTGTATGCCATCGATGCTTGCAAAAGGGCTCAGTATTATTAAACTTGATCATGAGAAACATATTCTACGATGAACTAGGCAATTGTCTCTGTAAATTTGTCATGACATCTTTTAGAACTATCATTGTCCTGGAAATATTACAAGCAACTATAAATGCTAAACATTTATAATTAAAATTTGAACATCAAAGTATTAATGATATACTTATATGTATCGATATTTTTCTTGGAAGTGTTCTATTGTTTAGCATTTGAAAATGTTGAGGAAAGAACTCTAAAAAATTTTAATAAGTTTAATTTATATGAGAATTGAGTTTTCTTTCCTATAAATTTTCCTTTGGATTTCAAATAGAATAAACGGAAATCTTCTTTCTGATTTTGATATTTAAAAGAGCTTTCAACAAAATTATAAATTAAATAGTTTTCAAAGAAAGTGATCTGATTGTACTCATCATCAACTTAAATATACAAGCATCAAAGTAAATATATATTAGATTAACAATTGAGATAAAAAATAAGAAAAAAAAATATTGATTTTGATTCTGTGATATTTTTTACAATATAAGTCGTTATCTTTTTGCCAATGAATAATTTTCATCATATCGTACGAACAATTTTATCGTGAACATTCTCTTTTGTTGCGCATTACAAATCGCATTCATTGTCTGCTTTTCCGCTATTTTCCCACGGCGATTTCTTGCCGTTTAGCTCCTCGACTTCGACTTTGCATCTCTTCATGTGTCTTGCCTGATGACAACGACGTCGCGCACGCGTCGCAAAAAGCACCTTCGAGATGCATCTTCTGAGAATGGTCCCCGTCTATCGTGCAAATAAATCCGCGACGACGCATGATGCGCGCTCGCTCGCGGGTTGATGCATTATTTCATGGAACTGCGACGAGGCAACTGCATTTGCCACGACATCGACAGGGAGAAAGAGAAAGAGAGAGAGATGGACAGAGCGCACGAGCGGGCGCGTGTGGGAAACTCGTCAGATGCATTATGTATTTATCGCTTTACTTAGTTGGGAATTACTTTGCCATCGTAATGACTTTTAGGTATAGCGTGCGCTATCTTAGGAATGCCATATCCCTGATTTATCACCCGGATCTCGTTTTTCTCGCGGGTCATTTTGTCGCTAACGCCGATACCTGTCCAGCATCCGCGAGCGTCATCGACAACCGGAGCCCGACTTCGCCGAGTCCATTGACCTTCTTGGGCACGACAGTGCCGAATTGCAGTCACCGGATTACGCAAGTTGAAAGAACTGTTGCCGATCTGATAAATCGTCTTAATTCCTCGAAATTCGTGCCACCATTGAACGCTTTTTTTTCCAACCAAGTGCAATCAGTGTCGCTTAAAACTTGAAAATGAGATTTCGCAGCAAAATCATTACTTGAGAAACATTGATGTAGATCACTGAACAAAGTCATTTGATTTCCGATATACAGAATATTGTAGAAACAATTCAATGTGCTGTATTTTAGAAATAAGTGTTGCCATTGTCTCGATAATTATTTATCGATAAATAATTCGGGATTACAAGCGGCAAAAGATTTAAAGATTCTGATGAATTAGACTACAATTTCTAGATAAAGTCTCTACGTTGATTTTTGAATTGGTTGAGCGATGAATTAACAAGCAATATTGTTCATATGTAGAATCAGAGTTTAATCTCCATCTCGCGATCGATGCACGGGACGTCTATGTCAGGATTGTATCTGCACGTGCTGCGTTTCGCACAGATTGCCGTGCGGATAATGTCGGCAAATTGAATATGTAAAACGTATCTAGCATTAATGAACTAATTACAACGAAGATATATCCATGGGCGGCGCCGACATCGAGACGCCGACTTTAACGCGGATATCGTCGAGCTCGACAGACTAAAGAAATCTTTCTTTCTTCATGCAATTGTTTCGTTAATTGCCTTTGGTGGTATGCTTACATGCATGAGAAAATGTAATAAATATTTGTGATTAATTATAATGATACAGAAGGTATGCTAGTATTTCAGGAGAGAGAGAGAGAGAGAAATATGAAAGAGAGAGAGAGAGAGGAAGAAAACAAGAGCGCTTTTATAGGTTCTTCTAATTGAACGCATGTATCGTTTTTTGCCGTGAACAAATCATTTTACGACCGACGGTACCTTGTGAATTAACGCCTGAACTGTGAAAAGTGTTTTACACGTACGTTTAACGCGATTGATTGTTGAGAATAATCTTACAAAAGATTTCATTGATGTATCGTAGAATATAACTGGAAAAGAACAACATGTGTCGTACATTTAAATAGTTAAGTTTTTTTTTCGATAATAATAATAAATAATATAATTATATATTTTGCATAACACATATATTGTAAGGTAACATTAAATTAGTTCTTTAAAACGTTTATATCTATCCATATAAGTTTTGCCATAATTAAAATTCCTTGCATAATTAGATGATTGCAGCCATTAAAAAATGCTGAAGTTGAGCATGTAATTAGTTATAAGAGCATATAAGAGTTATTATAAGAGAATATAATTAGTTGTAATCATATAAGAGTTATAAGAGAATATAATTAGTTGTAATCATAATTGGAAGCGCGTTTAACTAGCGTTGAGTTTTCAAAGTTTACATTTCATTATTTATTTAAATATATGCGAGGATAAAATAAAGACGATAAGCATACAAGAATATTAAGAACGTATGTAATGTATATTAAATATCATAAAAATGCAGAGATAATTCACTTTGTATTATCTTATCTGCGATATTATTTCTCAGGCGCATTTATATGACGACTGATGATAGCATATGAAAAAGAAGTCGAAAAAAAGGAAACGCTATCATATTTCTTATCCGATTAGAATTGAATAAACAACACGACCAGAGGTATAAATTAAACTTAAGAGCAAATTCCAATACATCTATATCATACGCAAATACACATGGATAAAACCTGGCACTTCTTAATATTTTTATTTCTCATGAGTTTATTGAATGACCACACTATCATGGCATTATCGATAAACCTAGATAATTTTATCGCGTCGCAATAATCCCCTTAACTTATGCACGTAGCCTCAATATATTATTCGTTTTTTATCACGTAGGGTTATGTTTTTCAATAAAATAAATTGTGAATATTTAATGTTAACAAAAAGAAAAATGTGACATTTTAATCTGATTGGATTATGCATTTCATGTGACAATTGGAGGACTTTCAAAGTTCTAATAATTTTATTTTTATTTATATATTATAAATTATAGAGAAATTAGATGTAATAAATCAATTTAATCAATAAAAATCAATAAAAAATACAATGTCTTCTAATTATAAATATAAGTGATAAATTTACATCCAATATTATTAATATACGCAAGAATTAATGGATGATTGCAAAGTGCAGAATTAATACATAAATTACAGTTTTAAAAAAATTTTATATTGTACAAAAATTTATGTTATTAAATTTATGTTAAAAATTAGGTCTTTTTAAATCTTTAAATGTTTAAAGCAAGAGACTTGTTCGTAAAAAGGGTTAAAAATATTCGCTGAAATGCAGAACCGCTAGGGTTGAAAAGAGTATTATGTCTTCCAAGAAGGATGATGATTTTCTCGAACGTTTATAGGCAGATATGCGTGAAAAAGGAAGATCCGGATGAGGAATTTCCCTGACGTCGTCGATAAATCAACTCGCGCGCGATTCGCGACCGTTCGACGACACAATGAGAAAACTGTTCCACGCCACGACAGGGTATGTCATTACTGCGTTACTTAGAAAGCCCCTTCGCGGCCACGCGCGCCGCATACAAATGAGATCAGGTCCGTCGGGGACGCGCGGCCAGCTATTACAAAACCTATAGAAAAAGCGACCTATCCGGCACGTCACGTATGCAAGGATACGCGAAGGAACTGAATCGAGCATTAACATGCACGTTGAATATTGATCGATTGATCGATCCGTGGAAAACGCGAGTTTCTTTCGCGCCTGGAATCCGCCTGCGTTTTCATCATCCCGGATGTTCTTGAGGAAGATGAATCGTTGTTATAAGACTGTAATTATTAACTGACTTTTATTCTCATAACTTCTGCGATATGATCCGGTTATGCTTGAAGAAATTTAAAACATGAATTATTTCCAAGCATGAATCTCTCTACGAAAATTCTAAATATTTTCTACATACAACAGCCTGGGAAAGAGTTTTACAAAATTTCAAAATTTTATCGACTTCAATTAATTTAATTTATATAGAAATTGGTCTTTTTCCCTCTGTAATACATTAAAAAACAAACACTTTCTTTAGAAATTTTTCGACAAAGCCATAAATTAAATAATATCACTTAATTATAAATTAATTAAATTAAAATTGGAAGTTAAATAATATAATTATAATTAAAATTACATTAATAATATATAAAAGTAAATGTTAGATTGAAAATTAAAATAAAAAATAAAAGAAAAATTGCGAGAGTCCTCATCGCGCTGCGTCAGCCACTAAGAGATATGGTTTGCGTAAGAATCGCATTCGAGGCTGGAGAATCATCCTTCCTCATATTCTTTTTCCGAATGGTAGGTCTCGGTACGCGTCGAGAAATCCCATCGAGGTGGCGACGTCGCTCCGGCCGACACCTATCTCATAAATAATCTCGACATCGAAATTCGTTTGACGGACCCATCGATCGGCGATGAGTTTTTCTCCCATCCCCGCGTCCGGCAATTGCGACGTGTCGATGTTGTACGCGCCAGCATCCCGTTCGACAGGTTATAGACGCCCTTTAACATCCGGCAAATACGCCGGTTTCTTCGAGCGAGCAGAGAACCGAGCCGCCGATCTCGTCTATAATGTCGACATGTCTTGCAGCCCTTACCCGATCGGCGGGGTTGAAGATCCGCCGAGAGGAAGAAGGATTCGCGTCTCGGTCCGAGGACGAGTTAAACGGGCCATCATACTGTTTTACGCCAAACGCGTATAACATCCGGACCTATCTACCGAAATCCTTCGACCACCCACTGATCGAAGAATAAAACGAAACTGTAAAATATAAATCCTCGTATACTGAAACAACGATCGCTTGGTGGATGCACGGGATGCCGTGAAATTATTACTGAGCTCCCATAATCCGATTCAAGTCGAATCAATATCGATTGATGATTTTTTAGCTATGATTATCTGATAACAAGAATGATTTGCGATTAATATTTTAAAGCTTAAAAAATAAATAATGAGGAAAGAGTTTTATCTCCAGTTCTTAAAGAAATGTACATAGTAACCAACTTATAATTAATGTCGACGATTGAGGACTGTATGAAGAGACACCGCCCAATTAAAAAAGATAAAAGAAACGCTGATAGTTCCGGCACACCATGTATGAGTATATGTAAGGGTGAGTTGTGCAGGGATATCAAATCCCTGGTTGGAAGTTCACCGACGGAAGAAGCCCGCTCTGTCGCTGGCACCGACGCATTTCTGGATCGGTAAACTTTTCAACGGCACCCCAGCGAACTTTGGGATGTATACAACGTAAATTGCTTCTGGAGCGTAATAATATCGCTTGAAGAAGAATGGAAAATATTATTTAGAGATAATTGAGATAAAACGCAATTTATTTTTCACTGAGTCACTCTAGAAGAACATAATCCCGATTATTGGCATCGATATTAATTCTACAATTGTCATAATAATTATGACAACAATAACACTCATTCCTCACTGTTCTTATAATTATTAACAATTATTATAATTGTAACATTATGCGTTATCGTTATTGAAAGTGATTTTTCAATTATTGTAATAATACCATGGAATATTTCTGTTGCCGAGAAACACAAAAATTATAAACCAGTAAGTTTTGAAAAATGTTTAGATTAGAAGAAGTGTTTGTTTAATACTTGAGAGAGAGACAGAGAGGGGCTTTATTAATTTTATTATCCAACGAATGCAATCAATCTAATCATTCCAAATAAAAAAAATTATCGATAAGTATATTCAGTTTTATGCATTTTTATAGCCGATTAATATCAAACGAAAGTTATCTCATTATGGATAAGATACTTGTCAAAAAATATTACAGTATAAAAATATAACGTATTGCAATTAATTATGTTGTATTAATTATTATTGTGATAAGTATATCAGAAAGCGAATATCATATATATTAGCACAAGAAATATTTAAAACCTTTAACTTTAGAGGTCTTTCTATATGATTTTCTGATTCATATAATTTACAAACCGAAATTTTCATCTACATTTATAGTCAAGCTTCGTCTATGTTCAAGCCGGAAGAAAAATTTGCAATTTCTTTTTGTATTCTATCATTGGGAAAGAGATCATGTAATTTTATGATGCGTTCGCATTAATTTGGATGCGGATACCGCCCGTCGAATCATGTGCATATATAAAAAAATGGAGCAGACACATTCTTTGAAATCGTTCTCTCATGCATCATCTTACATATTTATGGTGGTTCTAATGAGCGCCAGCATCTAAATGCGTACGAAGGAATCCGCGATCGAGTGAGCTATCCGACAACGTGAAGCCAATCCGCATTCTCACCGTATTACGCATCATGGCGAAGCTGAAGAAAAAAAGTGCTACGAAACGAGCCGTAAATCCATCTATCATAGCTGCATCTACTAGCGTGAAATTAAAGGAGTATGAATATTAGATATGTGCGACCGCGTATCATCGATGACATCTATGTTTAAATATTTCCTCATGGAGAGAGGAATGTTTTATCCATACTTTTTATCATCTTAATATATTTATCACCTTATACATAATTAAAGAATTCATTAAATATTCCGAGTTGAAATTTTCCTTCTATTCTCAATCTCAATTTTCTCACGTTTATGTATTCTAAAGGATTTCGCTAGACTTATTATTTAGATTTAATTAATTTATGGAAATTGGATATATTTTTAAGTTTAAAAGAAGAGGTTTGAAAAAAACTACAATTCAAAAGAGAATCTTCTGATTATTTAAAATATCAAAATAGACATTGGATTGAAAATTGTGATTGAAAGTAGTAGAAAAATTTCGAGTCGAGTAAGGAGAAAGCTCGCTTGAGATGAAGGTAATTAACAATAGAATAAAAAAAAAGAGAAATATTTTTCGAAATCTAGTTTTCCTTATTTAGTCACTTGGAATTGCTTCATATTCATTGAATCGGCAATTACCGGCATATGAATTTTGCGCCGCGAGATATCAGATTTCTACGAATAGAAATTGCAAATTTTCTGCTTTTCCGTACCGATTGCCTTCACGCGTGCGTAATTTTTATTTCCCGCGGGCATAATGTAAATCTTTAACTCGCTCATCTCTCTCTCTCTCTCTCTTTCTCTCTTTCCTTATCTCCCTCTCTTGCGTTTGTTCCTCTTTTGCACGCTTTCTATTACTTTCTATCGCGCTGAAAGATTTTCCGCGCGCGTTCGCGGGTAGATAACGGCGTTAAATAATTTCCACGCGGGGACGGAAAGTACTTTAAGCCAGCGCTATCTGCGGGTCGCGCCAACAAAAGGACGAGAGAAATCGTTCGACAAGAAACCGATGAAGGGTTTATCTTAATCCACGGTTCACCGAGCAGACGAGCTCCTCGCCCAATACCTGCCGGACCACCCCTTTCATCGTTTATGCCCGTCCTCTCGCACGTAACCGATCACACTTCGCTTGTTTTACTACATATTTTTTGCTGGCCGGACCACTTATAATCCGAGCCGCGTTTGTAACGAGACGGATAGGGAATCGCTTTTTCTATAAAAAGTTCCCAATCTCAATGTTTTTGTCTAAATCTCAATCGTTTCTTTCTTCCGCTTATTTTCTAAGAAGTTACAACACATTCTTATCGCGTTTTCGATTTATCGATCATTATTTTACCTCAGTATTTTTTCTCAAACCCGAATGCGTTCCTTGATACAATTTAACATACTAAGAAACGTCTCGGGTAATTAAAACCATTGCATTGCAATCGCGATAGGCTCCAGTAACGGCAGTAACTCTCGAGAGGCTACAAAAAAGAAAAAACCGGCTTAAATGTTCTGTGACGTTCAGACCACTTCCGGAAACCATCCAATTCTGAATTCTAAATAAAAACACTTAACGAAGTTATTGGCCGCCTTCGGTCGGTCGTCGGGATATCGTTGAAAAACACGAAGAACGACGAGGTGAACAAACCGATCAGCTGATCCCGCGCGCGGTTGGTTGACGTTTTCCCAGAACGTTACCATTTCACACTCGCGGGTGGCGGAGACGGTGCGGCAAAAATCCGGATTGCGAAGGAAAGTCCGACGAATCGATTCTCGAAAGGATGTCACCGTTAGTGTTGCCGAGGCTATGGATGAACGCGAACACTTGTAACACCGTGTCCGCAGCGTCACGTGCCCGGGTGTTGCTGTGACGAAAGATCCCCGACGATCGCAAAAAGCGGGCCGGAATAAAAAGCCGATCGGGCTCGCGCTGTTCCTGAAACTTGGGGGAAAGAAGAGGGAGGTTCTCCGCCATCGAGCGCGCTATGGAGAAACATTAAAGCGAGAACTCGTCGTTAGATCGTGAGATTTGCGGTCGGACGGTCCGCGCAGTCCAGCATAGTTCTTGTCCTCGATAATCCTTAGTCAATCATTTATCGCTTCTTCTCGTCTTCGTAGCGTGAATCGATTGTAATTCTCTCTCGCTATAGTTTGTCTACGCGAACAATATGGTTCACAAGAGAGCTAAAGAATATTATCAGTGGTACATTTAATTCTTTACTTACGCAGATAGTTGGCGACTTTCTTTCGCCAAACTGCGTGTAAGTAAATCATGAAAGTGTCTCATCAGCTTGTTCGAGACGATTAGAGAACCACCAGGGTGTACACGTTAAGTGTAGCCCAGATCCCGCGGAACGAGCATACCCGGCTCTCTCTTGATCAGATACATAGTCAGCATGACTCTGCGATCCGCACCCTCGACCACCGACGGTGTCCCGCTGACTATTTATCTTGTTACATCGAAGTGATCCGATTCTAACAGGAGATCAATGACGGTTGACCACCGCGGCTTCCCGGCTTCTCGTTGCATGCAACTCTTCAGAGAAAAGTAACAGTGACAACAGGCTTGTCGAATAAATCGAAAATTGTTGATGTGTACCATCTTCTTATATTTTTCCTGCAATAAAGAAAAATGTTTTATTTAATTAAATGATCTTTAATTAAATATTACAAATATTGAATGTACAAAGATAAATTATTACATGATATGACTTTGCTCTTTCATTGTATTCTGACTTCATCGAGCACACGCTGATGTACTTTGTACCTTGATACGAAGATCAGTGAATCATATTTAATTAATTACAGAATATATAGAAAAGATTGTATGAGAAATACATCTCGACTCACATATCTTTTCAATCAAACAGCCGGATATATAAGGCGATCAGTCGCATAATACCCGATGGCAATGAATCAATAATGCAGGAACAAACCTTTCGAAATGGCGATATAACGTGCATGCAGACACTTAAAGCGGGCGATGGAGGCCATGTGTTACCTAATAATTGTGTGTTCGATAGTCACCCAACAAATATTTATTGCTACTTACTGGTCGGTGAATGTAAACGGACCGTTCTAATGGAGAACACCTAATTTCGCCCACGCTGTCGCGCGAGAAAATTAATTCGGTCTGTATATCCATGGGTTTTCTGATAATATCAGTATCATCGGAAATATTTTCGTGAGTCATCAAGATCTTTTTAGCTGAAATATATACGAGAAATATAATGATTATGTTATATACATATATCACAATTATATAACGTAATAAATTTTTGTTATTTTTCGAAAAAATTCCTTGCACAAGTAATTTTTAATACAAAATGGATTCAGAAGTTGAGAAGGAGATAATATTCTTGTGTAAAAATATAGAATAAAATTTTCTTGCACTTTATTTTTGAGAAAAGCGATTTCAAAAATTGAGATTATTCACATATTTATGCTTTTTTTTTAAGCTTGAATAATTTTTAATGACTTATTCCTATTTATTTTCATTCAGTTTATCTGCATCTTATTTTTATTATCAACCATCTACTATTCGTATTGTTATGCGAAATATACCGCGTTGATTATCGACAAACTACGAGACAATTTCCTTTGGACGCTAATCAACTAACAGCATCAGAGAAAAGTACACGACAAGTCGGGATAATATGGATAAACAACGGCGAAAATGCTAGGGCGGATAGAGGCAACAAGAACCGGAACGCATGTCAGTCTGTCATCATCGCCGAAATGTCAGTAGGTGTTTGGCCAGGTCGCTAATGTAATATTGTTTGCAGGAGTATCGGATGTAGACAGCAAGTAACCCGGCAAGAGAATCGTTAAGAAAGTCTCTAAAGCTTTGCAGCCAACAAATATACCATATTTCTCTGATCGTCGAAAATTTCTCTCACAAAACCTAATAATACCTAATATATAGAATACCTTTTTTTACTACTATACACTAATTATTGTATGTTTCTTTCTGTCTATATGTTTTATTATATATTCATATAATATGCTTATTTTTTTATCGTAAACTTAGGTGCACTAAATTAAAAAAAAAAGACAAGACAACTATAAATAGATATCTTCAGAAATGGATCTAACAATAATGCTTGAACAATCATCACAATTATAATTACGATACCTCGCGTCTAAATTACCGAACACTATAAAGTACAATCCAGCAAATCACATGTGTTGCTATCCAGCTGTGCCGTATCTCTGCTATGCTCATCGTGCCATTCAATTTACACGGATATGATATGTTCCGATTAATCGCAGGCGCTAATTAACTTATCGTTCGCGCTCACACCGGAAGCGAATCAGGTGTATATACATGGAAATCATAAGTCTGTATAATCGATCAAGGGAACGTGTGCATCGGGCATAAATTGCTCCTACATTAATGAAAGATCCGAGCACGTGCAACGTTCCCTCGAGCATACATTTTCTTGATTTCCAGGAAAAAGGAGCGAGGGCTTGTTAGTCATTATTGTCTACACGACGTGTCGAACCTGTTTCTGTTGCTTCGTGTTAGGTCCCATTAGACGAGCAGCTTTGTTCCGACACCGCTCGAATCGGGGTGTTAAATGAACGATAAAGTTACTCGAATATTATCACATCATCATATATGTAATGATACATTTTACATTCATTATGAAGGAAGGATACGACGTTCTTGCCAGATTACAGATTATTCGAGAACGGGTTGTGAAAACGAGATACGAAAGATAGAAAATTATGTAATTTTGTTTAAAATGTATATTTCTCTGTCAAATTTTTGCTCCGCTAAGAAACAGAAAATTACAGATGTACCATGAGTTTCAATACTTTCGTATATATATATCTAATCTTTTGAATTAATATACGATAATATTATATATTTCGAATTAATTATAATATACACAATTATTCAGAAAAATATATAATAGTGTTTATTTAAAAAAAAGAAATTTCCTTGATGTACCCCTTTAAATAACACGCATGAGAGATATATTTTGCTTCATCCGATTATTAAATATACTCCAGTATGAAAAAAACAATATATGTATATTTTTATTTAAAATATTCAGATTTTGATAATCAATCTCTTGCAAACATAAAATCTGAAATATATCTAACTGCGTTACGTACTTCCACATGTCATGTTCATAATACTATCGTAAAATTATACAAATGCGTTGGCTGATACGGTTGAAACAATCGGAATGTTTCCATCAGATTTCAAGTCTCCTCTGGTTTAAAGATAGGATTCTTTATCCTCTCAATTTTTGCATAAATTTGCAGCTCTTGAATTATACTAATAGTTACACAAGTGTTACAAACTTACTATGTAATACCTTCATGATCCCGAGCTCCAGCATCGTAGATCCGTAGACCGCAACGTTGAACATCGGTGACGGATTTTCGCTTCTTCTTCGTTTGCCAGATCATTTAATGGCTCTGCTTCTTTCCTATGCCGTTCCGTCATCGACTTCCGGACGTGTCCGCGGCCAACCGTTTCGCGACGCTGTAACTCGTGCCAATCGATGGCAGATTTGCGTGACCGCGACGTAAAATGCATTCACGGTACCTCCCATTTGGATTTTTGCGGTTCGGCATTTTAATGTCTCGCGCACGATCATTCAGCCGAAGTCGTTTCGTTCTCTGTAATTTACCGCCCCGACGACTGGCCATCTCGTAGTTCGCACGTGCTGCAGATAAAACCAAATGTTACGTTAAAATACATTAAGCAATCTACAATTATATTTTATAGGAAGGTAAAGAAAATTTTGTCTAGCATCGCGATATATTCTTGATATTTATGCAAGATCATTTATGATTTATATTAATTTATCAGAAATCATTTTTCAGTAATAAATAACTTTTCTCCTGACTTTTGATACTACTATATCTTAATAACTTTAAGAGATTTTTTTAATATATTGTTTAAAATATATAAAAAATCCCTTTTTTGCTATCTCTTAAAATTTGCTAAGATATAGTAACATTAAAAAAAAATAATTGTAAGTACCTCAAACTATTGCATCTAACTATAATAGGCATCTAACTATAACAGGTGTGCATAAAAAGGATAATCAGTTACTTAGAAAAAAAAACACGATTGAGCATGAAAAGCAAGTTGCTTTTCGATCCGGATCGCTAACCGTTAAAAATTAAATTACTACGTATTTTATAATCGCGTCTAGCGATCGATTAGTCACGATCGTAGATCAGTGACCGCCCACATAGTCGAACGGATTATAAATACGGCGCAACGGTTACTTCTGAACTACTTCTGCCAATTCGTGCTCTCTTCAATTTAAATCATAATTCTTGATAGCATCTACAACAGTCATCGCATATGATAGCGTTAATAATACCAAAGTAATACATTAATTTTGTTTTAAGCGCACGTAATTGCATTATAATTACATTTCCAGATTTTATATAAATATTAAATATAAATGCATATTATATTGTGTATAAAAATATATAATAAAATGTTTTTAAATGTTAATACTCCTTTCAGACACAATAATTAATATCACGTTGTTTTCAATTACAGATGACTCTACAAAAATTAATGAAACATATTCTCAGTGTATGAATGCATCGCGAGCTTATCGTTGATTTAATTACTTCCCACAGGCGCTTATGACCGGACACGCTTAATATTCTGCAATCCTTTATCTTTCATTAATTTTTCTCTGGCAATTATTCAGGTGACTGCATAAATAATTACAGTAGCACTCTCGCTCGGTTTAGCACGATAAATGGCCTGTCCGATCGTTATCTCAGTTTGATTAACATTTGATTAAGCGTCGATTATTCAATTACGAGAAAATATTCCGTTACGCTCAATTGGGTTCTCACACATGATAAGACGAACGTTAAGTAATAGCTCGCTAAAATGATTATACATATAAGTAAGCTAACAAGTAATACATATATTAAATAAACTTACGAGCCAATCGAAAATTTTTATTGATATCGAGATTTCAATATCGATGATCAAATATATTTCAATTAAAACATCTTTCAATTAAAACATCTAAATACATATTTTAATAAATAAATGTTATTTTAACGGACATAATTCTTGTTTAGCTATATTACACCTATCTCATCTATGAAAATGACGATGATTTTTTTCAGATCTCTTAATTGTTATATTACATTAGGATGATTTGAAGGTTCAACGAAGAGAACATAGTCGTTTCCGCGAATATAATTCCTATATCATAAATAACAATTTCGTGGACTTCCGGACGGACCCCCGTTTCCCGTAAGAAACCACAGAGACCCGACAGGAAAGATGATTGGCGAGTGAAAGGGAGAAACGAGTTTATCCGAGAGGGTGGAGGCTCCCTCCTCCCGTTTCTCAATCCCCCGCTGTCGAACGCGCGATGGGAATAAAATGTGAAACTGTAAATTGTGCGTGGGAAGAATCGGTCCCTGGGCGGTCGTGGTGGTCGACCATGCTTTTCGGTTGGGGTGGCCGGAGGTGGAACGACTAACGGGGGCGGAAGGATGAAACGCGAACGGAGAAGGATCGGTTCGAGCGGGGCGAGGATCCTCGAGGATTTAAATGCGCGATCGAACGAAGGGTGGCCGAGGGGTATCTCTCATAGATCGGGAGGGGGAAGGTTAGAAATTTGTTAGGTTACACCGGACTATCACTCCCCAGTGAATATGAAAAAGGAATTCCTCGCGAAATTTTCGAGGGTCGACGAGGATCTTCGAAGGTGGAGGTGCGGTATGTTGGCACTCCTCCTTCCTTTGCCCCTCTGCGGAGGAGGATTGAGAAGACGGTAAGGGGTCGGTGCTCGGAGGATGGGAGGGATGTAACACGGTGCCAGGAATATAAAGCGGGGGATAAAGGAGATGGCGGTCACATATGCGACTCGTAAAAGCTCTTCTGAAAAGCTGCATCCGTCCTGCCACCGTTCCTCCCTTCCCTCTCCCATCTCCTCTCTTCTTTCTTCACGACGATTCCGTCGAAAACCTGGCCTTCGCCATTCCAATAACGACGTGCTCTTTCGCGCTCTTTCAACGTCGCCGTTGACCACAAAAATTTAGCATTCGATAGTGCGATTTAACGTGATGGCGCGAGGTGTATTTGCGTGCGTGTCATTTTGGCAAGTTGCTCTCATTTATTCTCTTCTATTTTATGATTGCCAATGACATATATAAATGTTTGCGTTTCAGTTTTAAAGAAAAGAAATGATAAATATTTTTATATGTAAAAAAATTGAAACTATTTTAGAATCGATATTATTTTTAACGTAATTTTAAAATATTGAGATGGAAAGATGCAATTTAGCGCATTTCTGCAGCATGATCGTTACATAGCGACAGATCCCGATAACATCGCTGAATATGGCGTTTCTATGGAAACATGGCTTGAACCCTAGTTTATCATTCGATATCGGCGAATATTAAGAAATGCCGTACTCGAGCGGCATTTCCGTACATTTGTGGACGGAAAATGAGCCATTCGTTTGCCGGCCGGAACAAGGTACTGTCCATGCATGGCACGAACGCACCACCATTCAACCGTCCCATAAATAATCGTCCTCCTCGTTTAGCCTAAATCTTTTGCTCTTGGTATCAACCTTCCCTTCCTTTTTCCTTTCATCACCATCTCACTTACTTTTCTTTCTTGATATGTATATATTTAACGATATAAGTTTTTGTACAAGAACTATACAAGTCCGTTAGAATAAAAAATATAATCAAGATGAAGAATTTTATTTATAATTTATTCTTATTTTTCGATACAAAAATGATATGCATTTCGATGGATAATCTTACGAAACTTACAGTCAAAATTACACCAATTTTGACAATTAAACAAATAAAAAAATTTTATTGCATGAATATCAATATATTTTATATATCATATATTAAAATAATAAGAGTAAATTAAAATATTTGAAAAATTGCACATATTTGTTGTAATAGAGAAAGAAACATTTGCACTTGCTTAAAAAAATACTGCTTATTCCTTTTTTTTTCTTTTGGACTATTCTTTTAACCTTCCACATAAATGGTAAGTTACAAAAAGCATCTCGTTTTGAATGCGACTGCTTTTTGCGGTAGTACTGGCCAACGCTTCCAGACAATTCTTGGCGGGTTTGTCGATCGTTTAATCGTCCATTTCCACCTGTCAGCCGGAGTCGATGGAAGCACAAAGGCGATCTCTATCCTGAGGAGAAACTCTGGCAAGAAAGCGAGGCAACATTCGGCTAGGGGAGGTTGCGAGTACGGACAGAGTAAGGGAAGAGGATGTACGGGCACGGCAAGAAGAAGTCTGACATTCGAGGAGTCGACAAAGATTATGAAGCGCATACTGCGGCGAATAAAAATGGTTTCCGCGGCGGGAGAGAAGCGGAAAACAGAGACATTGTTCGTTGCAGGGAGTTACTGGAGGATGCTCTATAGGGGAGTGAGATAGAGGGTGGCTAGTCTGCGATAAATCGCGGTTAGCGCACAACGTATAATTTTAGAACATGACATCTTGTAACTCATTATTATCGTTCTTTTTTCGCGATAAATAAAAAATCTCTTTCTTATATGTATAAGTTTCTTTCAATGTGTGAATATGATGTATATATCTTTGTGTGAGAAATATAATGATGAAAATATTATTATATAAAATTTCATAGTGAAAAAATATTCCTCAAAACCGTTATTATTTTTACTATAGAAGAGATTATTCTAGAAACCGCACTAAGATCATTTTTAATTCGTAATCGGAGATCTCTTCCAGTGTCCGGACGTCAAATGACTGTTGAGTTATTGCACCGCGTATCTGGCATCGGTGCGTTATGCATCGAGCGTTACGAAATCAATTTTAATTGCAGCCCACGAATATATGGAGCGAGCGCATATTGAAGTGTATCAAAAAAAAACTTGCCAAATGCAAATGACATGCGAGATTTACGCAGATTGTGAAAAGCAACTGCTTCTGAGCGATGCTCGTGAAGTGGAAAGCTTAAAATAATTAATCGTACTTAACGGTAGTGACTCGACGAGATTTAAGCCAGCAAAACGCGTTCCGCTTCCTACACGCCAGCGCGTCGAATTACGGCAAAATAAATAATATTTTTTTATGCTGCAGGAAATTGCCATCTCCCACTGTAATAAGCGGCCATGAAAGATGATGATTGTTAACCAAGAAACCAAATTATGAGCGAGAATATCTTCTCAATCTTTCGCGTATGATGCTGTAATTGTAGAGTGACTCCGATATATGCATTGCATAATATTTCACGAGACAGAATTCGATATTCATGAACGCTTATCGAAATTCGAAGGTATTTGTAAGAGATTACATTCCAGTATAAATGTGCAGGTGATTTAATACGTACGCTAAAATAATTCTGACTGATATTTCCAGCAAAAGGAATCAACGATCAATTCGTGATCGCGGCAAAACTGCGATTAGGGACGTGGAGATGGAGAGATGTGGGGTTGAGAGGGACCCGAATGACGCAGGGGGTGGGTTTTCTTGCTCGATGGACACCTTTTTCTTGCGCCGATTGTGTGGCTACGTGGTTGCCGCGACACAAATAGCGTATGATTGAGTGAAGGCCGCGAGGGATTTTCCGGCGTAGGAATGGCGGAGTGAGTGAACAACGTGAGGTATGAGAGGCGGAGAATGGTGGAGGGAACATAGACATTTAGTTGTACGGAGAGGGTAAGGCACCCCGTGCAGCCTCGCGGGAACATAGCAACTCCCGAAACGATGCTGCCGAATATACAGCCGTTATTTCTTCCCTCTTCGTGATATTTTTGCACTGTCAATGTGCTCGTTCGATTCTTTTCCGCGAGTCTTTACATTGAATAATTAGTATGACATCCAAAATATCTTCTTCAAAGCAACAATGAAGTGAATATTTTCATTTAATTATACTGTAACACACAAATTAGGTTATTAATTTAATATATTATAATAATTATTAATATATTATACATAAAATGTAATAGTAAACAAAAAAATAAATTAAATGTACATTGATTTTTAATATCTTTACTATGCAACGTGAATACAATAAACTTGTATAATATATTTATAATAAAAATATCATAATATATAATTAAATAGAACAGTAAAGATATTAAGAAAAGTAGAAATAAAATTATCTCGTACAATCGAACTAATCGAAGGCATCGGTGTTTCTCGAGAATCGAAATTGGACTGTAAGATATACCACTGCCTGGTTTTATTCGCTCTTTTCCATTTCGAGGTAAACGAAATCATCGATAGTCGGCGGGGTCGATCAAGTAGACGTAACCCCTGAACTCGCTTCGGAACACTTTCTTCCTCTCTCTTTTTCTCTCTCTTTCTTTCTTTCTTTTTTCCTGCTTCTCTCTATTTCTTCCTTCCTTTCTCTCTCTCTCTCTCTCTCTGTCTCTGTCTCTCTCTCTGTCTCTGTCTCTCTCTTTCTTGTCGTCAGTAGAAATGGAAGCAGAGGGGTTTAGCGGTTCCTGGTTTATCTGCCCGCGTATCGCGGTATCCTATCGCGTATCGATATGACGGCCCTGAGGGTCGCCGAACTAAAATCATTAGTAATACCATTGTGCTGCCCTCCACATTCTCAACCATACTCGTTCCAAAAGACAACCATGCCCGTCGGCCATTTTTGCAAAACTCGAGCGTTAAAAGATGAAAGAGATCGATCGTTCGATCATTTTTGATTGTATCTTATAAATGTGAAGAAAATTCTTTTCGACAACATTATGTTTAAAATAAATATAAAATATATAACGCTAATGTAAAAGTATGGCATATCATTCGCAAATCCTATACTTCGATGTGTAATGCTTTTAAATAATTATTTAATATTTTAAATTCGAACGGGATTACACGCGTTGAAACATCTCTTCGTAAAAATTTATAAAACTTCCATGCGATCTATAATTATATAGTATAAGCTCATGGTATTTATTGAATATAAATATAATGTTTATTTTACAGATGTCAGTTTAATAATAATGAGTGAGGATAATAGTATAATGAATACAAAGGACTATAATTTAATCTGTAAACTGGCGAGGAACTTTACGTGTCATAAAGTAGAATAATATCTCGCAATCCGACGATATTTTGTATCGATCAAAACAGCCTCCATCCAGCACCTAGTATCGCACGCATGGCCTAAAACGTTTCGAACAGAAACTTTTCACTTTGATTCCAGTATTTATCGGCACTCGTTACGATCACTGTAATCGACATGCAATTAGCCCGCAGCAGATTAATACCGCTCGAGTACTGGTAATGGGTACTTTGCCGATATGTATGTAGGTGTGCATTTCGCGCACAAATACACATGTATATCTATTATGAAAGAGATACGGTCCATCCGTTGCACAACAGAGAAAAAAAAACGAAAAATCGACCGTGTTCACTTAAAAACGTATTTAATAGAATTGTATTTCAATTTAATAAAAATTAACATAAATATAAAAATAATACAAAAAATATATGATATATTATATATCCTCTACAATAGATATCCCCTTTTCTTATTTATTCTTATATTATTTACAATTAAATATATTTAAGTTTCATCTCCTAATTTACAAGAATAATATAGAGAATTCCTACATTTTGATACGCAGATTTCATTATTAATTGTCGTTCGAAGTCATTAAGATTGAATTGTTATTCGAAATGCAATGGGAATTTCGTATAAATAATACTGTTGCAATCCAATTGATAATCCGGAGCACATTCTAGGCGCGCTGTAGGACATCCTATATAGCGTAGCATCGTCTCCGCTCGAGATGACAAGAAGATACGACGTCCATTCGATATTTCGCGAGATATAATATAGATACACGTGCGCGATATTCTCATACATGCGTACCACGTATCGATATATATATATGTATGTATGTATGTATGTATGTATGTATGTACATTTATATACAGTGCAATAGGTAGATAGGTAGGTAGGTGGAGAGAAGGTATACGACGGGGAATATGATGCGCTCTCCTCTATCCAGATATGTGAACGACGCAGATATAATACAGGTACGTACCTATATGGGACGCCCGGGATTCTCTGCCGCGGACGTCTGCTTCACGATAAGATACGGGCGCGCAAGCTCCGGCCGAGATCTCCCCGGTTTTGCAGAAAATTCGCGGACTCCCTTCCTCCCTCCTCTTTATCGGGTTTCCTGATAGCATTCCTTTTTTCCTTACGACGACGGCGACGGAGGCTAGCGGGAAGTGGAATGTACCAAAGAAAAAAGGAAGTCGAAGTCCACGCCGGAGTGGATATCGACATTTGGTTCCGTATAAGCGGCTCGAATCAGATTAGAGGCCGGACGACAGCAGCGACTCCGATATAATCAAAACGAATTTTCGACGATTCTCTTGATAGTTACGATGTAATAACTGTCTCTGGCATAAGTTACCCCAAGCGTCAGAGGCTGGTGCGAGGCTGGTGCTGAGAAAAATAGAGGGAATGTTGGGAAAATGGCCCTTGATGACGTTGGATATGTAACGAATGATCCCTTTTATTTTGGATTAGTTTGACTTAATTCTCTTACATTTTTCATATTTTTATTATTCTTTGCGAAAATTAGCTGTTGCAATCAGATTGCGAGAATGAATCGATTTCTTTTCATCCGAACGTTCGACCAAGCGAGTCGTAACGCTTCGTCTACGCGGCGGACAATGGCAGATGGGTGATCGGCGGAATTTAAGCGTCACGTCGAAAGGATTTCGAATTGGATACCGCTTGCATCTCGCGACGCGGCCCTCCGATACAACGGACGTTGAACAAAACAGCAATCAATAAAGACGAAGTTAGAGGATCCGTACGGCGGATTCCTTCAATCAAATTAGGAACATCAAAGTACCTAGCAAGACGAAGGAAAAGGACGAAAAAGGGCGAAAAGGTGGACGGAGAGGAGAGTTTGCGCTGGAGGTCGACATTCTTCGAGGGGTGACTGCCAGGAATTAGCCTCTATCTTCAGAATCCGAACCCCCGAGACAAAGAACTACTCCCTCTTTCCCCGGCTCCTCTTCTTTCCAACCTTTGGCTCTCTTCGTCATCTACCACCGGTTCGTATACCCGAGACTCCTCGTGCTTTCTGATACCAGCTCGCTTAAGAAATCGTCTTGGGCGTGGTCTTCGCGGATCACGTTCCAATAATTTATCCTCAAAATTTTAAACCATCTCATGAGATAAAACGCTTTAGACGATTCGTCAAATTCCAATTGTTTTCATGAAGAAAAGTGATTTTTAAGCTAAGGGAGAAACGTGTAGAGTAATTTCGTTTAAAAGTTGTAATAATGCGAACATTTTCGTTTCTGTTGTAAACTGCGTTAAATATAAAGTAAAGAAAAATAATTATATCAAGAAAAAAATGGAAGAAGGCAAGCATTATTTGCAACGATTATACTGATCGACGCCGCGGGAAAATTCGCATGCGCACGTTATCGTTTTCCTCGGTAAAAACGTACGCACGATACCACTCGTAATTCCGCAACGTGCAACAATCAGAATGAAAAACTCGCGGTCTGTTTGATATTTTAACATGTGTGACCGCTTGATGAGCCATGCGCGCGTCCGTAAAAAATCTGCCAGATCGGCGTTTTCCGTGCGGTATCTGGCGCGTGTCGTCATTACACATTTATTTATTGCAATGCCACCATTTTCCAGATAGCGTGGATGAAACGAGTGAAAATTGCAGCGTAGAAAAAAACTGATTATATGCATTATATCAAGAATTTACGATGTTTCGAATAATGTGTAGTAAAGTAGATTATTAATGTTGTAACGGTTACAATAGACAAATACTAGATAGTAATAGTAACAGCAGCAGAGATGAATTGTTTCAAAAGCATCATCATAATATTATAAACTTGCATATTGTACAAGGACAAGCGAAACGACGATTTAATATTTAATTTATTCAGAAATATAATAATTGCGGATGCAACTAGAAAAATGTGAGGATTTTTCAAATGTTAACAAGAGAGAACGTATTGTAGCAATATTTTAATATAGCGACATTAAAATAAACAAACAATAATATCTTTGTTAGGTAAACGAAACAAAATTTATTAGAAATTCCTTGTTCGAATAAACGCAAATGCTTCGAGAAAAAAATCGCGAACGAACGCATCTCCTTTCGCATTGCTTGCTCTTTCGCATCCGATGGATACGAGATTTTCCTCGAGCACATTATCGTAGATACTCTCGATCGTGTACGATCGAAAGTTAGAAAAATCGTGTAAACGACCGCTCCTCATCGCAATCGGACGGACTCGTTCCGTTTGCGGGTGGAAAGATTTGACGCGTAGACAATGGCCGTTGCATCGTCGAGCGGTGCGACGAGAACAGGGGGTTGCGAGAGGGGAGTCCTGGTAGTTGCAAAGACGGGAAGACGGGGTGGCGGGAAGAGGAAGGGAGGAATCCCGCGCAAGCGCTTCCAGGAAAGTGGCGGCATAAGCGGCCGCACGGGAGAAACCACCCTGGCGGTGCGGCTGTGAGGTCGAGACGGAGCTGCAGGAGGGATGGAGAAAGGGAGGCAGCGTAAGACGGGGATGAGTGGGGGGATGTAAATGCCCCCGTGATGTATCGGATCGATGCGGCAGCATCCAGACACCCCCCTCGTCTTACTACGCGACCTAAAAACGTTCTCCGTGGCAGGGATGAGTTACGGCTATCCTTTTCCTTTCGTCGTAATATTGTAGAGCGCCGGTGGTTGCTCTTACTCGACCGGGAGAAATTCGAGGATTTCGTCATAATGCGAGACGTGACGACGTTTTAATGAAATACGTCGAATCTGAATATATCTAAAAAAAATTGCGAATATTAAATTTCGATTTGCGCTTGTGTAAAATGTCAAAGAAACGGTATGAAAAATGGATCTGGATAAAACGAGATAAAATGCGCGAGAATTCCGTTTAAAATTATTCGCGATTGTCTTTGCTTGTACCCCGCGAAAAAATTATCGACAGTAACAATCGCGATGAAACGCGATGCCGCGCGAGAATTCGTAATAATCGCGTTTAAACCCGCGATGATACTACCTTGGGTATCGTCGTTAGAGAAAGTTGGCGTTCGCAGTTTCGAGATTTCCTCGTTTGCCGAACTTTTTTCCGCACCGAATCTCGACCACCCACATCTCGCCGCGTCGCGAAGTACATAGCCGCGCGGTGGACGACCGAGTACGTTTCCACCCCTTCCCCCCTTCCTCCCTCCCGCCGAAAAGCAAGTTTACGGATAGATACATTTTCCGCGAGCGGCGAGAAGCGCGACGGCGACGACTAGCGAGACGAAGTTACTCGGAATTGCGGGCGAGGACGATGTTCGTCGCCTTTTACTTGCCGGCAACTTTTCTGCGACCCCAGAAGGGGAATGGCTCTCTCGCGGGCGAGAGCTTCCGGAACACCATCGGCGGGAACCGACGTATGCTATTAATGAACACGTGTGAGCCACCATCTTGCGCGCCGTCCGGTTTTCACGGTTTCTTCCTGGCTTTTAGGTTTACGATCGGCTCCTTAGCTTACGTCACCGTTTTCACGGATCCTTAACGCGGATACATTTTTAGAGATATTAATATTCGTTCATGGTGAAATAAAACTGTATCATGTAAATATTTTATAGAGAGAATACTATCACAACTTCTTATTCTTAATACTATTTAATTATAATTATATAATTATTAAATTTACAAATATTTATTATTCATGTAACACAATACTTATAAAATATATTTTCTAAAATAAAATATTTTCAATATGAATTATAAATAACTATTTTCCAGTATTGTAGGAAATATTATTTGAGAGAATAGATTATTACCTCTCTTTTAGACATATTATAAGAAAATTATATATTGCATTACAATGATCAAATATCGTGATAGAGAACTCTTAAGAAATAGAATTTTATTCGAGAAACACATGACGTTATTAAGCGCATGCGAGTTTATTTGGGTGTAAAAGCGAAATTAAAAAGAAAATGTATAAAGGAAAGGACCTCGAACTATCGATCGCGCGTACATTTCCCAATTCCCGGGCAAACAGATGTGCATTTATTGATAACGTCGACGTTGAGCAGTGCAATAAAGCAGCGGTAATTGCCGAGTTAACTTATGGCTGCGGTTGCTCATTAGCACCCGGCGATGCGGCTACTTTAATTAGCAAGCCGAAGGTACCCCCGCAGAGCGCACGTTCCGTATAAAAGTCCGCCTTAATGGATGAATCGCGATAGCATTTAGCAGATGCACTTTCATACATATGGCCGTCGGCACTATGACTACCACTCACATCCGGATGAGAGCCGGATCGGCAATGTTAAAGAATGCGTTATACGGTAAAAGTGCATATGTTTAAGTGGGGGAGAAGAAGCGATTTTATCGAATCTCGAGGCGCACATTAGACAAACTGGGGCTGTATATTCGCGGATAATTAGAGGAAAACCCGAGCGGCCAAGTGTATCAGCGTAAAGTGCTAAATAATTGCCGTAGTAATTATTAAAGACCGCTTAAATACGCCATTCGTTGCGTTTATTATATTACCGCGCCATTATCGCGCATATAATATGCGAGTACGCAGTGTAAAGATTACTGCAAACATTATTTTTGGCGTAAAATTTTTAAAGATATATTCTTTAACGAAACTGATTTTTTTCCTTAAACGAAACAGATTTTTTCCTTAAACAAAAAATTGTTTCAAAATACTCTTTTCAAAATTTTGAACCGGATTGTTGCTTAAAAATTTTACTTGTTTTTATATTTTCAATAAAATTTATCTAAATTTAGCAAATATAGCGTTCATTATATTTACAACATGCAATTTTAATCTTGCAAATTTACATCGTTTAATGATATTTGAGAAAAAATAATTAGCATAAGTAAAAGAGTTAAAATTTTATGTATGTTTACAAATATATATATATTATAATGATTATAAATGGTTATAAATTAATAGAAAGTCTGTTGAAAAATTTTTGTTGAATTAATATTAATCATCAAAGGTTTCTCTCTTGCAAATAAACGCATTTCCTTATATTACCGGATATCTAGATTTATCTAGAAATATATATGAAGGAAAAACGTTGCATCGTAAAACAAGTTTATGCTCATGTATATTCATAAGAAATATACAAGATAATATATATTGAAAAAAGAAGTTGCTATAATTTTATCGTGTATATACATACATGTATTATATCCCAACAATTTTTACAGAAATTTAAACAAGAAACTAGAGCACAGTAAAAATTTTATTGCTTCTCTTTAATAAATTTTATAAGTAAAGCAAATATTCTTCTCAATAAATATTAAAAAAATAATTTACATAGATTAGTTTTAATTGATAATTCATTGATTTATTAAAAAATGTATAGACATATATATATATTGATTGATTGAATATACTACAAAATATATAAAATAAAAATTAAGAAATAATAATTATTGAAAAAAATTATTATTGTAAATTTTATAAATGTTATATATTATATTAATACAAATATTAAATTTTCCACTATTTATAGCGTATTCTGTATGAAATGTATATAATAATAATTTTTTTATTAATGATTTGATTAGTGATCGCTTACGTTAATTAAATGCAAAGATATAGTATTCTCTTGACGGAAAATTAAAGAGGTGCGAATGCAGATAAAGAGGGCTTCCATATATTAGCAACAAAAAAGAGTAAAAGCTTACATATATAATATGTACACATATAATAATATGTACTGTCAATGTATTATGCAGGTGTAACCGACCCTCGCGCTCGAAGAGAATGCAATCCAATGATAAGGATACCGTAATATGCAAACGGCGAAAAAAAAATATTGCACGGCGGTAGAGCTGTCTGTTCATGTATATTTATGGTCGGATAAAGTATAAGGCATAGCATGCTAGTGGCGATAATTTCATCGAAATCTCGTACATTGTCTTATCGATGATCGAACCGCGATCTCTCATTTAGCGCGAGGAGCATTATGTAGGAACGACGCACGTTTGCGGAAAATTAAAGGGAAATGCGATAAAGATAGACGATCTTGATTATGCCCGCGTTAATATGCATAACATTAGGCTGCGCCAGCGATATTTAATTAATGTTTATGCAGCATTCCTCCGGCAGAAAACAAAAAATTTACCTGCTTTCACGAAGCTTAACACGTTGAGATTCTCGCGTTTCCTCGCTAATGATGATGCATCTAATAAATTCTTCGAGATATGATCTTGAGAAATGAGAAAGATTGGTATCGAAAGCAGATATTTGAATCTTTTTAACGAAAGCTTGTTTATTGCAGATGACATATGTCTTTAGAGTAATTCGAAGAAGAAAGATATCAAATTTTTTAATTAGAATAGATGGGTCATTAAATTTAAATTTTTGATTTAATAAAATTAATTTTTGATTTAATAAAATCAATTTTTGATTTAATATAATTATAGTGATTAAATTATTGTTTACTTAAAATACCATATTCTATATATATTTATTCTATATATATTCATTCTACATATATTTATATATGCTATCATATTTTCTGTATTTCAAGTATTGAAATTTATTTCTCAAATATATTTCTTACGATGGCTTTTTACCCACAAAGAATTTAAATAAACGTTTTCGTAAAAGATAAGAATGCGCGCGTTATCGTTTCAATGCAAACCACCTAACGAACCATTGATTCGTTCCGCTCCCACAGTATTCATCCTAAACGGATTTGGCTTCATTAACCACCCGTGGATCCACCCTTATTGCAACCCCCACAGTTTTCTCCGACGAAGCAAGCACGACGTCCTTTCGCGTCGTAACTATGGTAACAATAGTAAAGGCAGCCAGAATTAGTACCACCGCGAGAAGATGTCACGTTCTGAAAAGCATATGATCGAACTTAGTAATAAATTATTTTGTAATAATAAATGAGTTTTGCAAAATATATTGTCTATATGTACACAAAAATACACAGATATATTTTACAAGAAATTTAATTTTAATTATAAATTTATATTTATATTTAATATAAATTTATTAGTCTAATTATCAATATTTAAATAATTAATTTATTTGTATAATCATCAATATTTAAGAAGAAGAATTATCTATATATTTTACAAGAAGTTAAATATTCTATTATGTATTTATTTATTTAATTATCAATATTTCTATATTTTTAAATATTCATATATTATATTTTTAAAATTTAAAATATATATTTTGAAAGCGTACAATAAAGAATTAAGTTTTACGACAACCAATCAAGTTCCTTGGAAGAAACTCCCTCCATAAAAATGCAAAAGAGCAGGGGGCGACTCACCCTTCAAAAGGGTTGTTTGTGCACATGCGCGCGATGTATGTAAAGTAGAGGGTTTCTGTTAGCCAATAAACTCGCTTGAAAATGTAAAGGGCTGCGTATGCTTATGCGCACTTTAAAGTCATTGTAACTGACCAATAGGGAGCCTATATCCTACGTTTATACCATATGCATCAACCAATTTTTATCACTTTCTAGTTAATTATATGTCCAAAATTTAAATAATATAAATAAAAATTAGTAAATATATATAAAATCAATTAGTAGTAGATTATATAAAATTAATCAAAAAAATTTTCAGATAGAAAAAAATAATTCAAAACTGCATCTTGACATTTCTGGTAATTGCCTCAAAGGAAATATTCAGAAAGAAAATTAAAATTAAAAGTAACTATCAATTTTTTTATTTTAAAACTTTGTTCATGTTTAATCGCATTCGCACCATATAAAACCAGATGCAAATGCAGCCAATCGAAAGGCTAGGGATCGCTTTTTGAATCGCATCGGTGAAGATTGAGGCTCGCGACCCTTCGACAAAGGGTTGCACACGCACATGCGCGGCACGCATGCAAAACGTATAGGATAGGGGTGAAACGGCCAATGACGTGGCTTTAAAGTTAATTCCAGTCCGTCCCTCGTGGTCGTCACGACCACTCTGGAATAAAGTCGATCCTAAAGGTTCGCCCTTATCGGGAGGGAGCAGGCAGTGGGACTTAAAAAATGATCCATCGCTACCACCAATCACGCAACGGGTGGTAGCGAGTCCCTCTCTGATTGAGACGAGCTTCCAGCACGCCTGGAAAACGATCTACTCTCGGTGCGGATCCGCGGGGAGAGAAAAGTGTTAGCCATAAAGCACGACCATATATCAGCCCAAGAAATATTATCGCGCGCGGAGTCGATACTGCGTGCTCTCTCCTCGCGTTTGCAAAAACAAGATCTCTCCTCGTCGCAGCATCTCGTCAAAATATATTTCCAAATTTTACATATTTCTAAATATACATATTTCTATTTTTAAATATTAATCTTTTAACCGACAATGTCTTGATAAAAATACTACTCTTCTATACGTAAGATTTCTTCTTGTTTAATAATTAAAATTAAGAATTTTTATAATTAAATTATTCTATTAAAAATTTTGTTTATGCGTTGTTTTGCGAAAAGATGTTTGCAGTTTGAGGAAGTTTGGTCGAATAAACACTGTGGTTTAAGCGTACATGTTCTGCTAAAGTAGTCAATAAGCCGATATCTCGTGACTTGAACCAAAAAGTCCCTTCAAGCATATAGAGACATCTTTTTATTCAGGAAACTTGAAAGCTCTATTCTAAAGTAAGTTAAAGTAAGTTAAATCCTTTAAAAAATCCTCTTGACGTTTCTGGAATATACTGACATTTGATCACTAATAGTTTAATAAAGTGAATACATTTTAAAATCTGCATATATATCTCTTTCACATTTTTAATATAATCATACATTCTTCAATCTTTTCAATTTGATTGCTAAAAACTGACCTTTTTAGAAAAAGATAAAAAGAAACTCAAGTAAGTGTGTCAGTTGTGAAAACTGTTTTATTAATAGTGTTATTTTAATCTATATAAAAATATTATTTTATTTCTAAAACTATTAAATGTATTTAAAAATTGTGCAAAATAAATTATTTAAATTTCCCAAAAAAATAATACTAAATTAAAAATAAAAAAATTTATTCAAAAGTTAAAAATTAAAAATATTAATATATAATATAAAATAAATTAATATTTTAATATTTTAAGTAGAAATACTTTGGCTAAACCCTGCTAAACAATAATGCTAATGAAATTCTAAGAATTAGAATAACATTATTTAATATTATTTAACATTATATTAATTATTTGATGAAATAATTTTTTATAGTAACACATACAATTTTTCACAATTTAGCGCGTTATACTTGGTGTTTTCTTTTTTTATAAAAGGTAAGTTTTTAGGAATTATTAAATTTTATTACATATATAATATATATATATATATATATATATATATATATATATGTAATCATTATATATATATGTAATCATTATATATTTTAAGTAATTAATAATATTTTAATTAGATAAAGAATAAAGCAACATTATATGCAGACAAGAATTTAGTGTGCAATCTATAATTTTAAAACAAGAAATAATTTCTTTATTAAGAGTTATAAATAAAGAATAACATTATATCGACATACGGTAAGAAATTCCCATTATCAGACTTGTACAGAAATAAAAACGTCGTTAATGTCTATGAGACGACGAGCACGACGCGAAGGCCCGCGCGACGCCAAACGGAAGGCAAAGCGAGCAGCAAAATAGAGGCGAGACTGCAAGGCCGGCGTTATAGACATGCTCGCGCGCTCCTCCGCCCCCGCGTTCTCTCGCTACGGGGTAGTTGGCGTCCATTTCTTCTTTCTTTTAATCTTACTTTTCCCGCAAACGGGCAGCCAGGCGTTAATTCAACGGCATTGATTGCCACACGGCAATCCCCCGCCGTTTCTGTGTGCGAACGACCGAGGGAGAGCGAGGAGGGGGAGGAAAGGAGAGATCTCACCCTCTCTGGCTTCTCTTTTCCCGACTCTCTTCCGCCTAAGAAACGACTAAGGCTCCTCCATCCTTCTCTCCGCGTCTTCTTCGATCCCGCGGCAGCACTCGTTTCCTCAGTTACATTCTTATACTCGGTTGCCTCTCCCGCTCAAGTTGAGAAACACGACGGAAATGCTTATTTCCACGTTTCCTCATCAAGGTTCTTCATATTGTAATAGAAATACGGAATCGGTTGCAATTTCATTTCTAATATATGTATATATATCATCTTATTTAGCGAACTCTATCTTACTTCTTCTCCTTACTAGTCTTAATGTATCTGACGTTTCACTTTCAGATTAAAGTGTCTTTTATTCATATAAAGATAAAAATATATTCATCGAATATATCCCATCGTTGTAACACAAAGGACAAACGTTACAATGCTAAAACATAGTTTCAACCAGGTGGTTTTAATATCGCGCGTAATAAGGAGGTGAGCGAGGCAGCTTTATGGCGATGGGCGAGCCCGGCCTTGCTCTCGTTCGATGCAAACGATCGAGATAAATGGTCCAAAGGGTGTGGACTCGAGATGGACGAGAGTGTCCCTGGGGTTGCCGGCAGGGACATCGGGGGAGACACAAAGAGGGAGAAGAGACGATGGGAGAAGAAGGTAGGGGTCGAGTGCCCGGGGTCAATCTATAATAAAGCTGGCGTTATCTTGACCGGCTAGCGTGAACGAAGGCTAGAGGCTCGTAAAAAAAGAGGGAGAACGCTGCTTAAGAACGGATTACGGGAATGAAATCGGAGAACTGATGTTTCGCAGTCGAAGTATCCTGCGGCGTCGACTTTGAGAGGGAGGGATGCGTCACGATTAAAAATAAAGACAGAACCGTTTAGAGAGGAGGGTAGAAATATGAGACACCCATTATAGAGGCATTGCATCCCTCCAAGAATTACTTTCTTCGCAGCTTAGATATATTTTTCACCTCCGAATCTCACTTGCAAGGAGAGCTCTCCTTTAACTTGTCACATAAATTGATGCACAAACTGAATGAAATAATTTTCGTTATGAAGAAACGCGTTGTAATAAATGATTCTTATGTCAACGTCTCCCTCGAACTGTCCTAGTCATCGTTATTCCAAGCGATTAAATGCAGTTGTTAGCAATTGGTAATTCAGTACAATCGTCAGACGCGGAAGACACCGAGCGGAAAAGATCAGAAAAATGATAGAACCGCAAAATGCATGAGCACAGCAAGACGCGATCGTTAAAAACCTGAAATCATGTTTGAGAAACATATCTAATCAAATAAAATAAAAATAGCTCGGTTAGATTCTAACTTGGCGCCATAAAATGCTCAAAAATCAGCAAGTATAAATCAATAAGCAATGATCATTTCAACGGACATTACGTATTTAGTTTTCATAGGATACTCTTCTTAGGGATACGAGACCCTTGCTCAGATATATCAGATCCATTATTACGTTACGCGGAAGAATCACCTGTCGGCCTATCTGTTACTCGAGCTAACACGCGTGAAACTCATTATAATGCATAAGGGGCGCACCGGCTAACCCTTTATGCTAATAGCGTCGAGGTGGATGTTACGGTGGGGTGATTTTTATCGCGTATTTTAAAGGCCATTTGCTTAATGAGCCGCGGAACATGCACGTTTATATTACAACTTGTGCTTGAAAACGATCGCTGTAATAGAGAAATATACCGTCAATTTTCTCTTCCATTAGTTCTTCTACTGTCATTAAATTTTCCTCGTTTACATATAATATTATATTACGATACAACGTATAATTATCATGTTGATAGTGTATGGCTCTAGCATATTTCATGTATACATTGTAATGAATGTATATATATTTAATGTATTATATATTTAAATTCATGCATATTTAGCGTTCGATCACATATACAAAATATGCTAGAATTTCTGAATTTTTTTTTAACAACGGATTTAGATTTAGCCAATTTGGAGACGAATTTTTCTTGACAAAGATATCATTTTTTTGCAAGCTTTCAATTTTTGCCAGAGTTAAAATTAATATTTTATTGAAAATTACTAAAAATTTTATAAAAATTGCGCTTAAAATTAATTGAAAAATATAATTGTTAATAAATTTTCCACAGAATTTAGTTTGTTAAAGGCTCTTCTTTTTCAATCTCATTCAACTTGAAAACGATTGTCTTATAAATGTCTCAACATTTTCGCTAAAGGAAAATCTTTTTCAAATCGAGCAGAAAATTTAAACTTAAAAGGAAATTTGGAAATCTTGACATCTTGACATCTTGTACATATTTATTAAGATAGTAGGATTTTTTAAACGGATGCAATTGTTATTTTAAACATATATTTTTGAAATTGATATTGTCTCTTATATTATGTAATAAATTTCATGACATATTACATCTATGAGTCGGAGAGATGTAGCGACTTTTCGAAATGAAAAATTTTCTTCCATGATATTCGGCCGTAATTTCGGTTATTACAGTTATACTTCGGTATATATCGGCCTGTGTACTTCTTGCGGAATCCATAATAGCTTATCCCCGCCGCAAACAATAGAAAAATTATGTTCACGAGAGTTTTGCCAGAGTTCTGCAATCTTTCCTCCGTAGTTTCATACCGGAGCGTGTCGAGAGCCCGCCGTTTATTCCGGACACATGATGAGCGGCTGCGGGGGTATACTTGGTGACCAGTGTATACATACATATCCGTGTGCTTAACCAGCTGTATATGTGTGTATATGTGTGTACGTGCGCGCATGGGCTGTAAAAATATATCTCGAACTTACGCCCGGTAACTTTCTCGATTTAGAAATGATTTGCGAGCATTGAGAAGAAGCTGTAATTTTTCTTGTCCCGGAAGCAGAACGGCAGCCGGCGTTCGTTGCTCGCGCTTATTAAATTTTTATTTCGACGACGTTTTTGCATTTTATCGACAGCTTTTCCAACAAACGCGCGAAACATTTCGGTTATTACGTTTCTTACATAAAATCTCGTTCATGTTAATCGATCTTACAATGAATGCAAGTAACTTTTTATGATAATTAAATGCGAAATAACACCATATGTCGTGAAACAAATTTGATAATTGATTAATTTCTCTGCATATTTTTAATTACATACTTCAAAATATATTTTAAAACAAATCCGTTTAATAAAAAAAAAATCTCAGCGAATTATGATTATTGAATCTATTCAATCGACACGAAACAGTTAAGTAATTTTCTATTGCCTAATAATACGGGAATACTTTTAGATCTATCTCGCAAGCGCACATATACACGGGCCGAATTGTGCAACTGTCATAAAGAGGTCCACAGCATCCCTATCGTAACTGGAGTTCGTGAGCTCTCGCGCGCCCCTTCGAACGAGGAGGTTTCTTTTAATTAAACTGCCCCTACCTTCTTCCACCTAGTTATCCCGCCTTTTCCGGCAAAAACGGGATTCTCGAGAGACATAACAACCGGCAGGCACGCGTTATCAGTGCCCACCAGCGATCCGAGCAGTTTCCATCCCTCCTCTGACGATAAATCCGACTTCGGCTTTGTTAAAACTCACTCCCACGCTGTTAACGATGACACTTCCTATTGCCAAGTTGTAACACAATATCGTATATGCTCGAAATAGTTGAAGAAGATGATTAAGAAGTTGAGAAAGACAAACCTCTTATGATCATTTATCGTTTTATACTAGATCTTAAATATTTTTTTATTAATAATACATACATATATCTCGAAGCATAATTTATGAAAATTCCTAAGTTTTCATGTAGTTACAACTTGCAAAATATGATATAATTTCATGATTATGATTATACTTGATTAGAATATCTCTATCCCATCTATTAAGTCAGACATGAGCGAAGCCGTGACTCACGTTTCTGAACGGAAATAAAAGGGATCAAACACGACGGTATAGATGAGGACAAAGTTACGAAGCTGATATCATGTTGCACGCTCATAATCCTGAGCAACGTTTCGCCGCACCTTTGTATCTTTTTGCTCTCTCTTTCTCTCTCTCTCTCTCTCTTTCATCGCAAATTACTTATAATATCTGTCAGCGGACAGACACGGCCGATGGCGCCTTTACCATTGCGCTGCAGCAATCCCTTGGAGAAATGCCCTCTTTATTATCTATCAGAAGCAATCTACCGAACACTTTCCTCTTTGCTTCTTTTTCCTTTCGTTTTCCGTTTGTCCCTCCTCCTTGCTCGTATCCTTTTTGTCTTTTCCCCCGTTTTCGCCTCGGGCTTAACGTCCAAGGCTAATTCCGGAGCATCGCTTACGTTCGTTATGATTTGTCGAAAATGACGATCGTTGGTAAGCGATTCTTTTGAAAGCTGTGTATTTTTATACGGAGTACAATTGGTATGTTATTAATTATGTTCTGTAGAAGTGCGCAATGTTCTTAATTATAAATAAAAATATCTCATCATATTATATTAAATTTATGTTTATCATAGTATTTTGTTGGATATTTAAAAGATATAAAAAAGATATAAAAAAGATATACTAAAAATATTTGATAAATATTAATAATTAATGCATCTCATATTAGAGAAATGGATTTAATTTGTATTAAATTATTGCAAATATGCTGCTTAAATTTATTTTATCTGTCAAATTTTTATTCTTATTTTCAATTTCAATGTTCAATTTAACATCTGCTTTATGATACTTCAAATAATCAAATTATTATCCTATTTTGAAATTATTTATATTATTTGCCAAAAACTTCTCTAAATAGGAAACTGTTTATTTACTCTGCCTATTTGAGATATACAGCAGGGACAAAATTTTGATTCAAGCAAAGATCTTTAATTAAAAAAATTTGCCAAAAATCAAAATTGAATTCTATTTATCATTTTGTGTACTATACATTCTGTGGCCATATGTATGTATTTAACATATATAGATGTATAATATACGTATAAATATAAATATATATAGATTATGATTCTTTTTAAACATTTTCCATATTAGAAGCCACATAAAATTACAAGTAGAATTCTGTTTTGTAGGTCGTCTGAAGCGAGTTTAACAAGTGCGGTCCACGTCGTTGTACAGTCTTAAGCTAGTTTCGCGACGAGTATGTAAAGATTGCGGCATTGAACCGTAATTGGTTCCAGCCGCAGCGAGTCTTCTCGAGTAGTATAATGCGGCCGATCGACAAAGAAATCGGACCACGTCGGCCTGGCGTGCGGCTCGGTGCTGACAGCTTTTCAGGTTCACTAGGAATGCCCCGAACGTCCTGCCGTATAAACCAGCCGGCTAATTTAGACCGACTGTCCCGTGAAATTACCGGGACTCGCGGGTAATGAGAGAACGAATAGGGAGGGATAGGCCAGCCCTTGGACAGTGGTCGGCTAATCACGACCGCTCGTTAGCGAATTGAATGCGTCGCGTAGAAAGTCAAAAAGAGTTCCCTTCTGCCTTAAAAAGAACCCCAGACATTGCCTTGGCCGTCTCTCAAAACTCCGCACGTTCGCAGCCGGCGTTGCGATAGTGTTTGTCAGATGAATCTCTCAATAACGTTTTAAATTATCTCGTTTCATAAGATTCCCGATTGACGTATTACAATAATGTTTTATAATAGAGTCTCATTAATTTCAGTTCTATGAAGTAAAAGGCAAAAAAATTTTTTTATTTACGCCCTAGATCTTGAATATAAAATTAATGATGATTTTTCTTACCTAATGGCGTACTGTTTTCTATTTCAGATTGAAAATTTAAGCGAGTCCGAGCCTTATCCGATGGTAAATACGTAGGATTTACGGAAAGATTGTACAATGCATCGATTGTCGCTAACTTAATGGACACCCTATATTTGCTCATTAACGAACCCTCTGTCGCGAATTCAGCGCACTTCTACCAACACGAAGACTGCGCTGACAGACGAGAAGGATGCTGAGAAGAATAAGGAGAAGGAAAGGTGAATCCGGACGGCGGATAAAGATGGGGAGGAGAAAAGGACGAAAAAGAAGGACGGGTCCCTCGTTACAACTTCTGCGAGGAGAGAAGCAATACGTTCGGCTTTCTAGCAACACAAATTACGTTTTCGAGAAACTAGCAAACCATCGTAAAAAATATCGCTCGCGATATTTTAAATTACTTCAGAGAGAAGCAAACTGCGACTAATTATTCCGCATGTTTATTAGCAATTGTAAATCGCTTGCTGTAATTTATATTTGAAATTAATAACGCAAATCGATCAATAGTCAGTTGACATTCAAGTTTCTTTTGTCTCTCTTTCTCTTTGTTAATTAATTTCTCGATATTAAATGTGTTTCTGCCATTCTTTTTTAAATTTCACATAATTTTAGATCTCTCTTCGACTTGGTAAATTTCTTCAGCGATCTTGTAGACAAGTTTTCGATACCGTAAACACTATTCTTCCTGCTAGTTCAATCACAATGAATGAAACGGCAATGCTATCAGAAGACCAAAAGAAAAAGTGGATTCGATTCCTTATCGACAAATTTCTGTCTTGACTTCGCTTCGTCTTATTATTTTTTTTTCCATTGCTCTATAAACATTCATACCTTATATAGAGTATTTCAAATGCAATATAAAAAAAGCGTATGCAGATATCATCAGCATTGATACGTTCTCAATTCGCTGATCTTCTTTCTAATCTTAACTTTTTTCTTTCTTTAATAAATTTATTGTATCTCTTATCATCGATATTTTAATTAACACGGAATCAATAGCAATCGTTATATTTCAGCAAAGTTATTATTTGATTGAAAGAAAGGAAAAAAGGCAAACTGGTTTTAAATATGAATATATAAAATTACCTATGAATTCAACTTTGGATACCTTTCATTCCTGCTTGCAAAAGAAACGAATACATACGCTATCGAAGAAAGAGAAAACCAACACGATATTCGATCTCGTGGCGACAGTCGGGAATTGATACAAAAGAGTTTCCAGCTTAAATCTTCTTCGTGCTTTTCCCGTTTTTCGCGTGGGATGAAACAGTAACGTTTAAAGCATCGGGTGGCCACCGTCTTTTCTGAGAGGGTTGGGCGAGGACCTCGCCAAATATTTGGTTAGTCTTTGATGGGCTTCGAGAAAGGACAAGGAAAGTACCAGCAGAGCGCAGTCGGGGAGGAGGATCCCGGCAGAAAGAACGGAACGAAGAGGTAAGGAATGGAAAGGAAGGGAAGAAGATCCGAAGGAACGAGGATGGAGGAGATGAAGGCGCGTGCTAAGGTCCACGAACGGAGCGGCGGAGGAGTCGTAAGATCTGGAGAATGCCGGGCATTTTTATTGGTTCCAGCTTTGGCTCTCCTTGAAACTCGGGAAGCCGATCAGCCGGACAGAAGGATCGTCGAATCTGATCTCATATGTGCCTATATTCTCTTCTCCGGCGACAAAGATAAAGGAAGATTTTTAGGACGATTGTTGCGTAGAATTTCACACTAAAGTAATAGAATCTTTGTGACTTTAATAGTAGCATCAAGTGCATCGAAGCATCGAAGAAAAGCTTCTTGAATTTATAATTTTGTTTAATAAAATCATACATAATGATATATTTATATATCTATCATTGCAGAAGGTTATGTTAAATATTGCGAATAAATAATTATACGATTTAAGATGGATCTGCATTGGATCTTTTATGATCGCATCTGGATCTCTTCAGGAAGAAAACACGAGGAGAAAACTCCATTCGCGAGGGCATCGCGCACGGACGCAATTCTATAAAAATACACGGTTTTACCTCGGAGGTATATCACCCCGCCGCCTATATTCCCACCGCTCGCGATCCCCCACCGTACAATAACATCCCGCTCTTTCCGCTTTTGTATTTTGTAAGTCAATTCGAAACATGAATCGTATAATAATTCAACGAAGCTAAGGAAAACACGACGGATATTATTCGTCTCACCTAGTCCGCCCCTCGGGACTCCATATTTATGTGAACGCGGGGGTAGTTTGTGCGGAACGGTGGATCCTCGCATTTCCGTACGTAGGTTTTATCGCTTTTAAAACACGCTTGTGGTTATTTTTACTACAAGCTTACGAGATCGCAGAGAGGGAATGTATTCAGGGATTTTACGAAATCAATTTATACAATAGATGTTTGAAGTGTACGAGAAATTTTAACGCAACTTATGCTTCAAGCGTGATTGAATCCGAATAAAAATAAGCCAAATGAATAAACGAACAAAATAAGCAAGTTATATTTTAATTTAACTGAGCTACAACATTTTTCAGTTTAATAGACAGTTCAAGATTATGTTTATTTGAAGTAAAAACAGTGGTACTTAAAAAAAAAGTTGTAAAACGTACAAAACTTTCTGGTAAATGTGCAGGTACAACCCTGATTTTTTGCCTAAAATTATACCGACTGGGCGTGGAATAATGTATGTAGTTCGCCATAGAAGCGAACTAGTTGCAATTCCAATGAGAAAACTGAGTGCTATGTGAGCTTCGTATCTCGACGGATTTCTGTCTTCTCGCCTCTCATACATATTGTGATTACTTCTGCGGCAAGAGGAGAGAGAAAGCGCGAGGAGAGGAAGCGCATGTATGCGCACATTTATCGTAAAACGTCACAACGAAAATGCATGTAGTATTTTTGTAGACATGACTATATATGGAGATGAAAGAGAAAAAAAATTTCACAATTTGTAGAATAAAATATGTAGAAATCTTAAAATTGGCATAAGAGAAGCATTTTTTTTTCTTTTAACAAAATCGCTTGTGCGTGATCTTTAATCTCCAGCGAAACGAGAGTTTCGAGAATGAATAGTCGCTCCAACTGAAGAGCGAGATTAAAGTAGACTCTAAAAAGCGGGCTCGCGCGCGCGTGATCGATCGGTGACGATAACGAATCGTTTCGTACGTACAGCAACAACGATCTTATCGATGAAGTTTCCATTTCCGTTTGCTCTCCCGCTCGTTCTCGCGTTAGCTCGCCGAGCTTTCCCTACACTCGCGCGTTTTCTTCTTCCTTCCCTCTCTCCTTCCCTTTCTCTCTTTCTCTCCGTCCCATTTTCGCATTTTCTCTTTTCAATCCCGGCCTCGATATCCGGGCCGATGCTAAATAGCAGAAACATAATTCCGTGAGTGCGAGGAAATTGCTTTATTGCGCGGAATAATGGTCCGTATTCATGTATAACCCTCGTAAGTCTCCTCCCCGGTGCTTGCACTTTTCGGAGATTGCACGTGGCCGAACCGCCCACGCATCCTCTTTGCATCGCTTTGCGTCGCATAAATGCCGTATCGCTGCAGCAATGCATCGGGAAAGGAGGGTAGGTTGAATGGTCACGAATCGAACGTGACAGCTTCGCTATATCGGCTATTCTGACAAATGCGGAAAATCAATACTTCGCCCATAACGCACCATTCTGTCTAAGCAGTAGCGAATTTCCGATATTTACTTGAAGATACTTAAATTCTAAATATCGTCATAATGAACATTATTTTATATTATATTCAGATTATTATATTATGTCTAAAAATTTTATCGATAAATTAGCATTATTTTTTATTAGCAAATTTATTATGTGAGAAATTAAAATGCTTTCTCAATTAAATAGCGGATTTTAGAATTTTAGTAAACACATTTCAAGAATATAATTTCTAATGAATTTCAAGAATATAATTCAAGAATATTTCTAGTAAATCATTTGAGATTTATATAAGTTCGTGTAATTCTTGATTACATTACAAGGAATTCATTCATGAAATTTTCTAATTAGAATAATAATTTTTGGGGGAATCTTTGGTTCTGAATAAAAAACTCGGAATTTAGCAATTAATGACACATCAAATGAATGCATATCTATAAATTAATGTAAAATTAATATAAAATTAAATCAGCAATTATTTATTTTTCATTTATAATATTTAAACAGCCTTTCTAAATTAATAGCGGTAATAATACATTGATTTACGTGCCTTATAAGTTATATGACATTTTATCCGGCTATTGCGCCGAAAGATACATACCTGCAGACAATTTCTTTTACGCCTGGGCCCGCGGCGAGAAAAATTGTTAAGAGAAATTTTTCTGACTTTAAGTGACATTGATGTACGAGCGTAACCGAGAGAACGCCTGCAGGAATGTCAGATTCCTTTATTCCTTGCGAAAAGCACAGAAACCAACACCCCTAACCAGATAGCGCGATTCTGCAATTAAGAAGTATGAATTATTAAGTTATGCGCGAGGTTAATATAAATTTGTGCAAATTTTTGCGATAGTATAGTTAAGATTATCAGAGAGAAAAAGAGAAAAAAGAGAGGGAAAAAGAGAGAACCTTTATTAAATATTTGTAATTTTGTAAGCTCTCGATTTATCCATAATGCGATATAAGATAAGAATGATGAAATATAAATTATAAGATTTTTTAATGAACATTCTTCGTCAGGCGGTCAGGAATCTGGCAATCATTTCTTCTTTAATTGCGCACTAATTAGCTCAGCATCAGTCGTAGTAATAGCCGTTTCATACATCGACAGGAGCTGCAGCCTATAATTCGATTTGTACATCGAATTCTCCGCGGCAGGTAATTAAAAGCATTGTCAGAGTGAAATACATGAACAAACCAAAAGAGTTCGCGGAGAGAAAAGACTCTTTTGTATCATGTTTAGGAACGATCGCTAATTACAAATCGCGAATGAAATCTTAATGAATCTTGAGTCACATTCAGAAATGCAATCGCGACGTATATAAACGTGACAAAATTATAACCGACAATTATAAAAATATAATTAGGAATTTGTAATTATTGGATAATAAATTCTTAATAAATTAAGTGATAAAAAAATTATATGTAATATATATAACATTGTGAATCTTCAATCTATCTATTATTATATTTTTTATTATTCATTTAAACATAATGAGGGTTTAGCAGCCATCGAGAGAAAATACTAATTTTAAGTGTAAATTTACACGCGTGACGATTTGATGATACTGAATTCCTTCATCTCGAATGCGCCTCGAATTCACGCGGAAATGCGACTTCTTATTCGCAAAGGGGATGAAAGTCGTGTCGTGTGGCGAGTGCCCGTCGACGGTTTTCTCTGAAAAGAGAGTAGAGCGGGGGTGTTGGCAAATACGTAGGACGCATTCAGATCAGTCTCCCGGCAGATCGAAAAGAGGGGAAATTCACCGAACGGGAACGACGACGGAGAAGTAGAAAAGGTTTTTCGGAGCGTGTCAGCAAGAGACATCAGAGGCCCCGCCATTTCCTCCGGTCGAATACAAATGAAATACGTGCGAATGTATCGCGCATTGTCGCTTTGTACTTCGCAGGGATCAATGCGTGAAAGAGAAAACTTTATTTTGACAAAGCGTTGAGTTCTGCGTCCCGCGCAAATAATTAATGAACTCGTGCCTCAAATAATTGCCTCTTCTTGGTGTAATTCAATTCATTATCAAGCATTATTAGTATAAAATGGCACAAGTCTTGATGTGCGAAATATATGTCAATATATTATTTTCACGCAAGCTAGATTAATTAAAATTTTTACTCTGTTGTAATATAATTAATAATCTATTAATTGACACAAGTAGTGTGTCTCTTTTCTATTCATATTTTGAATACTATTATATCTAGATTTCTTTTCCTCTTTTTACATCCTCGAAATACGAGAAGTATCAAACGTTATAAATGTAACGATCTCAAAGCAACTAGATTCTCAGAGCAACTGGAAAACCAAAATAAATATTGATATACGTCAAAAGGAACGTCGCGTGTAAATGACATTCCGAGAGGATCGCGAGATGCAGCGCGACTCGTAATATACGTGAGACGGAAAATAGCGGCAATACTCTTGAGTGCTTCGGATGGTGGCTCTGGGGGACCTAGGGACTAGGAATAAGGATTTGCTTTCGCAAAAGCGGAGAGAGAGACGGTCGTGCGAATGTTACATACGGGAATGCATATGCAGGAAACATAGCCGGTTCTAGGAGCATGAACATCGGGTATTTATTGGGGCGCTCGATACTTATTGTTAGTCGAAATCTCTTTGAAAATTATGAATATAATGTAGCGACTGAAAAAGGACACATTTTCTTCCTACATATATTACATATAGCAAATAAAAGAATTTCTTTCATTTCTAGAAATTATTTTATGCATTTGGAATATTTTTAAGAGAAGGATCTAAAATATTAAGTATTTTAAATAAAAAAATAAAATATAACAAATAAATGCCAAAATATTTGTAATTAGTACAGATATTTCAAGAATATATTTTAAGAATTACAAAGAAGTAAAATTAAATGTTAACGATATTAAGATGATTGAAAAACTAGTTAACTACACACAAAAATATTAATATTTTTTAACTTTACAATATTGACTATAAAAATAAAATTTATTACATAATTTATTATATATTAAAAATGAAGGCAAAAAATGAAAGTATTTCTTTAAAAACAGATTATTATAATGTAAAACGTTATGCTTCCACATAAAACAGGATCATCAATTGTAAAACAAAGTAGTTTAATGCTATCATGAGAAAAAAAAGAAAGACTTCTCCGAGACTGAAACGATCATGGTCGCTTATCGAACTTGAAATATCGTCAAGTCGAGGGTGCCGGGATCGCATCGACACACTGCTGGTCTTCGAGGGTCCCATAGTCCATCCCCTTCCTAGATCAATAATACCATTCCCGTGGCGACGCATGCGCTCCGCAGTATTTCTCGTTACAACCCCCATACGCGAGCTGGTTTCCACCCCCGTTGAGCCGCGTTCACGACGCTGCGTACCCCATGCAACATTCATAGCGCCATCAATATTATACGCGCGAAATAATAACTTGTGCATTTATTATGAGGGGGCTGGCTTTCCTTGCAAGGATCGATGCAAAAAAAAAGAAATGCGCTCAGATCATGATAAATATGCGTGTAAACTGTTATGCAAATCGATCGACGAATGGTGAAGGGTCGTGAGAAAAGATGGATCGGTGTGTGCAATTTGTCCAGTGATCGATCAGTGAGAAAATTAGCTAAGCAATACGTAAATAAAGGACATTTTGTATTCAATTGATCAAGAAATTATCTATTTTCTATAATAAAATGTATAATATATTCGTCTTTTATTTTTCTCATTTAATTATTTATTATACAAATGCATAAAACTTATGGAATTTTATTAAAAATTTGTAATGTGCGTTATAATATGCAGATTATCGAATGAATTATTTATTTGAATATGCATAAATTCTTATCTTTCTCAAAACAATATACTTTATACTTATATGATAATTGTTCGTTATGTATATATACTCGTACATAATAATTGTTTGTCGTATGTATTGCAGATAAATGCTAGAAAATGAATAGATAAATGAATTGTATAAATAAATTGCATAGATAACAAAATTACATCTGGCGACGTTCATAAAAATAGTAAAAGAACCGCAGGAGATTTCGATTAGAAATTTTAGTATCCTCACGATCCATATACCAGTTAATATAATGATTATAAATCGGATGAAAAGATCACGTGTCTTAGCTGTGTAAATCATACAAAGATGCATGTTAATTTGAGTTACAGCAACTTGAAATAAAAATGAGAAAAATACAGACATTCTTGCTCTGGATAATTTACAATCTTGTCTCTTATCGTAATAACGTCATTGTGCTTATCGTAGTTATAATGCTTACGAAATAGTGTGTTCGTACAAAAATCAATTTTAATTTTATCGCATTCCGTTATCGCAGCGATAACGGAAACAGCATAATAGCTCAGAAGTCAACTATGTTTCGGAGTATTGGCTTTACCGTCGTTTGATCTCGACGTTTTTCAGTTAGAACTGTCAGTATTAGAATCTCTTTGGTTACATATGAAGCAAATATAACCAATTTGCCACATGATTTTGTAGTGATTGTGATTAAGAATCTTGTTTGAAGGAAAATTGCTTCTTTTTCACCATGTTTAAACGAATACCGAAATCTCTATTAACCAAAGAAACCAAGGATTATTTATTGAGGTAATGTTTACATTCGATATATATATATATATATATATATATATATATATATATAATGAATCGATATATATATATATATATATATATATATATATATAATGAATCAACTTATATATAATTAAAATAAAAACATATATGATTAATATGTAGTGTTTCATTTTTATGAAAAATTCAATTTTTACTAACAATTTTTTTTGACAAGTTTAAAATGAAATTTTTCTCAGTCTAGATATCGAAATTAATTGTCTACCAATGTTGTTTATAAAATTTTCTTTTTTCTAAAACTGTATAAATAAATTTTATTCACAGTACTTAATTATTGTTAAAGCAAATATAAAAAAATAAAATTGTTCTGTTAATCATGATTTAATTATGTATTCATATTTCTCTCTTTCTCTTTTCCTCTCTTTCTTTCTCTTCGTAAAGAGAAGAGAAATAAATGCACTCTCTCTTTCTCTCTCTTTCTCTCTTTCGGTACTTTAAACCGTCATAAGAACGCAATTTATGGAAAATAAACTACTTTTTCAGCACTCATTTCTGGGGCCCGGTATTCAACTGGATGATACCCATAGCAACCATATCCGACACACGAAAGCATCCGAAAATCATTAGCGGCAAAATGACTGTGGGTGAGTTCGACCTAACTCTATTGGTGGACCTTTCGAAGAATTTGTTCTCCATCTCACATAATAATCATATATCGCGACAGAGCGAGAGAATACGCGGCGAACAGTGAAAGGGGAGGGAGAGGGGCAAGGAAGGGATGACGAGAGGGCCCGAGAAGGGCCCATAAAATAATTGCTGCTCGAGCGCAGCAAATATCCGTTTATTTCTTAATGAGCGACACGCCGCGAATATCTGGGATATATATCGACAAAAGCATAAAACGAGTTTGCAAATAAACTGTTACAGTGAATTGTTGTAAGCTATATTTTTAATTGTTTAAATGTGTAATACTTGCTTTCCTCGCCCTCCATAGTTTTCTCTGATTGTGAGCGTGTTTTAGGATATGATTCTTATATAAAAAAGAAGCTCTTAATTTCTATTCTTTTAATAATTAGATAATTAATTAATAATTAAATATTAATTAAATAATAAATTTTATAAATTTTATATATATATATATATATATATAATTATATTATATTTAATTTACATATATCATTTTTTTGCTTTATCTTGCAAGAGATAATAAATAGGGATTTTAATATTAATTGAACATATGTTTCTTATTTGATTTAATCTTTTTCCCAAATTTTCAGCTTTGGCCTTGTATTCTTTAGTATTCATGCGATTTGCTTGGAAAGTAAATCCGCGAAATCTATTGCTGTTCGCGTGTCACATCACTAACGCCGGAGCTCAATTTGCGCAAGGTTACAGATTTGTCAATTATCACTATATTCAACAGGAAGAGCTTGATCAAAAGAAATGATGTAGATAATTATTAGCCCTGCAAAAAAAATGATCTACGCGATTACAAATGTAAAACGGTGAAATTAATAAAATTTGTCTCTTTATGGTTTGTAGATTTCAAAATAATCATAATTAAACGTGTACATGTATATGTATAGTAAAATGACAATGATATGACGCTGATAGAGAGGCAGCGCAAAATTTTTATTTGAATAGGAAAAATTATATATAAATTTAGAACATGTTGAGGAAAATCTGATGCAACTATAGAAAACTCTCTGCACTTTTCTCATTTGTACTACGTTGTGTAAATTACATATGTATATACGCAATATATGAATAAAAAATATATATATGTATATATTTTTATTATATATATGTATATATTTTTCCGTTATCACAGTATATTATCAACTAGTAACGCTCTGATACTCGTGGCAAACTCAACAGTTTTTATTTCAACAATTTAGATTAATGCAAACAATAGCATCGCTGCATTAGATTTAACCACGGCAATTATTAAAAAACGTAAGCGCGTAAGCGTGTAATATATTGTAATAATTGCTAATACATTATAGAAAGCCAGTTCGCTCGAGGGTCTGGCGTAATGTACCTTAGCAATGTTAACACTGTTGCGTATATTCTGCTTATTAAGTTATTCCGTTATTATTCTTGTGGTAATTGTAACTAACGCAGTGTTTACGATTCAGCGATTGCGTGCTACAAGGAGACCCAAGCATGCTTTAAGTTATGTATAACGTCCTGCTTTTTGTAAAATTATGTATCTTTTCTTGATCGTAACTGCAATGATAAGATTCTACGCAGTTTTTCTAAGACGAGATATTTGATATTTATGACCACCGTTTAAATATCGTAAATGGTACAATCTTTTATAGATCGTTCATACCGCTCCTTCTTTCCATTCGTAGCATCTTTAATAAATTTGGAATCAATGCAGTTTTAATTTGACATACACTTTCTTTCACATTATATCTTGTATTTTATAAATATTTATTTTTTTTATTTTATAATCATATAAATTCACTTTCGAACAGGTAATTTTAGTAAATTTCTCAAAACCGCGTAAAAGAATCCGTCTTTTTTATATTTTTATATTCTTTAAGCTCTCTTTCCTTTCCTTTTTCTGCTTCATCTTTTTTCGTCCATCGTTACTCTTTCGATCGTATTCGAAGGGCATGAGTTTATTCGACTCGGCCGCACATTCGGCAGTACGGACGAATATATAAGAAGAGCAATAATTTTCTGGGGTAGTCTTTCTCCCTCCCTCTTTCTCTCATGTGCGATACTACAGGGGCGCGGGGCATGGCATGGCCGGCACTCGATCGTACTGGGGTCATTTTATGGGATCTGGCACGGATCAGACGCACGAATCTATCCTCCGGTATATTCCAGTTTTTCCGAATGCTAAGCCGCGCCGTCTTACTCCTCCCGATATGTTTTTCCTTCATCTCTTTCTCTCTCTTTTCGTATCTCTAGTCCTGTTCAGGGATATAAAATCCACCCTCCGACTAGCTGAATAAATATATATGGCCTTATTAGCCCTGCTTGGCGTCGATCAAGCGGCACGCCCTGCCGGCGCTTCTTTACCGCTTGCATGATGAAAATATTTCGGATGACGTCATGCGACAATTTCTCTACAGCTCATTATAATTAATAAGTCATTAAAACATTAATTTCTATCGATAGTTTACTTTTTTAGAAAAGTCGATAAAATTATAATTTAAGTTTAAATATTTAATTATATATTATATTATTATTAAGTAATATTTAATAAATATTTAATTAATATCAATATTTATGATTGTGTTATGTTTCATATAACATTTAGTCCTAAAATATCTTAATTTTCATTAACCATGTATTGCGGAATCGCTTCTTACGAGCCATTCTTGATAAGATAAATCTAATGTTTTCCATTCATGTTCTTCAGTCCTGCAGGTTTTGTCAAGCCCGCGCGGAAACAATCGCAGAATCGGACGTAGAGAGGAAGAGGAGACGTAGAGGAGACGAGGAGCGACAGGGTGAGTCCTACGGGACTGATTTCACAAACAAATGCCGCCGATTGAATCCTGGCATGTTGCAAGATGGATCGTTCTCTTTGAATCACAGATTACCGGCCTTCTCTGTCTTCTATCTCGCTTTACGTCGTATCATTCCTTCGTACGTCGTTCTCTCCTCCGTTTCGTCCTTTCCGCTGGTCATCTCGTCACTTTGTCCTTCGCGGAGGCGCCTCCACCTCCGTGATCGGTTCCCTTCCAGCAGGCAGTTCGGCAATTTGCCACATGCCTACGCAGCTGTGACCCTCTCTCTCTCTTTCGTTACTATCTCAAATCTTGCGTCAACTACAATCGAATTGGGTGGAATCGCGAAATGTGGCGGTATCAACAGATTACAAAAGACATTCGTATCGACGAGAGTCGATATGTTTAAAAAAATTAAACTTATGCGATTAATGATATATATGATATTGATATATCTGCATTATCAAATACATTTATACACATATATTAATTGAAATAGATAATTGCGAATAATTTGCAAATAATATTATTGATCGTTTACAGACATTCGATGTAATTGATTAAATAACAAGCGAATTATTGAATATGGCTATTATAAATAATAGCGAGTAGAAAGATGCATTGGAAAGACAAATGGAGCATTACTAATTCGATCGAAATCGTGCAAAAGACGGCGCTTCGGGAACATCGAGCACAATCGACGAACGTTTCCGCTGGTTTTCGGTTCAAAATAATTCGATGAAGAGGAAAAGAGCGCTGCCGCAAGCGAAATGAACTGTAAAGCGGAATGCTCAGATTGTGGAGTTGTCTTCGCGGAGTTGCATGAACTGTGACCGACGAAAAAAAAAAGAGGAAAAGAGCGAGAGAGAATCGAGGGGAACGACCCTCGCCTCTTCGAGACTTTTCGACGCTTTCTAGGACGATCTTTAAATTAAGTGCGTCAGCTTATGACGCCCATGTAAAATCCTGCAGGGTGGATTTTCGACTCGCGTGCACTAGTCGAGAGGAAGGACTTCTGAAATGCGTGGCGAATGCGCGTTGCCGGCGGGGACCCCGAGGGTGAAATGAATCAAGCCCACCCTCACCATGCAGGACATACATTAGGCTGACACTGGACTTACCATTCGGAATGCTGACGATTTCTTATGTCAGGGGACGGAAAAGAATAAAAGTAGAAAATTGAAGAAATATTTCGTAAGTAGCGGAAAGGGTTCTTTTTTTATGATGCTTATCATAATTGTTAAGTTTCAATATTTCTAATTTTCAATATTTTTAATATACATTTTAAATGCATGAATATGATGTTTCACGAATTTAACAGAGGAAATGACTTTTTCTTCAAAGAGAAATTTTAGCCTTGAATTTACTATATAATTTCGCAATAAATATTATTTCAAAATTGGTAACTTTGATCGAAAAACTTAATGGGATCTACGATTCTTCTAAAACTATTGAATCATCTAAGTGAAATGCTATTTTATATCAAAATAATGAAAAATGTATACTTCTAAATCTGTCGAATACGACTATAAAAAAGATGGAAAACATTCTGCACCAACGAGATGTACAAATTCCTGGTGGATTCATAAAAATGTACTTTAGGCACCCCTGTAAAAATAAGGAGAGTCAGGACGCGACCATAAGCGCGCCATAAGAGCGTAAAAGCGTACTATGTTAAAAAATCATGAGGGTATTATTTTGCTCATCTCATCCCCCTGAAATTACATAAATTCGATAATTTTCTTTTCCGAAGGGTATCATAACTTGTTAAGTTGTGCAAATAATTCGAATGGTGTATGCATCGTCTCTTTTTTGAATTTATACAAATACATATAATCCGAATAATTTGACAGAAAATTTCGCAAGTAATTTCGGAAAATAGGAACGAATGCTTGTCCATTTCCCGCGAATGTGTTCACAACGAATAAGAGACTAAGATTCACGGCGAACGTAAGAGTGCGAAAGGTTATGGGGTTGGGCTGACTGGTCGGCGTACTACGGCGGGATGTTTTCGTTCAAGGGGGAGGGAATGGGCCAACGTAGATGGCAACATAATCCCCGATCGAGGAGCCTGGCACATGGGAACATGGGGGACATCTTATCTTCATATTACACACCCGTCGTGGTTCTCAACCTGAATTGCCAGCAATGTGTTTTCAAAGCTTGCAAATATCCTAAAGCTGATAGGTAAAAATTATCTCGATCAATACAGCTGATAGGTAAAAATTATCTCGATCAATACAGTAGAGTACAATTATTTTAAAATTCTAATTACTTTGCATCGTTAATAAAAAAAAGTTTATTCCTAAGAGATCATTGAAAATAATTTCACGGAAAAAAAAAATTGTATTTTGGTGCGAAAATTCTGCGAAGATTTCCATTTCATATATTCTCATTCTGCAAGTAAAGTGCATTCCTTGCAGTTTCTCTGTTATATCATCTGGTACATTCTGTCACGCGAAATCGATATCTCACGAGATTAATAAATGTCGCATCGGCTCTGGAATTGAATCGATCGATGTCGTATAACATGCTCTTGGATCGCGTTACCTTAAAAGTTTCGCAGAGAGCAGTAAACAACTTTTGCTTCACACTGGGCGAGAATCACGCGTGTTACCGCGCGGAAGATCCGGAAGTAAATGGACGTGCGTGCACATACACACGCGGATACATCTACAGACTCGCATATAGAACGATTTCAGCGACTGTGAGGATGGTTTATGACCCGTAACCTTTCTATACCCCTTCGCACACTCCCCCCCCTTCCGTCGCGGATCTCTTCTATTCCGAGCAACGTGACTCCATCCCCTTGTAAATTCGATCCAATATATTAGGGTTAGCTTCGGCGAGAAGAAGCTATCGACACCGACCTACCGAATCGCCGTCTGTGCCATTTCTGTCCGCCGAATTTTCGGATTCGCTCTATAATTTGGATTCTAATAATTGATGGAAAAACTAACAGAGAAGGTGGTTAGCCTTGGAAAAAACATGCATCGCGAAAAACGATTGCATTCTTCGAATAAAACATGAGATATTTCATACATTGCTGAAGAAACAAACATACATAATATAATTCTATAAAAATCAAGTTGCTTATGGACTTTGAAATATAATGAATAATTTATATGTCTAAGATATTTTAACATATAAAAAAAATATATATATTATTTAATATTAATAAAATATAATAATATTATTAATAAAAATATAATAAAATATAATAATTGTAACTTTTATATATAATACATTTCACAATAATAATTTTTTATCAAATGTAATGTATGTATGTATATATGTACATATGTACTCGTATATGTATAATAATTATTTTTTTTTGTATGAACTTATAAACTTGCGATTTATTATTTGAAGATATAAAAATGCGAATTCTCCAAGATTCATTTCTAACACTTAGAATTATAATACTGTACTATTGACTTTATACTACTACTGGCTTTATACTACTGACGAGAACCGCGATAACGCATGACTTTTTTTCTCTTCGATTTCCATTTCCCTTGATTTGCAGCACTTCAATATTCTACTCTCCGACTGACCACTACAAGGGATTTCGATACGTTCCGCTAGACGCTGGGGTTGGCAACTTTGAAGGATATTTTTTATTCATGTGACGTGTTTGAGGGCGCGGAAAAACACATTCTCCCGATCCAAGCTAGGATCGAACCAGGGGAATCGTACTTCCACCTACGTCTCTCGGCTAGGATCTTCAATTTTAAAATTCTCCCCGAGCCGAGTCTACGCTCTCTCTCTCGTCCCTTTCGATCAAGATGAACGAGCGATCGTAAAGTAATTCGGTTGAAGTGCAGAAGCTGGACAGCTTTGATTCTGACAAACTTTAATGCATACGTGTAGTAGCGTCTTTTTTACCTAGTTATTACAGTCTAAGTAATAATAAATTTACATATCTGATTATTATTATTTTATTTATATTTTATCTATCTAATAAGTAGATCAATTATAACTGAATATTTTATTGGCACGTTAAGCGAAAACGATATGGAAAAAATAATTGTGAATATTTCCATTTGCTAAAATTTTAGATGATACAATAAAAAGCTTAGAAAATCATGAAATAAAAATGAAAAAAAATATGCTTAGATTTAAAGCAGAACATATCAGTGTTACCGTGTCTCTCCCACGACAAAACGGCGTTCAAAAAAAGCTCTTTTGCTAATTGGTCACTCAAAACCAAAGGACGCTGGGAGATTCCCGGGGAACTTGCGAGACGCAGCTCGTCCCATGGGATATCAAGGAAATTCTACGGATCGGAAGCTTTTCAAATATTTAGCAGCAATATCCAATTTCGCCTTCTGTATCCCTACAATTCCTCATAGTTGATTTGCTGAGGCCGTTCGACTAAAAGCCATTTTCGATCGATCGCGAAGTACATCTTTAATTAGAAAGCTACAAAAGTCTTGTATAATAAAACATTGCACAATAATAATAACGTTAATTGCACTACGATCGATAGGATGCGTTTACTCTTCGTTCCTATTAATATTTTTTATTAAAACAATGTAAGCAATAATATCATATATATCTATGTAATTAGAAACTTCCAAATATTAAAGAAACTTAGATAGCTGTATAAGCTATAAGGCTCGCGCGAATTGATGATAGCTTTCAAGAATTCTTGATTCATATAATAGATTTTCTTTTTCACCCTCTCTTTCAATCAAAGCCGTCAACATAATCAAGAAAGTTAAGACGAGATAAAAACACTTTGGTTGTTGGTTCGTCAACAGATAATTCCAGAAAATGTGCTAGAAAATTGCGGATATCAACGACACATAGTGGCTCGTCAATTTGGAAATGACAAGGCGGTCGGTCGCACTACCAAATGGAACTTCTAAATGGGTAAGATATAAGAGTTAACACTCGAGCGAAAGGAGGAATTAGGTGTCTGATGTATGAGCTACCGTCATCTATCCATTCGCTTCCGATGAAGCATGCGTCCTGTAAATGATGGTGACATTTTCTTCGCGTCGTTCCTTCGAAAACATGATAAATTCGATAGAGATGTGTCGTGAAAATAAAAATTACCTTCACTAAATTTTCAAAGATTTAATATGCGAAGGAAGCATTGAAAAACTTTTCATTTCTTCTTACAAATTATTAAATTATATTCTCATCCTATGTTATCGACGTGTCTTCGTTGCGAATCTAAAAATCTCTAAGAATTGATATCATCGACAAAACCGCGGGATCGATAAACTGCACGGTTAGGGGAGCGGCTCTTTCGCGCAAAGTTTGCAGATTTGATCTTCGCGACATCGACACGAGCAAACGCACGAGTCAGAGAAGTAGAGGCGGATGGCAGGGTGATGCATGTACCGTGTACACCAAGAGACGAAGGGATGGCACGGAGAACGTGATCCTGTGACTGATCCGTGAAAGCGTGAAAGGGTTTCCACTCCTTTTTCCACCCCTTTATCCACCCCTTTATCCACTCTACGAGAACACGAGGGTGTCGCGAGGTGACGATCAATCACTACGTGCCACAGCACCGACGCACACCTCCCTTTCCATCCAACTGACATCGCCCTTCCTCCCTCAACCCCCGCCGCCCACTTCACTTGGGTCAGGATATTCACGTAAAGAATTTTCACCGATAGAGCCGAAACGATACGGAATCTTCTTCAACTAAATCTTCTTAAACTAAATGCATTTTTCACGCAATCTGTCTACGTTCTCCGCGCGTAGTCTATCATTACTTGAATATTTGATTCGCGAAAATATCCGCTATTATTATATCAATAGTACTTTTATCCATTGGAACATATTCAGATGTTATGTATGAAAATTACATTTTAAGGCAATTCCTTTGTCTTTTATTGCAAACGATGTGTTAATTATTTTTGTCAGAATTCGCTGAACATGCTTGAAAATATATGCTTGCAATATATATTTTCAGATATTAGCACGATATCGGCGAGAATGAAAGGAAGAAAAAAAAAGAAGGAAGGAAGAAAGGAAAGAAAAAAAGAAGAACAGGCGGACGTTAAGGAAGAGAAAAAGAGCGATTAAGGATCGTAGGGAAGTGGGCATGCACTGGAAATCGTAGGTCAAGATATCCAATGGTGCTTTTACGGGCCGTGTCCGCGTGTCGGGAGATACTAAAACTAATGTATTCATGAGATAATTATTTCTTGCATTCATTACGGGGCTGTAAAGTTTTTACTGGCCGCTGGTCGAGCTGGTAAAGCGCGAAGCACCCTTACAAAGTTAGAGACTCGTTCTCTCGATCTCGGGTTCCTTTTTCTATTTCATTCGAATCCATTTACGATATATTTTAAGGACAGTTCTTAGCCCCCGATCGCGCATGATAACCGAAACTCGAATAACTTAGCGATATCTAAAATGTTAAAAGCATTCTTCAATGATATTTTATGGCCCGACCGATATTCTATTGCAATATTGCGCTGCGAAAGGAATACGAGATGCTTCGCTTCGCATTTTATTTACATCGTTGAAGGACTAAATGATTAAATAACAATGTTAATGAAAGTTTCATCATTAATAAAATCTCAATTTGCATTTAAAAGAAAAAGTAATATATGAAAAATATTTTCCGTCATCATCATATATAAAGCTATGTATCAATGATAATTTTGCTTCAGACATAATTTATATATAACAATCTTTCTTGATTTTTAATTATATATATTATATAGAACGTTTACATAATTAAATTTTGAAGTATACACTCTCTATTAAATTTATATTGTTATAAGAATTTGTGTGAATTTTAATTTCATTTTGTTTATATATATCGCATCTATATTGTATAAAATCTAAAACCAAACAACCTGTACAATAAAACGTTTCTTGAACACGGATGATAAGTTCCCCCTTTTAAAATGTAGAGAAGGTATCAATGCCGCACGAAGATTAATGATTAATTGAAAGCGCAGAAATATCGACGACGGTGCAACTGCGAGGAGCCTTATTCACCTTTGTACATCCGCCAATTATATCTCTTCAATTACAGTCACTTCCGCACAACATCGTTTTAAATATTAAATGATAAAGGAATGCTCGTTAAAAATTTTTTCATCCGGCCGTTTTTTTTTTCTGCTTCAAATATGCAAATCGCGGTTTAATGACCAATCAGAGAACTCAGTTGGAAATTGCGCTGCGCTACGATGTCTACTTCATTAAGCGTCTTTACAGCTTTGAAACCGCCCTCTCTCTCTCTCTCTTTATCTCCCGACTTCATTACTATTAAATAGACATCACAATTCTCTTATGCAATTCCGATATACTATTTGATATCGATATCTAGCGAATGTAATTATCGTATCTTTTCGATGATATTATATTATATTATATTATGATAAAGTATTACAGACATATAAATATTTGAATTTTATATAATTTTATATAATTAAAAAATAGGAGCTAATATATACATTTGTGATTTTTGCAAATCTAAATTTTATCTTTGAAGACAAAGACAATAAATTGTTTATTAGTAACAAGAGCAAGTTTTTTAGCCGAGTTGAAAGAAAAAATCGAACAACACAAAAAATTTTTAAAAATCTAACAGATATATCTAACAGATATTGTAACTTTGTAGATACTCTTCAGATGTCCTTTGAGCATCTTTTCCGCATTGTGAATCTCCGAAGAAAATCGCTTAAAGATTTTCGATTTAACCGATGTCTTATTAAACTCTTATAACGCAATCGAGCATTCTTCGTATTGATACTCTTTTAGTATTACAAAACCGAAAAACACAGTGAAAGAAGATGTAAGTCGGATGATAGAAGGGGCTGTGTCCCAGAAGGACAGAGGCGCCGATGGAATATCAACAACTTCGCCGAGAATCCTGAACAAAGGACGTTATTCTTTCCTGTATACTGCTTCGAATGGGAAAGATACATCAACCTCTCTGTCATATAAAAATGTGTTTATGCGTTGCACACGGAGATGGAAAACATGATTTCGAACGTTTTTCATGTCCCGCGGCGTTGATAAAACTTAAGAACATGCCAATGTCTATAAAATAGAAAAAGAGAAAGCAAAAAAGAAAAGTGGAAAAGAGAGAAGACAAAAAATAAAAAATTTTTCTTGAATTTTCTATTTTCTTTTAATCATCAGAAAACTTCTATCAATTTTTGTATATTATATTATTTCTCTTTTCAATTTTCATGACGAGATATATTCATTTTAATATGTCTTTTCAATATCTTTCTTGTATCATAAAAGTGCATATGTGAACGAACGATATTTGTGAAAAGCTTTTCGCGTAAGAAACGACAAAATCGAGCGACCCTTAAAAGATCGAAAATTAAGAATCGACATAAAGAAGAACGAAAATCTTCGATTTGTGCAAGGGAGAAGACAGAGCTAATATACGAAGGTGGAGTACCGGAGGAAGAATGGAGTTGACGGTGCGAAAATCATGAAGACCGGAACCGGAAATGAAGCTCATCGTTATACACTACCCTGACATCAATGGAAGAAGTGTCTGACCAGGACCGACGATCGCTTACGATCAATGTACGAACAACGCAGCTTCCGCGACGATTCTTTTCTAATGATAATTTATACTTGTTTAACATAATCTAATTTTACATAACGAAAAAACAATGAAGGGAGAACGATCTGTTTTAGAGTTCGATGTATAATCAATTTGATACAAACAATGTATGATTGCATGTAAAATAATATTGGGCGCTTTATGACGACTTTTTTATTCAAATTTCTGAAAGATGTGTAGAAAATATTGCCGCTGATCTTAATATTGACACTTTTCTTAAATGTTACTTACCGGGGATGTGGGGAGGAATGAAGAGATCGGATTTTTCCGACGACGGGAAGCGCGTTAAGCGGAAGAACGATCGATGGCGAGGGCGCAAACGTCGAGGCACGAGAGCATTTTCGCACGTGTTCGCAGGCCTGTCTGTGCGATTCCCGTAATCCCGCGCGGCCCGCACTCGAGCTCTCGTTTCTCCCTGTAAAAAGGAAAACGGAATTGAAATCGGCTTTCCGAAATTGCGCGCCGTCCCGTAAGCATCCCCAGGGAGGGAAATGCAAACACGCCCTCATCGAAAGTGCGGTCCATCAGGAAGAGGGAGATGACAAAAGCGCAAAATTCGGAGCTGAGAGAAAGAGAAAGAGAGATGTCCGTGTCATCATTCTCAGGATTCCAGGCCCTCGTAGCTAAATCCAAAATAAATCCAAGAGAAGCATCGGGAGCTTTAAGTTCCGACAAACGAGCCGTTTGCACACGATTGGTGAAATACGGGGAAAAATGATTTCTTTGAGAGATCGAAAGGAAAGAATTAGTTATATAAAACATTATACAAAACAAGATTTAAAGAATTAGTGATAAGTAGGTCAGTATAATTCTGTAGTGCACATTAAATATGAATAAATAAATAACAAACATATAATAATATATTAAAAACAATAGTATTTCTTATCTAATATTGTGTATTATTATTTATTATTTTACTGAAAATTTTCGTTATTTTTTTATTATGAGAAAAGATGGCCAATGAGATTAAAATATTTGAAATTATCATTCATAGAAATATTAAAATCTAAGTTATAAATAACGTAAAATATACGATAACAAATTGATTACTTTGAATACACAAATATGTTATATATCGTTAATATTTTACGAACCTATTCATCACAAATTAACGCACACTCTTCTTTTACACAATATAAAATTATACTTTGTATTATATACTGTCCCTAGAAAATAGAAAACACTAGTAAGGACACTATAAAGTTAGTCGTGTCATCTGTTGTAATAATGACATACTATAATTACAGCTGCTGAGATAAATGTGTTGTAGGAAATCAGCTTTAGCGCCATCATACGAACATCATTCGAATTACTTCACTTACACGTATTTTAAAAATTAATTGTTCAAATAAAAATGAATGAAAATACACCATATTTATTTTTATTACAAAAATACACCTTAATAATAAAATTCTAAAATTGATTTTATACTGAAATATTTCTAGAGGAATTTGATAAAAATTTTTGTTTATACATATAATGTACATGAAACTATAAAAAATGTAAAAATTGCTACAAAGAACATTATTATATTTTTGTTCAATATCCAAATAAAAATAAAACAATATTATGCATTTATATCGTATCATGAAATAAACTTAATAGTTTTGTTTCTGCCATAATTAATATATTTATTTATAAAATTTGATTTTTTAAACATATATAATATATATTTTAAACATATATTTAATATTCTTTAAGAAGATAGCTTAAAATAAAATAACTCACCTTATGATCGTATACACTTTAAAATGTGTACATATACATAAATAATATTACATTTCACAAAAATTAAAGTATAATATATTCAATTTATAATATAAAAAAATCAATTAAAGTAAAGTAACAAAATCAATAATAGAAAATAATTGAAAAACATTTGTTTAACCGATTGAAAGACTAGTCACAGTATACATTCTTTCACTCTTGAGTTCCACCATAAAACTGACTATCCTTTTTCCTGAGTCTTGTATGGAAAACACTAGGGAATGTAAGCTCCACCCATTTCTCACTTCCACAAAAATGAAAAGATACGATTTTTTATATATACATATTATATCTAATTTAATTCATTATTTAAATAGTTTTAGAAGTTTTGTTATTCCATTAATTTGCTTAAATTATATATTATTTTTATTGAAAAAAATATTTCTTATTTAGATACGAAAAATTATTTATATAAAATATTTTAAATTATAATTCATTTTTAATAACACTCTTGCTGTGTAACATTAAAACTTCAATACATCCAATACTCCAATACTCCAACACTTTTTTTTAGGGTTGAACAGTGAAAAGGGTGGATCTTTTTTTATCTAGAGAATTAAAAGGGGTAAAAGGGTTGTAAGAATAGAAAGGGATAAAATTTCTTTTCAAATTATTAGTACCTATTATTGTGCTTATTCCAATATCAACTGAATAGAGAGAATAATTAATAATTCTATTATACATTTATATTGTAATTTTTTTTTAATAGATATAACAATAATATTTAATAATATTTGTCAAAATATATTTAAGAATATCCAATTTATAAAAATAAAATAGAAATCTTTACTGAAATATGTAAACCATATAAGCATTTGCAGTTAAATATTTAATTATATGGATTATGATATAAACATATAAATTTTCTACTTTTAAGCAACTAAAAGTAATTTATAAAAATTATATGAATATAACTACATGTAATATAAATGACTATAAGTATATATAAATAGTAAAATGCAACCAAATATTGCTTTTTCAGTACTTTATAAATTGTAAATATATATCAGACTATTTTTGATAATATGGTACACTTGGAATACATACATTCAAAACCATCACTGAGTGAAATAATTCTGACACCCTGATAACTGTTTGTTGGGGAGTACACTGCCAAACAAATTCAACGACAGCCTGTGGCAAACTGAGCTTCCTTTTCCATGCAGAGTAGTAGCCTGCGTGGTAGATTCAATACGATCCTGTCCAATCAGAGGCAGCTCTCAACCAACCCCCAGGAGTTTATCCTCCGCAAGGAACGTTGGAGAGGGATAGCAAGCAGCAGTCTCTGGGACACGGAGCATGCTCTGACGGAGCAGTCTAAATCCCATGACCCATGCGTAGTACCCCCATCAATTTTGACTAAAAAAAGGAGAAAAAATTGACCAATCTGATCTTATGCAGCAAAGATTAATAACTGCCTTGTTAATAATTAATTTATTAATATTACTGATGAGTTTTAACTTGTTTAATATAAAAATACTTATATGTCATATATGTATACCTTACTTAAATAGAAAATACAAAGATTTTTATATATATATGTCACAAACTATTCAAGATTTTAGTCTATACTTTTGCTGCTGCAACACCCTTTTTTAGCAGCTACCCTTTTTTATGGGGAAAGGGGTGACTATACCCCTTTCAAAGGGGTTAAAATATAAAAGAGGGGACTGTGTGTGGTATCAGAAAATCTCTTGCTGCAAGGGATTAAATAGCAAACTGAAAAAGGGCAATCAGATATATGCCACATTCACCAAGTTTTTTTTTATAATTGTAAAATTTTGACACATTTATTCTATTTTCAAATTTTGAAAAACTATTTATTATATTTTGTTATTAAAATGTAGTTTTATTTAAAATACAGAGATTTGTGTCATGACCAATTAATATTGTAATTAATGATACATTTAATTATGATTATTTAAATATTGTTAAAACTATAAAGAGAAATTTGTATACTTTCTTGTCACTTTCTGTAACTTAACAGAATAAATGATTTCCTTTTTCATAAAATATCAAGTAAGAACGACTAAATAATGTATTAGTCTTACTCTTGAGAAATGTAATTTATATTTTTTCTTGACAAAATGTATTTGATATGTTTATCACTGCTGAGAAAAGAGATCTTTTTATCATACACTTGTAGGTTAGAATCGATTAGCTTTACCTACAGAGTTTAGGAGAAAGACTTGTGATACAAATCCCTCTATGGACATTGAAAACTTGGACATGAACTACAAAGTCAATATCAACGAATGTTCTCAGAGGATAACATATATGTTATCTTCTTTTTAATGTCCAGAAAGCATATCGCTTTCAAAAATTACTGATACATATAATATATATATTATACGTTTATGGTTTTTTTCACAATCTGAATTATATTTAGATTGTTAAGTAGAATAATGAAGTAACACGGATGAAAACATTTAATTCCAAATATTATTAAAACATATTATATTGAAACAATAATTATTATCCTTAAAAATCATAACGAAACAATAATTTATTATTTTAAATTTCTTTCGCTATGGTTCTTGATTAAATTCTATGCGCGAAGTACGCGAGATGATTAAAATGTATCGTCGCGATATAATCTTACGTATTATTTAACATATAAAAAAGACAAATAAGTATTATTCATATCAAATTATTTTCTCTTATACTTACGTAATATATTGTGTATTTAATGAATTTTATGATTCGAATAGTATGCTTTCAAATAAAGTGTCGTTAAATTACTGCCAAATAAATTTCGATCAATGTTTTAAATTTTTTTCATCGGCAATCATTTATAGAATATTTCAACGATAAGTTATAACACTAACATTAATATAAGTCAATCTTGGCGATATTAACAATATCGAGGTAATGTTTTATAGTCATTTGCACAGTAACTTTGAACAGTAAAGAAATGATATGAGACGTTTCATATGTATATTATCAAATTCTTTCTTTACGTAGTAAGGCCTTGGTTATATGAACAGTTTTGAATTAAAGATTTATAAAAATACGGTTAAAAATATTTTTACCCTATAGCAAGCATTTTGTTTTTTGCAAATAAAAATATAAATATGACAATGAATATATAGAAAAATATTTATTTTATCTTTGAATCATTACATTGAAAAATTACAGTATCTTTCCCGATTAAAGTCAAATTTCAACTTCTTATTTATCTTGTAATGCGATATAGAATAGATATGAATCAATAAATTAAATATATATTATATTTTTTAATGCTAATATATGTAATATTTTTTGAAAGACGGTATTTCTGAGACGGTATTTCTATATATACATAGAATATGTATGTAATCAAGCGTATGTCTCATATAATATTTTAAATTGAATAGTTATTATTTTTATGAGAATAAAATATAAATTAATTAATCGATTGCATTCCGGATCGCTTTTGTGATTGGCATATATATACATTTCTAAAAATAATGCAGATATTTCAGAACAAAGTTGCAGCCTCACGAGAGCCACATACAAAACTTATTGAAAAATTTAAAAAAAATTTTAAAAATTTAAAAATTAATTAATTTATATTTATATACATAAGCGTCTTGCTGTACAACATTGATGCTACCGGCATTTCGTGCATATAGCACGGAACAAAACCAGAAATTGTGCACATATGTTATCCTCTGAGAACATTTATCGACACTGACTTTGTAGTTCATGTCCACGTTTTTAATGTTTAGAGGGCGTATCGCTTTCAGGAATCATTTAAAAGTGGGCAATGATACCTCTCAGTCTTCTCTCTGTTATGATGTTCGCAATTTTATTATGAATTGTACATTTTTTCAATAATGTTTTAAATTGACTTAAACGTCACTGAAAAATGACATTATATCACTTTGGGAATTGTTTGGCGTTGGTATACGTGCCGTACTACTTGACTTATAAGTATTCTGGCTTGCAAGTATCCAAGAAAGATTTCTGATATTTTCTAACCTAAATTTCACAATGTGCAAAGTAATAAAGAAAGATATTTTCAGATCAGAATACGGTGCCTTCTGGAAATGCATTCAAGCAGGTGGTATTTACATCTTCACACAACTCGTAAAGATGCTGGCGCTTGCCACATTTTTTCCAACCGCTGACAATGTTGGAGAAGAGGGTTTTGATGTCTTTGGGGTATGCGTTATCAATTTTCCTAACAAATTTTGTCCCTTGAATTCAAAAACGCTCAAATCTATTACACATTATAACTTCATATGTAGGAAAAAAAGATAAATATTATACTATAAATCTGTAATTTTTTAATTTTTTAGATTATGTTTTAATTCCATAGATTTTTAAATTAATTTTTATGATTTCATGAATATATAGACCACTCAACTGATAAATAATCTTTACTATAAATATTATATTAATTAAAATAATTATGAATGAAGATAAAATTATAATATATCTAAGTTATTTTTCTTGTGTTATTTTCTTCAATTTTGCTTTAAAGATTTTCAACAATCTAGATTAACTTTAATTAAAAAAGACTTTAGATTAGATTTACATTTAGATATAGATATTTGATATTTTTTTCTGTATTATCTTGATAAGATCTTACATTTTTTAATTAATTAATTAAAAAAATGTTTTTAGGAATTTTTGAAATCATCTATTGATCTGGCGGATTTGGCAGGAATATTGTTGGTATTAAATGGTATTCCTGGTAAAGGTCATGCTAAAGTATTAACTGCTGGTATAGGATGGGCAGGAGCAGAAGTGTTGCTCACAAGATTTTTGTTACTTTGGGTTGGAGCTCGGGGTGCTGAGTTTGATTGGAAATATATCCAAAAAAGTCTTGAATCAAATATTAATTTGGTAAAAATTTACTTTTTATTTATCGATAAGGAATTGAAGTAGTTTTTATTTAATATTAAATTTATTTTTTTCAATTTTTTTAATCATAAAAAAATATTAAAAAATTCTTAGACTTATGTAATATGTTTTTAACAGGTACAACATATAACAACTGCAACATTGGTTTGGTTGTGGTCTAGACACGATTTACGGCGTGGTTTAGTTCCTGTAGTAATTGGTATGCTTGTGCTTACAGTGTACAGACCACTTATATTAGACTTTCTTACATCATTTTTATTAGCTGGCCCATGGTCGACACTAATTATTAAAGCTGTCACTACCTTTTTCATGGGCGCAACTACATTACATATTTATGCAGGTCTTGCACATTCGATTGGCATTTTCTAAGCAGTACATATATTTATATATATATATTCTCTGGATGTATAGTTGCGTTGAATATGTCTTTTATTCCATATTTTTCAATAAAAAAACAATATTGTATATTAATAAATGCTTTTATGTATGTTATTTTTATTATTGTCATTATTTTATTTCATTGTATACAAATTTGATCATTTAATATATATAAAAAAAGAATCATAAAAATTAATTGAAGTGAAATTTATGAAAGAAGAGTGCATTTCACGTCGAATATAATTTTTTTTCGTTATGGTATAATTTTCTTAATGTTTAAATTACATTTATATAAATGACGCATTTTTATATATACTTTTATATATATGTATATATATATATATATATATATATATATATATATATATATTTCTAACTCTTGATCGAAAACAAATCGCAGAGTTATTTTTAATTATTTTCGCATTGCTCTTATTAATATAGCGATTATTATTTACAGAGGGAGAGCAATTCTATAATTTATTTATTTTATTTTATTTTATTATTTATTATTTTATTATTTTATTATTTTATTTTATTTTTTATTTTATTATTTATTATATTTTATTATTTTTAATTCTATAATATATTTATTTTATAATTTATATATTCTCAAAAATATTCTTTTAGAGAACAATGGCCGGATGATTTTTAACATCTCACTTTATCCTTTCTAAAGTCTAGAGATACGATTCTATTGCGGTTAATGGACGACAGTGACCGCAGGCCTGTACGAGGATATTCGTGGTGACAATCGTTTTAAAATAGAGCTCGCCTTGGTTGCTTTGAATACGAGGCTGTGCCAAAACTAAAAGGGATAAGCTACTTTTCATCTCTTTAATGTCCCGTGTCTTGAAAGAAAGGCACTAAATTATTTTATTTCAGTAAATATTGCATATCGGATTTGTATTATAAATAATTAAATACAAATATAAATTAATCAAAGAGAAAGTATGAATATAAAAGCAATCATTTTTATGATTTTTTAATAATTTTTTTTAAATGTCTTTTTTCTTTAAATCCAGAAAAATTAAAATTTACGTATCTGTTTAATGATTATATGATATCGTATGATTAATGAATATTTTACTATTCATATTTTATTTATTTTATTAAATAATACAAAGATCTAAATTATAGAAACAGAAATTGCTTTAGTTTATATAACACATTAATTGATTCGTATGACTAAATTACATATGAAATTATCGTTTCATGGAAATTGTTAACTGTAAAATTCACCGTAGATATGCAGGAAATGTATAAATTTTTCTTATTTTAATAACGCATTTACTAATTGTTTACAATTAGGTTTTTCTAATCTTAAAAATGATTCATAAAAAGAGGAAATTTTGCTTAAATGTAATTCAAGAATCCACTTAAGTGCAGAATACGTGTACGGACCTGGCGATTATCTTTTCAGTTAACTCGATAGAGCTTCGTTAAATGTTAGAATGGACCATTATCTAATAATGCACAGTCATATCAATAAACTCTCGTGAACACGTCAGAGTATTTGTATAAAAAGCAAATAAGATTGTGATTTCCCATGCGTGATGTTCACTCTGCATCCCATTGTCTCAATGATCGCAACGTATTATTGTTTTTTCCTTTAGAAAGTATTTTAGTGACAAATTAGGAGTCATTTTTTTCCGCAATTAAATATTATTTTCATAAAAAATTAAATTTTGCGAATTTACGCGGATATGTTAATGATTAATATGCGCTTACGAATTTATTGAAGTTCATTGCGACTGCAGTCAATCTATCATTTTAGATCATGCATGACCTTTATCACGCATCAGAGTAGCATTTATCACGTGTAACGGGTGATACACATTTAACGTACTTTCCCCTCTTATCATCTAAAAACTTAAGCTTCTGACGTTTACTTACGTATAAATGTAATAGAAAAAAATCTCATCTCTTTTATGGCGTAATTACATGTACGTTTGTCTTGTTATTGAAAACACAATATATAGATCCGTTGTTTTTATGAATATTTTTAGGTCTCCTGAAGAGAAGAGCTGTGCATGTTAGATTTTATATAAGTTTTATAAAAATTTATAAGGAAGAGATTTATATATATTTAATAATAATATTTAAGTAAATAAAATAAGGGAAAAGTATTTTTATCGTGCGCGTGTGAGTAATAAATAAATAAATATACATATATATATTTTCTATAAAATAAAATATATATAAATATAAATTTCCTATAAATTAAATATATATATATATATATATATATATATATATATATTTATTTATTTATTACACACGCACTTGCATGCACGCACGCGCGATAAAAATATATATAATTTGTATATCTAATATGAATTTACTATAATTAATAATTATTAAAAAGAAAACGAAAATATTTTTCTTCTATTTTATTCATTTAATTTTCTAGGTTCTTTTTGTTAGCTCTTTTGGAATGGGAAGTATTTTGCAACAGACGCATATAAGAGATCATCGTAATAATTTTCGATTGATTATTTCGTAAGCTTATCACGAAAATAATACGTGCTTTTATGCTTACGCATATATAGATATGCATCATTTAAATTTCTTAATATTAATTCATGAGATACAACATTTCCTTAGTGTTAGAGTCATTTTTTTTAAGTTATTTCGACACGATACCGAAACAGGTTCCAAAGTTCACATTTAGCCTATAAGAAGAAGTTGCTCCACATTGGCGTACACGTGATCTCACCCAACAGGTCAAGACATTAATGATCTGAGCGCGACTTCTCATTTAACTCCGCCAATGACGGCGAACATATATGCGTCTGTATGATCGTTTGCCAAACGATTACGTGAAAATAGGAAAAACAACCGTGGACTTTGAACACGCGATGCGCTGAGAAAAATGCGAGCTGGTTTCACATGCGTAACACATGTAATTTATGATTCTAATCAGATATGTATTACACTATCTCCAAATTGGTGTAAATTATCAAGATCGTGTTACAGATTTAAATAAGGCTAAGAATACGAGACTAGTTAAATCTTTGAAGATTTCCGAATTTAAATTAAATTATATAAAGCAGGTAGACTCATAACAGAGCAAACGGTGATATCATGCGGTATAAGCGGAACTGTAAGTGTAAAAAAAAAACGAGATCTCATTGTTTATGATTTTATGGAAAGTAGAAACAAATAAATTTTCATTATTCCCGATTTTTGCGACAAACAGGCACATCAAATCACAATTACAAGGAAAAACGAATATTCGTTCATGGCGCGCAAGTTTGTCCGATATCATGGTAGAGGGGCCAGCCAGTCTTTCATTGGTAGAATGGTTCGCCTCTGATTCTGGTCGATGCTGCTAAAAGCCGCGACGGAACCAGACCTACTAGTCGTTGGAGAGCAGACAAGTACAGTATCGACCGTTCGCACAACAAGCGGAGTTTATTCTTGTCTGGTTAAGCACTGCGTTCTGCGATAGCGATAGAGAGTTATTTTCTGAAACGGAAGCACACTTCTGTCGAACTAAAGTTGAAGAAACGAAAATAAGTATACAAGAAGTATATATCGAGAAGTATTAATCGAAATTTCTCTCTAGTACCAGCTGGCCGAATATCTATATAGCGCGTCGTACGTGGGAGGAACTCGAAGGGGAAGAGAAAATCGGAGCACAAAGCACGGAGAGAATCGGAGCAATCGGCTACAGTGATCTCGATTCAAAATCACGAAGGCCGCAGAATCGTGAAACTCGGAGCGATCGGTGAGATCGGAGCGAGGGGTCACTGTTACTATGTAAATTATCAGCAGGTGTACTTGGCTGCGCGCGCGCACTGTCGACAACAAGCAACGACATCAGCAGAGACAACAACATCATCGTTGATAACAGCAGCGGGAGGAACGGACGCAAGTAAGCGGGAAAAATTACGCGGCACGCCGCGGTCTAAAGACCTGGGCCTTTACCTGACCGATTCCAAGGAAGCTCGCAAACTGGCTCCAGAGGTGAGGATCAAGCAAATTGGAATGAGGGAGGACCTGCTATCTATAATACGGCACACGAGCAGCGACCACTTCTCGGAAGAGCTTTAGCCGGGAGCTTGAAATCAGGAAGTAGAAACAGAAACACCAGTCAGACTGGCGCTATAATTCGCGAATAGAGAAATATTCGCGCGATAGAGTAGAGGTGGCTCTTGCTCGTTGACCTTTTGAACGACTGGCCGTGTCGGGCTTCCTTTTATTCCGAGGATCCTCGCGATTATTCTTAATCAACTATAATTGTCATCAAAAGAAAGAGGGAGAAAAGCCAATATATCCAAACGATCGATTGCTCTCCGTCATACGGGTTTCCCGGTTATGCCCTGGGTCGCCGCATGTTTTGATCTGTTGGCGGCTCCGTTACTGGGTTATTGTCTCGCAATCAGAAAACTAGCCCTGCAAGCCGGTGTCCTGCAGGAGAGAAGGAGCGATCTTGTCGGGAAGCAGACGTCTAACATAGGAACACCTTCGAACGCTGACGCATCCACCATGGTTCCTAATGCAGAAGAGCGTCAAGGTAAATTTACATTTGATGTCAAAGGGGTATTGTGACGTCCGCTTATATAATTCGTATCTTCTTCTACATTTTTGCATGCTTTTTAAGCACTTATTTCCACGTTGTGCAAAGCTAAAGCGGCTTATCCGAATACAATTAAATGACAAAGTCGGCGAAATTAATTTAAAAATATATGGGGAAACATATATGCATAATAGAATATATAATGCATAATGAAATATAAGATAAACATTAAGCTTTCGATTGTACAAGAGCGATATTATATCGATCTTGTTATATAATTAAAAAAAATACTGACAATGAGAGAGATTAAATAAAAAATTGTAACAGACAGATTAAAATCTTAATCATAGCCGAAATAATGTTGTGTAACTCTTTTTAGATTCACGCAGTAGCTAAAGTTTATATATTATAGATAGAGAAATTAAGGTCAGAGAAATTAAGCTTTTGAAATAATAAAGTTTTAATTAGACAACAAATGCAATCACAAAAAGTTAAAAATTAAATATTATTTAAAAAATGTATCTTATATTATTACTAAACTAAAAAATAAGTTAAAATTTAAATAATTTAAAATTTGAATAATTTAATAAGAATATATTTTTAATGAAGACTAAATTAGAAGATATATATTATATTATACTAGAAGAAAATATATACATTACCTCATCACGCGAAATACATTATTTCTCAATAAAGTTTCTAAATATTATATTTAGAAATTTGTTTATGAATAATATTAGCAATTTTTTTGTTGAATTATCTACTGCGTTGCAATATAATTGGCACGATTATTTGAATAATTTTATTTAATTAAATAATATAATTGTTTTTTAAAAGATCTTGTATATTTATATTATTTTATTTGCTATATTACAATCAATATTAGCGGATGTTGATGATAATAGACAAAAATCAACTTGCAATTTATGTTTTTTTATTCTCTGATTTTTAAATATCTTTATCTGTAAAAAATACATGTATGCATAGGACGCATATATTGCATAGATAACATAGAGGAGAGGAGCACTGGTGAATCTTTCACGTTACGTTAGAAGCCGGTTTATAATGAAATTCGAAGTAAATGAAAAGTGAAAGGAAAATAATTACTTGGATATTGAGGTCATCGTCTGCAGTATCGCAATCAACATTATTCTGCTTATATTGTATCTATGCCTTAATTGTTATTTCTTATATCTAATAACAAAAGCGAATTTCGCATGTTTAAGATGAGAGAAAAAGTGTAAATTTATATTGTACTGTCATTGTTACCAATACGCTTTGAGAGAACGTGGTTAAACAATATAATAAATAAATATAAATGCAATTTGTGAAATTAAATTTTTAAAATTTTATTTTTTATATATGCATGTTTTTGAGATAAATTATTAATGCGTAAAAAAGATGAATAATATCCTACTTTGCATTTTTTGTAGTTTAAATTTTTCTTGAGTTATGGAAACTTGAAAATACAGGCGCAATTATTAACTCTCATCAATGTACGTTTCACTTTTATTACAACATCCGTCCTTTTATTTGCGACACTATTCTCATGTTACAAACGATATTGTTTCATATAACATCGGGTTCTTATAATTCTAAACTATCCTGGAATATAATTCTATGAACGTAGGTAATGAAAGAATCAATATCATTTCCGAGAAAAAAAGAGAGGGAAACAAATTAAAATATTAAAATATTAAAAGTTAATGAATTACTCATATGCGAATATAAATAGTGCATCTAGAATTTCTGTTTATGATACATAAGTGTCATATCCTGATTTACAATATATTCATAATATTCTTCATTAAAATATGCAACTTTCACGTATAGTTAATTATTCTAATTAACTATATCAAATTAAAGTATTATCAACATATAAGATATTATCAACATATGTAATCGTACACATGTTGTATCACTATACAATATACACGTGTCTACAATACACATGTCTATTATATATAGTTGTACATCTATGCTTACGCGTGTAGTCATACACGTGTAATCATACATGTTATACAATTATATATATAATACTCATTTATATAAGATAAATAGAAATACAATAAAAATTTATAAATATTAAATGATATTTTATATAAAATTTTTTATGTGCGCGTATGCGTACGTGTATGTAGGAGAAAAAGGAAGAAAAAAATATTTTACATATATTTTACATATTAAGAAATTCTTTTTTTTTCTATCTGGAAACCAAACATGTCGGTAATTATTATCAATCTGTGGCGATAAATGCGTACATACCGAAACGTATTTTCAATTTATCATACCAGAATGACATTGAGAAATCGATAACTTATCACGTCTAAAGAACCAAACATATTCATACCTTATCTCAGTAAGTAATGTAAATTATGCAAGTACAGAATATTTCAAAATTACTGACTATGATTCCTCTCGTAATTTTTTTTATATTTCTACGAATATAAAAAGTGGTTGAAATAATTAGATAAAATAACATTGTAAGTTGTCATTTTTTAATAGTTATTATTAAATCATATATTCATTCACGAACATTTAAATTAAATTTTGCATATATATAAAATTTCAGCATAATTGACTACAATCGGATAAATTATTTAAAATATTTTTAAACTTATTAATTAGAAAAATATTTAGATTATTCTTGACTTTAAATATTTGTCGTTTTCATCATTAAATAATAAAAATATATTATAAATAAGAATAACAAAAGATATTAACGGAAACTAATGATTTCATATATCTATTGCGCGAAATGATTGAAAATATAACTTTTTATTTTTTAATAATATTGATTAGATAACGTGATTCAAGGAAGTATCATTTTAAATTTATACATATATATATATATATATATATATATATATATATATATAATAAACTTCACAGGTAATATCTCCTTTTGAAGTACCATTTTTTTTCCACTTGTAAATAATCACAATAATAATTATCTAGTAATCATAACAGAGATTATAAAATTATCAATTTAGTTAGATTTGCACGTACAGCTTTAATCGACTGCTACCTCAGTATTCAAGATTAAAAAATATTTAATAATGAAACATACTGGAAACATTTGTAAAAGTTCAAGAAATTAGTAGAATAATTATCCTATTTTATCGTTCACAATTTTGCCGTATTTAAAAAGTGAATTATTATTGGCTTTGGTAACGCGCGGAAAAGCCCAAACACAACCGATGTGCAGGCACGTTTGTAATTCTAAATATAAAATTCGTTCCTGGTGTGGGAATGAGTGGTGACACGATATCATATATATTTGATTGCTTGCTCATTTGACGTCTCAGTCTGGTACGTGATTTAAGTATCGAACGTCCAAAAATGAGTCCAAAACAATCATATTGATTCTTTCGTCGACTGTCATTTAACTCTGACGTTCTTGTCAGCTGTTCGACGATAGTCACATATAACAACCTCTAATCTTATATTTTTACGGAAATGTGTGTGTTAGGTAAGATAATTTGCTTTATAAGCACAAAATAAGTAAATGAGGTAAATATTTATGTTATTCATTCGCATATATTAATATTAAAATCATTATCAGATTGTTAAAAATAAAGCATGGAAGAAACATCATCGGAGACTTTAATATTGTATTTTAATCTGTAGAATTAATTCTTAAAATATCTGTTTTTTTAATGACTCACATTTTAATTAATATAAAATTATACATATCACAAAATATTCTTTATCTTTTGTCCTCGTTTTTCAATATACAATAAGCTCTTTTGACATTAAGCACTCAAGAATATAATTAAACTCGTCTCATTCACTGACTAATCTATTATCATATAATATATCATTGTTATTTCGTTTTGCTTATAAAAGATGTTCGTTAGTAAAAAAAGAAACTTGTAAATTCCCTGTATTGTCTAGAAGACATATTTTCCCAAGACCATGGAAATAATTGTAATTTCTTTTACAAAGATGTGTAGCCTTTTCAATAAAAAATTAACGACTGTTATAATGCAAAACAGTTTTTCTGCGCATAGAAAAATGTGATGTATCATAACGTACGTCATGTTTGTGTCTTGTGCATGCAGAAAATTTCGCAAGCATCGAGTGCTTTGTACTTGTAATTAGTTTTTACATGCGTAGCACAACGTAAAAATTGAAGAAACAAAAAATCGAAGCCGATGATAAACAAATTACGTAATTTTCGTGATTTTATTTATTTTTGCAACTATTGACGTACTTACCCGTCATAAATAGTTTATTATTTTGAAAAAGAGCAAACTATGTTTTTGCAGGTCCAAAGTCATACCGTCATGTTATATGAATTATATATATCTAATAATTCTCATATTACTCTGCTTATATTTGTAACCACGTAGTCAGACTGTTTGGCAAAATGTACTCACTAGTACAGCAAACTCATTCAATGAAATTCTGACTAATATTATATTTAGCTTTTATTCTGTAATTTTCAAAGATTTTGACGACGTTTCGGAGCAAGTATTCAAAATGAGAACTATTAGTTTTAAATACGCATTATATCGTTATATTTTTTTATCTTATATATTTTTTAATTACTAGTGAAATTAAATTAATAAAAAACTAAGTACGATTTTGATACATTATCGATTTGTGTGTAATATTATAAAAGTTTTGATATTTCTAAGGAAAATATTTATAGTATATCTTAATACTCTTTTAATAAATTCCTTAATATTGTAAAGTATTCTTTATATAATAAATTCTTTAATATTGTAATATATATCTAGCCACGCAAAATAGTGTTTGATCGTTAATATGCTAAATTCAGCATCTGCACAAATTGCATAATCAATAAATATATAACTTTGTCAAATTTGTCTATTTTCTACTTAGATCCCGGCAAGGAAAAGGTCGCAGCAAGAATGCCGGCAGTGGCGAAGTCATCGCGCAAATTTGTGGGGGTTGTTATAGCCATTTGTGGTTTACCGGCTCGTGGGAAAAGCCAAATCGGCCAAAGTCTTGCTCGCAGGCTTAATTGGAATGGTGTAACTACAAAAGGTACGTAATGCATATTTAATAATATATCTTTAGACAAATACTGCCTTATCTATACATTTGTTACATAATTCTACACAGAGATTTATTGCGATCATTTATATTATATTTGATTTTTATTCTTAATTAAATACACGCATCAGAAAAGTGTTTCCTGAATTATAATGCATTATAAATCTTGTTCCAGTATTTCGTGTGAGTGATTATCGAAGAAAACGATTCGAACCTCATATATCACATGAACTCCTGCGATCAGATAATGCGGCAAACAATGCGTTAATGGCTCTCGCACAAAGAGATGCCATGCTGGATTGCGCATCGTGGCTTGCATCAGGAAATACTGTAGCGGTAAGCATTCACGCAACGTGTTTATGACAGTTCTCTTTACATGTTCGTAAAGAGGCCGCAACATTATTCTCGTCTAATGACTCTGCCTTTCCATTAAGATTTCGACTCTACTTGTCAATAGTATCGTGAAAAAATTGCATGATGATTAATCGCGCGAAATCAGAGTTGTTTCAGAAGCTATGATATCGCATCGTTATTATCTAGAGCTTTCCCTATTTCAAGCTCCTGGACGCTATGCTGATTACGCGAGCGCAGCGTACGGAGGTTCACGATTACTTTTCTGGTCAGCTTGGTTATCGCGTTCTGTTCGTCGAATGCGTCTGCGATGATCCGGAAGTTCTGGAGCACAATCAACAAGAGATCGTGAAACATAGCGCCGATTATGCAGGCGTGGACGTTGCTCTGGCCGCGGAAGATCTGCGCTCGAAAATCGCTTTTTATACCCGATCGTATGAGCCGATGGACGACAAAATCTATCCCAAAATCAGAATCGACACCGCTACTATGGACATCGAGACCTGCAAGGTATCCGGTCACATTGAAACCAGTGTGCTTGGATATCTCGGAGACGTCAGCCTTAAACCTCACACACTTTATTTCTCACGGGTGAGCAATTAACATTATTTTGCATTATGACACAAATGAACTGCATTAAAAACGATATATAATATTCTTCCTATTCTCAGATTTGTTTGTAAATTTTCAGTATTGCTTACTCTCTTATAAATAGTTGTATGTTTGACATTTTTTCATATCTTTATATTTTATTATATGTAGCACGGTGAAAGCGAGTACAATGTGCTCGGTAAAGTCGGCGGTGATGCGGTTTTAAGTGCCAGAGGCGAGCGTTACGCTCAAGCTTTATCAACCAAGTTTAATGCCATGCGTATTCCTGATCTGCGAATTCTCACCAGTCGCCTCCGCAGAACAATAGCAACGGCACGTGGTATCGAGGCCCCCCAGGAACACGTAGCGGCGTTGAATGAACTTCATGCGGGAGTGTGCGAGGGTCTTTCTTACGAGGAAATGCAAGAGCATTATCCACAGGTAATTATACTTATCGGGATCACTCAATAAATCCAAATAATCGCTCGAAGCAAAATATTGATCGCCAGTTTAAAAATATCTGAGTTATGTAACGTTGTTGAATGCAACGACATTAATTCTTGTCAAACAGCTGGAGATATTAGATACGTAATACGTGACAATGCTTAAATTTCTCACGTATTTTTACGATAGGAATTTGCTTGGCGTGATCAAGACAAGCTACGTTATCGTTATCCGTGGGGCGAGAGTTACATTGATGCAATGCAACGTGTTGAGCCGGTGATGGCCGAGTTGCAGCGTTCCAATAACATCCTCGTAGTATCGCATCAAGCAGTATTGCGCTGCATCATCGGATTTTTCCTCGACAAGAAACCTGAAGAACTGCCCTACATGGAGGTGCCGCTACACACGATAATCCGCATCTCTAGCCAGGGTTACAATTACAAGCTCGAATTCTTCAAGCTGCCAATCGAGTGTGTCAACACGACTCGCGTCAAACCCCAAAATTGCAGCGGCGATCGCACCGCTGCCGACGCACTGATCACGGTTCCCGATCATTTTGATATGCCGGATCCTTGGAGAAACCCCGGCAACGGGCCTACTCTTGTGCAACAGCATTAAAAAAAATCAATTCGCCCGTTTGGAAAGCGGCATAAATCGAGTTTTAAACCATGAGTTGAAGAACTTTACTATGATATAATGATATCAATATATAATTTCATATAAAAACATGATATCAAAATATTACACGATCAATGTGTGGATCAAAAATATCAAATATAAGATAATATTGCTCGTTGTCAATTGATATAAATAAAGGATTAATGAGATGTTGAAAGATCGATTTACGCCACGTTTTAAACAAATGGCTTATACAATAATTGGCTGTACACATGCGGTAGTATCGAAATTATTTATCTGTTTATTCTGAATGTTTACTATTATTATAAAAAAATTAACTATCTCCATTAATAATTCTCATAGCGGCAACTAAAATGAGCCAATTTTATTTTTTCTTACTTTTCGAGATAGAAGCAGTGATTTAATTTCGATTGTAATCACTGTGTGCGGAAAGAGTAAGAATTGTTTGTTCCTCTGATTTCGAGAATTCTTTTATGCAATGGAAAATGTATGGATTTTTGAATATGGATACTTTTGACACTGATCGTCGACGAAGTTTTGCGAATGTCTCGAACACTTCGACGATAGGTCTACGATACTATGATACAATGATATTACGCCTTTTTAATGGGTAACAATTGGGAAGCCCATGGCTCGGAGCCCTCTACGTATCGCGAAACAGTTTTGTCAATTTACAGGGTTGTTCGGTTATAGTGTGCTGATTCATACATTACTTGACGTGCTAAAAATACCTACAGATTTGTATATAGAATGGACGAGGAAATTTGATGTTGAAAACTGTTTGTGATAATAATAGCGTATTAAAAGCGAATAATAACAAAGTCGCTATGCAAATATTAATCATTTGTTTTTCATATTTCAGAATTTCTTTTTGTTTTCTCTTTCAAGTTTTCTTAAATTTCCTCCTCAAATCTCTTGCAAAACTTTTCTTCGATGCTGTGATTTTTTTAAATCAAATATATGATCTCTCTCTTTATCATATTTATTATTCAAGTGTCATCGAATTACAATTGTTGAAAAGTTTGAAAGAAATTACGGAAATGTTTAGATATATGCAAATTATCACATTTGATCAACATTTGATTTTGAAACATGCGTACATTAATTATCCGGCCTTAAAGATAATTGGAAGCAGAAAATTTTTCTCTACATACTTTAAGATCTTATATTTTTATAAAGGATAGATATATTAGATGTAATTGTAGCTACTTCCTTAGCGATTAATTTGTTTTTTATTTTAAAGAGCAATGCAATATATCCGTAATTATTTGTAATCCATAAAATTATATTATATTATTTTGAATAGATAAGTTACAACTATTTGCGGAGAAACACTTGATTGAGAAGGAATATTATTAATACATATTGAAATAGCTTATTATTGTTATCATAGGTAGAAGCTTTATTGCTTCTAATTTATTAATGATTAAAACCTAATAAAAAAGGGGGTCTCGATAAATAATTTTTATAAACTAAGTATTGTTTATCGCAATTATTGCATGAAATGATTTTATCTAACAATTGATAAACATTGGCAAGTACTAATAATTTTATCTTTACTAAACTATTTTATATAAAAGAATTTTTCCATCGCACATATTAGTCAATTAGGCTTGTTTAATTCAATATATCGTCTTAAACTTGTTAGAATGTGTATTTTTAGCATAGATGCAATATAATATGGACATTTAAATGATATGTGCATTTTGATATAAGCAAGTCAAGTATATTTGTGTTAAAATTGATGAAATAGAATTTAAAGATTATGTATAGGACACATTTTGTGTGTATTGTGTGTGCACGAGTTTGTTATGATTTCTGTATAACTAAGATATTCTGGATAAACAAATAAGATTTTGTGGAATATCGTAGATAAATCAATCCTTATAAATCATTGATTTAACGATATTTTATTGTGTTTTACTCTTCGCTATAGAATAGTTTATTGCATAAACGCGCATAATATTTTATTAGACACGAACGCGAGGTTCTCCAAGATTCAACGCAACTCTAAACTATGAAATCTGAAAGAGAGTGATTCGCGATTCCGAGAATTAGTTCGATAATTTTGACTTACACTTTAGAGAAATTACAATTGATATGAACTATGTCTTCCTTTCGAAAATAAAAAGTCGATCTAGTCGATTTTTCGATATTTCGATTGATGAACATTTTGTGACTTTGTATATTCGAAAGTCACGAAAAATAAATTATAATTTGTAATATGTACACATTTTACTGTTAAGACATATTATTGATAGTTTGGAAGTTTTAAGTTTTTTATTTGTACACTCTGTGAATAAACTTTTTTTTTATAAAACAATCTTGTTCCTCGCATTTATCAAACAAATTTATTAAAAAAGTAAGTATATGTAACTGTATCGTTAATCTTCATAGTTCTGTTATAAACCAATAGATATATTCTATAGATCTGTTGATAAAAACTTACAATCTTTCTTTTCAATTTTTAAATATTTTTATTGCACATTCTATTAATTATAAAATCATGTTTGCACACATTTTCTAGATTTTTTGTGTTGTCCGAAAGCAATACATCGCGAGTAACTTTACTCATAAGCAATGTATCACGATATTATAATTTACGTTTGTTTAGTATGTACTCATTTTTTAAATAGTATTTTATTTGTTTAATTTCATAAACATAATAAACATGATGAAATTAATAAAAGGATAATAAACACAAAACAAAAAAAGAAACATAAACATATAATAAAATAATAATATGTGCAATTATTAATAATCTCTTGCTATAATATAATTGTTCTTTTGGTGTATTTTTAATATATATGTATATACATATATATGTGCGCGCGTGTGTATAATCATATGCATGTGTATTTCTCCGTCCACATTTCAATTTATTTGTTCTTTTCGCAACTTGTTTGTTCAGTAATCAATCAGATATTTTAAAACAGATGTTAACAGGACATTACAGATAATCTGTAAATCTCCTAATTTTTGATACAAACATATTTTTTAAATTTTTATCACTTTTTTAATTTATAGATTTGTTTATTAAAATTATGGTAGCATTACATTAATTTGTTTGATATATAATTGTTTATAGATTTAAAAATATAATTATAGATTTAAAAATATTAAAATTTATAAAGTTAAAATATATCTTCTTTGAAATTATAATATATATAACACTTTTTTGAAATTGTCATTTCTTTTATGTCTATATTATTATAGAGAAGAACGAATTAATAAACTGCAACTGGTTTTAAAATGAATGAAACAAAATCTTTTTAATCTGTGATGTTTCGGAGATTTGTAAAATTAAGTAAAATGTCTTGTAAATAAAAATATGTTTTTTATAGCATTATAATATATCTATATATCTCTTTTTAATTTGAAAGAATCATAGAATATATTCGAACAATTTGTCTAACAGACATTAAACATTCTTAAAGGAGAATGAAAAAAAATTAGTTTTCAATTATTTTACAATATCCTCGATCCTTATTACATTGAATATAAAATAAGCTAACATTAATAAGAGAGTGATAATTTTTTTTTATTTTGTTTTTTTGCAAATAATTGCAAACTCCGAGCCTAATTATAACAATTTCTGATAATTGTATTAAAAAAAAGATATATATATATATATATATATATTAATCCTACTATAAAAAAATATTAATTTTTAAATATTTCATTTAAAAATTAAAATCATTTTTAAATCTCCAAGACGTTTTCATCTAAGAGATTTTATTTCATCCATTTTAAGCCTCTCTTAAAATTGTGCAACTTTATCTTAATCCATTTTTTTCTGCAAATAATAACATTAATATAAGTCATAATAATTTTAATGTCCCATGTAGGAAAGGGTTCCAAAATCATTAGACCTTTTAATAATTAGATTCTCTGATCAATTTGAAGACAATCTTTTTTCAACAAAAATATTGAGATATTAATGGAAAATTTTGCAAATCTCTATTTTCTTATCACCATATTTTTGTTGTATATAACTAAGCCTTAAATTAAAATTCTATTAAAATTAATTCCGCTTAAAATTAAGTAAAGCGTATAAGAATTTCATTAATCTTCCAATTCCACAGTTTAGTTTGTGAAAAGCTTTTCAATCGCTTATAATTCGGAAATTATTGATGTCTCGGTAAAAAGAGAAAGAAAGAGAGAGGGAGCAGAGGGAGAGAGAGAGAGATAGATAGATAGAGAGAGAAAAAGGAAGTTTAACTGAGGAAAAATTGTCCTCAAATTGATAAAAAAATCTGTTACTAAAAAAATATCCACAATTTTAGAACATACGATACGAATATGTTTATATATATAAGATATTTAAAATAATATTACAAATATTATGCAAGCTGTGGACTAGTATTATGTATGACTAGATAAGTTTTCATAAATACTGTAAGAGCTAAAATTATCAAAATAAATGAAGCATTGATTTAAAGTTTCTATATGTCTAATCTTATACATACATAATGTGGCGATATCTCTAAGGAGGTTTTTCAAAAATATACATGCTTATCTGTCAAGACAATTATGCATAAAAATGATATGAACAGAAGATATTCTAAAAGAGAAGATATTCTCTTTAAATATATAAAATATATGCTTTAAGTTTTCATTGCGTTAATATCGAACATATGATGTATTATGCACAATAGATAATAATTTAGAGATTTGCCACTTTCGATTCATCTCTGCTCAAGAACTACTCATACAACTACTATATATCCGAATTCATTAACTTAGCCGTATAATCTCTTTGTTTAGCGGCTAAATGCAAATCCAGACTTCTCAACATTCTCGCTCGAGTTTCCGCGTTCGACTCTCGTTTACGCAAATCGCTCTCCAGGATCTCATCTCTTGACAATGATTCGTTTTGTTGGAACGTCAAATCATCGGATTTGATTGTATCTAATGAGGGAGATCTGTTTCGCGATTCTCGCACAATTGTTTTCATGAATTCAAGGGCCATTTTCCGACAAGTATCAAAACCTAACAATTGTATTCTTTTACTATGTATTGCATCCATACGAGGATTTCTCCAATGCGTTCCTCTGTCTATTATTTTAGTAATATAGCTAGGCGTTCCGGGTAGATCTTGAAATACTTTCGCAAAAATTTCCTTCATTAAATCTTCTTCGCCGTCTGATGCTTCTGTAAAATAGTGATGATATAAGTAAATAAATAATATTTCAACCGTGATTAATTCAACGATCGCCGATTATAAATCTTGTCTATCTTTGCAAATAGAAAAATTATAAATCTTATCTATCTTTGTAAATAGAAAAAAAATTATTAATCAACGGTATAAAATGTTTTTCTACAATATAATATTTGTAGCGTGAATTTTGCAATCCAAAAATTTAATTGTTTTTTAAATTGATAATTGCTGTTTATAAAAAAATTTACTCCTAAGATAGATTAATTTACTACATCTGCAAAAATTTAGCATTTCCTTAGACGATAAAGAAACTTATTCCACCCCACATATCACACAAATGACACAGCATTGGCATCGTATTGCATTGAGAATCACGCATGCGAGATATATTGCAAGGATCAATTTTCGCCTAACCGCGTATAAATTTGATGTCGTTTCATATGATCGTTATATTATGCGAAATTTGATTTCGCACAAAATCTTTCAAAATATTTATAGCAATTGATAAGTCTCGTGACCTTTTAATTACTTATATTAATAAAATAATACAGAATATAATAATACAGAAATAAATAACCGAAAAAAGTCTCGTCTCTTTTATAAAGTCATTATTTTATTCGATAAAAACAACTAAATTTGCTCTACTGTTGACCAAAAGACCAAAAATAATAACAAACTTTATGGGAAGTTTAAAATCTTATGGAGAAGTTAGTGATTGAAACTTTTTTCTTAAGGATATTGTCAAAATTTTTGCTAGTAATGTTAAACATATATAAGGCATCTAATGTCCAGAAAAACATAAATAAAGTATTAGAAAAATTTTACGTTACCTAAATCACTGCCACCATTATCGGTTTCTCTAACGTATGTACCTTCATTGATCTTTCGTTGTAATTCTAGGACTCTAGCTAAAGCCAATTGAAGGTATTCCTTTGTATCTGGATTCTGTAGAAAGATGAGACGTGTACTCGCAAACGAATGTTACAGCGAAATTTAATCAATAAAGTGACGTTAAATAAATTTTTTACGATATACATTATTTCACTATCAAAATGATAGATATTACAAGCCGTACGTATTATTATTAGTAATTATTTATTAGATATGATTCTTTTTATTGTTTCCAACAATTTCAACAATTATACCAAATTATAACAAATTATAAAATATAATAATAAATTATATAACTCAATAATTTATAAAATGATATAGATATAAACTCTATGTTTCCATCAATAAACGTTTTTAACAAAATTGTTTAAAATATAAAAAATTTTTTATTCATTTCATGTAAAAATCTAAAAGCTAGTGTGCATATTTGTGTTTGTTAGTGTATATTTGATCTGATATGATTACAATCGAACCATTTGTGTAGCTAAATTTGTAACAACAATCAGTACGATAAAAAGTAAACGATCAAATGCAATTGCATTGTAATTTTTTACATATATTTAAAATATTTTAAAATACTTGTTTTTAATCAATTAAATCTAAAATGATAAACCTTTCATTGTAGGATAAGGATTTAAGTCAAGATTTTATAAAATTTCGAATATATCGGATGTGTAACATATATATATATATATATATATATATATATATATATACACATATATATATACAGGGTGTTCCAAACCATCCGTATACCCCTTTTAAAATGAAAATAAATGGCTTTTATCACAAATCGCAAACAATTTTTAAGTAAATTGGGTACGCTCTATCAAATGGAGATATTTTCAATTTTTTATTCCGACCGGAAATACGCCATCCGGATCGGAAATTGAATTTTTTTAAGGAGAACATGGTACTTTTTATTACAGATTCGAATTGTACATGAAAAAATAAGAAACTTTTATATCAAATGTTTTTTTCTGAAAGTGCCTCTGTTATTTTATCACAGTTACTTTCAAGATCAATTTTAAGATTGACAGAGGCACTTTCAGAAAAAAACATTTAATACAAAAGTTTTTTATTTTTTCACGTACAATTCGAATTTGTAATAAAAAGTACCATATTCCCCTAAAAAAAATTCAACTTCCGGATGGCGTATTTCCGGTCGGAAACAAAAGTTGAAAATATCACCATTTGATAGAGCGTATCCGATTTACTTAAAATTGTTCGCGATTTTTGATAAAACCCATTTATTTTCATTTTAAAAGAGGTGTACGGGTGGTCTGGGATACCCTGCATATATAGAATAAAGAAATTGTGATATAGAAAAAGTTTTTACCACGTTAACCGCAAAAGTCTGGTTCGAGAGGCAAACTTGGGTTATATTTGCTTCTAGTGAATTGTTTTCTGAATTGTCTTCGCAAATTTGCACAAGAGAACTTGAAACTAAATAATAAATTTTCGCTTTATAATACAATCGAGCAACTCTCAGTTAAACTGCGATGTTATACCGCTTTTTAAGTAGAATCAATTGTAATAATTACGGACAAGAGTGATTACAAGCATTGTTGAACTTTATTAAACATTTCGATAAATGTTAACAGATAAACAACTTTGTTAGAAAAACTTTTTACTGCATATAACTTTTAATTCAAATTGTGATTTGTATGTTTGCTATTACGTTTTATTGACAATTATTTTACATGAATGTTTCAATAAGATAGTTAATAAGTTTAACTTACCGTACATTGCGTAATTCCTTTCGTTCTTTTAGCATCACCGCCAACGTCTTCTAAATTAGGTGCCTGTACACATTGAATAAAATATTAAAAATTTTTAATAGAAATTGTATATTTTCAAAAATATATATAGTTGTATATTTTTAAATATTATAATTTTCTCCATTTTTATAATAATTCTCTGTCTTATAATATTAAAAAAGCGTTTATATATACATCCTCTAAAAGAGGGTCTAATATTTTATTCTAAATATATACATTTTCAATACTATAATCAACATCTTTATATTATTTGATAAAATCATATTTATTGTTATTATAAGTATCTTACCGATGAACATCTCTTCATTATGATCTGATTCAGCAATTGTTTACCTGCAATTCAGCAAATATAAAAATTTTTTATATCTTCGAAAAATCGCATTCTTGGATAATCGCGACAAATAAATTTTTGCTGAAAAAGTCGCAGTATTATTTTAGTAAAATTTGTTTTATTATGTCTACAATAAAAAGAGGAAAATCTAACTGTTTATTTTTCTCGCGATTTTATATGATATCATTTATATGTCTTGACTATCTTTAATAATAATAGTAATATGGTACGCTATGACGATATATTACAAACCATTATTAGAGATAACAGTATCCATTGTACGCCTTCGTATAACATCTGTTATGTTTCAATGTAATTGTTTTAACGTACTAAAATCCAATTAAGTTAATTGGTTCTGTTTCAACTTCGATATCTATTACGTCTTTCTGAGAATTTTATATTATTTCAAAATATTCTCTTAGAATATTTGTCTTTCTCCTCTAAAGGGGGAAGATAAACATAATACAATTTATTTTTTATTAAATTTTTTGTAATAGCACACTGTTAATGCGACTATAAATAGCATCGTAATTCTCGCGCGAGAAAATTGATGGTGAAGTGTGAATAGATAGATTCAACGAAATAGGAGCTATAAAGTTGCATCTGTGCGGATGATCGTCTTACAGCGTCGTCTAAAAGTAATGATATAGTGCTACTTACACGCCTCCGTGTAGAAACGTGTGTTTGTGAAGTTTGTTCCTTAACTCCGGATCGGTTGTCCGTTGCACGATGCTTCGTTATAAGACGCTGCTGACAGTGTGTTTCGAAAGATTTTCTGTTTCGTGCAGGTGTATTAATGACTCCTTTCGCGCGCAGTTTCTTCGCTAAAATCCTTCTCATAAAAAAAAAAAACGCTTTTCTTTAGTTTCGCGAGATACACTGCACTTTCTTATGCACTCTCCTGTATGTTGCACGACGCGAAGAGAACTGTCAATGAAAATGACCGTTGACCAACGTTGATGGTCTATCAACCCCCTCACTTTCACAACCGTTGTCGAGACATAAAGGAGGGGGAAGTCTACACGCGAGGGAGTTCGTCCATTTCTATCATGGTACCCTTCATGGTACCCTTCTATCCGCTGTTCAACCGTTGTAAGGGTCCGAAAGAACGGCAGATGTAAGCCCCCTCTCTTTTTCCACGCTTTACCCCCTACGCGCGTGCCCTATTGAAAAGAATGAGCGAGTGGCACGTGCGAGCGAAGAGTTTCGCATCGATTATTTTTATTCGACTTGGAAAATGACGTTTGACGAATAATTTTGTGTTCATGTATATTCTAACAATAAAATTTTTATTTACACAAAACAAGGAGACAATATTGTTTATATGTTAAATTATTATATATATAGATATAGCTATCTTTATTAAAGTATTATTAAAATTCAGTGACATAAAACATATGAGGAAAATGTACAAAATATCTTAAAATTAGGCTTTTTTATGAAATGTACAACGTATAAGTGACGTACACAGTATCCCGAAACCTTAGTTCTTTAAATGAATCTCGAGAATCGAATTTTACTTAAGTAAAAATTATAACTATTTCTAAGTTTTGAGATATTCCGTATATAGTGATACAGAATATTTATTATCCAGTGCAAACATTGATTGATGAGGTTTTTTATTATTTGCTTTTAAAATATTAATGTATTAGTAAATGAAACGTATGTCCTATAAATCTAATTTAGATATAAATAATCTTACTTGGAAGAATTTGCTAAATAGAATTGTACTAACTAATGGATCAATCAATATATTAATTATAACATATTAATTATATATGATTATATGAGAATATCAACAATCAACAAATTGTATATATTCTCATATAATCCATATATAATTAATATGTTATATTACACATTTTCATGCGATAGATGAAGAATTCTTTTTTATTGAATATTTAGAAAGAGATAAATATAATTTATATATATATATATATATATATATATATATATATGTGTGTACAATTAAAAAACACAATATAATATTAAAATTATTTACAGTTAAATAAGGCATCAAGATTTGAAATGAGTTCTGTTTTATTTCATATTTTACGTTTTTTTGCTTATACTTTTATACAGAATAAGATCGAATTTAATTCGAAAAAATCAGATATTTTAATTGAAAAAAAATAACAAAGAAAATAGATATCATATCTCGTTGTATTTTTTACTGTTTTGTCTTTATCTGTGGCTAATCGTTTATTTATGCATATGCAATAATAAACAAGGTCAGCTTTCGTTATTTTTAATTTTAACAAATATACAAGAAACACATGAAAGACAAGAATTGCTAATTAATAATGACTAGATTGAGCAAGAAATACGCATTGCACACATATAGACATTAGATAAGTACTGATTTATATTTTATATTTTAATAGTAGAAAAAATAAACTCTTTTATATATGATATTTATTTTTGCGCAATTATTAAAGAAAGAAAATTTTTTTAAAAAGCAAGTTTTCCTTTAATTTCGGATAAATAACAATTAATTTTGCAAAAATAAGAAGTGCAAATTTAATGAGTCTTACAGTCTATATAAGTCATTATTCTTTCAACTATTTAGTACATCATCAATCCTCAAAAATAAAGTAAACTATTTTAAAGTTGACTTTGGAAGGAGTCTTCCTTCGGAAAAGAGGATTGCATTTTGAATTCACAAATATATCATACATAATTATTTGAAAAGAATTGAAAAGATACATAGCTATGTAGGAAAAATTACATACGTATGATTCCAAATCGATTTTTTTTTAAATGAAAGCGACACAAGCAGGCGACCATGATTTTCAGAACCATTGTCGAAATATTAATAGTCTTCGAGATCCATCATTATATCTTTTTTATCATATAAAGCCTGCAGTGTAATAGGCAACCATTTTGAGGAAGCCGTGCCTGTTTTAGTCCATTATTATTAACAGTAACTACACTTACAATGCAATTTGCATTAGCACCCGTGTCCTTTAATATTAGGAGATTACTTACGAAAGTAACTTTCGATCGTTGGGGGTAGGTCTAGTCTCTATGCTGCCCATCTCGAATACCCCGGTCGAGTTAAACTCTTGCGTACGTCTTCGAAACGTAGAACCAAAACTAGTCTCATGAAACGTGTTCCGCATATCACCTCGACTTTTTTGAGAAAAGCCACCATTGCCGTGAATTCTGCTTCTTTCCAATCGACTTCTACCGCAGATGGCGGAGCCACCCGGTAGACAGAAGCACAAATATTTATTAAATCTACATCAAACAGAAAATAGCAAGGATGTTAAACACATTTCTAAATAATGGATTTTCTCGATATGTTCAGTTTGTCAAGTACAGATCTTGTTCAACTAATGTTATCAAATATTATGGCAATTAAAAAATCTGACAATACTTTCATACGTTGAAATATAAAATGATATTTTACAAGCAGCTTGAGCAAAGCTATTTGTTAACAGAAAAAATGTACAAACGATACAGCGGTTTTCCCGCAGAAAAATCCACAGAGAATTTGCATACGCTCTTTCAACGATTTTAAAGTCATATAATGATGAAAAGCTGATTACTATATTTTTTGTTAATATAAATAAGCTTGGCTAACGAGATTATTTTGGAATTGTAAGCAGCAAGAATTTTGCTTGCTAAGAACTTTGACATATACAATTTATTCTCAATATTTTTATAACTTGTCATTTTCTCAATATTTTTATAACTTGTCACATATAAACAATCTGAAAATTATATATTTATTAATAATTATGGAATAAGTTAAAATTTAATAGTACTTGGTTATAACTTTGATGAGTATCCCTAGTGATGATCACGAAACAACATACGAGGATTACACGCGCGCTTACCTTTGACGAAATGTTCGACTAATTAAATATAGTGCTATGGGATTAACGCAGCTGTTGCTGAAACTGAGGCAGAAACCGATTATCCTGAAGGCATGCCAGAAATCATCATAATCATCCCGTGATGTAGGGGAGAAGTGAAACCACAGCATAAACACGTGATATGGTAGAAAACAAATCACGAAAACGATTATGAAACACATCACCATTCTACCCACCTGTCATTGCAGTAAAGAAAACAAGATCATCAATATAATGATGTTTTAATAAATGAAATTTTAAATATTGTTTAATCGTGCAAAGCATATTCTTAACGCTTGTGTGTTGTAAGAAATTATATTTTCATGTACCCTCCTGCGCGCCCTTATCTGTTCAAAGCGATGATCGGGGAGTTCACCTGGCATATTTCTGGTGGACAATGTTAGATGTCGTGCCATGCCCAGATAAAAACCGGCTATCACGCATAGCGGTATCGCGTAATACGCCAAAAATTTGAACATTACCATGCCTTTTTCATAGATTTCACCTGTGTAACATAAATAATACGTAACGCGTGCTTATAGTTGCGTATGTCTTATCTTATGTCATATCTTGAGACATACATATGTTTTCTCGCTTATTAACAATAATTTGATATGAACTGAGATTTCAAATAGTTATTATTTAATGTCCAAAATAATAAAAAATACAAAAATTATTAGTTAACAATTTGAAATTAGTAAATGATAGAGAAAACAATTTTTCCACAATATTTAAAATATTGGGGATATTTTTTTTAAATAAAATAACTATCATTATAATCTAATAATTATCATATAAAAATGATTTATGATTTATGATTTAAAATGTAAATTTTACGCATTTATAATTATAGTTAGCGACATTCGTGATTACTTTCAAGATGGGCATATTATATCTTACCAAATTCATCGGGAAAAGGATCACAGATTAAAATGCTGTGGTTTCCTTGCAATTGTATGGCCGGGACATGGGAGAAGAGCGCAGCAGGTATAGCTAAGATAATCGCTAGGACCCAGATAAGGGATGCCGTTAAAATGGTTAATGGTTTTGCGCTTAAACCTGCTACGTGGCGACGGATGGGATTCACTATGGCGCAATATCTGCGGAGAGAGAATCGTGAGAAGATGCGAGAGTACATTATATCTTACAAACGATACAAACTTTCGGAATAAATTACTCAAGATATAAACAATTAATTAACTTTGGCATGTACATTAAGTATATGTCAGATTGTTGCGCATTGTCGTTCTTATTTAATTAATGTCGAATTAAGATCGATATAAAATTATAAAATTAGGAAAAAATATCGAGAAAATATAACTAAAATTATTTTGATAAAATATATTGTAACTTCATCAAAAATTAAGAATTGTTAATTTAAAACACAATTTTATATGAATTTTATTTTATATATAAATCAGTCTCTCTCTCTCTCTGATTATGTTATTCTCTATTATTATATTCTCTCCATTTATTAATATAAATTAAATGGTCAGAGTTAGTTAGTTTCAAAAGTTATATATTTTACTCTGAAATATATTATATTAAAATTTCATTTAATCGTCCGAATTAAATGAGTTAAATCAAGTTGCGGATATTCGTAATTCGTAGTGCTATTCCATCAACTATGTCTAACTTCTTGATTTAACCTGCATGACACAATAAGATGTTTACCTTTCGGCTGACAAAGCTGCTAGAGTAAATACTGACACACCGATTGAAATATCCTTAGCGCATTCAGATAGTTTACAGATAGTTAAGCCCCATGGCCACGATTCGATCGTATAAAGAATAGACGTAAAAGGTACGCAAGTCACAATCACCTGTAACAAAGAATTGGTTGATTTAGATTTAGCACATGTAGCTAGGTAGTATCATATAAAAGATATGTACATATATATGATAAATTATTTAGACATAAGAGAAAAAAATTATAAGAATATATATAACCAAGAAATATTGTCATAAATTTTTTTTGTATCTTGATTTTTCTTAAATCAGTTATAATTAAAAATTATTTATAGATTATACATTTTTATACAAGAAAGCACATTCTAATATATTTTCTCTCTAATTGTAGAGTGCCCAAATATATTTTTTATAGAAATTTATTCTTACAGAAAGAAACATTTTGATTGTTCTCTTATCTTCCTGAAGGAAAAGTTATTTTATTCTTTTCTTTATTAAATAAAGAATTATTCACTTTAAAAGATTTACTTGTAAAAAGAATATCGATAAGCAAGGAAAACCCTTAATAGAAAAATACTCACCAACAGATCGCCCAGAGCTAAAGATAATACGTAAGTGTTTGGTACATTTCTCATATTAGCATGACATAATAAAATAAGAACCAAGATACCATTTCCCGCTACACCCACGACCAGAATTAACGAAAACACTACGGGTACGATGTAAGTTTCGGGTCGTTGGTCATATGGTACGTAATCGTTTGCTTCGGAACTTATGCTTATATTAGAAACGTTGCTTGCTATCACCATTATCTGTAAGAATATTTTTATAATTATTAATTTATCAACATTTGATATGAAATGGACAAAATCAGAATGATAATAATATAAAAATAATAAGAAGAAACCTATATTGTACGATAATAATGTGAAAATAAGAAAAAACTATATTGTATTATTTACAAAATTTGATTAAAAAAACAAGCTGATAATGTAAAAGATTTTTTACAAATTTTATATTGCCATTATACATCTAATTTATATCTTTTCTATCTTTAAAATAATGCAATATATTTCTATTTCAAATATAATCGTATTTGTAATAATCGGGTAATAAAATGTCAAGGATAATTAAAAATATTATAAAATCTTATAAGATCAGAATATCTTCTTGATCTTATAAGATCAAAATATTATAAGATCAGATTATATTGCTATTTTAATACAAGTTCTGTGAGCAATATATTTTTTGTATTTTATCAGATATCTAGGAAGATTATTTAAAAACTTTCAATATAATTTATTTTATTTTATTATAAATAAAATTAATCTTTAAAAAAATAGATTATTATATTTAATAATTCGTTCAAAAATATAAATATCACAAATAAGAAATTAATCTATTTACAGTTCATTACAGAAGAAGCTTTTGTATAATGTGTATTCAAATAAAATAAATTTCAAATTTCATCAAAGAAATCAATGTATAAAAGGATCTAAAATGCTTTCCTTTAAGTTTGCCTTGTACTATGCACGTATACTGTTTATGCACGTATACCCTGTTTATGTGCATAGCACATGGTATGTATAATAGTACAGATTCAACTAGCTAGATGCATACGTAGTGCATCACTAAAGGGCTTTGATTTTGCTTATTCAGGTTGCTTATAGATATTGTCGTGTAAATAGAGAAAGAGAGAGAGAGAGAGAGAGAGGAAGATGAGACATAGAGAGGAAGGTAGGATATAGAGAGAAATGCAATATCACGCAGTTGTATGTTTCCACAATTTATGACTTATCTTTTTCCGTTTTCTTACTTCTAATTTATTGAAAAAGATAAAATCAATCTTGTCGTTAACGAAAATATTAATTATTGCTACCTTTATACGTGCTTGTTGAATTCATTATTTTTCAATTGTTTATACGAACAATAAAAAAAAGTAATACTTTACTATTGAAAAATATAAATTTATAACACAGGAAAGAAGGAATAATAATATATGAAGCTTATACCTCCCCCTCCTAGTACTAATTAAAAAATTATATAATTGTAATAAATTATATAATTATGTAATTGAGAAATTATGTTTTAATAATTATACGTAAAGCAAAGGATTTTTCAAATCAAATGGCCATATTTCCTGCATTAATTACAAAAATGATTCTTTTACATGAAGATATAGATATAGCACTTTAAAATATTGATTATACGATTAGAATATCGATTTTTTGAAAATATATAAAAATTTAATTTTATTGAACTTTTTACGAAACTTGATTTTGATTCGTTTTACTTCCATACCACTTGCGAAATAAAATGGATCACTCTACGAAGTAAAATGGACTAGACTGAAATTTCATTTTTTCAAATAAATAATATTTTATAAAGATTTCTTGCTAATTTATAGATTTTTTAAAATATATTGTAAATAATTAACCAAAAAAATCTTTTTTTTATATTTACATAAAATATCTATTTATTATATTTATTATATAATTTATTATATCTATATAAAATATAGTCAGAAATCTTTTTCAGACAGTTACTAAAAAGAGAAGGAAAATTGCTTTAATACATATAATAAAAGGGTCGCTTACTCTTTGTGTGTGTACATTGATTTTTTAGACTAAGCTTAATTACTACTGATGATTATTTTTCAAGAATAGAGAATAAATGTGAATGGCTCAAAATAGGTTTATAGTATAACGCGTCTTATAATTTTTAAGAAATTAAAAAATGCAAAGAGAAAAATTTTCATATTTAACTACAAAATAAGAGCATTTATTAATAAGATCTAGCAAATGGCACAACTTAGCTATTTTATCTCGCGGATATTATCTCGCTATTTCATATTCCATCTTATATATAAAAACAGAATATTCACTCTTCTTTTTTTAAAGCTACTTCGGTTCCTGTCGTGTGCAGATTAATGAAAATTATCATGATATCATTTCAATAATTACAATTAGTTATCATCAATGATGCATTGTTTTTTGTTTATATTTTAGAGAAAGAGTTTTTTATTTATATTTTAGAAAATAAAAAGAGCAATTGGAGAAGAATTTAATCTTACTGCATATAAATAATTTATCACAAGGAAAAATTTATCACAAGGAAAATGTATTCTCGAACGGGAAAATTATTCACACCTATTTTTCCGATAAATATTGCCTCCTAATCTAAAATTGATGAAAGTTGAAATTCAATTTGCTTCTATCTCTGCGCGTCTTTAGCATCCTTCCTGTCACTATTATATAAGTTTACTATCAAGTAACGAGATCCTTAAGGAACGATCGTTCGACCGTCTCGATCTAAGCGTTAACATATAGTGCTGCACGTTCGAAATTATTCCATCGTCGAATTTCAAAGTTCTAAAGTTTCAAAGTGCGTAATTTGCGAAGCAATTTAAATGGAAAATTTCAATCAAAGTATGGTCGGACAGTTCGATTATTTATTACATATTTTGTTGGCCCGTTTATATATCTTTTATGGATTTTATTATAACATACATGCACATGGCTCAATATACATATGAACACGGATATTGCATTTGCATTTGCACTAATCAAAAGAGAGAGAGTTAATATTGATAAAAATATAAAAATTCATTTAATTTAATACTTAATTTATTCTGAAATAATATATAAATAATATATAAATAATATATAAAATAAATAAAAAAATAATATATAAATATTCCATATCAAATAAAACATGGTTTACACATATTTGATATGTAATAGCTTTTAATATGCATTAAAAATTACGTTTATATTAAAATATATGCAAAAATGTGATTTATCTTTTAAAATAAATTAAAATGTACTTTATCTTTTAAAATAAATTAAAATGTACTTTAAATGGAAATATTAATAATGATCCAATAGGTACTCATTTGCGATCGGACAGAGCGCATCAGAATGTAAGTTTAATTTTTACGTACGAATAACTTCCTATCGAAATAAATTTATTAATGCAGATTTAAAAAAGAGAAACACGCTTTAAAAATTGTAATAATAACATTCTTTTTTGCTATATATGTATATGTGCCAAGATTATTAATTTATTCCTAGTCAAGTTATTTATATTCTTTTTATGTAATGCCACATCTTTTCTCTCAATATAGAATTTAAATTAAATGAAATTGAATTTAAATAGAATAATTTCAGTGAAATAAATATAAAACATAAATATAAAACAAACTTTTGTTTTCAGATAGTAGAACTTAGTTTCTGTTGAATAAATTTAATAAATGTAATATGATTACAGACTAATAATATAAAATATAAAATTTCATATTATGATATAATATTTTGCTCAACTGCAAAAATATTTGAGATATTTTTATATTAAACATTATCAGAAATGTATTGTATTGTATTATGAATGTCCAATTATTAATAAAATATTTTTTTTCTACAAAAATATGTCTTCGATGACAAGATGGCAAATCATTTTTCCATCGCTAACATTTCCATCGCGGAAAAATTATATTTTCGGATGCGTTCAATCGTTGATGCATCGTTGGCAATCTTAAAGCCGACCGATTATTACAGATTGTTGAGTTTTCCTGTTTTTTAGGAAAACAGTAATAAATAGCTATTTTACTCTCTCTAAAAATATAGTTAAAATTAATAATATAAATTTACTTAATATAATTGTTTATTACATACAATATTTATATACTGGAAAATATTTTGTTGCCAAATATAACAATAAATATTTATTCACATACACATATATATTAGTTTTCATTAATCGCTGTCTGATATTTGTTTATTAATTCGGTACAATAATATAATAACGAATTTATCAGATGCATGAAAATTACATCAATGTTATCTTTGATAAATATACGTATAATTAAAACATAGTATGCATTTTTTTATGATAGACTAGATAGATTTAATGATAATTTTATATTAAATAAGACAGTTTTATTTTATATATATCTCATAATATTATAGTTATATAATTAATTATTGTTATAATATCACAGTAAAATTTCTTTTTTAATTTTTTGTAAAATTAACTTCTTGCACGATGTAATTTTATGTTTCTTTATATTAAAGATAAAATATCTTTTTTGCCATATATTTATTTTATGCAACAGTTTTATTTTGAATGTTTCAAAGGTATAATATTTACATGCGTTGATGAGAGATCAAAGTTGAATTAATAAAATGTTGTTTATGTTACTTAAAGATCAGTTAATTAATAAAATGTTGTTTATGATACTTAAAGATCAATAAAACAAGAAGCGATTTTTATAAACAAGTGATATGTCAGTATTTAGCCAATGAAATTAGAACTCCAATCAAACTTAAATTTAAAATAAAATAGCGCCACGTGCACGCTTGTATTTCATTGTCTTTTATTCGTCTCTTTCGCTGAACTCTTCACCTCGTGAAATCGTAGATGATTCGCTTTTATAAGAAGATCTTGATCGATATGTTATTCGTATATGTGTGTGCCAATGTATATGCCTATTAATAAACTCTGACATGTTCGCGCGATGAGAAGCATGACTTACTAAAAGGACCGCGTGATGTTGCACTTGCCGTCTATTTATTCAGCTCCCCGAGGATCGATCTTTCTCAGAGTCAAGTGGATTTCAGCCCCGAGAGCAAAACCTTTAATTCCCTCCATACTTATTATGCCACATTTGTTACTCGCTATGCGTCACATTTAAACGATACAAGACTGTATTGAAGTTCAATGAGAGAAATTCAATTCGTATAAATATGCGCTTGGCATGCAAACTGTATGAAAGCATCTGTCGATACTAAAACTTACGATCAATTTCGCAAGAGCCTCCTTTCTAGCTCTTCGTGGAACTGTTTATAACTGTTTATATACGATTATAAATAGAATCGGGTATTGCTAACGTCTTAAGCTATATTTGATAATCCAAAATAAAATTTTAATATTCCAAATTTTATGAATTTGAGATACTAAAAGATGCTATCATGATGCAGATAGGATATTCTTAAGGATTATCTTCTTATTGTTATTATTGTAATAATAATAATATAATTATTATTATTATCATTTTAAGAATTTGATATTAAAATTGTGCAAAAAAGTTTCGTTCTGTGCAAGAATTTTTCCTTCTAGTATAAGAAAAAAAATTATGTTATACAAAATTTCTATACAATTATTTCTTTTAGCAATTTTTTAAATAATATATTTTTTACTTATATTCATTTGTTTTTCAAGCAATTGTGACTTTCATATAATATTATAAAGCTCATCTCTCTTTCTATTACAATATTAAAACAATATAAAATTAATACAATATTTAAAAAACTTGTTATTTACTAGAGAGATTGAACTAATATATGTTATGATTTTATAATTCTATAAAGATATTCCATTTTTTATGCAAATTATTTCTTGCAAATAAATATTTTAATTACAAAATTGCCATTGATAGTTGTAATGGAATATAACTAATTTTGTAATAACGAAATTAATGATTATATATATATATATATATATATATATATATATATATATGATATATAATCGTTAATTTCGTTATTACAGAAATAACATTCATTAAGTTAGTATTAAAATCACAATTGCAACTGATTCATAATTAAATTGCTTAATTAATAATTAATGTTTTGCCTGTTGTTTATATATATACATATATATAACATATTAGATACATTTCATTATTGTAATAAAACAGGCAAAACATTAATTATTAATTAAGCGATTTAATCAGGAATCAGTTGCAATTGTAGTAGCTGAAGCGAATAAATTCACGAAAAAATTATATCAAAAAATATGCAAAATGCAAGGATTAACATCTGCTGTCTCAATTTATCGGGGCGTGCAATGTACTTCAGCAACAATGTATTGATTGATCAATATTGTTGTCTGCCAACAGTAATTAACGGTGTAATTGAACGTGAGGATCAATTTCTGTTAGTTCGTATCATATTACCGTTACTGGACTAGAGTCCATTGCAAATTTCATTTCGATTCATTCGTTAGTGTGCCACGCGGTAAACACACCTCTACGATTATAATTATTTTCGTGTTTATTAATTTTAGCAGCAACTACATTCAACGTGCACGCGGTTGCGGTTTGTACACTTACGCGGTAACACGTTGTGTTGTTAATTAAAGAGATTTCGATAAAATTACTCAACCCATGGAATCTTAAACTAATTTTACGGATTTTCAGCAAGCTCATTTCCTATTAATAGAGAAAAGATGCATCTCTCTCGAATTGCGCTGGCTAGGAAAATGCATCTATCACACAATGTAGTCTCTGTTTGTTTAATCTCCGGTTAGCGCTTTTATCGTACGATAATATTTACATTTTACTTTGATTGACAATCTCGTAAACATCAATTAATTATAATAATGCATTACATTCTATATTGTTAGTTTACCTTTTTTCTTAGTTATTAAACGTAAGAAAACAACAACTATTATCTTTCTTTTATTACTTCAAAAGATGTTATAAAACAAATTTCGATCTTATATACATATTTTCTAAAATAATTAGTTTCTAGTAGCTAAGTAAAATTGTAATAAATTTCATGGTTAATTATTTACTAAATTTATTTATTTTTTATTTACTATTTACTAAAACGTAAAAAATTTTGGAAAATTTTAATATTAAAGATTTAATAAAAAGTAAAAAAATTTTATTTTTTTATTACTATTTAATTTAATCATAAAAGTAGAAAATTGCATTGCAAATTTGAAAGACAGAATTGTTACAAAAAATGAAATAGAAATAAATATTTCCATATTGATCAAAGGTTTGATTAAATCAAATATTAATGAAACATTCAGAATTGAAAGTTACGTACACAATTTAAAAACATTACAATATTCTTCACTTAACGTTCTTGTAAATTCAAACGCGTTATTTTATTTAGAAATTTTTGATAGATTGATATTTTATTATTATTTTATTATCAATTACTTAAAGTTTTTTACGCCTTAAATTTAGGTTTATTGTTTGCGCATTGTTTCTGTTACTGTGAAAATAATTATAAATTTATTAAAATCTTATTGATCGCTCAAAATATTAATAATAATAACAATAATAAATGAATTTGTTGTGACATATCTGTAATTATAGATCTAAATCTTATAAATACTATGTCGCTTCACACATTTGTAAAGTAATAATATATAGATTCATGTCTCTTCTTCATATAAACTGCTCTGTGATCGACAAAGCAATTATATTATAGAAATGGCTTTATTTCATTCGAATAGATCTATGCTAGTTGGAAATGGCTTAATCGATTGAATGATAAATTGAATCGATTGTTGATAAATTGAATAAGCAATGAAGAAATTGGACCGACTTATATTAAAAAGACAATAGCATACAATTCTTATTATTAGAATAATTCACAAATATCATTGTTAAAAATATTAATATTTCTCAGAAATCTCTATTTTGTAGTGCATTTCATGCTTTTCTCTCGCGTTGCGCATTTAGACGTTATCGAGAATCAACTTTACGATGAAGAATTACCGAAGAAGTACCGTTGAAACGCAGGTAGAAACCCAATGAGAAATTTCATCGAGACTTCGACAGAATGACATAACTTTTCCAATTGATGGAAGATGTCATAAAGGAGAAATTTCGCGCTTATCTTGTCCAACCTTGTCCAATTCATGCGAGTTACTATGTGAAAGTGGAAAGTCGGGAGTTTCAGAGAAATCAACGCGAACTAATACATTTTGTTATTTAACTCTTGCTTACGAATATCGTTTTATATTTAAAAAATATTAATTAATAATTAATTATTTAAATTATTTATTAAATAATTATTAATTATATTAGATTTAATTATATTAGACAAATATATGAGTCTAGATAAAATTAGTAGACAAAATTGATTTCATTCTTTCATGAAATTTTTAGATGAAAAGCTTATCATTTTCTATTATCAAAAATTCTTCAACTTTAATTTCATTCTTTGATCATAAAATAATTATATATTTGATTTCAAAGTTAATTGTAATTAGGTTTAGTATGGATCTCGCACATCTAAAATGATTGTTACAAATTTATTTTACAGATTTATGATAGGAAATCGCTTTCTTGTCGAACTAGTCGAAATTAAACGTAATATCACGAGGGTAGCATGATTTAACGATTTGTCGCTTTCGAAAATTAATTCAATTCCTTTGATAGTGTTCGATATCCTTGACATATTCTCCGTAATTTCAATTTCCGTAGTAATTTCGAATCAAATGCTATTTTCATCGATTTTATCGTGGAAATAATGCGTTTCGTATATAAAGTTTAACATTTATTTTGTATTTAGCTTATATTGTTGATAGCATCATGTACTGTGGAAGAATCTAAAACGTATATGAAACTTTAATAATAAGAAATATAAGAATTATAATTTGATATGTGTGAAATAATTGTAAATTTGTTCTCCCGATATAAAGTTCACGTGTCATAGTTTAGTACGTAACCTTTAAAAGCATCAACATGCAAAAGATTTGATATCAGAATAGTTTATTGCGGATACATAAAAAGTTAAAACGTATATATTTGTTCCTGCATCTGTATTAATGAAGTTGTTTTCGCGATCAATTGTAAAGATTGTAAAGCTATAACGAGAAATTCAAAATAAACTGTTCTGATGTTAGTAAATCTTGAATGATGATAAATTTGAATCAGATCCAAGTATGAACGATGTCGTGTATATCCGTTTTAGAAAAGGATTCAATATTTGATATTTGTGCCATTTTTGCAGGAAATTTATCCACGTACATCGCGAGATGAATATGCTCTCATGCGGAGCAAATCAGAAATCGATCGCGATATAATATGGACCACGTTACAATTAAATTGTGCGCGTTATTTTAATGACGTAACTAACTTATTGATATGTAGTACATTAGTGAAATGACAAAAGATCTTAATTTATCGTTACGACATCCGTCGATCGATCGATATCCGTCTAATTGCGTTCAGCCACAAGCTTGTGTCAACTACTTCACGCTTATCAAAGCCTGCTAGTCAAAGTTGAGATTTTATGAATAATGCAACTGTATATCGCGCTTAAAATTATGGATGGGTTGCATAATTTTAATAATCAGCCAATCACACAGCTTTTAATAAACCAGTTTCTATATATATATATTTATCAAATATAAGAATGTAAAAGTCTACAATTTGAACCGGTAAAATAATAAAATTTAAATTAAAAATAATCTAGATAATAATTGTATAAATGTATAAGTGAATAATAATATTTTTTTTCTTTTCAATTCTATACGTCGACATTAATATCACAGAAATATTTATAACGCAGATAATATAAATATAAATATTAATAAATATTTTTATATATTTTGCTTCTGCAATTTTTAAAAATTCACACGCGAATGATTTTATCATACACAATTTTATCGTATTTGTAATTTACAAAATTGTTACCTTTTGTGCCATTAAACTGTATTAAAAAAGGATTAAATCAGTTTCGGAAACACCAATTGTCATCTCAGAATTAATATTTGTTTGAAATCGATATTCAATGCAATTTCGTAACAATAGATACAGTTTTTATTTTGTATTTTTTTATATGACGATGAGCTAAACAGTTTTTTTTTCTTTGTTGGGGAAATGCAAGTGTATTGTCCACAATAAAAGAAATTTATGTTTGTATGATTTATACAATATATATAAGCTCATACGCGTGAGAAGTGTGAAATGTGACACAAAATTTTTCTCACGATGTATGTGTGAGCATGGTATGAGTATAAAGTTCTATAAACCTTTTGCGGATTTATCATGGACTCTTACTTTCCAAGATGTTTCTTGAATTCTTTAATGGAAAGTTAAACTGCTTATCTTTTTTATGATATTAGATGCGCATTAGATTAAGTAATGGTGTTATTTTTGTATGTGTATATGTGTATTTTTAACCACTTTTATTATTTTATAATTTTATTTAATATATTACTTGCATCATTAAAGTGGGTCTGTATCGATTGTCTGTTTTTTCGACCAAGTGCACAGTGATCGATAGCATTCGCGTTTGGGAGTACAAAACTAGTTAATCAATCAAGTGTTGACATCCTACAGACTATGTCTCTTTGAAAATAGAAGTCGATATAGGAATTTTCAAATGTTTTTTCTCATTAATTTAACAATAAAAGGAAATCCTTTGACTTGTTTTTCATCAATTTTGTCCTCTATATTATTGGTGTCAATATTTATATCAATATATCGACGAAGCACAAGCAAATTATCAAAGCATCGATGGGTGATTCCAAGTGTTGACAAAGTATTTATCGATAATTACTACGTAATAATAATGTACTTGAAAGTTTCGCACGTACACCTGGCGCAAGTAATCATGTTTGAAAGATCAAGACTTCGATCTAAAGCATATAATGTAAAACTTTCAAGATAGAGCGCGTGAATCGTAGTAATAGTCAAACTGCAATAGCGATTTATGTCGTCGTCTTTATCGTAGCGCTTTTCATTGGAAGTATAATAAGCATCTCACAGAATCGTACACGTTGCCGCAGTATCTTGCTAACTTATTGCTTGTCATCGTGTGTATCACTGTAAATTTATGCGCCCGTTACACAGAAATGACTAGACGTTTCTAAGAATTGTATTACTTTTCGCACGTTTGCTATATGCATTCCTTCTTTCTATGAAAGTTACCTGTTCGACATGTATCGCTACTACCAAGGAATTTTTCATAGCTTTATGAGTTGCATGAATTTGCAACTCAAAAGATACAGCTTGCATACTATTTCGCATATCTGAAAGAGTTGAAATTATATGGAAATCCGCATGATTTGATCGTTGATGTTGAATACAGAAGCAAGCAAAATTTTGGCAAAGAAACTAGAAAAGTTATGCGATAGATAGAAAGTAAATGACGCGAAAGAAAGATAGATAAAAACCGAAGTAATATAATGATATCGGTTGGTGATTTCGCTTTTTAAATTCGGATCACGAAATATATGTATGTATATCGTGTCATCGATGAAAATCATACACGTTTCTGATTCTGACATCCATGAGAAAAAGCTAAAAAAATTATCTTTTATATTATATTCATGTAGTATCTTCAATCATTTATTATTTTATGATTTGAATTTCATCAACGGAGATTTTATATCATCGATAAAATAATCCACGTCGACATTGATGAACCGAATGAAGTACTTTTATTATATAGAATTTAATCTTATGTTATGAGATATGTAATTGACAATATCTGACAACCTATTTTTATTTTTTGTTTGTTACAAAAATTGCATGTCCATTGAACATACTAAAAGCCAAAAGAATAGACCGGGAGCCAATGTCAATCACACAAACAAAATTTGAGGATATTTCGCATAGAGTCTGTTCGATAACCAACAGATAAACTGAACGATCTGCGTTGCCTCTTGTATCACAATAAAATATAATATTCCTTTATAATAAAAAAATATGTTTGGTAGAATAAAACTCAATACGATTTTATTCGTAATTTTGTTTTTTTTTCTCAAATAAATATAAAATTATGATTTTTTATTTTCTAAAAATTAGCATAGCAATATTTTTCTTTATTATAAATATATTAATAGGTAGTGTAAAAAAAATTACATACATTTTCTTGTTATATTTGTTTGTATCAGATTAAATGTGTGTGTACAAGAAAAACAATAAAGATTATTCTTATTATTGTAACTGATAGTGCTTCCATCATGATATTTTTGCATTGCACTTTGCATGCTTCACTAGTTCACATTTCATTCAAGACGAAATAAAACTAGAGAAGATATAAAATAAAATTTGTTCCAAAGAAAATATAAGTATCCAAATAACCGACATATTGTGCATATAGTCTAGGTATAAGTTTATATATATACATTATAAATTTATTCGCCTATCACGAACACTGCAGGAATTTCCAATGACGTCACGTTCTATTAATCTATGTGAATATTCGAAATAAGCGAGAGGACCTGGAACCTAGAACTCAATATTTCATTGTAAGCCGCTTTCATTTATCAATTATTGCGTGATTAGCTGTGTATACGGAATATTAAATTATTCTTTACACTGCTTCTCTATTCGATCTCTCTCAAGCTGATCAAACTGCTAATTAAAATTATTCGAAAATTAATATTTGAATTAGATTATATTATACAAATAATTTTTTTTACTCTGATCGTCGATTGTTGAAATGAATCCGATTGTCAAAAATGATCATTATAATAATCCGTTTTCGATAGAGTTACCTTCACTGCGTTCATGTAATGATCTCGTAACAATTTAATAAAAGACTTGAATAAAGAAAAGAAAAAAAAATAAAAGAAAAAAATAATGTTTGAACAAAAAAAAAAAAATATATATATATATATATATATATATATATACATATGTATATATATAAAATAAATGTCAAAGCAAATGCGTTTTAAAATTATGCTATATTCCATCTTTTTCTATAATAATTTGCAGAATGTGATGACAAAGACTTTCGTTTTTCTCGAAACGCTATTTGATCGTTTCTGCAAAGAAAATAACACAAGAAAATGGAACAAAATATCAAAGAAAATGTGTAAGATAGAGACATACACGAATGTGACACAAAGAAAATTCTTGCTGAATTGAATAAAATCAATGAAAATATCAATACATGTGTAATATAAATCATTTTATTGGATATAAATTGTTCTGAAATCTTATTAATTTTATTATGATCAGATAGTTTTTTATAGACAAAGAAAGTAAAAATTTACGATATAGAATAAATCATTAGAAAAATTGTTTTTCAAAATATCTTCATAAATATTAATTTTATTTTTATTATTTTATTTTATACAAAAATATTTAAAACAAAAGTTAAATAATTTTGGAAAGAATTTTAAGGATTTTAGTTATTTCTAATTTGTTTAAATCGATTTTTCACAATATTTAATGTAAAAATTAAGGCTAAAGTGATAAAAAATTGAATATATATATATATATATATATATATATATATATATATATAATTAAAAAAATATTTATACTTTCATTTGATATAAACTATGAAATATTTTGAAAAATATTCATTTTTCAATTATCGCAATACTCTCTCTCTCTCATTTAGAAGAATACGCATGTATAAAGTGCACGCATGCAATGAGTAGATAAAGCAGAGCAGACTGCCAAATGAACAGACTATTCTACTTGAAAAGCTTCATGGTGCAGTGAATTGTTAAGAGCAGAACAAATGAAAAAAAAACTGTACAATCGTAATATTGCTTTTATGAAAACGCTTTGCAAAGAATCAACGAGATATGATTTATCTCTTCTTCGCAAAACAATAATTGCGAAACGATTTTATTCCACATAAATTAATGTATATATGCAATATTATCGTAGGCTATATTAACTTATGTATGTATATGTACTAATATACAGAACATACTCAGCGTACACACATATGTAATATACTCAGGAGAATGGAATGAAATTTACGTTCTTGAATAAACTTGCTATGCTATTACAGCATAACATATTGATATTTATTACATACTATATCTCGTGCAATTTACAATATTTACCTAACCTGACCATTATAAAATCTCCTGTATTTCCTGACGAGAAATATGTGAATGCACGATAATAATGTGTGAACAGTACACGTGCTTGCCGGAATAGCGTGTATACTTTCAATAAAGTTTCGGATCTGTGGGAGGATGAAAGAACTGAGAGTAGGAAAGGGTTTTCGCGTAAATCCCTCCTCGCGCATCTGGACTTTGTTTAATTGCATATAATATATGCGTGATATCGAGTTGAAATTGCGCAAATTGCGTCCGATCCTCTAAGGAAATGCAAAGGACACTAATGTAATAACGCCGTTGAATTGTGAACCCCTTAACCCGCTTCGCCGAATTTCTCTTGAGAACATCGCAAGCTGCTCTCGATATATTTCAAAGAAACTATCTTTTAGAACGAACGTTTCATTATTTAAACATTAATGCGTGTAAATCAATAAAAATGTGTTTTTTTATGCAGAATCTTTGACTACCAGATGTTCTCTTCGTGCACTCTCTCATTCATGCATTACATAAATTTTAACGAATCTGTATAAGCAGGTCACATAAAAATACATATTCAACGTAATCGATAGAATTGCTTTGACGAAAGCGAGCTTGCAGAAATATTTTCTTCGTAGGGACAAGTTTATGAGGAGTTCTTCTTTAAAATACGCCTGCTTCTAGCATCTGACACGTTTTCAAGCGCGACTGTTTGTATAAAATATGATCTTTTCAAAATATGATCAATATTGAAAAATATTTAGGAATTAAAGGGAAATACTCGAATAACACGTAATTGTGACTGTTGAGTTTCTAAATTTTTTAAAAAATATGCTTAACAGAATAGAATATTCAAGATAGAAAAGAGATTTTATAGTACAATTTTTTTGTACAATCTGGTAATATTCTTTCCATATTTAAGCATAGAATTATCTATATCGATTCGATCGATTAAAAATGTCTGTTATTCCTGTGCATAGAGATTTTTTTTATTCTAACTAAACTTAAATAAAGATACAAAAGTCTCACGCAACGTTTTTATAATTTATAAAAATGATAACTTTAATAAAAATGTTCTATAATTATATTCTTTAAAGAATACTAGTACACGAAGTATAAAGATATTGTAGCATATACAATTATGTATATGGATATACATGGATTCAATTAGAATAGATTCAGTTAGAAATAATGCAAAAAGTTATATATGAATATGTATAATATATGTATATACATGTATGATTAAAATGTTCTCTTTTCTCGTAATACAAAATAAACATGTAAACGCTTTGCTGTTTCATAATATCATGTGTGTGTTGGCGGTTGTGTAGTTTATCCTACTTGATCTCCGGATTTCAATCCTCACAGTTTTTACATTGGACGTTATTAAAATTCATCATATATAAAAGTCACTAGCAATATCAAAATGTTTTGTGAAGAATATATAACAAATATAAAGAATATAACAAAATCTATCTCTCTCCCTCTCTCTTTCTCTAAATATTAAATGTAAATAAAAATTTGTGAATTGAAGATATTACTTTTTTCTCAAACATAAAAATATTATTTCTAAAATAAAGTGGAAAGATAAAGATATTTTTAAAATTATTTTTTTACATATTTTATGTTATTTTTAATTCATACATATTTTATTCATAAAAATGTCTTTTATATATATAATAAATAATCCTCTCAACATAGATACATAAGATATAATTCTTGAAATAAAAATATACTAATTAAAATTAAGAGGAAATCTCTCTAAGAGTAATTCTCACATTATTGCACGCGTGCGTTCATTAAATTATTTTAAATTATTTAATTATTTATATCTAGTATATATTGCGATTCAATCTTGTGAGCGAAAAGCTCACGGAAAGAGGAGAGTACAGAGAAAATGCAATGAATGTTTCAATATGCTACTTCATGTATATTACATTAAATCGTTGCAGATACTACATCGTTTATATCAAATGTGGGTAACAATATTACGCATACTCCATAAACATCCACTGGATTTACCTGCGATAAAAGTAGCAGGTATAATCATAACGTAACGTTATTGCCTCTTGATTATCAAGTGATGACCTCATTTCTTAGAAAATGTACGTGCAACCAGGTAAATAAATAAGCACAAAAATATCGCTGTGAAATTTGCGGAAAGTCTATCCAAGAAGAAACGACATTTTAATGCAATCTCTCATAATGCAGCTGTTCTTGCTCATTTCCTGTCACTTTTGTATTTTTTAAAATCTTCAGACAAGTATTAATGATATCTCATATACATTCATAAAAAAATGATGGAAAATTATTTGAAGAAATTGTATGGAAAAAATATAATAAATTATTAACGTTAACATATTATCGAGAAACTTATGTTAAAATGTAATTATAATATAATAAAATGATCACTTATCATGTAACTTTTATTAAATTTGTAATATCCAATTTCAACGCAATATACGTGTATGTAATAAAACACAAATCGAATAAAACGAAGAGAAGTCCAAGTTATTTGTATATAAAAAATTTTATTGCGGTGGAATAAATATAAATGTCACTAATAAAAAATTTATGTATATATATATATATATATATATATATATATATACACACATATCTATCAATTATATTAAATAGTTTCTATCGCAATTATTACTATTCCACGCAATTTATAATTTTGTATTTTCTTCATCATATTCTCGGGAAAATGTTACGTTAAACGTAACATACATAACCACTTTACGAGCGTCTCCAGTATAAATTTCTAGCCTTATACGAAAGATTAAACGAAAGTGCTTGCAAAAAAAGTATTAATCGTCTGCAAAGAGGCCAATGTAAATACGAGATGCACATAAATAACTTTTTAAAAAATATAATGTCAGTGTAAAAATAGCGAATAGGAGTAACTTAAAGAACTTCCAATGTTCCCTCTCTCTTTAATTGAAGATAAAATACATATATACACCCTCTCACTTCATAGTGTATATCGTCACGTTGCATTTTGATTCTTATCTCCTTGCTATCCAGTCTAATTTCCTCACATCCATCCCCGTCACTTAACCTCGAGTTAACATTTTCCAGAGTTCCGCAGGATTGGAAGCCATCAGTTAGCAAATAGTAACCCGCCGGATAAAAATAACACGGTCATGGTCGACTCGCTTTGACGAAAACCACCTTCGACAATTTGTGTGATTTTGAGAGGTTTCTCTCAGCGAGAAATCTGGAAAAATATTGACTGGCATTCGTTCCCATAACTGGATATTTTCTAATTGTAACGTTGCATATCGACAAATTATACCTGATAGGTATGTCACTCTTGTGATTTAAAACTTAATCATATGTCTTGAGAAATATAACATATTTAATATGTAAAATAAATAATATTTTTTATGTTTATTTAATAATATTTTATTTTATTTATTTAATAATTTAATAATATTTTTTTATATTATTCTTCCCTCTTACATTTTCTCCGAAGAAATTTAATGTATGATATGGAATATTTCAAATGTAAAAATTAAAGTATACAATAAAGATAATTGAATAATCACAGTTTTCACACATCATGATAAAATTAACGTATAATATACTCTTCTTCTGTATTTTAATATCTTCCTGCTGCAATAATTTTCATAATGCAGTGTCGCGCGAATGTGATTGATATTATTTTTTAATTACTTCAAAATTATTAGAAGAACTTGATGTCACTCCGTTTTTTGTACTAGTTTGTCTTTTAGCGGTAATCGCTCAAACATTTTTTTTCTTTATGATAATATTTGATGCTTTTGTAAGTTGACATTAAATCGATACTAGAAAGCCTTTAACGTCGGAAATGCCTATTTTGCAATAGCTCGCCTATATATTTCTACATAATGCTTACCTCTTAAAGTGAGATGAAATGTATGTGTGCGATTTCATACCAATATATTTTTGATATATTGCAAATCTGTTATCCTGCATACACAATATTATTGTAAACATGTCTATTGAAATTGTCGGAACTTCACTTCGTGAATAATCTCATCGTTGATAAAAATCGAAGATTGATAAAATCGACATATTACAATTCACGCAATCATTCAGCGATACATTTAACGCAGCAATTATTTCTGCATTTTATCTGCATAAATTTCCATTACCTTGCGACATATTTATTCTATCCAAGAGTTATTTAGTCTTCACACATTCATTTAACGTAACGACGTGCGGAAAGAATGATCTTTATTGACAGTCTACATTGTAGCAGACAATAGACATCAAGTAAACATCCAATGTGTTCACCCTAACTTCATTATACCCACGCTCCACCATACGTCGCCAAATTGCCGCCGAATCTTTCATCGATTTATTTAGCATATTCATAATTTATTCATTAATATATTCATTAATCTAGAGTGTGAATTAGAGGGGTAAAGATTTAAGTGTAACATATTTTCGACAACTTTCGAATGAGTATTCTGCAAGAAATTCGCTTACTTATCCCTCGTGAAAGCTTACGTGAGAGGATTTTTCGCCAATAAAAATCGTTCTCAAAGAATAAAAGATGAGAAAATTCATCTCGCTCAGCTGCTGTAGTGTTTAACATATCTTTTCAACTATTTCTGAGAAACTTCCGCATATACTCGTACATCATTCACCAAAGAACTTTGTTACTTCGTAACTTTGACTTTCATGTTATGCGCGCGAGCTTTCATTAACCAAACCGTCTTAGCTGTAGTCCATCAATAAGTTCGTTACATTCTAACTCGCTGATTACGAATTAATTTTAACTCTAAGAATAAGCAGTTTACTTCATCCAGAAACTTATCAGGTTTCTTATAGATTTTATAAAGCTTTCCTGTATACTTATTCGCTCGGACTTCTTTAATTCGTCTAAATTCAATCACTAAGTTAAATCACGTGTCTATGTTACTAAATTTACTAAAATAAGATAGCGGTTTTGCCCTCATAAGTATTATATAGAATAAAAACGCGATTTTAATAATTAATTAATAAATATTAAATATTATATAGTGTTCGTAAAGACGCGATTTTGATGATTAATTAATTGTGCATTAACACTTTTGTCATATTAATTATTTACGTAAAGTAACGCATATTAATTTCTATGAAATTAATATGAAAATTTTCTATGAAATATTTGCTATTATGAGTACATTTTTCAGAGATGCAAATACATATCTGTAAATATGTTAGTGATTAAATTTTTAAAATGATTTATGAGATGATCCAGTTGAATAAAAAAGTGATTTAGTGATGTAACTTATAGTTACAGCTTGTCGTTGCTGTAAGAATAAATAATAGAGCTGCATCATATATTATCATGCATCATATATCTCTTTGATACTTGATAAGAATTTTTTTAATTAAATAATGATGATACTGAAGATGCCATAAATAATAAGTTCTGATTGCCTGTTTAGAAGTGATATTAAACGATATATATTTAAAGAGATAGAAGACTGATATACTTTTTCCATACTTCTTGAAAAATTTTAAATATTTTTATTTATGTCGTTTTATACTTACATAAAAAATATAATGATTTTATTTTTTATCATCACTATAATGCATGTTAAAATCCAAAGGCAGTTTAAATCCAAAGGATCATAAAAAATGTAAATTCTTTTGATACCATTATCATTTCCGGCTTTTGTTAGGGCTGGTGTCTTTTTAAACCCTTTCTCATTTATTCTCCGAAAGCGTTTCACTGAAAATGAAAGATCAGTTAATTGAATCGGTTTTAATTAATTAAAATTTTTTTTGTAATGGAGACAATGGATAATCGAAATGTTGCTAATGTGTCTGTATGTGACATTTATTCTATGAACAATGTACTTGTAATCAAGAAACTACTTTTTAAGCTGTGATTTTATTAAAGAGGCTTTTTCCGTTTAATGTTTTCAAATCCTCTGCTTTAAGTGTCGAATGTAAAGTAAGCGACGGTTAATCTGACTTGATCCAGCCAAATCTGGTTTGTATAGTAAGTAGTCTGAGATAATAAAATCACGATCCATAAGTCTCTTCCTTCCTGTTTGATGGTAAAGTAATGTTGAAAGATTTGGGTCAACATGGATTTCTTTTTATGTTTTAGTCACTAAAAAGTCTTATTTAAATTTTTCAGATTTTGATAATGTAAACTAAATATTGCGATTTCATAAAAATAATGAATATTACGATTTTATAAAAAGAATCTATTAAATATTAATGAAAGAAAAATATGTACGTTTTATAGAGGTATAAACTGCTTAATACTATTTGTTCGTGTTTATTTTATCATTGCAATTATGATGTCAATTTATATCATGTTTTGCCGTTCATCAACGTAATATATGAAATATATATTGCTACACACAATAAAACTGTAATTATAAAATTATTATAATGTTTCTGCGAAAATTATACATGTTCAGTTTAACGATATTATTTCAAAAATTACATTAGAGATACGATAATTGTTGAAAGCAACACATTCATTATGTCTGTTAACAGAAATTTCAAATATGTATAAGAAACGAAGAAAATGCAAAAAATTCATTATTATATTAATATAATAATTAAAATAATACAATTATTTTAAAAAACAATAAGGAATATTAGTTATAAAGATATTAGTTATAAAAGAATTAAAAATTAAATTCAAATCAGAAATTAAAAATTATAAAATTATAACAATTGCGGTTAGTGAATCAAAATTTAATAAATAGAATTTAATTGATATTCTGTGAAATTAATATTCTATGAAATTAATATTCTATAAAAAAATGCACAAAATACACATATGAATGTATTGTTTTATAAAATAGTTACAAATATTTTTCGTTAAATTATATGATTATTGACGGTAAATATATATATAATTGAAACAATTGAAATAATTATAGAAATAAAACAAACTTTCTCTTAAGTAAATTAATTTAGGAAAACTTGATAATATATTCGAATTAAAGAATATAATATTTGATACACGTTAATAAGATACATGCACTATAACTGATGAAAATATATACTTGTTTATTTATCTATAAAAGAAAATCTATGTTATCAATTATTTCTTAATTAATTTATTAGAAAATTTTCTAATTTTTCAATTTTAATATTATTTATTTAATTATCTAATTTCCTATATTATTTGATTTAATCATTATCTTTTGATTTGTGCGCTACAACGATTTAACTAGATTATCAAAGTCACTTTCTTATTATAGAATCAATAAAATGTTTACCAAAACAGAATCGAAAGAAAATCAACCCTAAATTATGTTCAATAGGATATTAATGATTATAAATATCAATGTTATCTATGAATAATATCGCTTTTTAATATGTAAACGATTTCAGACAATATAACGAAAATCAGTACAATTTGCACAAAATATAAAGAATGCATAAATAATATCGAGTAATTTCGTTTTCCATGGGAAAGTGATTATCAAATATTAATTACAACGTACACATATATCTATGTATGTATGTTGAAATGAGAATCTGAAATATTTTAGTAACGGTGCAATGAACTTTTTTCTGAAAATAGCAAATTAAAATGCTAGAGCAAATTAAATGCTATTCAAGAAAGAGTAATGAAAGATGTAAGAGATTTGGACTTTTTACATACGAATTTTTGGATTAATTGAAAATTTTTCCTTAACAGAAAACTTATTGTGATCTCTTTTTAAGAATGTATATTTTATCAATTTTTATCTCCTATTTGCATATTTCTTTTTTGTATAGTGAATGCGTTCTAAATAATAACGATTTGTTCTCGAAAACGCAAATAAGGACATGAGGTTCTCCCTTTGAGAGTCTCTTTGTTCGATTTACTGTGATATGAAGTGCGGTTAAATCAAAGGTAACGTTGCGCGTCCGGATAGTTTCGATCGAGCGACAAGCAACCTATCGTAGTAGCAATTTCTGCTAAAGCACAATGCTGATCAATGCAATATCGAGATGTTATTTCATATTGTTTGCCAATGCGCTGTCACATACTCCTGATGGTAGCAATGTGATGCTTATCCGTGACTGGTAACCGAATCGAACGGGCCGGTTGCCACATCTCACCACACGATAAACCTCTTGGCGCAGAGAAAACATATATATCTTATCCCTTTCGTTCTTCTTTAAACTTGTCTAAATATTTTATATCACTTAGCAATGATATATTAATAATGCGATATCGTACAGGCGTATTAAATTATATATTAAAAATATAAAATAAATATAGGAAATATTTAATCGACATATAAGAGAGATATAAGAAAAAAAATGAAATTTTATATTCAGAAATTATTATTATACTATATCGGTAATGCACAACTCGATATTGTATAATAAATACAAATAAAATTAATGAACTTTTATAGGTAGATATTATATAATGAGATATTATATAATGATATAAAAAATTATCTGTTTGACTATATAATTTGTACATGTTTTTGTACAACACATATACTGTGTGTGTGTGTGTGTGTGTGTGTATATATATATATATATATATATATATATATATATATATATATAAGCAGTCCGTAAAACAAAAACTTATTTTCCATTGTCCAGTGATCACCCAGAAATTTTTCATACTATTTAATTTAAGAAAAATAAGATTTATTTTGCAAGAACTTATTTTTAAAAAGCATGTAACAATAATTTCCTCTATTAAATTATAACATAGTTTGTGAAAACAGAGAAAATGCTGTTTTATATTTTTAAACACGAGATATTTTATCCATGTTGATATACGTCACAGCTGTGTTGAAAGCAATATACAATTATATGCTTTTACAAAAGAAATAACAAATTCCGGTGTCAAAGTAAAATTTGTAAGCCGATAATATTATGTTGACTTTGTTTCAAATGACGATGGAATTTATATCGTACAATTATGTTATATTTTTTTAAATCTTTCTGATAGCATAGTCATATTTAATAACCTGTGCCACATTGGAGACAGGATGAAAAAGAATTATGTGATACAAGCAATATACATATTGTCATATGTATATGTATATGATATGTCATATAAAACGTACAAATATATATAATAAATAATACTGTAATAAAAAAACTTATAAAACATTTTGACATCAAAAGGCGATATAAAAATGTTATTTCATTACAATAAGAAAATATTGTCGAATATACATGGAGAGCAAATTTCCAACAAAAACTGTAAATAAAAAATTGCGTTTTCAAGACATATATAAAATTAACAGAAATCATCACATACATATTGGAAAATTATATTTTTTTACTAAAAAGAATTACATCCTTTTACATGCAAAATTTCAGCCTTTACATATTACGATTAAAATTTCACAGAAGCTAATGACGGATAGAGAGAAATCTAATGTGGAATTTTTATAATACAAAATCGGATCAAACTTTCAATCTTGAATAAATTCCATGACCTCATTTCCAAGATATCTATATGCCACTTGCTACTTTTTCTTCTTAAAATTTCTTAAATTCTTAAATCTTTTAAATTTTCTTCTTAAATTTCTTTGTGTGCAAATACGTAAAATAATTCTTCAAAATGTGATTTGATATTTATATAATTAAACATGCATTTTTATTTAACTTGTTTTAACAAATAATAAAATAAATTTATTTTATTACATGTTTCACATGTAATAAAATAAAAATTTCAAAAATATTTAGTTAAATAATTAGAAAATAATAGAATCCTAACTCTAAACATAATATATATTTGAAACTAATTATTTATTTAATTTTTAAAACAAGTTAAATAAAAATGCATGTTTAATTATATAATTATAAACTATTCAATTATATAAACTATCTTTTGATAAAAAATATTTAGTCATTTTTATTAAGTGATGTTAAAATAAAAAAAAATTATAATGTTAAGAAATTAAATAGCAATTAAATCTGCAAATGTAGAAGATAAATTTCATGTATTTTCAAATATTGGTATTTACATGTACTACAATTTTCTTATATAATTCTAATAATAAATCTCAAATTGTTGGTTTTTTCGAAGACGATTTAGATATATTAGAATAATAATATTATTATTATTTAGATATATTAAACTAATAATATTATTATTATTAGTCAGCCAATATTATTAGAACTGAAAATTTGAGAACAGATAGATAGGATATTTTGTCATTAATAACACGTTCGTAGTTACAAGATAAACTTTGATATGTTTCTACGAACTTTAATATGTTTACTACCAAAGCTCAAAGATAAACTTATTTTACATGTCACGTTTGTATGCTAGTTTAACTCTCCTAATACGGGATCACCAGCGAGAACCCAAGTCACTTATCATAATTCTTTTTTGTTTCTTACCATTTTCTACATTTTATATTCTTACGTCTTTAAATTCACATTTTACAAAATAGGATTAGACCGTGCAAGAATATTAAATGTTTATAAAGTCGCCCGAATATTTAGTATAGCAACAAAATGCAGCACTAAAAATTTTCTAATAAGAGGATTATAAATGTCTCTGCAATACCCAGATTTGCATTGAATTTATGGAATTTTTTCGTAGACATAATGAAAGCAAAATAACTATATTTTTTGAAATTGAAAATATTTTAATATTAAAACGTTATAGAATAATGTTAAAAAATGTTTACAATTATATTAGAAACTACAAATACAAAATTTACATACATTTTTTACAGAATTTTTGATAGAAATCTATACATATATTCTATACATATCTATACATATATTTATCTATACATATATTCTATACATATCTATACATATATTTAAAAAAAAAAGTATTTTGCAGAATTTTATCAGAAATTACAATTATTCTAAATTAATTTATCAAGTTAAATCTTTAAAACTGAATGTTCCTGTCTTTTTCTCTTTCAAAAGTCTTATATAATTTATATATATATATATATATATATATATATATATATAGTTTAATTTTTTCCTGAAACATGAAAAATAAATTAAGTATGCGATATCTTGCAAGAATATCTTCAATCACTTTATTTGATAGTTTTCTTTTCAAAATTATACTATTATAAAACGTGTTGCGCAATTTAAAGAAATCATTGAAGGGATAGAATAACCAAAACTCTCTTTAAAAATGACTATAAAAAATTATAAGTATCGCAAACAATGATAACAACTATTCGTTCAAATCAATATCTCTAGTCTGTCGAAACTTTCTGCTTGACATAGATGACAGGCGCCAAATAGTGCTCGTTGCAACAAGCTTGAAAGCATTTCCACTTTCCCCTTTCCTCTCCCCTGCGTTACCTAAAGTTGCTTAACATTAACCTAGTTACTGATATTGTGCCTGGAGGCAATGTCTGTAATAAGTCTTTTCCGTTTCACGTGTATTAGCGCGGATTCAGAAATGAATTAGCATACTTACGTTCTTATCAAAAAATCACTACATGATGCATTTTTATACATATCATTAATCTGAACAAAATAGAGAATAAGGCAAATTATGATTATAGTTAATCTCGATGTTTAAAAATAAAAATTGTTTCAAATTCTCGTTTATTTCTCTGTCTTTTTCTTTCTCTCTGTCTTATGTATGTGTGTTTTAGAATCTAAAATAATATTATTTATATAAGATTCTCTTAGATAAGTTGCTTAGTAGAATAGAATTCTCGTTTGATAAACGATAAATCCGGATTCGATTACATTTGATGTCGCTTCGCGAAGTGAAGCGTGATAACAGCAAGGCTTGGCAGTGATCTTGAATTAGATTTCGATTAATCATTCCATATACATATATATATATATATATATATATATATATATATATATATACCTCTGATTAAGAGGGTTTATAGCATATAGTATATGAGATAGCAGATGAATAATGAAATCTCGAATAATGAATCTAGATGCCAAATGGATGAAACTGCTTCTAATTACTACTAACTATGATGTATCACATTTAGATAACAAAATCACATAAATATTTATTATTTCTATTTAAATAACTGCACATTCATCAATCCAAATAAAAATAATAAATGTGATGTCTCATATAATCATTATATGATATGTAAAATAATATTTACAATTTTGTTTTATAATAACTACAGTTTTCATGATTATATATTATAATTATGTAAATAAAAATAATAAATAATTTCTTTCATTTGTAAATAAATAATTTTTATAAAATCTGATTATGAAGATCTGTAGTCCATGTATCTATATTACTTATGCTGTTAGGAAGTTATAGTTTCATTAATATTTATTCTATTACTATTAAGATTGTATGTTGTGAAAACGAATTGACAATAAATATCAATGTAACTTTTCTTTTTGGAAATAAACATGCAGTTCTCTAAAAATAAATCCATTTTTTGCTTATTTGGTTGATGGATTTGCAACTACTAAGAATATATTGTGCAATCCAAAGAGACGAAAGATGAAACAATCAAAACTCGCGTAACAAATGTTGCAAAAGAATTGCGATATATCACGAACAACGATAGTAACTATTCATTCGAATATCAATGTCTCTCCTCTCTGGCCTGTTGAAACTTTTGCTCGATATACATAATAGGCGCCAAATAGTACTCAAGCAACAAGCTTGAAAGCATCTCCATTTCCCTGTTTCTCGAAATTACTTAACGTTAATCTAGTTACTGATATCGAAGCACTGTTTATGATAATAGATCCTTTGGTATTTTACAATAAATCTTTTCTATGTCATATGTTTTAATGCAAAAAGCAAAATTTAGAAACAAATTATTATGTTTACACTTAAAGTTTACACAAAAAGTCGCTACTCTAGAACATATATTTTCACGCTTATGTTCTTTGGTATGAAATTTTATCGAGCTGCGATTAGAATCAATATGTATTATCTGAAAGAATGCTTATTAAAATTATACATTTGAATATTTTTTTAGTTTGCTTAAATTTCTTGTAGATTTATTTTTATCTAAAAAAAATAGAAGCAAAAGCTTCATATTAACTTTAGAACTATCAAAAATTTAAATCAGTTCATTGAAGTGAGTATAATAAATGATGAATTGTAAGATACTTTTTCATCAATTTAAATAGTTACTATAAACAGTAGTTACTATATAATCCTTCTGTATTGCTCATGCACACATATCTTATCAAAGGATTGATTATTTTAAATCTCGCATGAGCACATGTAAAATTAGAGATAAAAATAATATTAAATAAATATTTATTAAAAAAATATAAATATAAAAATATACTTAAATAGTTCCTAAAATACATAATAAGCATTCTAACATAATCATCTCTCTTATTATTCTCACTTTGTTTTATCTTTTATAGCAAAAAAATAAAGATAATCGACATATTAATTAACATGCAGTTGGATATTTAAAAAATGACATTTAAATTAATATTTAAGATATTCAAGATATTAGATGTTATTTTTTAACGAATACGATGCATCTTTTAATATATTATAATAAATTATGTGATAGATAACGCATTGTGTGTATAACAAATCGTATGACAAATAAAATTATTTCGTTATGCAAACATATATGATTTGATAAATTTCGTATACGTAAAAGATTTTAATTATAGTACTATAAAATATATTTCTTCTGTTATAAAATATATCTTTTCCAATAGTGAACATTATAATCATATATATATATATATATATATATATATATATATATATATATATAGTTTAATATCAAATATTTCTATAATAAATATTTAATAAAAGTCATATAATTCATTTTACTTATCATTTTACTTATAAGAAGAAGATAATTATTGATTATTATCGAATATGCAATTAATATTGTGAAAAAAGAGAGAGGGAAAGAGTAATTTTACAATCGTTTCTTATATATCTCATATAAAAATAAATTAAATCTAAATACACATATATTTAAAACTTAGATAAAATTAGAATTTTACGTGTAAGAACTTCCATTTTTCTTAAACTCCAATTCATGTTTCAGTCTTATTTGAGACTTTTAAGAAAAGGTAATTTTCTAAAGTTTACCTGATAAGCGCTCTCTTTCCTCAATCTTCTGTTTTACAAAACTGGCGTGTTTTCTTCGAGATGAAACTAAATTAAGTTTTGACGGTTATTACCAGAACATAATTTACGTAGCTACATTTTAAAATATATTTATTTTACTATTTTTTACTTTCACTTATTTCACTTATTTGTCTTCTTATTTGTTATCGAGATTTCACAATTGTAAATATAATTAAAATAGATGAAAATAAACTCAGAAATATGTAAAAACCATTATTTAATTATATAAAGAATAAGAAGAATGCTTAACACAATTATCATAAATTTTAATAAAATGCCATTTCATATTATAATATCTAATTATTACCTTAGCAATAGATTTTTCCGAGTTTCGCACGTATGTTTCGATCGATATGTTAATTTCAATTCCAAAATAAGAAATTTTATATTTGTCTGAAAAGAACGTATCTCAATCAAAACTATCGATAAATATTAATAATACACACTAGTATTAAATTTCGCACCACAAAGGGAAGTATTTTACAGATTGTCTTTATATATTACGGATCTTTGTGATATACAGCAACGGGTACCAATTCGGTAGATCGGGTGCGCAGCATAAACTGAAGGGAATCTCGGATTCACGGAGGATCCACATCCGTTCGACGCAGTCGCAAAACATAGCAGCCAAGTGCTCTCCATCTTTCTCCCTTTATTCCAACGTACTTCTTGTTTGTCTCGCTTCATCGAGATGCACAGAATCACACTTTATGGGAAAAATAATGAGCGAAAAATATTTGCCGTGCGCAAAGCAATTGCTAAACTGGATATCGTGATATTGTCAGCCTTTTGATTAGCGCAATTTTACTTGAATCATGTACAAAAATGAAATGTTAAATAAAAGCGGATTTATATAGATAGAGCTTACTATAAGCGCTTTACTATAGCTTCATGAACGATTTACATAAGCTTCGTTTTTAAGATTAAAAAATACATAAAACATATGAGATATGTGAAGGGACATGAAAAAAAAACTTTTAAAAAAAGGAAACAGTTTTTATATAAAAAGTTTTATATAAAATAATTTTATTTGTTTAAATGCAAAAATAAATAAAGAAATTTTTGATAATTATTTATATTAACAGATATATATATATATATATATATATATATATATATGTTAATATATATACATATATATATATATATATATATATATATATATATGTATGTATATTTCCGATGAACTTTGATATATGTTATAGAAGTAAGGATATTGATTGTGAGCGCGTGTCCTTTCTCTTCAATATATATTTTCCATATTTATATAAATATCTTAAAATTTATAGAAATCGCGATTGAAACATAAGCTACATAAAGCAATATTATTTAATCAATATTTTCAATTGTACAATAATCATCAAGATTAAAATTGTTGAAAATGTGTCCATTAATATAAATAACTATTAAAATAATTGTTATATTTCACTTCCCTGGAAATATTATTAGAAAAAATTTTATTAATATTAATATTTAATATATTAAATATTAATATATATTAACAAAATGCTAATTTCTTGATTAATATTTTTCTGATATACATGAAAGATTTACATATGATACATTTGCATATGATGCATTTTATTTGCCTAGATATATTAATAAATTTTATTAATATTAATGTTTAATATTTAATATCATATATAGATATTGATATTAATAAAATTTTAATTTCTTGATTAATATTTCTTTGGTACACATGTATATGAAAAAGTTATAATGTTACACGGAAATTTTGATTTGTTTTTGAGATTTTGCGTTTGTAATCCTGCGTTTGCAATCAATTGTTTGATCTATTATGCTTGTCAAATATTAAATTTGCCTATTCAAACTGACAGTAAATGCGTGAACACATATTATCATATGTGTATTTATCGATATATTTTGATCATCATACTCTCTTAAATAAAATTATGTGTGTTATTTATCTCTGATAAATATTATAGTGTTATTTATCTCTGATAAATAGGTTCAGTTATAAACCATAACACTGCATGTAATAAAATCTCACTGAGAAAAATCAATTAGTAGTAATGATTGACTTTTCAATGAAATCTTATTGTCATGACAAGTAAAATATAAGATAAAAGAGCAAAAGTGTTTCACTGAAAATCAGTGAAATATTTTCACTAAAAACCAATGAAGTATTACGGATTTTTAGTGAAACTTTAATTATTACTTTAATTAGAAACATTTTCTCACAATCATGTCATTAATCAGTAATATATTGGTAATCATTAATAATACTTTAATCGTCAGTATTCTAATCAGAGACATTTTTAGAAATGAGAAGAGAATAAAATACTATACAATTACACATATATCGCAACTAAAAGATATTCCATGATTTATGATTTATATTATTAAATATTTTGATTCTAAATAGTTAAAATAATTTGTTAGACATTTCAAAATTTTTCAAGATTAAGATGATAGAAAAGTTCTTTTTGAAACAATTTTTTTGATAACAGATAATATTTCTATTATATTAATTAATGCAGCTTACTTGCATTTTATTAATTTATAGAAGCAGAAATCAATTTTATGCGCTTCTCCTTTTATATTATCTTTGCAAAGTGAATATACAGTTATCGATAATAAATTATTAGCACGATTTCGATTCCTATGCGATCTCGATGCCAGTTTCCTCTGAGTATCCTTTCCATCGAGGGAGTTCGAAGGAAATATTCTAGAAACGATCAACTACCGCTAAACGCTCTTAGTCATTTAGCGTTCCGTTTGCGAATCTACTTGGGTTGCAATTAGAATTCCCATGATAAGTGAAACAGCTAACAAGCCAAAGTTATGCCTACATCGAATCCGCGTACATGCGGTTACACTTTCCCAGAGAATCGTCGCTTATCTTCTTCTTTTGGTTCCGATTTTCGAATATAAAGTGTCAAAGCGCATCATCTTCCTCGTTGCTCTATTTTACGACGAGCTCTTATGTATCAGTATTTTATCGCGAATGTTTCGATTCTCGTGGATTCGCTTCGACATCTTCTTGATTGCATTTCCTTGATTGATTATACGTTGAAATACTAGTGGAAACGAATAGGAGTAGAAAAGACGAGGCAAAGGAAACTTGAAACGATGCGAAGGTAAGATTTTAAGAATCATTTCTCTATAGTCTTTTTATATTTGATCTTTGACTGTATTGATTTTTTTACGAATAAACTTCTGAATTTTGATACGCGAAATTTAACAATAATGGAGTTAATTATATATAATATAATTAATGATATAATTATAATTTAATATGATTGGTGCTAACTCTTCGTAAAAACATAAAAAATAATAGTTAAAAAAATAGCTTTTGATTTTAAAATACTTTTAATGTCAAATTCGAATTAAAAACCTGGATATTTACATGGATATTTTAGCGAATTGAATCGATTTTTCCGTCTTCCGTTACACGACAATATTGACTAACAAATTGAGAAAACTTTGCATTATAACTGTAATATTTTTTCAATTTAATTATATTTTAATTTTGTTTTTATGTAGCTTTCCGTGATATATATAAATACTATATAAATATAAAATATATAAATATAAAATTATTTGCTCACATATTTTATATATTATTGTTTGTTCATGACGTATAACTTGGAATTCAAGTTATACGTCATGACAAATCGTTACGTGCCCTGCAAATCGCGTTGCAAATTATCGTATCATTGTAATTTCATTCAAAATGACGAAATGTACGAATCAAGCATATTTATGTCAATCGGTCAATCATAAAAATTGACATTATTTCCATTACCATCTTCCGAGACTAATGGATATAAAAAAATTCGATTCTGATCGTTTTTGTTTGAGAAACAATACAATAACTAAAGTATTTGTTATAAGAAGTAATAGAATTTCGGTAGGTTATTTGCGGATTGTTAGGCTCGTTTGATCAAGTATAAGACAAATACGACATTTTAGTCATAAGCAATACCTGAACGATATATTGTCGTGCAAATAGTAATATACGTACACTTTGTGATACGTATACTTTGTGTACTTTTTTAGTAATAACATATCTATAAGAATCTTTAAAAATATGCTATTCGTATATACTCAATTTGATATCAGAAAATAGGGGACATTATTATAAAAAACTCTCCCATTATAACGAGATTTTTTCCTGGTGGACGAGCTCCCAAAATGTTACGCTTGCGGCGAGGATTTCGATAGATATCGAAGGCGCGCTAAAGAGATCAGCCGCTCGCGAGATGCGCGAAATAAATAAACACTTTTTAAAGGAATTAAGAACTTTAATGCACAACACAGATCACAGAAGCGCCAGTAAAATTCGTTTGTTCGCGTAGAAAATTTACAACATACATAACTTTTATATATTTATAAATCAATTATTCGATATTTTTAATCAAATATTTTACAACAAGAAAGATGGAAAAATCTTTTCATGTAATTTTCATAAACCATTTATTTCAAAAAAGTAATACGCACATTTCACAGGAGACACGTTATATTTTCTCGAAGCTGTTATTTAGCGAGAATACGTAAACGCTGGCATGTGTCGTACAAACGTGAAACAAACCGTAATGTACTATTTACTCAACTTGCGAGACCTTGCAGTCAAAGCAAATAAAATGCCGCGAAAGGATGAAGAATTGCAGTATACATTAAATGTACTATTTCACCTCAGATTTATTACGTGCGAAAAGTTAAAAGGCAACGTATTTAAATTTTCCAATAAAGGCAGTCTTAATCACAAATTCTCTCTTCTAACATCTAAATGGATAACGTTCGTTCAAAAATTGACTAAAGAATTAAATGTTATTATCGATTTGCACGAGTCTGCAATTTAATCCGCTTTAATTTTGGAATTAGTAAATAAGTGAGCTATTAAATTTTAGAATTTGTAATTAAATTTTTGCTAGCTTTGAGAGCTTAATTCTACATTCATCAAACTCATTTGTGGAAAAGAGTGCAGCAGTGGTGTACCTTTTCCACGCATCACATAAATCGCCAATTAATATGCGGTCTGGCTATAAAGTCTTAGAACTATCTCTACCAAAAATAAAGCAGTCGTTATATCTTCAATATTATCATTTATTTTTCAAAATATATTCCTTCTAATTGCACACCGACCTTGCTCTTCCAACTTGTATAAGGTATTCTAAAAATCCGAAACTGGGACGCTGTTTAATTATCTTACAACGTTGCTTTGAATCTGCTTCAGATCATCAAATCGGCTTCTTTTTTATTTTAGTTTAAATTTGAGGGAAAGAAAATAGCTAGCTAAAGTCAAATTGGGAGAGTAGGGAGAGATGATGAAGTGCGTTTTTAGATACTAAAAAGCGCGTTTTTAGATGCTAAAAAGCACCTTTTTCAGATGCTAAAAAGTGATTGCAACGTTATGCACTGGAGCGCTGTAATGAAGCAGAAACCAATCATCATTCCTTTTCATTTCAAGTCGCACGCGATTAATTCTTGCAAATAACTTTTCCATGGTCTTATAAAATTCAATTGTTGTCCCTCGTGGAACAAATTCATTACTAATCATGTCTTCCACATCAAACAAAGCGATGAGCATTGTTTTTATTTTTGACTTTTAGAATCAGAATATCTCCGCTCTTAGTTAATTTTTTTTAATCCATTCTACGCTTTTTTATCATTTTATTTGTTTCTGTGGTAACTTTACCTAATTTTACACAAAACATGATCGCATACGTTGCTCGATAAACGCTTCTATGACGAGACAAAACAAACACGTCACACAAAATAGATTTGAATAGGAACTGCACTGAACCAATATTGATCAAACTTAACAGAAGCATAGTTAAAGATTAATGCAAAAGATTTCAAGTGGCGAAAGATAAGTGAAAGATAGGTGATGCTGTTTAGGCACATTTTATAAAATTAGTCTTAAAACTTTATAGCCAGACCGTGTACATCTTCGTCATTAACAATTCTTATTCTGCAAATAACTTAAGAATTACTAACATTTGCGTTGATGAAAAAGAAGTTTTCTATAAAACATTTTAAATTCACATATTAAAGCCTCCTAGGAAGGAAGGAATATATAGAATGTAACGATATTTAATTATATATTATATATATATATATATATATATATATATATATATTCATTATCAAAAAAACGCAGGAAGGATTAAAAGAAAATTATCGAATCTGTACTACATACGTAATGTGCAGAATATATCCATGCAATTTCTACATTTCTGCTATGTGTTTTTTTATTGATTTAAACGTTTTATAAGTTCAAAGCGGCATTTTAATACTAGAGAAAAGAAAGAAACTTGACGAAATAATGAAATCTGGAATAAATCGCGTGCATTAGAGTTCCAAACTTCAGACCATAATATAATCGATAATATAAGGAGTTTATGATAGAAAATTTTTTTCCAATATCTTCCTCTTTTATATTCTTTACTAGACAATTATGTCTTTACTAGACAATTATGTTAACAATAAGATTATGCGGAATAAACTGGTATGATATGTATTACTATTCTCGATCATTTATATAATCTGCTTTACATGAGAAAATGCGAATTAAAATATTTGCTACGCACGTTTTTTTATATGTTAAACAACTTATGATTGAATTATTAGCTTAGGTTTGATTTCGTGATTTCTGCAAATAGGATTCTCAAATTCTCTTATTCTTGAAAATCTTTTGGAAAGCCTCTTTTAGTTTTCTAAAAAAGAAAAAAATATATATGTATATTTCTCTTTTTCTCATTTAAAAGTTAAAAAAAAATTTACAAGTCTTGCCTGCAATGCAGCTATAAGAATTTAAAATTAAAATTTGAGACAGTTATTATATAAATAGATAGATAGTTTATTATAGTCCACAATTTTACTTGTTTTTTCATAACGTCTTTTTTTAGATTTTAATTTTTCCCTATAATAATATTTTCTTTCCTAACTCTTTATTTTTCAATGATTCCATTTATTGTTACAATACAGTTATTCAAAAGTAGTTTCATACAACTCGAGTTCCAAAATTAGAAAAATCTTTGTCTTTTCTTGTGTACTATTATGAATTTGTATGCACATATGAATATATGTATGCTGTGTTTCAATACTTAGTTACTTTCTGGTTAGCTCTTTGTCGAAAAAAGTAACAAAAGCACAAGAAAGATATTGCAAAGTTTTAAATATTTCTTTTGTAAGAATTCTATCTGATTTGCCCTTTTATATTTCTAGACATTCCTACGAATTAACGAAGCAAAACTGAATGGATTATCTATATATTAATATAACTACTTGGATATTTCATACATATATCAGAATATGAAATTAAGTCTATACCCATACAGCACAGAACATTGCAGTAATATTGCAGCAATATTGCAATGTTTCTGCAATGTTACAACAATATTAATAATATTGCTACAAGATTCTGTGCTGTATGGAATATAAATATAAGCTAAGAATCAGAATTTTTATTATTGATTTTTAAAAATTTATATCCAAGAAGAAATATATCAAAGCGAAGTTTTGAATATATATATATATATATATATATATATATATATATATATATATATGTATATATATTTTATTATATTAATTATATACTATATAATTGTTTTATTAAGCACTCTTATTCTAAATCATTTAAATTGACGAATGATAATGGTAAAAGTCGAATGATAATGGTTATAACAAATTATTTTGATACTTATCGCGATCACGTTTCGACTTCAACAATATACGGCATGTCTCGCATTATTACCTTGTCACCTTGTCACTTGAGTCGTGCCGTTTGAATGACAAAACGATCACGTCTTAACTACTTAAGATGCTACAACTAATCTTAACAATATATTTAAAAAATAATAAATACTGTATGGGATAATTACTATCTCGAGAAATATTTAACATTAACTTAATATAAATTTAGGATAAAGATTTTCTGTATCTTCTATTAATTTATATTATCATTTTACGCTAAATTTTCATATTTTGAAAAGTATTTCTTTTTTTAATTTAGATTTTTTAAATTGTAGTTTATTATAAATAATACATATACAGAAATAAATGGCGCGCATGTAATGCATGCTTTGTAAAATTCTAGTCTTATAAAATTTAACTCGGAAATAAATTGGCAAAAAATGTGTCACATGTATCTGATATATATATATATATATATATATATATATATATATATATATATCAGATACATGTGACACATTTTTTGCCGATTTATTTTCGAGTTAAATTTAAAAAAACTAGAATTTTACAAAGCATGCATTACATGCCCGCCATTTATTTCTGTATATGTATTATTTATAATAAACTACAATTTAAAAAATCTAAATTAAAAAAAGAAATACTTTTCAAAATATGAAAATTTAGCGTAAAATGATAATATAAATTAATAGAAGATACAGAAAATATATATCAGATACAGGTAAAAATATATATCAGATACATGTGACACATTTTTGTCGATTTTGCGCGTTAAAAATTTCCAAGTTTTCTATTTAGACAGATTTTAACTTTATTCGACCATCGGTACATGTATACAATCTCTTTTTCAGATAAAAAATCTTCGATGATGCCATGTCAATAAAGATTTAAAATAAAAACAGAAACAAATTTTTTATAATTTTTTAATATTAATAAGAAATGAAAGATTCAGTTAAACAAGTAGTAGAATCAATTAAAGAATCAATTAAATTTTTAATTATTAATTTAATTAATTTTTAATTATCTAGATTTGTAAATTATCTACTCTATAAAATCTAATTGTAGGTTTTAATTACAATAACATATTTTTAATGTTGAAGATTAAAGATTATGCGCGATATATAAAAAAATATTCGTCGCTTCGCTGACCCGCGCGCAATCACAAAAAAAATTGATTCAACTGTTTATAAAACTGCACATATCTGCTTAGAATTTTTTCGGCGATTCTTAATAATAACATTTTTAATTGAGATTTTGAATCAAGAATTTAGGACTATAATTCTCTCAATGGCTTTTATTTTATCAGGGATTTTTCCTAGGATTAAATTTTATAAATTTTTTAAGTATTGAATGAAAAGAATATACAGAGCGGATTTTATAATAAAATATAATATATAAATATAAACATATATTGTACATTTCTCTCAGATTATAATTTTTATTATATATGTATATATATATATATATATATATATATATATATATATACATATATATATATATATACATATATATATATATATATATATATATATATATATATGTTTATATATGGCTTATATATTATATATATGTATACAATCATATGAAAAGATTAAGGAAATGATATGCTATTAAAACAAATACAATTTATTCAGAATCATTTTCAAAATGTGTTTCTTATCATTATCTAAGAATATATTATATAATTGTGTAAATTCCGTTCGTAGTATTTTAATGAATATGATGATTTTCATACTATTAATGATTTCTTGTTAGAAAAATATTATTAACTAATATTTTATCGAAAAATTGAAGATATCGTTTCTCGATAAAGCTTAATCAAATGACGCTCGTTTACGAAATGAAATTTATAGAAACGTGCTTTAAAGTTTCAGCAGCATTGTTGATGTTGTTAATTATTCAAATAACAACAAATAATTTGCAAAACAAATTTTCGAATGTTTTGTTTTTCAATTGAAAGACATCAACAATATTGACAAAGTAATTTAATTGTGCAATTTGTATTAATTTAATATTGAATAATAAATAGATGAATGTGTGTCTTCTTCCTTTCTTTCTCTCTCTCTTTCTTTCTCTGTCTTGAGTTCTTTCTTTTCTTTTATCTCTCTCTCTCTCTCTCTCTTGCTTTTTGCTTCTCTTTTTCTTTCTCTATCTTTCTATTAAACAAATGCACATGAGTCTGTAAAATAACAATAATTAATCTATAATTAGTAACAGCAATATATATTTTAGAAGACATAATATATATTTTAGAAAACATAATATATTTTAGAAAATTGGCTTTAATAAAGAAGTTTTGTAATTGTGGAAAAATTGAAAAGAAAGTGTTTTCTTTCGCGCTTTTAATATCATGTTATTTGTAATTTAAGAAAAATAAAATAAAATATACTGATTTTACCAATATAATTTAAGTCGCATTTTATTTCCATAGAATTTCATTAAAAGTCAATTTACAAGAAGAACCGCATTAAATATCTAATTGATTTTTGCTAAAGTACCGCGCAGCGCTTTTTGAATAAAACAATAGTTACTAATATAATCATTTTTACGACATATAATATCATTTAAAATAATAATAAAAAAATAATTAATATGTATAATATAATATATATAAAACATTGAAATAAGATCGAATTTGACAATACAGTAAAAAATTATCAACTATATATGTTTGGAAGGAAATTCTTAATGATGTTATTTAATAATTGACAGTTTGAAACTTGAGATTGTTAAGTCTCGCTTTTTTCTTCATGCGTAAGTGACAGATACATTGTGTAAGATGTATTGTAGCGCAAAGAATGCAATCATTTTGCTATCCTAATTTTCCGAAACTTTAAAACAAAATAGGTAATACGCAACTAAAAAAGAGTCACAGGAAGTAATGAAATGGATTCTCAGGTGCATTGAAAGAAACTAGTTGCGCGAAGGATCCGGAAAATAGTAGGGCTCGTATAAATAGACATCGTTTCAATGCATTGCGCGCAATTTTACACGGTATACAATCAAAGGATCGCGCACTTGGCTGACATTCAGTTCCGGCAGTCTATAGTTCGAACGAGAGCAACAAGATCGCTTAAATACTTGGATGCATTACAATCCGATGAACGTTTTCGATTATTGACTGTGTTCTTCTTTGACGATAGTTTTGATGTTCGGAAAGTGAAAGATTATATGAGATATAATTATATATATTGAGATATATTATATAAGAGATACATAAAATAAATATATTTTTTTATTAGTCAAAAAGGTGATAAATATGACCAGATAAATATAATTTTGTTAATGATGAAAATGTTCGTAATGTTATACAATATTAATTATAGTTAATCATTAGAAAGACGCCTCAGATATTAATATAAATTTCATCGCATGAAATATCACTATATCCCAAATACTTATAGCGATTAAAATAAATAAAAACAAATATAAAAGTATGTCATAAAGTCATTATGTTTGAAGTTTTAAGTGTCTTAAGTATTAATTAAAAATTCATTCACATATTTTTATATTGAATTTTCTTTTCGTTATTAATTATAACTAATGAAAGATAGAATTGATAAAATTTCACTAATTCATCAAAAAATTCATTGTATTTATATAGTTGATTGAAAATTGTTATTTTAATAAATGAAATACTTATTATAGTCTTTTTTCTATATCATTGTTTGCTATTTTTTATATTAAGTGCTCGAATATATCGAATATATTTAACTATATATATACACTCGTGAGAGATATCCTCTTTCTCTCTTTTTCTCACACGGACATAAAACTTCAATCTATTACAGAAGGTTCTGTGATAATGAGAAAAAATACATGTATACAGAATTATTCAACTCGATTAATAAATAGATTATTGAAGATAAGAAGCGAGATCATTTGCATATAAATCCTCGAAGATATCGTTTTATTATAAAACTCATTTTTTTCTGATCCCTCCATCTCCAATTTATGATCAAGCATGCCACGAGGACAGTTTATCAAGTTTTATATAAACGTAGCCGAAAGTTTGCATGACATATTATTACGTCGCATGCTCATTTTGAAAAATTATCATTGTCACATTGGCAATAAAATTCATATAAATAAATAAAGATGCGTTATATAACCCGGAAAAATTCATTGTTCTGCATTTCATATAATGAAACAATGTACCAGTATTTATATAAATGTGATATTCATCATGTCACTTAAGTTACGAACGATACCGTAAAATTGTACGTAAACGCGGTGAAATTATCTCTATTTAACTCCTCTATTTAACTATCTCTTTAGTATCTCATATGCGTATTCGTGTAATTAAGTGCCGCACAAATGTGAATATATTCGCAGGAGGATAATGAAACATGGAACTCTGGGAAAGTTTAATACTTAATCCTTTAAAGAATTTAAGAAATTAATTAAAATATAATTTTGTTAATATTATATAAGTTATATACATACTCTTATGATAAAGTTCAAGATAAAAAAGATTATGTGTATGTAATTTTTTTATTCGGTTATTTTTTAAGAATATGAAATATGTATTATGAGTTTATCAAATTTAATATAGGATTATTATAAGCTAATATTGTTATTATCTGAAATGTGTGTATTCAATGGTTAGAATATCATAAATCAAATAACAAATTTAATATCCTGGATTTGCATTGACTTTCTTCATATTAATTAATTAAAATTAGATGTATTCTATGCATGTTATATATAAAATAGTAGCATGCGCGCGCTTTCTATGAATTTACTTTTAATTTAAAAATTAATTTAAATTTATATTTTTTTACTCTTGATTTCTTTAATTATGTTATCTTTACTAAAAAGCGCGCGCTCCTATATAAAAAAAAGATCATGTAGATGCGAGAAGTGCGCGTTTGAAGTCATTCATAGTCATCTAACTATCTACTGGATCCCATATTCCTGTTCAAGACATTGAATAAAGACTTTCATATGTCATAAGCAGAGTCCGGATTTTGGTGCCGTTTTTCCACTCCAAGTACATGCTAGCAGCTGAGCGTTGCAAAAAACAGTACCGTCTATGCTGGTCTAGTGATGATAGTAAAGAGGGTACCATCGCGTAGAAAAAAAAATATAATAATTTATTATATTAATTTATATTTTATATAATATATATATTATTTATTATATTATTTTGTACATTATGTATAATATTATAAATAAACATATATTCTATTTTAATATATATATATTTTTTTCCTACGCGACAATGCCCTCTCATTATTTGTTACAATAAATCTTTAAAAATTCAATTCACGATGTTGCCACCTATAGAATGTTTCTTAAACTGAGAAAGAAACAAAGTATAATTCTATCTTTATTAATCACTAACTGATAAAATTAAATAAAATAAAAAATAAATATTATATTAAATTTAAATATTATGTTAAATATATAAAATATTCGTGATGTGACATATAATGTTATTATTTAATAACAATCGAAAATTTATAAAATTAATTAAAAACACAGATTTATGGCCAAATCTTTTTGTTTGCTATTTTAATATTTGGTAAAATAATATTTCTAAATAAGATATATTTTTATTACTATGTGCGTCTTATTAATATTGATGTTAAATTACTGACGATAGAGAGTTTTGTTTGTTAAGAATTTAAGCACTACCTTATCTACTGTGAAAATAATTAGATAAGAACGATCGATGATAGAAACGCAGCCGACTTAGAAGAGCAGAATGTCATCCGATAAATTCAAATGTTTCTTGCTCTACCTATGGTACACGATTGATACATAATTTTATAAATATTTTACTTGTAATATAATAACATATAACTGGTATGACGAAGAGTAAAAATTTAAAGTAAGAAACATTGAAATTATGCAAAAAAATTAAAATATATAATATACTAATGTATTTCTTCTTTTTTTTCTTATTATTTTTTATTTTTTTCTTTCCTCTTTATTATTATTTTTTCTTTTATTAAATTAATACCTTATACATATATTTCTGAATATATTTCTAATATATATATGTATGTATAGGATTATATATCTTATATTTATTATATTTAATTAATATGCAAAAACAAATTTAAACTATACATCGTTATTATTGTAAAATAAATAAATATTTGAAAATAAAACAAATAAAAATTAGGTTAATATCTTTAACAATTAATTCTTCAACAAAATTTTTATTAAAATTTTATCTTTATGATATTTCTTCTATCTTTCTTTTCTAGATTAATTTACATCAAGGTAAATGAAAAAAATAGATTCTCATTTATTTTTATTCATCAACCGAGTAATTATTTATGATTTATAAATTATTCTGAATAAACTTGCCTTTGCTGAAAACCCTTATTAAATGCTATATTTAGTTTAATAATAAAATATTTTTTTAATTTCTAAGTTTCAGAGTATATACTTTTTATTTTTAAATATACATTAATCTCTAAAAATATAGAACAATTAATATGACGGATTATGTACAGTGGCGAATCCACGTGTACATTTGCTTTCAGATAAGAGCGTCCGAGGATAATGAGCACAGTTTTATCAGAATACTTAATCGAACGTGGTGTACGTGGTGCTACTCCAGTTTATAGTATTACAGTGATTAAAGGAAGTATATTTATAATAACGTATTTAAATTATGTAAATATATTTGTGGTACATTACATAACATACGTTGTTAAATACATTTGTGATGCAAGAGTAAGTTAAAATAAAGTGAACATAACGCAATATACTTACAATCTAATTGGGGCGCGAGCGAGTTTTTTTCATAATTATACCTTCAGCAAATTGGACCAAAATATACGAGCTTGGATATAAATACAGAAAGAAGGATTAAATGAAGATATACAAGTGTTAAGGTAGAGAGAGAGATTTTTTCACTTCCAAAGAAAAATACATAGTACAAAAGAAGAGAATTAAAAATTAAAAAAAAATCTACGTCTTTCTGACATTGTTTCAATTTATTCTGTGGGTAAATATTTAATTAAACGTTGCTTTTTCTTTATAATTTAAAAATTTTTTATATCTTACTATCGAAAAGGCTATAACCGAAAGTTCCAGACGATAATTCGACTCCATTTACGCTTATACGATAGCTAATATCATTATCGTTGATTAAACTTATTCAGAGGCATAAATGTGTCGTGAGATCATTGGATTATAAAACCGCATTATCGACTTATAAAAAACTAGAAACGATGAAATACGTAATATGTATATTTTAAACGATTTCAGGCGCATAATATTTAATTTTTAGTTTTTAAATAAGTACGTTCTGCAGGCGGACAATTTTAGAAACGAAAGATATCCTTTATGTTTTGAAATATCTCTTCATATTTTAATCATGATTCTAAACAAAAGTTTTGATGTTAGCTTTAACTTAAACATACCTCATAAAAATTTAGCTAATCTTTTGTAATCTTTCTTATTTTAATATTTATTTTAAGTAACAAATTTTAGCAAAAAAATTTTCGTTTTTTCTTTACACAGGAAAAAAATATACGTATAAGCAAATTGCAGCAAATTATAGTTTACATTTTTTTTTTAGTGTATATTTAAATCATACATAAAGCGTTTCAAATCTCGTTTAAATATATATATATATGTGCATATATATATATATATATATATATATATATATATATATATCTTTAATATACTACGCTTTTAATTATGTATGATGTCTGATCTCTCAGTATTGAATCTTCTTATTTCCCAGTGCGTCTTTTTTCCATCTAACGCTGTGTTTTTTCATGAATTTAGTGTGTAGGGTTGTACTCTGTCAAGATTGAAAGAAAAACGTAGAAATAAAGTGGAATGATTTGTCATGTGATTTTTTTAACAGCAACGATGAGATTTTTTAATAATAAAAATGTAAATAAAAAAGTTAACATATGACTTTTTTTATAATATTAAGAAAAGATTTAATATAAAAAAATTACGACTTTATTATATATACTACTATATTGAGAGTTGCTGTTACATGCTATTGATGTATAAAGACAAAAGAAACTCAATATTATAAAATATTGGATGTATTTTTTAAAAATATTGTGTTTTTCAAGAGTGATATCCTTCTGAGATTGTTTGACGACTTTAAGATTGAATTTTTCTTGCAAAAATCTACTATTTGATTTAATATTCGTCATTTTTCATCTCAAGTATTATATACTTTAGTTTCGAAAATCAGATTTTAATAAAACCAAAACTAAAATCGAAATACAAAATATTTATAATCAAGTATATTTATAATTGTACAAGTCTGTTTAATTACATATAGTATTTTTTATAATTAAAAAAAAATTAAAATATTCTGCGTAAAAAAGAATGTAATATGTGTCATAATATTGATATTATATTGCATTAAGTATAAAAATAATTTTAAAAATTTATACATGAGACATATATAAAGCAAAAAATCTAATTAATAAAATCTGATTATATGATATACAAATAATAATTATAATTAACGAGATCTGCTAAATAAATCGTAATTTCTCAAGATGAATAAAATAAACATTAAATTGATTGATATACGAATAATAATGTGGAATTTACATAAAGGGAATTTCTTTGTCCACATAAAATTTGATTTAAAATTACCAATGATAGTGTAATTTCTTAAGTAAAATTTCAAAAGCAAATATTCAGTACTGTTTAGTGATAAAGTTTTTGACCAAGTTTCAGGAAAGTTTTAAACATCTTTTTTCTAGAAAAAAAGGTCGGATAGGTTACTGACATTAAGAAATATAAAGTTTAAAAAATACTGTACACACATTTGTTTCATAACGTAAGATAAAAATTAATTAATTAATAGAAAATGCTAAAAAAATATTTTGTTATTGGTAAGAAATTCTTTCGCGATTAAATAGTTTTTTGTTCGTATTAATAATAAATAATGTAGTGCACACATGAAATTATATTATTTATTATACATATATACTCTCAAATAAAATTAGCATTTAAAAATTTTATGAAAATTGCGTGAACAAATTATGTATTTACTTGCTATTATATTGTTAAAATCAAATTGCACAAATTGCGTGAACAAATTATTTATTTACTTGCTATTATATTGTTAAAATCAAATTGCACAAATTTCTATATATATATATATATATATATATATTTAAGTGCTTAAAACCGTGCGCGTGCGCGCGTGTGTGTGTGTGTGTGTGTGTGTGAGTATGGTTTTAAGCACTTAAACAGAATTATATCTCTAAAACAATTGAAGATAGAAAAAATGTTACAAACAAAAATAATTTTAAATGCTTCACATTTCTATGTTACTTTCACATTCTTGTACATGAATGTCATCATAAAGTGTAATTGCTCTTTTAAAAATATTTTCTAAAACAGTTTCTTGACCTCTACAAAAATTATAAAATTATATTTAGAAGTTATTTTAGTTATTTAAATTTAGTTATTTAAATTTCACAAGATATGAATCTCGTATTTCGAGATATTATAAAGTTTTTGATAATTATAAACCTAATAAAGTCTTTTATTAGCATAAATAAGAATGTAAGTGAAGAATGGAAATGAGAAGACAAATATAAGGAAAAACAAGTAAATCTGCCAATAAAATCAAATATTACTTTACAAATTTAACACTATATATAGAAATAGGAAACATTCTATATACAAATATTTTCATATTTCTCATAAATTTCTACATTCTCTATCGCATTATTTAAAAAATGTAACGTATAAGGAAACAAAAATTACAATAATCCTTTAACTTTTTCTCATGAATGTACAGTATCATGTATATTATTTGACATAATAAAATGTATATTAAATGGAAAAAAGCGATAAATTAAGTTATTTAAAATATTCCGTTTTGCAGTAGACTGCAATTTTTTGGATGTTTTTCCAGATACAACATCGCAGAACAACTCAAAATATTATCATTGAAAATCATAGCGAAAATAAATTACTCTATACCATATCTGTAATATGGAATATAGGAAATTGTATGAAGGCGTGTAGAAAGATTTTATAAAACGGAAATACGTTTTTATGGAGAAGGAAAATGTAATACCACTGAAATATAAATCTCCCCTTTCCGACCATTTACGCACAACGCGATTTATCTTTCCAATATATTAGAATGATAATTAAAATACTGTTGTGAAAAATACATGTTTCCTTACAAATCATATTAATTAGAAAAGGCTGTTAATTTGAGCATATAAACTCTGTAGAAAAATAAAATTATCATATCATTATAAGAAAATAGCTCTTGAGATTCTTTATATTATTTTTGTATTGATTTTACATTTTTGAGTTATGTATGTATCTTTATAAAAGGACTTGCGCACATACAAAACTTTATTGCAAACATATTGTCTTTATCCTTAATACATGAATATGCATGTTATCGTACATGTTTAAATTTATTGACTCTTTGGAAATTCCACTTAAGCGACTTCAATCTAAAATAGACTTTCAATTAAGTACAACATCTCTATATGTGCTACGTTAATTAATTAGTTATTGTAATAATATTGATCGTAAATTAATAGGAAATGTGAAACAGAATTTCGTGACAGCTTAATCATAAGAGATTAAACACATTATTAGAACATAATATTACATCTCATTAAAATATATTATTATCGTAGCAGTGTATTATATATAGACGAGTATTATTATTAAAATTAATAAAAATCTATACTGTTATATTGTATCAGTGATAAACGAAACGAAAATTATTAATCATTTATGTTAAAAAAATTTGAAATGATTTGTATAAGAGCATTTATATACACTTTATCTTATAATATTTACAATTAACATAATTATCAATAAATTGATAAATTAATTATTATCAATACTGTAATTATTAACAAATATAATTACACAAGTTACAGAAATGACTTATTTAATAGATTTAATTAAAGCTAATAATTAATCAAGTACGTACATTTATTAATATTTGACGAACTTGCTTCTATAATTGAGTATTATGATCCTTTCAGTGAGCATCATAGATGTAATATTCATTATAACGCTTTGTTGACGCGCATAATAACGATGTTTTCTGTTGAAAGATTATTTGAATATCATTATTGGGCATTCGCGCTTTCAACCATAGTATTAATTTAGTTCTTGCTTCGAATTGATTGACGTATTAAAACTTATAATAATATCAAGCTTATTCTTTGTTAATTAAAGAGCCAAGAAATACAATCGAATGAAAAATATAAATTTTTAAAGAAAAACAGGAAGTACATTATTTATTTAATAATCCTCTTATCAAATAGAAATTTATATAAAAGTTTATTTAATCTGTTATAACAACGTTATCATTATTGCATTAAAACTTGTAATTTACAAATATATATTTTTAATTAATAATGGTCTTCCTATGCTCTATATTAAAGTTAAATCAAAATTATATATACAATAGAGATGTATATAATAATAAAAAGATTATAATTATGTATAGATAGTAGAGAGATTATAACAAACATTATATCTGAAATATATTATATATATATATATATATATATATATATATATATATAAAATTAAAAATTAAAATAGTTGTACACACATATACATAAATGAAATTGATATTGCTATAAATATATTTTTCACAAAGATCGTTTGTAAAGAGCTACGAGAAGGCATAAACGCAAGAATCTAGATTAATCGCTCTAGCTGCGTAGCTTTTCAAATGAATTCAAAGTCTAGCTTTTCAAATGAGCTTTTCGAAGTCTAAACCGTTACGATAATAAACGATCTTTCGCTTAGTGAGCAATATCGATCCATGTCAATATCAGACCTTACTGATTGTGACGGATTATGCAGCGCACTTCGACGAATGTAAAATTACAGGATATCGACAGGATATTGTAGTTTAGATAAAGAATTTCTCGATTTGTACTTTGCATAGGAAAAGAGGAAAAGAGGAAAAAAAGAAGAGAGAAAGAAAAGGGGAGGGGGAGAAAGAGAGAGAGAGCAACAAAGGGTTGATTCTATGTATGTTACGGAGGGTAAGTGGTGGTGGATCGCACAGGGCGGACGATGCGTTCATTCTCGCGCGGGTAAAACCGACGCCGTCGTCAGTAGCGTCGCGGTGCCGGGCCGGCGCGGTTCCTCTCCTTCTGATCTTATTACTATATCTCCGCTTTTGTTCTATTTTCAACTTTCGCTCCGACCGCTAGCACCAATCCCGTAAGTACGCGCTGAATAAATCAAAAAAGTTTTTAAGAAAAAATCTAATATATTTATATACATATATATTTTTTTTATGATTTTCTCTTGAGAAGTTGCAAAGATAGATAGATAGAGAAAGAAAGAGAGAGAGGGGAGAGAGAGAGAGAGAGAGAGAGAGAGAGAGAGGAAGAGAGAGACGGAGAGAGAGAGAGAAAAATACGAAAAAATATGTGAAAATTATCGTATTTCATCACGTAAAAATCATAGAGATCTCTCATGTCAATAGATCTGACATCTGACATCGGAATTCATTGGGAATTCTATCAAATTGAGACTCTTATTTTCAAAGAAATTCGTTTTTACAGATTAAAATTTGTGTTTACGAAGTGAATTGATGAACTTTGTATAGCTCAATCGATTCTTGAAATGCATACATTATGAGAAGTAGAAAAAAGATACAATTGACAAGTATTATTCATTCGAGTAGCTTAATTCTAAAACTAGAATATTTATAAAAGAGGGTATTTATAAAAGTGAAGTTGAAATTAAGAGAGAGAATTGCAATAAAAAAAGATATAAAAATAAGATAAATATCCTACACAAATAACTACGTAATCATACATTAATCATATTGCTGTCATATTGCCAACAATCGTATTATTATCAACAATTATTGGCAACACAATAATAATCTTACAAACAGTTGGCTATCTGAGATATCACACGTATATGTTACAAATTAGCGTTTTTAATTATTAAATTATTAAATGGAGATTTTGTATATTTATTTATTTGAATTTATGTAAATAGAATAAAAGACAGCTTTAATATTTATATAATTTAAATTTAATATTTAATATTTATATAAAATTCATGTATATATATTTCGTTTCTTTTCAATATACATCACAGTTTTTGAAAATTCTCATGAAATTTTAGCAATATAAATTTACGTTATTATGCACATTTGATTTATGTGCATTTATTATTCACGTTATAGATTTTTGCATAGCTATTCATTATATCCATTCAGCCATGAATATAAATGATTCAAAGTGTTTAAATACTGCGATCTTATATGCAGAATGTATATAGAATAAATGGTTATATATACAGAATAGTAGTTATATATATGTGTAGAATTATATAGGTATTTTTTTTCATGTACGAATAGTTTAAAGAGGCAGCTCAAAGAGTTAATCTTCTTTTAGTCAAAATTCAATTAATCGTCATTCTTTTACATATCTTTTCGCCACATTCAATAGTTTTATAATTAATTTCCAAATATCATAATACTATTAAGCAAACTATTAAAGGAATAAAGATTAATCACATTCCATTTATCTTTCTTTTAATATTGAAATCTAACTTGAAACTGATGCGAACTGATGCAACTGAAGCGCTTCGTACATAAGTACAATATAGAGAGATTAATTTTATATTTATATTTTATAATTTTATATCACGCATAAATAACAATATAATATAGGTACAATATACGTGTAAAATAAATATACTCTAAATTCTTACTTGTTACTTTGTCACTAATTATTAGAGGTGTCGGATTATTTGGCAAAGAAGATCTTGTGTTTAAAAATACGATACAAGAGTATAGGTATATCTAAATTAAATAGTTTCTTTAGTGACATGTATAATGTAGATTTCAGTTCCTTCCTTTCAACATATTAAAACAATATAGAAAAATTAATCTTATATCTATATATATATATATATATATATATATATACATATATATATATATATATATATATATATATTTATAAAGAAAATTTAATTTTGAAAAATTGCATATTAATTAATTTTTAACAGCTACACAACATATGTTAAATGAAATTATTCAAATCCTGCTATCATCTGCTTTTGCAATATTTACGATTTTATTATTCTTTCTATCTATCTATATTATCCTATTTTTGTATTATTCTCTATCTTTTACTTTTTTTATAAATCACTTTAATTAAAAAAAATCTTCTTATATTCTTATATATAATTAATATATATATATATATATATATATATATATATATATATATATATAATTAAAAAAATCTTCTTATATTCTTATATATATATATACTCATAAAAATACATATACATAACTATGTATATATGTGTGTATATGTAATAAATGTACTATACATAAACACACATATAATAAAGTGCTACATATAATAATGTGCACTCAAACTTTATACTTTAGACGTGAATTAAAATAGTCGCATTATGTTTTCATAGTCGCATTTTGTAGTCGATGATTACTCAGATAGTGCTCTTGGTCTTTTGCAAACACTATCCTAGCATGTTATTATTAAAAATGTTGATTGAACGATTGAAATATCGTTGCAAATTGTTAACGTATTTTTCGTGCATGTAATATATAAAGAGAAGCAAGCTATTTTCACGAGAAAAATCCTGTTTCTACCCTATTTTATTATAACTAGAATGACAGTTTCAGTATCATGTTTGTGCTCTCTGTTAAAGAAGAAACAGTATGCGCGTTTCAACAAAATGTGAAATAGAATATATAGATAGAATCGTTTGAAGAAAAAACCTCGTGCAAGAACGAAGGTTGATATATCAACGAACAATAACTCCGAGAAAATATTTCCTGTCGCGGATTTTAAATTGACATAGCTATTTTCAATCAGAATTTTTCCAGCACAATTACGCAAGCTTACAAATTAAACGATAATTAAAAAACAACCTGTATTATGCATAAGTTAAAAAATTATTAAATATATAGTATAAATATAAATATAAATAAATATATACGCATTGCTTTTTTACTTTAAATTTTCTTATTTTTCAAAGAGAAAAAAATATGACCACATTGTTATAAGAGAATAAAATTTCAATGTAATTTATCTTCTCGATACTTTGCTAAATAATTGTCTATTACGTTATACGTTTTGTATCGGAAAAATTGAAGGGTATCTATCAATAGAAACTTCTCATTAAGATATTATTTCGACGAAAAAAAAATTTTTTTATATACTATTTCTATCTAGGTTTTTTCACAGTCTCATAATCTTGTCTTTCATGATAAACACAGGCAATCAGCTTTTTGCATCAGGCAAAAGGATACTGCATACGAATCAAATCGAAAAGCTTTTTAATTAAGATACTTAAGTTTCGTTTTCGTATATTTAGCTCGGATGTGGGTTCTTTAAGTTTACGTTTGCTGAACTACTTTTGTTGCGATCAAACATGCTCCGCGTGTCAATGCGTCTGGTACAGAAATTCGCGCCTAAATATACAATCGTATGTGAGCCACGTCGTCAGTGCAGTGCTGCTGCAACTTTCACAAAGTTTATTTGTATCGTTGTTTAGCATCGAATTTAAATTTTAACAGTTTGCGAATTCTGTCGCTAAATGAAAAGATTATATTTTAACTTGTTCAATTTGCTTCTCAATAAAACAGGCATAATGATTATAATAAATTTAATTAGAAATGTGTTACACTATTATAATTACTATTATAATTATGTTCATACAATTACATATACTCTCGATATTAATAGAGAAATTGATAAAAATTGAACTCTCTTCCTATTTTAACTTTATAATTTGCAGATTTTTTTCGAAGTTAATGAAATGTTTTGCGATACTATAAATAATATTAAAATTTTTTGTGATTATATTAAAAATTTTTACTATAAATAATATATTATTTCTAAATCAATAAACAAATGCATTTATTCAATCAGCTAAAAATCAACACAAAACGCTACTCGAAAGATTTTCTAATAAAACCAAAAGTATTATGCGTTTTCCTATATTTTTATAATATTAATATGTTTTTTTATTACAATCAATTAATAACATTTAAAAGTTTCATTATTTTTTCCATTTGTTAATATATATTACATTCAGTGTATTCAATAGATGTATTCAATAGTTATATTGAAAAATACAGTGTTTATTAAATATAATTAACGTAATACATGTAACACATGTAATCTTGTGCATGTACACGAATAACATATATATTATTTAAACATTTTTTATAATCGTGATAAGTATAAATATATAGAAAATATTTATTTAAAATGTTATAATTGAGAAATAACAATTTTAAAGGAGTCATCAGGAATTTTCTTATTTAAAAGATAATAATAAAATATTTCTCCCGTGAAATTGCATATTTACATATATATTGACACTCTAAGTATATATATTTCAAATATTATTTTGCTTCTTGTTTTATTTTATATTTTAAATATTATGTAAAAAAATTGCAACAGTGATAAAACAAATATGCATTTCTTTTAAAAATAATCATTATTATGCATAAATATTGATTTATAAAAACAATTCAAAAACAATTCATAAAAAATAACAGACAAGATAATAACATAACAGATTTTAAATAAAATATAAACAAAATAAACAAAAGCGAATCCAAGAAGTTATAAGGAAAAAACACACAAATATATAAAATAAGAATTAAATTATTTATAATCTTTTATGCAATATTTTTCTATGCAATATAATTCTACTTAAAAGAGCAAGTAATTTTATAAATTAATAATAAATATTTGAAATTTATATCTTTTATTAGAAACTTTAAGAAATTAATTGAAATAATTATTTTGCTATCATTTTTTAAAATAATTATTTATATTTCGTTATTTTTTGTTAAATACATATGTGTATAGGGAAATATTTAATTATATATATATATATATATATATATATATATATATGTATGTATGAACCTTTTTAAATATAATCTAAATAAATATTTGGATTATTAACGTTAACTCCAATATGACCTTGATATATAGTACTCAAAATATCCAAAGTTGAAAAATAAATATGTGAGTAGGCTCTCTCCATAAGCATTTACAACTTTCCATCCAACATTTACAGTGTAAAGTGTAAAGTTCCATAAGGATATAACTTTTCGAAGCAAAGGTAACTATTTGAAGCAAAGGTAACTATTTATGTTCAAAGATGAATAAAGAGAGATGGCTTTCAAACCAAACAATGGAACACAGAAAGTTGAATCTGTATGGAATTATATAATGATAGATTTTTTTTCATACAGAGACCGTATCAAGACGCGCGGGGTGAATTTAATTTTATGTAATAGCAAATTTATGTGCGACCGTATATAAATCTTGGTTATTAATTTTTATTTTTTTAAATTCACGTTTATTAATAATAATGTAATAGCCATATTCAAAATAAGAAGTATATAAATAAGAAAAACCAGATATAAAAATGTCAACGAAGAGAAATGTAATAGATAACAGTAGCAAGCATGTATATATAACAATAGAAAGATATATATATATATATATATATATATTTATTTATTTCTATTGTTATATATACATTCTACTTTACTATTAGTGATTATATATATATATATATATATATATATATTATATATATATATATATATATATATATATATAATCACTAATAAAAGTATAATTAAAATAATATATTTAGAAATGAAAAATGTCCGCCATATAATTCAAATTGTATGCGCGCACGTGACTTAAAATTATAATATATGCAAAAATTAAAGTAATTAATGAGCTGTAATCTTTTATGCATGTTTGCTAAGCTTTTAATTATACTATACAAATAATTAATATTTTATATTAATCATTTATTATTTAATTAGGAGAAATAGCTTAGAAATTTTCATTTTCTATTTAAATATTACTTTTATGTTTTCATCTTTGCTTAAATACCTTAAAAGGACAATCGTAAAAGAAGCAATCTATTGAACAAACACTTAGAATGATAAACTGGGTCAAGGTCTCAGGTAAGCAATCTACGGTTAATTGAAGATTCTAATAGGGACAAAGTAAGTTGATACATCTGCGTTAAAGACACTATTCTCATTATTTTAGTCTCATGTTTCTACCTATTTTCTATATTTTCAGCTAATTATCTTTCTACATAATTCATAAGAAGAAATATATTTTTGTCATACAAATATAACAAATTCTAATAAAATTAGTTTTTTTTCTTTCATATGCTGCATAATCAAAAAAATTTTATTTCTAATTATAAAATCATTTTAAACACATTTCAAAGATCGAAGTATGCGATGTTAGCCTAGTTTTGAAATAATAGAGTGCGTTCAAAACACAATTACATACTTGACGACACTTTAATATAATTTTTACTTTGCAAGATTTTGTGGAAAAATCTACTTTATGAAAATTGTGTTATCCATTATATACTTTCCATTATCTTTACTAACACTTTTAAGCGAAACAAATCTTATTTCTTATCTCATTACACTCTATAGGGCTAATAAATCCAAATAGAATTTGCTTTGTCTATACACAAAACGTATTAAAATCGTATACGTACTAAAATTTTAAAATTTGTAAAAAATTAAGAAAGAAACGAAATGAACGTTAATGTATAATACATATGTTGAATCATAACACATTAACAGTTTTGTAAGATTTTTCAATCTTTTTTTTTTATGTTAAAATGGCAAGGGAAGAAGATGTACTATTGCAAAAGGGAAGAAGATATACTATTGCAAAAGTTTTATTGATGTTTAATTTCAATCTATATTTTTATAACATCTTTCGTGAAATTGAAATACATATTCAAATGTAAGATTGATAGAACGATTCCTGCATTTTTACACAAACTAGTAAGATCACGTCCGAACTCTCTGTGAATTTACAGTACGCATCAACCAGTGCAATCAACTCTATTGTTTTCTAGATGCATCCGTCAACTATTGCATGCAGATATCATCGATTTTCTTGAAAGCAAATCGCCACATATCAAACGCGTCTTATGTTTAATTAAATAACTTGTATGTGTTCGTTTATACATAGTTCGTTTATTCTATGCACAAAATATAAAATTTTTGTGCTTTTGTCTTTAAATGAGTTGGTTTAATTTAGATGACAATTGTCGGTTTATTAAAATTTTCGGGAAAATATGTAATATGTACCGTCAAGTTCTGCTAAAGTCGATTCTCCAAATCATGAACACCATGCATTCCGTGCGCGTACGAGTATAGGAGATATTTTCTCAAGATGTTACCATAACAACTGAATCCGTCATCGATGCTGCACGCGACTTTTATTTTTCTTATGTGTAATACTCGAGAATCTGTGGCTTCTTGGTCGCTCCGAATATTCCGTTCAAATTGTATCATTCTATCTCACGCGCGCGCGCGAATGAGATATTTGTGTATTTTCAAAAACAACATTGTTTTCCTAATTATATGTATATCCAAATATCATATAAGAAATTTAATAAATATTTCAAGATTAAATCTCAAACAGCATTTTGTCTTTGCTTAAATGTATAAGCTTTTACTTCTTCGTTTACATATCTATAGATCATTGTTATGATCCATTAAATGTTAGCGCTATTATAACTGATCGATTATATTCAAATAGATAGCAATGATAATTATGAGATAATTGTACCACTAACAGATATTTTATATTATTTTACTCATTTGGTAATTTGTATACAAATTGATGTTATAAATTACGTAACTGGATCTTTAACGTTATATCTTTAATTTATTGCAAATTCTTCCGTTAATATAAGTCTTTTCATATTACGAAAGATATAATTTAAGCAATTGATCTCTTAAATTATATTTTCTTTAAAAATATATTTAAATAATAAAAATACAAATAATAAAAAATAATAAATATAAAAATAAAATTAAAAAAATAAAATATTTTTATAATATACATATATATATATATATATATATATATATATTTATACATATTAATGATCAACAGACAAAAGATATACAATATACGCAAATATATTATTTACTAATTAATTTAATTGGACATTTTTTAATTTATTAATATGTAATTTATATATGATTATTTATATACATGAATAAAAAAATAGATTAATAAAAATCAGGTATAGAAAACGAGACGCACAAATAATTCTTTAAAAACTAATTAATTAATAATTATATTCATTAAATATTGATTGATTATTAAATCTCTTTTGAAAACAATCATTTATGTATTTTGTTTTCTCTTCATGTCTCTTGTTTTTTTATTCGCGTATATTAATAATCAAATATAATTACATATTAATAAATCAAAACATATCCAATATAAAGTGATTAAGTATAACATATTTATATTAATATTAAAACATTTTATGAATAATAAATATAATTTGTATGCGATAAACTAGGCGCATGATAGCGAATACATTAAGCATTTTTCAAATCGTACCAATATTTAACAAACCTTGATAGTATGATTTACGAAACATAATAAATTTTTTTATAAAAATATCAATTTAAATTTTATAATAAATATAATATATATACTTAAATATATATATAATACTTAAATATATATATAATACTTAAAATAAATATAAAATATTCTAATAAAGTATTTTATTAAAATAAATGTAAAATAAATTTACTTTTATAAAAACATAAAAATGTAGAATAAAATCGTATTATTATCGATTAATATCAATTACATAAATTGATAGAAAAGATACAATCGTATTTAATTTTTTTAAATGTTTGTAATATACATAAAAACAAAATATAATTTAATAATTTTAGTCTAAATTTCTCATTGTTCATTTATATTACACTTCTATCGTTAAATGTTATTTATATTCAGTGACAAGAAATCAATGCAAAACGATTTAAAAGATCAGTACGCATTATAAGTATTATAGCATCTTTTCATACATATTTTTTTTTTTATTTTTATATCTTGTATGTGCACATTAGTTTAAATTTAAGCGAGAAATCACGCAATGTGTGATTGTGAAAGCGAATTCGTAATCATCATATCGACTATCGAATAAATATGCCATATACATATATACATAGGATGTATTTATATATACATAGGATATATTTATATATCCTGACGCTATGAGGTAATTTAGACTATTTATCAGTGGATGGTAACATTAACGGACGTAAATACAATTACATCATTAATTAAAAAGTCAAGTACATTTGGAGATGCTTGTTCATAATAAAACAAAGTGATTGTTTATTCGTAAAAATAAACGATTAGAGAATGTTTGACAGCGGGTAATAGAAATTAATCTGCTTCGAACGAAATGTCAGCAATGTTTTCAGGATCTTTGACATACGATTAAAATTAAACCTCATGAGGGCGAATCTGATATGATAAATCTGGAAGTGATGTAATGCTTTGGGATTCCTACATTCATTAATATTCTGGCGCGATGCGTACCTCCCTTAAAAACAATGACGCATGTGTGTTCCTCGAATATCTCACGAAGATCGTAGCAGCGCGTTCGACAAATTTGCACGTAAATCCCGTGGGTGCGGTTCCAATTTAACGCGAAAACTTTCACGCACGTGTTACATCCAAACCGCAACCTAAAGTCGTGTGCCTCCGTTTGCACACCTTATCCAAAAGTTGTTTAGCGGCATGTACCGCCAACGCGAATTTGTGATGAAACTTTAATCCTGCCATCTATTTATAGATATAATTATGGCTCTCGGGCAATGAATTAATCCCAAGTAAAAAAGTTCGAAGGTTATTGCAATGGCGTGTTCTCTTTGCGTTATCGGAAAATTATTATCCTCTTACTATCGACATTGTACAACCAAGTTTCCGGAAACTATCGAGATTTGATGAAACAAATGGGATCTGAATGAAATATTGAAATGGTTATCAAAAGTTGACATAATTTAAATATGTTACAATATATACATATATGTACACACACACACACACATATATATATATATATATATATATATATAATTATTATTATTATTATAGATGCAATTTTGTTTACTTTTTGCGGTTTTTGTCTATAATTTATATGTCAACATTTTTCGAATCTGAATCTGCTTCTTATTATAAGCTGATTGGTTCCTATTGGAAGACAATATGACGTAAACAATGTCTCGCTACACAGTTCGAAAAGACATAAATCGTATTCGTTTTCGTGAGAAAAATGACATTATCAGAATTAATGGTGATAATAACAATAACGAGGATCATAATGATGAAGTTATATATAGGATGTATCGATATGAAATCTAATGAGTGTCGGTGAATGGTAAGTTCCTCGTTAAGTTAGCGGTTTATTGTTGACATAGATCTTACGCATAAAAAAATAAAAATCGAAACGCAACGGAATAAGATAACGAATATAAAAAGCTCGAGACGTAAAAAGAATTCCAGTAAACTGTAAAAATTATAACAAAACATCGTCTAAAACCTGATTTTATATTTCTTCATAGTTTTTCATCCACGATTTTTATCTGCATTATTTTTTTTCGTAAATTTCTATTCATTATCTTGTACAAGAGCGTAATTATATCCTACATGAGGATTCATATAATTAACGAATGTTATCCCGTATAAAAAATCGAGTTATAAATTCATCAATGGACGTACATTTACGCGCTCTACATATATTTGCTGAATAAAATACGTATATTATAAGTTTTTTGTTATAATTAGCGGATTTTCTTGATTTCTTAATCTCCCACGTTCAATTTCACGGTAATTATACATCACCTCAATTTTGCTTTTAATCACCGCGACATCCGTAATGCGAACGAGGAACATTCTGTCTTAATTATGAATTTTAATATCTTTGATCCTCGAATGCGTAACTTCCTGGAAATTAACGACGTTAAGTTGTTTAACCTATGGATGCTGCAGAGATGTAAAATGTATCTCGGGATTAAGCGTCGAGGAAATTAATAATTTTTGTCATTAAAAAGCTCATTCTTCTTCTTCTCACGCCATCTCCGTACGAAGGTTGGCGATCCATATAGCTATTACTGTTTTTTGAAATGATTGATATGCAGTTGAACCATCGTCTGAGGTCCTTTAACCAGAAGTTCTGTCTTTTGCCGACAGACCTTTTGCCTAGGATTTTCCCCTCTATCACCAGTCTCAGGAATTCATATTTATCTCCACGCATTATGTGACCCAAATATTGCGTGGTTTTTCTTGTCTTGACCGTGAGTAGCAGTTTTTTCTGTTTGCCCATACGGTTTAATACTTCTACGTTGATTATCTTCTGTATCCAGGAGATGCGTAATATTCATCTGTAGAGGTACAGCTCATATGAGCGTTCATATAGGCTTTCTCGTAATTATATGGGCGTTTTGCCATAGCATCAAGTCAAACATGCCAATAGAAATCAATGAATGCATCAAAAAATGTTATGAGAAATATTCTGCTTCGATATTATTCTCTATAATTCAATATCGGAAATGTATCGTATGTCAATAACTTGCAGGAAGATTATTAATCTATATTATATTATCTATACTATATTATAGATTGAATGAGATATGTTATAAAAATCATATTGACAATGGTATTATAAAAAAACGCCCGTTTATAAAATAAAATAGTGCCTCTAGTAAATCGGATGTAAATAACTTTCTATAAAAATAATCGTCGAAAGTATTTTCCATAACAATTCTAGTCTTTTGAAAATTGTATTAAACAGGATAAGCACGTATGTAAATTTTCGTAACGAAAGCGTAACATTCTTAATTCATCATGTAATGTAGTTGTGAAATATACATTTTTCATGACTACAAAAATGCAACCGTATATCCATGCATGCAATTGAAATACAAATATTCGATATCATTTTCCTCCGAATTTTATTTGTAGCCGATATTTATGATCGATATCTGTGCAATTTTGGTAATTTATCTCGATTTTATAGATGTGTATTACTTTCCATCGATTTATGTTGTGTCTAAATCTTTCTTCTCTAAATTTATTGTGAAAGAACCGAACTAGAAAGAACCGAAATAATCATATAGCATTTCATCGTGCAAAATCAATAGCGTAGAAGTTCGCTTGACTCTCAACATGTTTGCAATAATACACTATTCGCTGTTATCGATTATGAACCAATGAAGCAAAAATTATCGTTTCCGATCAAATCCACACATATACGTATTATTGGGAAAGTAATGTTTGCTAATGTAGAATAATAACGATATTTTCGTAATAATCGTATAATAAATCTCCAATTTAAAACTGACTTTAAACTAAGTTCTTTTATTATTCGTTGTTTTATACTGTATCGCACGTTTCTAACATTTTGAAAAGAGACATTGTATGATCAACACATTGATTGCACATACGAACGAATATGTTTCACTGCATGCACATATTCTGCCTAAATTCGCGGAGGCGATAGTTCTCGATAAAATCCTGGAATTCACTGCGAATCTACAGCTTATGCATGATATATTCCAATGGACTAGTTCAAAGCCACGGATTCTATAGTTACGTAATATTCAGGTCTGAATGTGCAAGAGAATTTCGATAGTTGTACGAATCAAAAGTTTCTTTCTGGAATAAAGAAATTAAAAATATGTGCGTACATATAATCTGCTTCGAAAATCTAAAAAGATGGTATCTTCGCAGTATCTACAAATATATAAAAATCACATGGATTTTTTATATTAATGACAGTTGACTTAAAATCTGCATTTAATCAATTCTGAGCTTTGATAACATCGATATCACAGAATCTAATTTAAATTTGACTTTATGTCAATTTCTGAAGCCCAAAGGTTTAATCTCTCAAAATATTCTTTACGTATGACTTGTTATTTAGGATAAATGTATGTAGCTTTCTTTCTGTTGGCTGGTATTAAAATATTTGATGTTGCATATAAGCAAAAAAAATATAAATGATTTTATTCGTTTCATATGTATATCTATCGGCATAGAATAGATTTTTATCTCTTTTTATCCGCACTTTAATTTGCATTACAGCGCGCTTTGTATCGATATACATATGAAAAGAGAAATAAAAAATATTTTTTTGCTTGTCACACTTGATTTACGTCTTGTCCAGAACGATCGATATTAACATCCACGTGTGCATAGATGCGTTGATAAATTCAGGTAAAAACGTTTTATACACAGTATTATTTCTAAATTCTGCTACAAATATGATTTAATAAATTAATTGACACAACAATTCGTCCATTTAATAAAAAAAATATGAAAAAAGAAATGATAGACTACCGTTCGCTGTATAAACAAATCAAAAATACATTGGCCACATATTTGATATCTATATTTGATACCTGCTATTACTGTGTTGTAAACAATTAAAGTTTATAGTTTAAAAAGCATTCCAACTTGACACATAATGAACAATTTTACAGAAGCTATTTCAATCATACAGTTTTACTGTGACACCTGCACTATAAATAAATGGTAACTAAAGGTCTCGAGTATCTAATTATATTATAATCTACATATAAAAATCATAGTCATACGTAAAATAATTTATTACTAAAAATGTGAATAATTTGTAAAATATATATAAAAATAAATACATTTATATGCGTAAGTTTGCAATATTCAAATTTTTCGTTTTTATACAATATTTTTCGATTGTTAGATTCGACATATGATACGTTGATATCTGTCTAGATATATATTGTCATAGATGTAATAATAGCAGAAAATAAGATTGAATGAGCCATATCAATGCACATAAAATGTGTACCTTTATCTACACGGACTCATAAAAATACATCAAATGCCAAGTCTATCACTATCTCCGCTTCACACATACGTCATATATATTGCGTTATATATATCTTTAAATAAATCATCGTTACTATTGTTACATCAGGTGTCACATATAAAAAGAAAATGTGGAAACGAAATTTGCGTAGTATCGGGAAAAATATAATTCAGGAATTCAGATCGAAATACATATGTGTGCTATTTAAATTGAAAAAATTTGAGAAGAACATTATATATTTCGATGAATTGATCTCTTTTTCACGTTTTCTTCAGAATATTTTGCAAAAGTATTAAATTTTCAAATTTTTTAAAATTATTAAAATTTATTAAAATTTCAAATTTTTTAAAATGTTTTTTCAAGAGATTATGTGCTTATAAGTTTATTATAAACTTCATAGCATCCCGGTTTTATAATCTCATTTTTAAATATATATATTTAAAAAAGTGGTCGGGATATACGTTTTTTTAAAAAACTCACTCATAAATAATATATTTACTGAGAATTTAATAATTCTAAATAGGAAATATTATCTAAATGATATGATTATATTTAGTATTAAAAAATATTTTAGTATAATAAATTTAGTATATAAAAAATATCTTAAAAATGTGTATATATCTAACATATGTCATTTTTTAAAACTTTTATATAGAAGTCTTTTGTATGATCTCATTATTCGTTTGCGGTTATTAATTGTAAGTTTAAATAAAATTTAAAAAAATAAACTATATTTCAATAATATTTGAATTGTTTTTAGTAGCATTACAATTAAATGAATTATTTCTTATGTTTATTTAGCTCGTATATTTATAGAATAATAAACAAAAACAAAAAAGAAAATTATATTAATGTCATTAATTTCTTAGAACAAACTCGCGAGAAAATTAAACAAGCAACAATAGAATATGAATGAGAACACCTTGTTAGAATTTTTCATATTATATACTCAAATTATTTGCACTAAATATAAACTAGCATAATATATAAATTGCCAATATTATTAATATTTTGTACTTTACATATAAAATTTTGTACTTTACATATAAAATTTAATTTGAGCGAACGTAAAATGATCGCTAACGAAAAGTAAATTAAAACATTGTCTGTTAAAATGTTAGCTTGTAAAGACTAACAAAGTTATTGTTAAAATATTTTAAATATTTTAACAATTCTTACAACGGTTTGTATTTTGCTTTGTAGTTTGACGTTTGCTTTATTTGTATAACAATTCATAACAATTCATTATTAAGAAGAATTTTTTTTAAGGATTAAAACACTTAGATATTTGAGACATTTATATATTTGAAAGAGATTTTATTTCTTTAGAAATTATTACCATATTATCTTATAAAAAATAGTAATATTATTTATTTTTGAACAATTTTAACGATTGTTGTAATAAAAATAATTTTAAAAATTTCATTAGTTTGGGCAATAATGGGCAATCATGGCTTGAATTCTGTCTAAAATTTCAAATTCGTTTGTGTTCACAGATCAATGCATTTCTCTTTGTTAGCGTCATTTGCCTCAAGCCTCTTAATCGACACAATCCAGTTAGTATGAAACCAATATCAAAAACTGCTGTCTATCGATATTTCAAAATAAATATTCATCACATCAGATTATATTTAATTACATTGCGAAAAAAATATGATAATTTGAGATTCTTAGTTAAGTTTTCTTTTCTTTTAATAAATTTTTGATACACGCATAAAGTAGTTAACAAGAAGCAATCTCTCTTGTCATAAAAGTTTTCTAAAATCTTGTTTCTTTAAAATAAAAATTTTAATGAGATATTAAAAATTATTTTATATGTCTATAAATTATTTATAATCTACGTACAATTGCTTCTGAATTCTAATTGGTTCGTAAAATATAAATCTTATAAAGCGCTTTCAATATCATAAAACACTTTTATTTTAATTTAATTTTATACATTTCATAAGGTTCTCCGACATATGGTCAAAATCATGTACGCCTCGATAGCTTCTAATAACCATCCTCACCGCTAAATCTGCAGTTAAACGCATATACGCACATTTTTCACTTTAAAAATCGCTCGACATATCTACAAACTTATCGGAATTGGAACTATACTAGATGCGCATTAATGTTTTATTTTAAAAATAGTTTCTTTAATCAACTAATTATAGCTTAAATATATACTGAAGAGATTTTTTATCACTCGCGATGTGAGAATGCGGTAAGTAGGCGGATGTACTTAAAGAGTGGCTAGAAAGATAACGCGAGGCATAAAGACGAACAGGAGCAGGTGCTTTTGTAATTTTATGGTAACCCCACGAGAGCAAACGGCGACGACGGGTTTATGTCGGCCCCCTTGAGAAGGAAACTGCGTTCAATGTTTTATATTCCAACCTGCTCTTAGTTATCACACGAATACATTAATATCGTTGGGATGGTACGTCACAGGAGAGCAATTATAAAAACCACCGTTATGCCAATATCAAAGGCAAAACTCTATTTTCTCTATTGCTAGTACTCAGTCGCGTAAGTTTTTACGTCGGGCAAAATATATTTCGCTTCTAATTAAACCGTTCATTATACTCGCAGCAATGAGTCGGGCATCAATTTTAATGACGATACAGCTCTTCTATCTATCTTAATTATATCAAAGTATATTTACATCGATATGCGTAGAGAACAAACGAGTTCTCAAAAGAAGACATCGAAAATTGTGTTTAACTGTCTATTTTTAACGTAAAAATGTGTGCAATCGACAACAAAGGGAAAATGATTTTTTGAGCATGTAAAAGCATTCTATTTATTACACACTTCATATATATATTTATATACTTTTTGTAACATTTATTTCTCGCTTTATTCCATTTATGCTGTTATAATTGCATATATAAAATATGGATGGATAGAAAGGAAAAAAATGCTAAGGTGATCATTCTCTCTGGTGATAGAACGTCACGAATTAAAATATATGAAACAGTTTTGTGACACAAGAGAATAAAATAAGTCTATCTTTATGAATTTTGAAATATAATTCATCAACAATTCTCCAACTTTTGTATTAAATGATTTCATATTTCTGTGTTAACAATTAATATTAAAATTGTAGCATATAATTTTACATCATATTAATATAAATTTTTTCAGAAACATCATAATGTCTGCGTTGGAAAGAAAAAATATGCAGACACAAATATCTCATAAAAAATTTTTTGTTTATTTTCTTATCCATTATTGGTAAAATTATTTTTAAAGCAACATTTTAAAAAACCGCTAAATCTTAAAAGAAATTATAAAAACGATAAAGAAAAGAAAAAAAGTTATAAAATCCTCATGTTTACATGCGTTAATGCAAAACTTTCATACTTACGTAGATTTGTACTTGCAGTCGTCTCTTAAGATTGTTTTATAAGAGAAAATATGTAATAAGTCTTTAATTAATTTAACAAAGATTCTTACGTAGACAAAATTGATATAGATGCTTTCATATTTTAAGTTTAAATTTTTATTATATAAGCTCTTGTTATGTAACGATTCTGTTAATATTATTATCTATGGCAAAAGTATATCGATCAATAAACGAGCGACATTTCTAGTAAGCTGCTTGAAAAAGCTACTACTGAAAATATATAAGAAATTGGAATCTAGATCGGAATATAGATTGGAATATGATCTGATTATGAAAACCCTAACGCTATTTTTCTGTTAATATTTACGTATAATATTTCCCTATTATGTTTGTCACATAATTGAAATATCATATTTTATATATTTCTTTTCATCTTGGTTCGTATCACTCATTTCGCTTCTAAAACGCGCGAAATTATTTCGTAGCGTTAATTTCAGGAATAAAGTCTATGCAAAATAATCTAAAAAATGTACAAAAGTACAAAATAACAAGTAAAAATAAATTTTTAATTTTATCTATATATAAAGTATTAAAAGCAATTAAAGCTGTCAAGAAGAGAGGAACAATTCTCTTGAGAAAAAATATTATTTCTGTACTTTTAAGAATATTAAGAAAGATTTACTTTTTACGAAATTCTTTACGCACAAATATTAAAAGGATAAGACGTTTGGGAATATTTATCGCTGCAAAAAAGGGATGTTGAGAGCGTAATCGTATATCATGATGCATTCATATCTATTCAAACTTATAGATATTATTCTAATAAATAATTGGAAGAGTTTTTGGGAAGAAAGGAAGGTGAAGGAGATTTAGAAGGAAGATGACAACAATTAAATATCTGAAACATATATGAATTTTCCAGTTTTAGATATGATATATATAAGGGTAAATTTATCTTTCTATAAATCTTTCTAACTTTGATTCATCATCATCGAGAATAATCATATTCACGCTTAGTATGATTCACTAATTGTTGGCATATAAATTTTAATTTTCTCTCTCTTTCTCTCTTTGTCTCAGAACAATCAATTCTAAAATTCAATCGTTGTCATTTTCACTATCTATACATCCAAAAGTTTTTAAAATTATTTATTAAAATGATGGTTTTGATATAAGCGCTCCATGATATATGTACAATTGAATTTGATATTCCTCCCTTGCAATTTATTTTATCAAATATATTTGAATAAAAAATTGGTATTATTTGACATTACATTGTTTGCATAGTTGAATATAATCATGATTTTCATTCTTCATGTTCTACAAAAGGGGTGACAGCGAGCTATTATATTATCAAACTTCCAACAAGCGTATTACCTATCGGCATTTTACAGGCGCTGCATGTATAGAAATGATATGCGCGTATTCGATTATCCAGTGAATCCAAGCACAATTTTAAAGTATTACGTTTTTCAGAGCCTAACTAATCTGAAAAAATTTGCAAACAATAGTTTGTTGTTTGATTATAACATATAAAATGTTAAATTTTATAATGCTGCTAATATTTCTAGAAAACGTGCAATTTTGATTTCGAAAATTGTTTCTACAAACCGCTAAAAATATAATATATTAATACCGCACATGTGTAATTATACTGGAATGTGTGTTCTATGTTTTCTTGAAAATTATTGTGGTCCGTCGAATACGAAATCAAACTGAATAATTTAACAATTTTTTACATCCCGTGACGCATACGCATAGTAATATGCGCTAAATGACCCCGCCATCTGATATTAAACCGTATAAATCTCTTTTTCAGCTATACTATTACAATAAAAAAGATATAACTCAAGCAAAAATTTTTAATAAAAAGTAATTGCAATTATTATAATCATAATAATTATTATAATCAGTATGTGCGTACATACACGTGCAAAATGACATTCAAATGCATATTTTGAAATAATCGCTTCTGAAACGATTATTTCAAATTAATTTCCATTTGGTTTTGTGCGGGAAAGCATGTGTTTTTTTGGATTTGTTGGAAGGATTCGATCCGGATTATGTTTAATCAATAAGTGAAATCGGTCCTTCAAAATCAGCGTAATAACATCGAGAACTGGAACGACACTCATCGGATTCTTCATTCGCTCTAACATATAACATCTAAGACAGTCTCCAGCACATATCTAACATACGTAGTTAAATATATTGCGCGGAACGCAGGTGTGTATTAATCCACATGTATTTCCCGAGATATGCATGTATCCACTAACATCTCAGGATTCACTCAGGATGAAGTTCATCCATTCGTAAATGTCGCTATGCACACTGTACACACGAATATATATAGTCGTCACGCATATAGACGCATCAGCGCAATCTGTTTCTCATGCACATCCACATATGAGCTAATAAAGATGCATTTTGGAAATGCACACATTAGCGAATGCATGGCCAGTGGCTATTTCCCAAAGCTGCCGCGTGCATCCTGCTGGAATATTTATGTCAATGTTAATCGGTAATTCTAATTAGGTAGTATTATCGACTATACACTCGGTGTGCGTGCAATGTTATGAGTTTTATCAATGTGCGACCGATTTACAAATTGAATCGATCCTGTCGTTGCCGATAAAACGCCCACAACGTGTGAAGATGCTAGAAATTGACGTAAAGGTCGTTCAGAAAATGTGCTGCCTGCGTGGAATTATATCGAGCGAGAATTACCCTCATTTTCTCTCGTAATCTCATGCGTGCGAGGCGATAAGCTTCAGATTCTCTACTGCTTTCGTGCTAAAAAGTTTTATCTGCTCGAGATATTACTTCAAGAAACGGAAGTGAGGGTCGTTTTAAGACAATTATCACGTTTCGAATATGCGATCGAATATGCATATTTAGTCGTGCATGCGAATAATCGCTTTTGTTGCTGCAGAAATATAGTAACTGTAATAATAGCAACTATAATAATAGTAACTGTAGAAATTTTATCAGTATCTCGAAATTTTGTAAGATTACCTTGTCTTTCTCCTTTCTTCTTCTCCTCCCCCTTTATCCTTCTCTTTCTCTCAATGCCATTAACTCGAGACGAATATTACATTTGCTGTTCTCTTGGTGCTTTACTTTGATACTAACGGCTATAGTTTCTCAGTATGACATATTGTATATAACATAATATATAGAGATTTCTCTTTTTTAGTTTAAATAATCAATGTTGAAATCAATCATTTAAAAATTGGATTGCTCGGGATTAAAGTGTTCTTTGAATAAAATTATAATTGCTTTAAGCGATTGAAATGTTTGTTAAAGTAATATTTATTTAAAACTAGCTGAAAAATATAAAATCGCGTTATTTATTTACGTTCATATTCCTGAAGTTTACTTCGGTTTTAATATTAACGTTTAATAATTACGCAATTATAAAGTAAATAAAGAGAAACGTATTTGTGCATTCCACAAGACAGAATTTTATATAATGTGTAACACAATACACACATAGTAAAACAGAAAAATATTATTGTAAAGCTTTTTCATCAAAATATATATTGTTCTCGTTTGTATTGAACAGACGCGCGTGTTTCTTTATAAAATTATCTTAAAAAGAGGTAGAATGCGCAAAATTATCTTAAAAAGAGGTAGAATGCGTAGATATTATTTTCTATTCATATTCTATTTACATTCAAGTAAATTTTTATTAAGAAAAATTTAAACAACTTGTCACGAAATATATATTTTTACTAGATTTCTATATTTTTCTATATTTTTTTTCATGATTGTATTACAATTGAATTTTTCAGAGAAATACATATTTTCTGTATATTTTTTTATAACTATTGCGCAAAATATTCGATCGATACACTTATTTGACCAAAATTCTGTCCGTGTCATTAATTAACGCTCTTTAATTGAGAAGTTAATTAAATTCAATAAAAACAATAATTTTTTTTCTGATGAAAATTATTACATTGCCAATATATCAATCTCACCACACACACCTGCGACGGATATTCATAGTTGAGTTATTACGAAGTCAAATAGATCGTAAATGAAAGAAAATCATTCGGAGGTAACGGAAAAAAATTTCTTTCATCTCTCGTATCGAATGCGAGATGCGAATAATTCCATACAATAAAAGCTGTTTAATATTTTTGCAGAAAAAGCGTTTGCAATACAATTTGATAACTATGATAATCGACAAAATAATCTAAGTGTCAATATGTTTTCAGAAGCAATTGTTTTGCTTTATTCCACATTCATGTTCATACTCATTCTGCTTATGTAAATGATAAAATATACGTCACAGAGGCGAGAAAATAATACTGTATATTGAATAAATATAAAATTGCAATAATCTTTTTCGCTAGTTATTAAGGTTTCGTCATAAAAAGAAATATTTCCAAAATATACCAGAGTATTTGAACAAGAAACTGTGTCACATTGTTAGTCGAAATATAGTCAGAATGTAGAAAAACGAGATTCAATATTTCAATATCTCAACATATCACGGTACATTTCACATATATGTATATAAAGTGTGCACATTTGATTCGTAAATTAAAGTACAACTCATAAGAGCGAAAATGTAACATTTGATATATTACTGATATAGTTACAAAGTAAGATGGTCAAGCAATTGCACAAATTCGTCATGGGCTATGTTCCCGGATCTGATTATTTTCTCCCAATTAACGGCCGCTTTAATACGATATTTCTCTGAGAGAAAAACGGTTATGTAAAACGATTCTCGTCATAGATCGTTAAAATGTTTACGATGCCAGCCGAGATTTCGCGTTTTACACGTGGGAGCATTTCTCGTTTTCACAAAGAAATACGGTGACAACAAATTCTAGGGAAAGTTATTCTATTCGTAGGAAAATACAGATTGTAGAAGTTTGATTCACAGAGTATGCATAATGACTATGTCGTTTGATGAAATTTTGTATTCAATTACTGGTTTCATCTAAAGAAATATCGATTTTATAAAGAAACAATATATAGCATGTTTTATATAAGATGTTTTAAGTAAGAGAGAGAATCAAATAAGAACTTTTTACACAATATGAACCTCTTATTGCATGTTGGAAGAAAACATTTTTTTCTTCCTAAATTTTTTTTATTTCAAATTCTGTATCTTGCACATATATATTCATAAGTCTCTGTATCCGTATCTAAAATAACCTATTATAGATTATGTCAAGGTCTGACATACTTACAATTCCGTACCATCATAATCCCAAATTACATTTGCATTACATCATCAACGAATTGTTTACATTATAATATAAATATGTATTTCTATCATGTTTTTCTACCACGTTAACATGTTTATTATAATACTAAGAGATGTGCAAACAAATATTTTTAAAATATAATTGCAATGCAACTCACGATGAAAGACATAAATTGAGAGCAATCAATTATTTTATTTCAAAAGGATAAGTTGTGCGACAATGTCGACACGAAAATTACAGAGTGACAAGTAACATATATAGAAAGTTTAATTAAGTACAAGGAAAGACAAAAAATATTTACTTTCTGATAGAAATATTCACACCCACATATAGATACATTTGACATTTTCTTGATGCTTGATGTAAAAACTATTGATTATATTATTATAAGCTCAGAGAGACTAAATCTCACAAAATCTTACATAAGTAACATGCATAGAAAGTTTAATTAAGCGCAAAAGCAAAGACAGAAAATATTTACCTTCTGAAATATCCACACCCACGTATAAACATACATGACATTTTTCTGGTGTTGACGTAAAAGCTATAAAAACTGTAGATTAGTTATTATAAGCTCAACTATTAAAATCTTACACGAAATTTCTACATTTCTTCTCACAAATCTTTCGCATTAATAAACATTTGAATACGGCTATTTATAATTATTACAAACACGCTTAGTTAGATAGTTTTTCAAAAACATCACAAACGCAATTTTACTCGAATTGTACATTTTTTTCCAATAGCCGAGTTCCACTCGATTTCGCGACTTGATTGCAATCACGAACGTTTCAAACAAATGAGAGACGGAGAGTAATTTCTTTCAGAGAGTGATATTTGCAGTAAGTAATTCAAAGCACAGAAGTACATCGCGCATTCAGTATGCATGTCACTAATTGCAAGGATGTTGCGAATAGAGATGTCAACACAGATCGTGAGACCTGTATTAAACATAGAAATTTGAAGCCAAATAGAGGTGCAATGTTATTACAATAGTGCTGTCCAGATATGGATACATATTGCACCGCTTTCATGGATTATTGCGATGTGCTCAATGTAGGAATTAACCATTCTACTCGATTTTATCACGTATACTATCTGCCGTTCTCATTCTCTCCCTTTAATCCGTTCATTAGTTATACATGAGAATCGGTAATGCAATCTCTGGAATGCTGCCAAATCACATAACCGGCTGAAATCGAATCTGTCCATCATTTACCTCCTATTAATTCTCCTAATATTCGTATATCCAGGCGAAAATATTTATCCTAAAATGTCCTAAACACGTTTAAAAAATAATTTTTCATTTATAAAGTACTATATATCTGCTATATATCTTTAATTGTATATTTTTCGAATTCTATTTTAGCTTGCCAAAAATATGACGTTTCGTATATCTTCAACCGTATCTTTCGCCGATATTTAATTCGCAGAGTCGTTACCGATGAAAAAGTAGGAGTAATTTAAATTATGTATTCTGACATATGTGTTAAACGACATATATGCCTCTAATCCTATTGTATCTTATTATCTTGTTTACAACCTTTAGATTTATATTAGATTTATACGTGACAAGCAAGTTGTAGATTCCGCTTGCGTATGTACGAGTCAACAGAACGTACATTGTACAACGTACATTGCATTCTAATCTAGATGCATTCTAAGTGGATTTAAATTATATTTTGAATATTTTAAACATTATAATTGCTTAACAAAGGTAACTCTCTTGATTCTTTTGTTTTTATTATGCAATCTATCAGTTCGACATTTATACGTCAAGTTCTATCTTTCTATTATGAAGTTATACGTTAATTTATACACTAGTACAATGAAAAAAGTTGGAATGATATATTAAAGTAAACTATTGAACTCTATTGAATGAACTATTGAAGTCTATAGTCAATTAAAATTTGTGTAAATACACATACAGAATGTATGACATATAATTTATTAAGCCTCAGGGATAATTTTATTTACTCTTACCAGAATTTATTAATTAAATTTTCAAATTTCTATTGTCGATTTTCTTTTTTCAAGAATAATCAAAATGTATCGGAGAGTTTACTTTGTAATTTGTCAACCGGTATCGGATGTGAACGAGTTTGAACCTATCGTTGCTTGACTGATGTCCTTCTATATAGCCAACGGCATTTCTCTTCTGAATTGCATGAAATGTATTGTAATCGATTAACGACTAACGATACATCTATAGGAGGATTATTCTCATGTGCTTTGACACACAAGAGAAATTCATATTACATTTAAAACCATGACATATGCGTATATAAAATTACACGTGAAGATCTTTAAAGAAGATCTCTTATAGGATTTCGAAAGGGTATTATTGATTACAAATATATTTGCGAATACAACTTTGTCACTATGACTTATTGTAAAAATTCCATCGTAATCTTCATTAATGAGAAATTTCGAGATAATTGAAATAAGAATTAATTATAAAAGTAAAACTAATTACAATTCAGAAAATAAAATTTATCTGTCTTGACTAAATCCGTTTGTATGACGATGCTTAGTTGTATTCTTGAAAAAATTTTACAATAAATAAATAAATTTTTTCGTGAACATATCGTTGATATGCATACAGTTTTACATACTTTGTGGTAATCATCGAAAAATATGTTTATTTATTTTAGAAAATTTAAAGAAAAACAATATTTCTCTTGTTTATATCGTGTAATGCATACATAATATCTTATTTATATCCTGTAATGAATGCATAATTCAAAGAAAAATGAAGATGAAAGTTAATCCGATGCGAAAAAATATAAAATCTCCTTTAAGGATTGACATAAAAAAATGATTAATTTGAAGAAAAGATTAATTCTATTCTATAGCTCTAATGATTGAAAAAGCTTTACAAGAAACGAACAAAAATGAAAACTAATTCTAGTCGAAATTTTTTTTTTACTTTCTATTTCAATTTTCAATTTAACGTTTACTTTAAACACTCAGATCACTATTATTTTTTAAATTATTTTATCTATAAATCTAAAGAAATAATTTTCTCGAAAGCTTCTTTTTCAAACTATCCGTTTTTTGTCTATTTGAGATACAAAGTAAGAGAAATAACTCAATTTCTATACAAATTACATTTATATTGAAAGCTTCTTTTAAAATCCATAAACTTATCTCCATTCTTTACTTTCTCTAGAATCCATAAATATGAGAAAATTAGAATTGAAAATAGAAGAAAATTTCGATTCGGGAATAAGATGTCAAGAGAAAAATAAGCTACTATAATCATTTAATATATACATACAAGACTAAGCAAGTTAATTAAAAAGCATAAATATTATTACTTTTATGCACATTTTCCCATCTTAATATGTAATTATTTTACTTTATGTTACACGACATTTTACTTTGATAGTGCGACGAAAAAAATAACTCTTTCCATATTTCTATTAATTTCTTCTAATCCCTTTTTAATTATACATTCCTATTTTATCAAAAGCTTTCAGAACTATTATGCAAACAGTGAAAGACTTGTCATCTTGCTCTAATTATTTTCATTGCTGTCTAAATACAAATGTTCAGCTTGCGTATATATTGAAATGCATTATTTCATACGTTAATTCAAATACATTATAATAGTAATAAATTAACATCACGTTAAAGCATGTTAATTATAATAATTACGTATATCACAAGAGATAATCTTTCATCATCAATAAACTAAATATCAAATTTAATATTTAGAGATTATTACTCAAATTACTATCGCCATTATTACCTTTTTCCTTTGAACATATTTATTATCTACGTATTTGTTATCTACTTCGAATAAGTGATATTTTGGATATCGTTTATCTTTGATTATGCTTACAACATATGAAAATTATTTGATGACTTTTTTTCACATCAAAAGTTCATAATAAACAAACTAGTTTCAAACTTTCTGCAAGCTCCATATAAAAGTGCTTCATCAACTCTTCTTTTTTTATTTTACAGCCGGCGCATGTAACTGTCGCCGACGCCGGTTTTGTAACGCTGACAACGAGAGGAAGAGGAAGATCAAAATGCAAAAGGGGTTATATTCTCGTTAACGAAGAGGAGAAACATTTCTCGCGACTAGCGCTTTTTAGAACGAACGGCCATGTCCTCCTGGCCGTACTCAACGAGCGCCACGTTAACTTTATCATTCATGATGTTGGCGCTTACGACGCGAATACCACTGGTACTAACGTTCAATTACACCGAGACCAATGGAGTAGTCGTTCGTGACGATAACATAACGAAAGAGATCAACGACAAAGAGGAGGAATACACACCCTACAGCGATCGGCCCGAGACGTACTTTGTACCGATCATCTTTCTCTTGATTCTGCTGATCGGCCTCACCGGAAATGGTGTGCTAGCTCTTACGATCCTTCGGCACTCGAATATGAGAAACGTGCCCAATACGTATGTCCTGTCCCTGGCGCTCGGAGATTTACTGGCACGTAAAACATTTCGATTTCTTTTTCAACTGACAAATTCTGTATACACGTGACATACAAAAAATCCGACGCTGCTCGTGTGGATGTATCCGCCGTGAGCACCAACTATCGATTTAACCGAGCTTATCAATATTTGAGATGTTGACGAGTATTTGTGCAGCTGTGAATATCTATCAAAGGATACTTTTTCAAATTTCCACCAATTTTACAATTTATGTTGGTTACAAGTTTTTTAAACTTGTATAAAAACAAATATTTAAAAATAAATAAAATAGTAATAAAATAAAAATATATATATCTAGATGGAATAAAAATGTATAAAAAAGATATTTATTTTTATAATATTATTCATCTATATATATATATATATATATATATATATATATATATATATTTTACATTTTTATTCCATTATTACTTTCTATGTGTGTCGATATTTATATAAATAAAATCATAATAGTCATAAATTACATATATATTACTCGATAATATTTTTTGCATATTTTCATACATTTACATTAAAATTTTTATTATTTTCTTTGCTTTCTTCTGATATATTAATAAGTAATGATAAGTAGAATTAAATGCGGCTGTATGAAAAGCTGTTATCATCTGTCAAAATTTCAAGAATTTGGAAAAATTTCACAAATTCGAGGATTTAATATTATATGAAAAATTATTATAATTATTATTATTATAATTTAAGACATTTACAGATACAATACAATATTGTTAAATTTCTGACATGTACAATCATATTCTTATACGTGCAATATTTGCTTTATATGATATAGACTAAATAGAATACATTTCAATGTTTTTCAAAAAAGTCATCCATCGTCACGAAACATATTTATAATAAATAACATTGCATCGATCATGTTTAAGCCATCATCAATAAAAGTAAAACATTATAAAGTATTGACATAGCATCACATTAAACTTAACGGATAGCTTATGGATTGCCACTTTAGCCTTTTTTCAAAAGCTGCAATGCAATTTTTTAAAATAAGTGCGTCTTACATAGAATTCGAATTCTATGAACGCAAATGAAGCGAATGAATCTATCATCTTCCTGATTTTATTGAATATGTTTGAGTAAAAACGCTTAAGAGCAATGTACTTTAAAACGCGCTTATATATATATATATATATATATATATATATATATATATATATATAATGTTGTCTGTGATGGACATGTTTTACGGAAGCTATTAGTTTTATTATTAAACTTAATGCATATTGTTGAGTAATAAGGTATAAAATATTGACATATAACGTCACATTAAACTTTTAACAGATAACTTATTGTCACTTTAGTCCTATTCTTTCGAAAGCTTTTTTAAATCTGCGATGGAGTTTTTTTTAAAAATAAACGCGTTTTCAAGTAAATTGCCCTCTAACTCTTTTATTCACATTCGATAAGATCAGGAAGATGATCGATTCGTTCGCTTCACCTGTCAAATATCTGCATTAATAGAATCTGAATTTAATTTTTTTGCGGTTTAAAAACTTATTTGACACTCACATTTGCATATGTATATATATTTATATATGTATATATCGCATCTATAATGGGCAGCGTATTTCGTGTGGAAGCAATTAATTTTGTTATTAAACTTAGCGGATATCGTTACATAGGATAGAAGAGCAAAATCGATCGGCTTCGTTGTGACGTCGATGCATGCAGCTACCACAAGTCTGTCGATTCTCGTCTCGTTGCTTCACAGCAAATCCTATGTAATACTCCTATGTAATGGATGGTTCGATTCACGTCTCTCTTACGCAACAATGCATATCAATGATATTTACATGGACCGACAGAATTTTCGGGCCATAATTAACCAACTTGTATATCATTTCTGAAATTTCAGGCAACAGCTTTATGATGTAACTATAAATACTTCGATCTTTACACTGTTGATTTTTTTTTTATCTATTACATATAAATACTATACAAGCAAATATTCGTGAACAAAGTGTTACGATGAGCTTATGAGAACATACGATGGATTTATTTATCGCCTTTTAACTATCGCCTTTTAACTAAAATGTGTTAAGAATCATGATTTATACGAAATCGGTTCTAATTATGAAAGGAATTGGTTCGTGGTAATTATTCGAAACATAAAATTTTTAAATTTAAAATAATGTTTTAATTTCAAAACATTTAATTGTTTAATTTATTTTTAACGGGAATGTTAATGATATTAAATTGAATAAAACTAAGTCTCGGTCGAATCTCAATATATTATTGAAGTTCAATTGATATATATATGTATATCCTTCTCTCTATTCAATTTTCTTCTTGTATTTAATTCGATCTTTATCACGTAGTTGCTCATTTTATTTTATAGGTCATAGTAACATGTGTTCCGTTCACCTTTACCGTCTACATTTTGGATTCCTGGCCTTTTGGATTATTACTATGCAAGCTTTCCGAATGCGCAAAGGACGTTTCAATCGGTGTTTCCGTTTTCACGCTGACTGCTCTTTCAGCGGACAGATTCTTCGCCATCGTGGATCCTATGCGAAAATTACACGTCACAGGTATATGATTACAATTTTGTAAACTGACAGATTTCATATAAAATACGAGATAAAAAAAGATATCGAAGAAAATCATTGATATCGCAAATAAGAATTTTCTTTGTTAGAGATGCAATGAATGTTCAAATTGACAATCAATACTTTTCTTGATAGGTAAAATTTATATCTCGAGCGAGAGACAGAAACAAGGTGCAGCGATTAATTATCCAATTATTCGTTTAAGGTAGCGGAAGACGTGTGACGCGCTTTACTGCGATCGTTGTGGTGCTGATTTGGATTTTGGCTATAATATGCGCGATCCCGGCTTCCTTCTCGTATATCAGAGTCTTCAAGGTTAACCGGAACGTGAGCTTCTGCGTAAGTTGGTTTATCATGTTCATAACGAGTCCCGTTTTAGATCGAGCTTGTGTGTAAAGCTCGTCGTAAACCTCTGTATACAGTACTAAAGCGAACGACGCTTCTACCCTCCTCTATGAAACGTCGAGCAAACATCCCTCTAACGATTTCGATGTATGTTTGTGCAATTGAAGGCGTGCTATCCGTATCCGGAGGAATTTGGATCAAATTATCCAAAAGTGTTGTTGATATGCCGCTTCTTCATCTACTATGTGATACCTCTCAGTATCATTGCTGTTTTCTACATGTTGATGGCAAGGCATTTAATGCGCAGTACAAGAAATATAATCGGCGAAATGCAGGGCCAGGTAAAATTTGATTGCACACGTTTAATTATAATGTGAGAAAATCAAAATTTAATTTTCAATCTTCTTCCTTTCTTCATCGTTTTGGATATTCTCTCTTATCATTTGGAAATGATTTTAGATTACGTCAAGATTTATGAGATTATTACAACATTTAGTTAGTTTATACAATAAATATTATACACTTTTACATGTGCACACTTTAATACATGCGTTACATATTCCAGATGAAGCAAATACAAGCTCGTAAAAAAGTGGCAAAGATGGTGATGGCTTTCGTCATTGTATTCGCTGTATGTTTTTTCCCACAACACGTTTTCATGCTATGGTTTTACATCCATCCAACTGCGCAAAAGGATTACAACGCCTTCTGGCATTATTTCCGTATTTTGGGTTTCTGTCTTGCTTTCACCAACAGCTGTATCAACCCCATTGCTCTCTACTGCGTGAGTGGTACTTTCAGAAAATATTTTGACAGGTAAATTCATAGAATCTATTACAATACAGTAGCAAAGAAAACAGCTTCGTAATATTACATCATTGTACTCTTCGAGGAAATAACTTTTTATAAAAATTTTTTGAATAATTTCACATATACATGTATATTTGTCGAGTTTGAAAGTCTTTATATTAAAAAATGTTACAAATCATTGGTTATTTTTGAATAATTTAATATGAATCTTTTTTTTCTAATTCACTAAGTTCCTTTCTCAGATGAGTGCATCTTTCATTAATTCATCATGTCCAAACTTTGTCAGATATCTATTATGTTGCGCCACGAAGAGGATGCGAAGACGGGATCGACGATTGTCAGACCTAAGTTCTCGACGAGGGCAAAGTTTTTCACTTGTCAGTTCGAGAAAATATTTGGGTGATTCTCGCCGGGAGCAACGAAGTGTCATGCGTCTCTCCATGATGGCGAGTGACATGAGATCGAGTACTCCAATCAAGGAGCAAGAAACTACTATCACTCTGTCAGCATATCCAAACGGCATCGAGGAATCGTCAAAAAATCAACGAATTTTGACAGAACCAAACGTACATGATCGATTAGTTGCCTCGTAGAGAAAAAACTGGAAAACATTGCATATGTGCATATAAAATAATTTTTATGTCATTAAATATATATTGATCGAGTTTATATTTTAATGGTATTTCTCTTTTCACAAAAGCTAATTCCCAAATCACAATTTATCTAGTCGCGGCTACTTAAAGTAGAAAGTTACAATCGGTGATACTTGAATTACTCTGTTGTAATGATAAAACATATGGCATATTGTTCTTTAACACAAAAGATAATCTCATGCGCGTATAAGTTCCTGTTTAAACATATTTGCGTCCCTCATATGAAGAGATATATTTAATGATAAGATGTTGATAATAGTAGAGCCAGTAATAATTAGCGATAAGCGAAGTAAACACAACTGACTTCGTATGCTTTTATTAAGAATTTTAATATATTGTCCGACCAATAAATATTACATTCCGCCGAATAAATTACAGTATTAGAATATATTAGAATTTATAACTTCGATAAAAATAAAAGAAAATAAGATTTTAAGGTAAAAACTATTGTGAATGTATATTATTATTTATATAGCAAAATAATTACATAAAAATCGAAATTGTATTATCAAATGATTCTAATTGTTGTAAAAATAGAATAATAAAGAATTATTTGTCTAAAAATCTTGATCTCAATTAAAAATAATCCGAGATTCCGACTCGATAACCGAGTTACATTTTTATGATGTGTGTCTACATAATTATATATATTTAAGGTATATTTATGTGCTATTTTGTGTACTTATAATTGTAACAAAAAATATTTGAAAATTAAGAATAAAAAGTACAAATGTTAAAACATATATACCGAATAAAATAACAGTATTGTAAACTGATATTATGTATATCTGTTTTCGAATATTCTATTGTAATATATTTTTACATATACAAAAGAAAAAGAAAGAGAAAGGAGAAAAAAAGAGAAAAAAAAAGATTATTTTTATATTAAAATAAAAATACTATAAATTATTATTTTTAAAAAGCCACAATTATAACAAAATTCAATTTATTTTAGTTTTTATTTCATTTGCAATTATGAAAAAATTAAAGGGAAAAGTTATTATTTATTATTTTATTTCACTTATTTGAATTTCATAAAAATAAATCAAACGTAAAATAAAATAAATTTGTACTAGCTGCAGGCAATGAATTAAAAATTAACAACGCACATAAAAACAGTGCATAGCATTTATTTTAATAGAAATATAATCTAGCATTAAACTTTTATTCTTGCTGTACAATTATATAAAATTTATTAAAATTATTGTTATAAATTATGTGTTGCTGTTCTTTTAAATAATGATTATTGCATAAATTCTTATTTTCACTTATTATTAGTATTTCACGTATTATTAGTTATTATGAGACTGAATATAATACAGAAAAAACACACGTAATATTTACGAATATTGTAAATTTGTAATTAATCTAAAATCTCTTTAGTGTAAAATTTTTAATGTAAATTTTATTCTGTAAAGTTACTAAAATAAAGTTTATACGAATATATATATATATATATATATATATATATATATATATATATATATATAATATAATACCAAAACAGTTAATTTATCTATACATCATAAGATTATAACTGTCAGGTGCATAAGATTATAATTGTCAGTTGTATATGTGACAGTTTCTGCAATTCTAACAAAATTGCATCTCATAAATATTCATTATATAATTGCAGTGTTTCAAATATAGAAATTTGCATATATTTAAGAAATGATGTTTACTACGTAATTTAGTCTATAACTTTGTGGAGAACTGCAAATATGTTATATTCCTTTCTCTATGCAAATTCTTACTTTCATATTCTTATATTATAATTCTGAGAACATCAAATATCTTCTTTCAAAAAAAAGAAGAAAAAAATATTGCTTTTCATTTAAATAATATATCACTGTTCTGAATATCATATCATACATAATATAATATTTATAGTACGTATAATACGTATGTTAGATCTTTAATTATCTCTTCATAGCGTAGACTGTGCACAACTTTACAACAAATAAATTATCAAAATCATTTTGAGCAAAGTAAGATTAAATTAACAATTAACTCAAGATGATAATTCTGTATTTTCTTTACAAATTGATAACAATTTTAAATTGTGAAAAAAATAGTACATGCAGCTATTGCATGTTATCATTCACCAGAAATTGAAATGCTGGATATTATCATTCTATGGATACCTTGATAATTTTCACAGATAATTATTTAAAAAATGTAACCAAATTATTAGTTGTCAATGCAGTCAAGATCTGCAATAACTGCATGTAATATAGCTTTTAGCAGCGACTGGCTAATTGCATCTCTATTTTCTTTACATTTCAAGCAGATTTCTTCCTATACAGAGCGAGGTAAACTCTTTAGATAGGATTACATTTTCGAAGTATAGACAGAATGAAACTTTTACATGAAGCTTTTTTCTGCCAGCCTCTTTTGTAGGTATCACAGGTTTTAGTCATAATGATTTCTAGTTTTGAATATAAATTATATAAAAGTCATGACACACAATTAAACCAAAAGATATATATTTTCCTAAACTAAAAATGCTTTCGTAATTATAAAGAAATATTAAAATGTTTTAGATAAAACATAGTAAAGTAATATTGCTCACAAGTTATAACATACATAACAAATACATAAAATTTACAATAGATGGCAACGCTATGATAATTGTCAATTGTATCCTTTCATATCAAATGCACATGAAAAAATTTTACAATTTATAGCAATTAATTTTTTTATATAGTATATATAACGAGAATGAATAAGAGATTATTGCATTATATTTAAAAACATATAAATAGTAGCGTTATATAAAAATTGCATTGCCATATAGCTGTTTTATGGTAATTATATGACAAAAAACGACAAATGCGCAGCAATTGAAATTTTAAACAGTAATAAATATTTTTTATTACGATAATACACTATAATGTGCAATATCGCATGGCTATCCAATAGGGAAATAATAACCCAGATGATATATACGAAGAAAATTGGTTTATAAATCACGAACCACACATGCGTCCGATCAATGATTAGAAAAAATTAATGTCGCTTGTAATTAAAATGCGATACAAAGGCAGTGACACAAAAATTCGAATGCGTTCTTATTCACGCGTAACTTATTCACGAATAGTACATGGTAAAAGAATAAATTTTCGAAAAACTAATTTATTGGATAGATTGTTTTTCTTGCGTTTGCCTTACATAATACTGGAAAGTACATAGTTACGAGAGCTTATTACAAATAAATATTTTCTCGGTTGCCCGATAGCAATCACAGTTTCGAACAGTTTCAACTCTGCAGAATCAATGTGATCTCGATGCACTGAGCAGTTTCATTACAGTATATCTACAATTCTAAAAAATACTTGAGCGTAATAACTTGCATCTCTTATCTATATACATATTATAAATATTTGCATACTATAAATGAAAGCTATCACTTTGCTTTATATATGATTGTCTGTTTATATTATTTTCGCTTATATCAAAAGGATTTCTGAATTTCATTTGCAATTTTTTTAAATTTTCGCGACCAATTTTTGTATAAAATAGGCATTATAAAAATAATGCCACTTATAAAAAGATGAACTTTTGAGTGATGTAAGGATTGATGATTTTACATATAATTAATAATTTTATTAATGATTTTACATATAATTAATAATTTTATGAGTTTTTACTACTATAACATATTAAATAATTCTCATATTATTAATCGTTCTAAGTTTGAATTTATCCATTTTTCTATTAACAATTATTAAGAATAATTTTCGTTTTGTACAAAATATTACAGTTTTTTCAAATTTTATATATAATTCATACAATTCAATTAAAAGAGATTTCTTTAGACATACATAAATTACAGGGTGAGTGGAAAAAGTAATTACATAACTAACAGTTTTAATCTGTTTCATTTTTTAATTTAGGGAAGAAAAATAAGAGATAAAAAATAAAATTGTAATAAATATAAGAAAATATATATAGAAAAAGAGAAAAAGAGAGAGAAAGAAAAAGAAAAAGAGAGAGGGGGGAGAGGGAGGGAGGGAGGGGGAGAGAGAAAGAGAGAGAGAGAGAATTACAGTACAATTTAAAAATTTTACTTTTCATTGTCTATCTTTTCTAAATTAAAAATATTACAATGCATCATTATCGTGTTTCAAAAATTCTTTGAAAGACTCTCTGTGACATTCTTATTGATTTTGCACTCGGCAATAGACTCTCAAAAGATGTTATTTGAATCATTTTGAAATTACAAACGCGTCGACAGAAGTGTGTTTTTGCGTATATATTTTTACAATTAATTATTTTGTGCGCACGCACATGAAAAGATCACTGTGTTTCTCATCAAGGTAACTAATTTTGTAAAAAGAAATTAATTATACAAACGAATAATCTCGATTACGTATTTCACATATTACACTTTTCTGGTTCTGATTTAAAAAAAAATTGTATTAGAATAAGATCTTTGATGCTTGATCTCAACTACTATACCGCTTTAACAGATTATAATACGTATTAAAACTTCTTTCATAAAGTTTATTAATATTAAATCCGAATGATACAATTTGCTCGCAAAGTTATATTATATGTATATAGTTAAATTATCTTTACGTAAAAACTATTCGCTTCGGGTTTAGCGAACTAGGACGCGTGATATTAAATTCTCTCACTATCGCAAGAGCTCCAATGCGCCATCCTGAAAAAGAAACTCCCTACGAGCATCCGGATCAAATAATGGTGTGACATGTTCCATTTGCATTTCGCATTTTTCATCGGTTGCAGCGTATCACCGATTTCATGACCAGAAAGAGAGAAAGAGAGAAAGAGATTGAAAGAGAGAGAGAGAAGTGTGCTTATAATTTCAATAATTTCTATAGGTTTTTCGTTGAAGTGCATTTCTGCGCGAAAAAATTGCGTCCTACGAGATTCAAGTAAAAAATTACGGATCACATCATATTGTAAATTTTACAAGAAATTCCGCATTTCAAAAAAATGATAAAATACGATTCGTACAAAAGCGCACAGCTATGCTCGGAAAGAGCTGATGTTGAAGCTTTTTTCGCAGCTTCATCAAATCAATCGTGTGAATGGTTAAGAGGGTAGAAACTTGTTAGCAGATTGATTCGAGTGGACAAAAGCTGACGATTTTAGGGATAGACTTCTAGGATAGATACAACTGGAATGTCCGATCCTCATTGTCCAATATTCCCTTCGTAGCTTTCGGCTCGTTCATTAAAGATGAAGAATCATTTTGTATCTTTCATGCAAATTGCTAGGATTAATATTGTTAATTGTTGATTAATTCGTAAGTGAAATTCTGATTTAGCGGAACATATTCGGAATAAAATGATTAAATGGCACATTGTAAATTCGAATTATTTTAGTTCCTTTTTTGTTATAAAAACGTACATTTGATTTTTTAATTAATGGAAATAAAGTAAATATTTTAAAAACAAAATTTGCGAGTTTATAATGCTTAAGTAATAAACGTGCGGAACAGTGCAAATCAGTTTTCAGAGCGATAGAGAGAAAGTTTTCTTAAGCTTTTTCGAAGTGAATATTTTCACTGGAGATTATCACAAGTGTTTAGAGCAAATTATTTGCATCCGACTTCCGTAATATGTAATGGATTATGCGACAATATCACGCAAACGTAAGCTAGAAAGTAAGATAGCATTAAGGAGCAAGTCACGAAAGTGAATCACGCTATACTATTATCGTCGTTCGAGCCAGAAGATATCATTAAAAGACAACATAAGTGTTTTTATCAACGCTGCCTACTCGATATCATTGTACGTGCATTTACTTTAAAAAGCATTTCTTCTAATTAATAAAAAATTAATAAAAATCTCAATTTTTATTGTTAAATATTCGTGCAACGAAAAAATTGTCTCTGAATTTATAATAAAAATGGCTAATTGTCAAACATTTTAGTTGAATATTGTACATTCTAATTTTCTCTAATAATTGTTTTTTGGAATACTACATAAGCGAGATACATACAGTTTGCAACGAATAATATCCAATGAATGAATGTAAATTATACATGTAAGCTGCATTATGCTGTTGGTAATTCGAATTATCCGGATGAACAATTCGGGCGAACTTTTTATCAGCGGCTGCGATTGCCGGAGGTGGGATCAGAATATTGGAACATTTTCAGGAGAATTTCTCTGCTACGGTGACGACAATTGCACCAATACCACCCGGATCCCTAAGGATCACCCCAAGGTTCGAAAGATTACGGTCGACATCTTTGGCTGCAGTATTTCGATGGAATCTTTCTCTTTGTGGTGAAAAACGGGAATCCTGATAAGATTGCATCCGATCGAAGGAGGAGTAATATATACCCTGTTCATTCGAGCAATCTTGATTAATTATTAAAAGAATAATCTTGGTGATATTATCGTTTCCAATATTTTACGTTCAAAATTATCTTGAAATATAGAACAGATATCATCGGAATTTTCAGTTACCATTTGCGTGTTTCATAATGCAGAAAAAGAAAGATCTTTTCAGTCAATGGTAACGGGGAATTCTTTTAGAATCATGACTTGAAGAGCATTTAAAATAGAAAATACAATATTCGAACGATCTATGAAAATATCTACAAGATATTGATGCATCGATTGGTACTTGACAAATAGCCACACATGCGTAATACATATTTTAAATTGACGCGCGGCACGGTATACAAACAAGAGGTATAAAATTCTTATATTACATGTCGCAAAGAAAATATGTTTCGCGCCGTTCTCTTTTTACGAATTCTATCATTCGACCGTGAATGCTGCCGTTTTTAACCGAAGGCGAACAGGCGGAAACACCCTCGACATTGCCAACGGACCGGGCCAAGCTATTTCAGAAATATGGTTGCGATGCTTTTTCGCTCTACGTTTAAATAACAATATAAGATAAAACGTAAGACAAGAATCTACTTTCATTGCAAATAATATATCGGCGAAATAATAAACAATGTAATTAATACATAATATAATACGTAAACAGCAAATTGAACGTAATTTATTGACAACTGAAGCAGAAGAGAATCTTTGTCAAATTCTATATATTCAAACTTATTCGAATAAGTTGGATAGCTAGATTGCAGCTCGACTGAAAGTTTGTCCGCAAACTATCTGAATACAATTGCCGGATGTCCTGCATGTTCACACTAGAATTATGGTGAAATAGTACGACCTCTCACTCACAGACACAAGTTGTGCAGTGCACGTTCGTAAAACTCTTATATAGAGTCGCAAAAGAAGTGGAAGATGAAACGGTAAAAAGGAACGATAAAATTGCCGAGTTCGAAAGTCGCCACGTCTGGCACGTGTTTATCGTGATTGGCCTGATTCTTCTTATATCTTTTCCAAGCTTCTTATATCTTTTCCAAAAATATCTCACACTATGAATTTCCTGTTAATGTAAACGTGAAAATATCTATATTGTTCTTTTTATGACGGTTTAGTTATTTTGCATAAAAAAGCAATTTTTAGTTAGCCTATATTATATTATATATTTTTAAGTAAATGTTTTTAACACGTTAATTATACCAAAATATATGTGTGTGTGTATGCGTGCAAAAAATATAAAACTTTAAAATTATGAAAAAGCAATATAGAAGAAAGTTTAGATTATTTAAAATTTATTTTTTTAAGATTTTTCAAATAACAAAGTTAATTTTTTTTTCTACAAAATATACTATTTTATAAATAATGAATGAAGTAACTTAATCATTCATATTTCTATAAGTAATTACTTACTTTAACAGTTGCAGATCTTTTTACGTTTGATAGACATATATTAATAAAGTCTGGAATAATTTTCAAAATATTTTAATAATTTACACGTTTACTAAAATCTTTTGTTATTGTGTCTTTTTAACCTAAAAATAGAAAACACTGGACAAAGTAGAATGGACTTTACTATGCGCGAAAAATTGCAAATTTATGTAAAGCCTCACAAACATATATATTATACAATGTCCATATTTTTAAATATTATATATAAAGGATTTTGTATGTGTGTGCAATATTGCTTCCTGTTATTCACCATTGTTTTATCATAATGATAATTAATATTGCAACAGTTGTAATATTTTTTGACAAATAATTCATAATGAAATAATTATACATCTGATATTAATAGATAACAAAAACGTAAACTGATGAATACATTTGTCGATAACTTTTTATTTAAAATAATCAAATTGATTGTGCATTTATTGGATAATAAAATTAATATCAATAAAATCTTCTCGCCAAAGTATTAAACAAACATTTCTTACATTTAAACAGTTTTCAAATTTGTTTGCAATTAGTTTCTGGTGATAGAAATTTTCGACAACATTATTGCAACCATTTATAATTCGCTTTCATATAATTATAAATAATAATAATAGCACAAGATTACAATTATATTTCATTATTAATAATTACATTAACAAAATGAGTGTTTTGACATGATGATTACATCAAATATAGAACTTAATATCAATATCAACAATTATGTCATTTTCGAATAACTCAATCAACGAAAATAACTGTCGCAATTATCTGAATAATATGTTTTTTGATCTTCACATTCTTCTTCAAACAGTATTATTAACTGTCAAAACAATTTACATGTATCTAAAGTTTATTCTACAATAATATCCATATAAACTGTGTTCATATTTTTCGTTGTCATGTTAGAATCGTGATTCGTATATTTTCATTTATTAATAACTTTTTAATAAATAATAAATGATGGTTAAAATTTTTTACAAGTTATTCAAATTTATGATAGATACAACATAAGATCAAGATAATTTATGAATGTTATATACTAAAGTAAATAATTATTTTGTATATTTTTTCGCATAATAATAAAATAAATTAATGTAATATCTGCTCAGAGACTTTTTATAGATTCAATTTATTATCAAATGTTCGTTTACTTAAATGTGCGCAGAATGCAGCATGCATATCAAATAATAAATAAATGTGATGTACACGATTGATTGTCAATAATGTATTTCGGTATTGTTATATTGACAACAACTTTTATGTTAAAGTTATTTATATGCTTTCATTTTATATCAAGCTTGTATTATATTTTATTAGACACGCTTGTAATTGTATATGTAAAATAAATTTAATATTGTGATCTGGAAACATAATAATTAGAAAAATGAAATAAATGTTTATATGTTAAAATTCGAAATTTTGTCTTAATTTTCTTCTAGTTTTATAGATTCTGTGATTGAAGGATTTTATGATAAATTACATTTGTATAACAATTATTTTGTATTAAGTTTTTATTTTGAACCTTAAATAAGCAGAAATGAACAGTTTTCATCATTATTAAAACAAAAGCTTCGAATAAAATTTTAGTTTAATTGGTTTGAAAATAGGTTGATTCAATCTAACATCTAATTTGATCAGCTATTTTAATAGCTGATCAAATTAGATGTTAGATTGAACATTAAAATCGAAAATAAAATAATTTCGATTAAGAAAGGACAATTGCTCTATTATCATTATTTATCAACAATTTTAGATAATAGATTTTTGTGACATTTTAGATAAATTTAAAATAAACTATTTTATTTATTATCTGTATTAAATTTGTAAATAAGAATATTTGTTAAAAATTTACAGTATAAACCAACAAGAGCTATATTAAAAAAATCTTGTGTGTGTATATGTGTGCTTTGTTCCACATCAAGTGCGGCACAAAAGCATCTTCATTTCGGACTTTCAACGCTTCCAACAGTACCTCAGCAGTTTATATACCACTGTGAAAGCATTTGAAATACAGAGAGCAGTTAGTGTCGTAAGAACGCAGACGCTATTTTGCGCAACAGTCCAGAAAGCGAGTATCCACGGCTGGATGCACTTTTATATGTGGCTCTGATGCCCGATTTTCTTTTGCTTTAACAATATTTTTCAGTGTCACAAAGCGTGTCACGCGAAGCGCGTATACTATTGTATTATTCAGGCCGTGATACACGTCTTCACACAGTACTCAAAATCACGCGTGAGAATATTATTTGAGTTTTACGAAGGAGTACAAAATTTAAACAAATAATATTTTTAATATCATATATGTATAATAACATCACACATTATACATAGAGTCGCAAATGCAAAAGTATGCAAAAGTCTTTAGAATCAAGCTACGAAGCAGCAAAAGATTTAATTAAATTTTGTATTATTCATGTTCGAAATATTATTTTTCTTCGTCAATTGTGTAAAATTAATAAAAGAATAGAAAATATATGTATGCAATAATCTTAAATTTTTAAGTTTAACATCGCATTTATTTTTATTGGATTATATTTTTACTAAATAATTTAAAAAATATAATTAAATTATAATTTAAGGCATAGTATTAATTATAATCGGACACACAATGTTCTTTAACTTTGAGTAACTCCAAAATTGTTTTATTTAAGTAAAGTGTTGACGTCAAGCCATATGTCTATGATATGCTGAAAGATTATTTTAGAAAACTTCGCGAACTAAGTTTCAAAAATATTATTTTTTTTCGTGAATAATTTAAATGTTCTTCGCTTGATTTATTTAACTTTATAGATATGCATATATTGTAAAGATAAAATAAAAGTGCAGCAATACAAACATTTATTACTTTGGCTTTCCATTATCCCGGTGCTAATTAAGTCGATGATCGATTATCCTATTATTAGATCCCAGTTGAGCTTCGTAAAAATAAAAAGATAGAAGTTCAGTTGTCAATTCACAAAAATTCATTTTTCATGTCGCAAATTTTTTAAATTTTGATTTCTCTTTCGATAATAAGTTTTAATATAATTTTGTTAATATAATATTTTTTGATAAAAAATGAATTATTTCATGTAACTATTTTTATTTTTGATGTACCAATAGAGCATGTAAAATAATAAATATAAAAAATAAGCTAGCTAATATAAAATATAATTAGCTAATAATATAAATCAGCTGAAAGAAAAACAATGAACAATATATGTAATATTACTTACATTAATGCAGCTTAATTTCTTTTATTTTTCATTCAACCTTTTATCATATTACAAACTGTCTGGTTTCTTAAGATTAACTTCAAATTCCAGATTCTATATTTTTAGAATGGATTGTGGATAATCCATTAAAATTTCTATTTCATATGACTACGTCTTTCCCTACATTTCTTCTGTATTTCGAGACGACCTTGTCTGGCAAAGAATAATATTATATTCACGTTTTCAGAGTAACAATCCTTTCAAATACGATAATGACAATCTTTGAGTGCTGGATAATCATAAATGAGTGTCTATAGTAGATAGCCGATCAATAATCTAACAATTTAATACTGTTATAATATATTAATACTGTTATAATATATTTGTTGCTTAATATACATTTGATATTTTTTGATATTTCGTATCATCTTTATCCGCTTTTTATGACATTTTTGTCTCATTAAACCCTTTCATCTAAACTAAATTTTTTAGTTAACTAAAATACAAAAACCAAATTACATAGAAATATATTTTTAAGTTTCTCAATTATTGCTTAAGATTAAATATAATATATGAATAATAAATAATTTTGATTTTTTATAAAAAAATAAAATATAATTTTTATACATTCTTTCTTCTTTTTTGTAAATATTTATTTTTATAAATAACATTTAATAAATAGAAATCATATAAATCTCTATAAATTAAATAAAAAATATTTTAAAAAATTCCACATATAATGTTCTATAGGATAAGGATTCTACGTTATACTTAAATATGGATTATAGTTTCTAATTTTGGCAATAGTTTCAATTTTTTTGGTAAATCCTTTTTAATATAATATTTTTTTGTGAGTCATTGAAACTTTTAAAAACAATTTTGCAATATTATTGATCATTATTTACAAAAATGATAGCAGAAGATGTGTGAGATTTTTTTATAATACATCTTTTAAGGCATTAAATATTTGCTTAAAGTTTCTTTCCAAACACTATCCCGCAATGCTCCATTCCATTAGAGAATATTTGAAGTTTAAAATATTCATTGTAAGAGAATTTTTCCAAGAACATTCTTTTACACAACACAAAAACACTTAAATTAACATTTAAATAATTTATATAATTACATTGTTAAATGTTAATTACATTTTTAAAATGCTTCATGAGCATGTTCGTTTTTTTATATAAAACATAAATCTAAATCTTACCACCTTGTTATATATATAAAAACCACATAATCACATAATATGTCAGATGCATCACAATCTCGCTGATCTCAGCCTGCACAGTTCGATCCGTGCGTCACGACCTACCCCAAAGTCGGCTTGTGGTTGGAATCGCTCGAAAGTCTCATCGAGGGGGAGACAGAGAAAGAGAAAGAGAGAGAGAGAGAGAGAGAAAGAAAGGAGAGAGAGAATGAGAGAGATTCCGCGCACTCTCGAGTAGAACTGGATCGCACGGAAAATCTTAATTTGGCATCTACACAGATATACACCGGCATGTTTGGTCCCCGCGGATTCCGCGCTAGTCACCCTGTCCCTTTTCATCTCCTCGTGGAATCCGGTGCGCTGATCTCCCCGTCCCTTTTCATCTCCTCGTGGAAGCTACCCCCGTTTACTTGTCCCTCGCACCTCGCGTTTCTCCCACCTGCCGCCAACCGCCCGAATCCCCTTCAGGGACGGACAGTCTTCTCTCCGGCAGTCGGTTGTCGGCTTCTCTCAACTAGGGACATGCGCAGCGAGCCGCGGAACGACAGGTGCGCGTTGCGTCGACGACGGTCGCGAATCGCTTAGTTTCGGGTAAGCGCACGATTCGCCTCCACCTCGCCTCGGGAACGCCAGTCGTTTGCGACTCTGTCTCTGGCTCGGTTGTTCGCTCCCTCGCCAACCTCGTTGTCGTTGTGAACCGCCGTCGTCACCGAATTTTCACCCTTCCACGAGGTCGTCAGCGATCGCGGAAAAGAGATCGTCGATGATCGCATAAATCGCCACAATCATCCGTTGCTCCAAAACGATCATTTCGCTGGATCTTTTTGGCTGTCGACGCCCCGCAGAACCCCTTATCGAACGCGCACGTGTTTTCTTCCCCTGTTCTTTCCTCGGTTTTTCTCTTCCTGTCAGTTTTCCTTTTTGCGAAGAATCTCCTTCACCGATAGATAGAGTTTCTCTATCGAAAGTGACGAGGGTGTTTCTTGCTTCTTCTCCTCGACCGATTTTCCGTCCTCTCATTCCGATCGTCGATTTCGAGAGGTGCGCGAGTTTCCCTTTAAATTATTATTGAACCCAAAGCCGAAGTGCTAGGGCACAGGACAAGCGATCATATCTCCTCGATATCGAGCTCATAAAACTAGTGAAATACTGCTGATCCGATCGTGATTTTGTGTGGATATTACTGGTGGCTATTTTGGTGAACGCTGCGGTGTACGGTGCTCTCTTGATGATTGTGGTACGCTAGGAAAGTTTAGATACCGTCAGCGGATCCCAGGTGGACCCCTCTCTCTCTCTCTCTCTTTCCCTCTCTTTCTATCATGCACTGGGGACAATATCTCTTCCGCGAAGCTATGGAAATGCAAGCGGCAATCATCTTCCTGTTTCTCGGCGGATCCATCCTTCTACACGAGGTCGAGGGTGAGTCACAATCCTAAAATTCCCGCTCGGAATTGGTGCGCGAATGAGTCCGGGATTATCGCTAAGAGTTCTGTAACCTGTCGACACGTGTATAATGTATCACATGCGTCTGACAGATGCTGACAGCTTTAAACAGATATACACAAACGTAGCTAAAGATTACAGAGTTTGTGGGTGCAAATGCAATCTAATATAATGGAGTAAAGAGAATATAAAAGAGAAAATTTAAAGCGAAATTTGCTCGAGATTGTGTTCTTGTTTCTCTTTCAAAGGGCGCCAAAGTAAAGATTGCGCCCTTTTTCAAAATCACAACGAAACAATTCTCGTTGACGTTTTCTGATATAAAAACAATGCAGCTGCTGCAATACAGAAATAAACTGTACCGTGAAATCTACTTAACCCGCCGTTTATAAAAGTTTTATCATCCATAAATAGATGGATGTAAACGGTTATGACGTTGTTCGCGAAGCAGAGCTTTCTTAGTAACTGTTAGTTCATTCCCTGCGACACGGTTTTAGCTTCTGATGGCTGGAAGTTGCCATAATGTGCACATATACAAATACTTTAATATACATATTATGAATATTTGATAATGATGAGGTAACGGAGTCGAAGAGAAAAACGATATTATATCACATAGTTCTATGATTAAGTCTATTATAATCAGTGCTATTATTAATTTACACTAATGTTATATCTACATAAAAGAATAATAAGTTAGTTTCTAAACATCAATCTTCGTGTGTCACTATTATTGACTTATATTTTTTATTTTCCCCTCGACTGTTCGATATAATCGATCATTTTAAATTTAACAAAGTATCAAACTATATATTTCGTTGCTTCTCTTACGTCTTACAAATACAAATAAAAAGTGTTGAAGAAATATAATCAAAAAGTTTGAAAAAGAGTCAACAAAAGTCTTTTTATATGACACAACGATTAAAACTGTTCCCGAAAATGATGTATAAAATTGGGGTAGCAGAAAAATACGACGGGCTAACAAGCAAGCATTGGGATCCTTAATGCCTCCCTCAAGAGTTGCGAGGCTCACGGGAAAAATGCGGGCGGACGAGCTGGGAAAACAATAATGCTCAGCAAGGAGAAATTCAGGGAAGAACACTTTTATATAAATGCAGGTATAATTTCCCCCGCGGTAAAGCAACGCCCGTTGTCCCATCTGCTGCTACGATTCAACGAAACGAGATTTTAATGTTGCACGAATGGCAAACGCTCGCTCGTCTAACTAATATTCTCTTTCTCCCTCTCTCTCTCTTTCTCTTTCTCTGTATGTATGTACTTGCGTGTGCAGCTATGTAACATAAACGTGCACGAGAACGGGGACCTCGCGTGTTCAAGGCCGTGGAATAATAGCCACAGCCCCCGGATATGTGCACGGCTATTGAAAATCAGATGAAAGGGGAAAAAACGAACGTCCCCGGTATTCGTACACGTCTTAAGGGGCTGTAAAAAAAATTCAAGCCACACGCGTTTCCACACTCACACTTACATATGAACATACATACACATATACATACCTGGCTACCCAATACGCGCGCGCGTAATCAAACCTTGCCGTATTGAATGAAAAAAAGATCTATCCCCGATCGCGCTTCAGCCGCGAATATCCCCGATATCGTGAGGCTAGAAAAGCGAAAAATATTTTCGCATCGCAGGATTCCTATGTAAATGTACGTATGTCCCGGTTGTACTGCGCGTAAAGGCAGATTTAGCAGCATGTTTTTCGCAAATATACGAGCCACCCTTCATGCAAACGTGATATCGCTTGCGAGATGTGTTATTTATCCTGCGTATATATTTATTTGAAATCGCATATTTTGTAATATAATATATATGTCATGAAGAAAAATCTCAGAATTGGAATTTAAAAATAGCTATACTCAGCCAGTGCATCGGTGTATTGTGATGACACTCTTTAAATATACTCGTTGAGAATAAATTTACGCTGACCTTATCTACTCTATTATACGATGCATACATAGATGTTATCCTCTTGTGTAAAAAATATATAAATTGCCGAGATTTTTGCCTTCGCTGATATGTATCTTTGCATATAAATGACATCCTGAAAATCACTTAACGGCCATCATACGGTTTTAGTGTTTCCTAACTTTCGCTGCATGAAACAATTTGATACTGTGCGCGCGCAATATATTTTCGTGAATTGCAATCCAGAAAACGCTACACTATATTCAAAATATACATTAATAAAATATACATTAATATTTATTTATTTGAAAATTGAGAATATGCCATAATTCAAGTAACATATAGTAGAATTTATTCGTGAGAAACATTTATAATATAGTAAAAAATATTTAAATAAGTAATTGTTTAATTATTTACACAATAAATCTTTAATATACAAATATTATCTAATAAATAATATATAGTAATAATTAATGCTATATAAAATTGTGCGTAAGTAGCTTAACTTTATCTTTAATATTACACATTTAGCATACTTAGCGGACATTTGAATAAAATTACTTTGCAATGCGATTTATCTTAATACTAAAATAAAATCTTAATTACGTTATACGAGATAATGTGCTATCACTGCACTTGCCCACCGTGTGTGCACAATTACGTCGGAAATACTTCAAATTTTAGTAATCTGGAGGCACGTCACGTGCTTGGCTAAGTCCCAAGCAAGTTCTAAATCCGTATGAACGCTTGCTCGAAAACCAACAAACATACGATAGGCCGCGAAGCGTGCTAATGTGACCAGTGCATGAGGGAGGCAAGTGCAACAGAAGCTTTCTAAAACCGGCGCTGACCGCTCGGAACGCGATATGTTGCACATCCGCATAACGATAATACGCAAATGTATAGAGCAATGCAAATTACGAGAATTATATTGCTTATAGTTTCTTGCGTGGCAAATTAGGAATTAAAATCTGTCAAATCTGACAAAAATATACGGGTATATATATAAAAGAAGAGATTTTAAAGCATTAAAAAATAATTATTTAACTTACCTAATTGCATTTCACTTTTTTTGAGAGAATAATTACAATAAATATAATTTTTGTAAATATAAAAATCTTATTTGAATCTTTGATACTTTAGGATCATTATTTTCAACATTATAATCGTTATAATTCATTTTGAAATAAAAACTTTTTGAAAGAAAAAAAAGAGTTAAAATCTTATCAATTATATTAAAATTATGAAAATGGATTGTTACTTTTATAGAACATATTTGGATGATATATGTATAAATCTAAAACATATCTAATTTAATTGTTTAAAAATTGTGGATATTTTGGATATTTTGTTATGTTGTACAATATAAATATATTTCTATCAAAATTTTTTATTAAACATTTTTTTTTAAATAAAATGTAACAAGATACATCAAAGAGAGATTTTTATAACAGCACTGAAGTAATTTCAAGCATAGATATATACATGCATTACACAGTTGGTAAAAATTATTATTTAAAACTCAACAATTCAATCTCGCTAATATAAATTTATTGTTGCAATATTATTTCCATATTTGCGGTCAATATTTTTCATATATATTTCAACAACACTAAAATATGTAGCTTGTAAAAAAATGTTTTGCCAGCTTACGATAATAAACCTTTCTATAGAGGATGTCATGTATCAATTTTTATTTTTATGAAAACATGTATGATACATATTTATTCTATTTTATTTTTCAATGTGTTCAACGTAAATTTTATTTTACAAATTTTACATATATATATATATATATATATATATATATATATATAAAATTCGTTATATGTATTTTTTCTATTTTTTCTACATTTTTCATATTTTCTATGCATAGAAGTTTTCTGGTATTTTCTAAATGATTATGCTTACACAGTACAGTGTCAAAACTAGCAAACTTAGCGAGTGTAACGGAAATACTTTTGTCAGAATATGCCCTAATTTTCGAATTTGATAAAAATATAACAACAAAAAATGTCAAAAAATATGATCATGTAATTCATTATTTTGCTCGTTAACAAGTGGACGGTAATGAGGAACGTAAAACATTCGTCCAATCTTGAAATATAATTAAAAATTATAAAAGTTAAAATAAAAAACATATGTGCAAACTAGTTAACAATTTCTTAATTCGAATAAAATATAATCATTTTCGAATGATGCGTAAATGTATGAATTAAATTTTTGAATCTAAATAATTAATGTCAAATTAAAGCTTATTTTTCGAAGAAGCATTTCTAGAAAAATGCATACGTAATTAATTAAAAAATGCTTGGAAATTATCATTATATTAATATTAAATTTATTCGATTATGTTTTATATAATTTTAATTTCTATATATTTATAATTGCAGAAACTCAAGAATCATATTCGCAGAAATCATCATTTTCGTGACTATTATAATATCAATACGTAGTATCTCGTAAATATTACTTCGTTTGTTATGCACAATATAATATAAGTAATATATAATATACTGGTGCTTTTGCTAGAAATGGTTTGTCACAAATTTTGTTCCAGACTTTGTTTCGTGGCAATCAAAAGTTCTGTTAACTTGCGCAAAGTTTTATCAATTTACATTCAAAAGGATATTGTCGGGAAAGATATTAATAACAGTCACGCCGTGAAAGGAAGCCTGTATCTTTATACTTATACTGCCTGTATACTTATTTCTCATCGAAACTTTTGCATAAAACTAAGTAGAAATATGAATTCTCTCGGTAACGTCTCTCTATATTTTTTTCGTGAACATTTCTTTAATAAGGTACTTAACAGAAATACTGTTCATCCTTAAAAAAGTAGCGGAGCGATCGAAATAACTACGCGAATCAACGAACCGTGAATAAACGGGGTCTAGAAATAGGAATTCCTGTGTACACACAGTGACAGTGTCCTAAACGTATCGAGTAACATTACAGTCTCATTACAGTCTCAGATGCTTGAGGTTGAGATGCTACAATCTTATTTTTTTTCTTTTCGATAGAAATTCAATCATAATTGAAATTGTTCAATTATTGCGATAACTAATGTTTTAAAATAAAGCGTCATAAAAATTATGCTTGTTTGAAAAAAATAGCGAAAAAACGAAATTTTGTTATCTATTTATATTGTCGATTCCAAATATTTAAGTCTAGAAGCATATACAAGTGTGCAAAATAATAAATGCTTAATTACATTTAAAATATAACATTTATGTTTATCAAATTGACCGTGAGAATATTCGAATGAAATAATTATATTTCAGCCAGTGATCTCAAGTTTCGCACTATTCGCTGACACCCTTACATAACAGCAAAAATACGCAAAAACATCATGACTTCGTTTCACGCTTATCAGTCTTGTTAACTTGAAAAGTTTAAATGAAATAAGTTTTTGGATATATATATATATATATATATATATATATATATAAATAATACACACACACACACACACACACACACACACACACACACACACACACACATATATATAGATATACGATATATATGCTTCACAAAACTTTAATGTCATCTCGCGACGCCGACTCATTTCACAGGAAGCATGTTACTGCAGACGGAAATAATTACTCTCGCTGTAGGTTCACACGATAATAATAATTAGGCATATTCGCGCTCGATAGCAACTCGAAGAACACGGCATTTTTCTCTATGTATCGGGTGTCGCCTAAAATAAGGGAGCAATCGTAAAGCATGTTCAACTCTTTTCGTTATTCAGCACAAGAATTCGCCGCAAAAAAGGAAACCGTGAAATATGCGAAGAGGGTACGTTCCTGGTTTTGCAAGTTGTGCAATTTCGCAGCAAATACGTTTACCTTCGTTTACAGTGGTGCTTATGGATCTTTCGGTTTCCCGTATATAAATTTATATTTAGGGAGATAAACTCTATCGAGACATATCGAACGCTTCATGCCGATGTAAAAATCTGATAAAACAAGCGATAGCTTGCGTTAACTTGCGGATTCAATAAATGGTTTCGCGATACGTGTCTATTTTGGTATCAGAAGATTATATCGACATCTGTACATTTTTGCCTGTACGTGCACTGTATGTTATTATAAAGTACGAGTTTCCGAACTAAAGTGTGCGAACTTGTATGCATGCATATAAAAATTTACCGAGTTATATTTATAGATTCTCATGCAGAAAGGTGCAAATAAAAAATCAAACCTAGTATAACTAATAAATGTTTGTAATTTAGATTACTTTAAATAATATAATAAATAATTATATTTTTATTTTCTTTCTTTAATTTTTTTTTTTTCTTTGAAAGTATATATTTACTTAGTTTTATCTGATATAATTGTTTAATATATTAATACCAATTTATCTAAAAAGAGAAAATATTATTTTTCCAAATATGTGAGTAATATAAAATATAATGAATATCGAGCAATAATTTATATTGTAATATATATACGTAGTTTGTATAATTTACGATACTAAAGTTTGGTCTTGTGCAAGTATTGACGTTAAATCCGAATTGTGGACAAATTTATATCGCTGCAATTTTATAGAAGAGGCAGAAACGCTTCTCCATGAGAATGGAAAGCTAATGGTTTGCAAAACATTGCTCCCGAATTTAGAATGATACTGTATGTACGCATATATTCACGCGAAAAGAATTTCTCTTACGAAAGGCCATATCAAATACGGAATTTTCATTGAATTTTCAGTATCATACTCTATCTGTAACATATGCGCCTTCAACAGCACAGTTGGGATTAAATTCCGGACCGTACAAAAAAGTATGACTGAGTCTGTAACATTAGGGCATGATGAGAAACATGGTTGTTGTCTAACGCAAACAAAGTTAATAACTAGCGAGAAATAATTTAAGCTCGCGGTTAATAACCGGCGAGAAATAATTTAATTAATTTTAACATGGTTAACTATTGTCACGGATGGTGCAGGTTGGAAAATCACATAACCCGTAAATCGGATAAGAAAGTTTAAGATTAAAATCTATGACTTGCAGTTTCCTAGAACAGACGATAAAGCATCGAAAGCAATTTTATAGAATATAACAGGTAATACAGAATATATCAAATTCAAAACAAATCATTCTACAATTTTTATCGCGGAAAATTGTGCAAAGAGTGCCAATTCATCTATCATACAACTGTATGCAAGCCATGGTTGATAATAAAACTTTCAACGTTCACGAGCTTTTGCTGGCGCGTTCCAAAAGACTCTATATATTGTTATAGGACAACTTCAGTCGCACCTGGACATTTATTTTCCGAGAAAATGCAGGACAGACTGAACTCATTTATTTTACCTCACTCGGTTAAATAATTCTCGCGTTACAAGCAACTTTTCGCATTTTAACAACGTGAACTATTCTAGTACAACACCTGGCGTAATGCAAAACAAAGTTGCTTTGAAGAGATAACGGAGAAATTAATTAAACATCAACAATTAATCACTAAAGAGCCATATCATCAACTTGCTCCTAATTTGCGGGTTTATTTAGGCAAATAGTTTCAAGGCCCGTAATGATTAGTCGCGCACGCACGGCCATTAATATGTACAACGAATTAATATATGTCCAAAAATAATGAGCAAAATAAGATTTCCTAAAAATCGTAATAACATTTGTTTTGACGATGTCTTATTATAGGATTAAAGTTTAATCGATAATAACAAAGTTACAGTTTAATAAAAAAATGACAGGTAATTTATTCACACTATAAAATCAATATTTCGCATTTGCTGCCAATATATCTATTATTAATTGTCTGGAAGAAAAATCGATTATATCGATTAATAAAATGTTAAAGTGTAACATATTAAAATAATTTAATTTTTTTAGAATAAAAGAAGAAAAATAAGATTTTATTCTTTATTATTACAACTTTGATTATTTATTACGGTATAAAATGAAAATTGCAAGACTTGAATAAAAATTATTAATTGACGAACATGAAAAAACTTAATAGCGTTGAATTTATGATATAATCACATAAAGATAAAATTTAAACAGTATCTAATTACGTGTATATAATAAAATATCGTTTATCATCATCGTTACATCATCAAATTAAACTTAAAAGATCAAAGGTATTTCAATATGTGTCATTGAATCAAACATATACCAAATGTTATTCGATTCTATATGTTGTTATATAAGCGGTAAATATTAAACAGATTATGCATATAAATATATATATCCATAGAATTGTGTGAGATAGAGAAAATATTAAATATACTCACCAATCTTTAATCTCTTTAATCTCTTTAATAATATTAAATTGGAAATCTTAAATCACTGTAAAACACTGTGGTGTGAGTCTGTTTAAAATATAAACATATAAGAATATTATTAAAATTTAATTGAATTACTTTTTTTAATATCTTTACACATTATAAATTTGCGGAATGTAATAATACACGTATAAATAAATAATTTTTTCGCGCTATGTCGTTTAAATATGCACTCAAATATTCAGAGAAAATCAACGTAAAAGCAAGAATATGCGTTGCTACATATGAAAATTATCACGCCCTATGTTCGAATTTGACATGATGAATCATAATATTTATCAGCGTCGCATTGATACTGTAAATTAGGTGTGTAGATGACAATACATGCATCGTATATTATTATCACACGCAAATGCATATCGATCGTGTTTTGTGACGATAAAGGCGCTGATTGCAAGCACTGGTATCCTCATCTTTGCATCGAAAGATCACCGCAGACATTCTCACGTTATCGTATAATAGAGTGTAACGGAATAAAAGTCACTGAACTAAATATATCTGTAATAAAGCAGGATAATTTAAATACTTGATTTTTCTCCGTAATTTTATAATATATCATGAAATTATATATGACACACACATACACATACCCACACACATATATATACACATATATATATATTATTACACGTATCACATGTATCACGTACATTGATCTTTTCATATTAATTAGCGATATTATCGTAATATCATATATTTATAGGAGTATTAATTTATTAAATATTGAAGTCAATTGCAAACTGTTGATTTGTAATTAGTTATACTATAATAACTTAACATATTTCTACACATTAATATTTTTATATTTTAATTTGATTTTATATGTGTTCTCTCAATTTGCAAAAGTAATTGTTTAAATCGCTCTCTGTAAATGATCGATGAGTTAATAAAAGCATAATTGATAAAGCATGTCCACACTTCACTCTATCGCGCTTTTGTCATCGCGATACCGAAGATAAATGATTATAAGTGTCCTGACATTTCATGTCATAGGAGAAAGAGGACTGGCAAAAAGAGAAACATTACATATAGCCATAACAGATTATTACGTTACAAATTTTTTCCGATATATTTAAATAAATAATAAGAATGAATAATAATTATTCTTTCATTTTTATACATTGATTCATATTCTCATTATATTAAAATATTATATAGTTTTATTAACCAATTTCAATTTTATATATATACATATAATAGGTCAATTATATTTTATATATGAACAGATAATGATCGTATTAATATGAATCGTATCACTTTTGCACCAATCTTCGTTGAAATACAAGAAAAAAATTATTTAATATATAAAAATGCGAGTGCAATTCTCGCATTTATTCGAATTGAAATAATATAGATTTTTTTATTATCATCGTCTCTCATTTACTGCTATGCAGTAATCGCGCGAACAAGAAATTTGCATATATAGACGTAGATAATTTTATATTTCTCTTTTCTGGCAGCACTTCCTGTCGCTATGAATTAATTTTAAATACACGAGCAAAACTAGGCGACGTATAATAATATTTTTCGAAATTCTTCTTGCAATGTGCTTTGCGTGAGAAAGTAAAAATACGAACTTGGAAAGTGCGGGATGATCTCCACGCAAAGTAGTAATCCCGCTATTACTTTCGAGAAATTGTAGAATATAACTTTCTGTTCTTCACTACACTATTCCGATGGAATTTGCTTTATCAAGATCCATTATCCTTATCAAGATTTAGTTCAGATATTTAAAGTTATCCTCGAGATTTGCTAGAGTTGCATTATTTCTGCCGACAATAATCGATTTATTTTTTTTTTAAATACAATGATATTTTAAAGATTTTTCTTATCTAACCAAGTAAGAAATTGTTGTGAAATTGAGAAAAAAAAGATACTTTATTTTTAATTTTATGATTTTTACAAAAAATATTGAATTAAAAAGCCAGGACAAGATAGTTGGATATAACGCTAATCTTATTACGCCACGTCGAAGGTTTATATCGAGGCCGGCTTTTAATCGAGTTATCAAAATATTGTTACACGTCAATGCAGATAATGACATTATTTCTTTTATCAGAATAATGAAGCATTTGTTAAAATATCCTATCTATTCAATTTTTCAGTGCTTTTTTCAATACGTCTAATTGCATATGTATTGAATTGTACATAATTCACGTAAATCCGTATCTCATGTAGATTTTCATGTAAATTAAAGGCTAATTGAAAGCAATAGTTTCTTTTAATCAATATATTTTTGCAAAATATTATTCAATATATTGTACATTTTTTAAGCTAAAAAAAGATAATATCGCTTTCATAAGAAGATATAACATAATTGCTTATGGACGAAAAAAATTTTAGTAATGCAACAAATAGTTTGCAGAGTTTTTTCGGAATCAATGCGAAGCAGAAACATATGTATATATTATTTTATACGAAAGAAAGAGCTACTTGAATAAAGATAAAAGAACGAATAGGAAGTAACAAAATCAATGCAAAAGAAGAAAGATTATCAATAAAAGATTTTACGCGCTATCAAAAACACGTGTAAAGTACGCTCATCTTCTACGAAATGCGCTTTTATCGTCCTATTTATTGATATCACTGCCGCGTGCTCTCACGAAATTGTCTCAATCCAGAAATTTTGAATCTTTCATCAATATTATCGATGTCGAAAATCAATATTGAATATCTATACGTGCGCGTTACTCGTATTCAATCGCGGACATACCATAATACCGCGAAAATTTCTGAAAACTGCAACCGCGACCGCAGCAATACGTAATCGATGCGTTTTATTTCCTCGACGTCGCGTATGTTACATATATGTATATGTATATATAATGTTGTGTATGTGCCGACGAATATATAAAATTGTATGTCCGCTATATTATTCTCCCGTGTCCCTTAAAATTTCCACAATACCCGGCAGCGACTTGACGCTCCCTATGCATCGCTGAAAATTTTTGTGTGTCACGTGCCATGCACGCGATCCCATTTTGCTTCTGTCGGGCTGCATTTCTCGGCACCCGGCTGACACGTTAATTTGTAAGCGTGTCAACCGTGGCCCCGTTCGTCTCATGTATGCTGTTAATTGCGAGCTAGCGGCACTGTCAAGTGTGCTGAACAGCCTGCTTAATGATTATATTAATGGATCGCGCACCAGCACTCTCCACATAGCCGGACATATTGCGCGAATTAATCATAGCGTAATACGATCAAACTCGTTCATTACATAATCGATGATCTCGTATCAAATGAAGCGCTGTTACTGCTACGCATTCTAAAACGATGAAAAAATCGCCGACTTTTGAACTACTCTTTCAGATTATATGCTTGCGAGCCAGAATTAAATTTTCATTATGAATAAAACACGTGCATTTCTTTCTGAATACTTGCTTTTTTGCCACCCACACGATAGGTATATTTAATGCATTAACCATAAACTCGTGCGTAAATTTTTTATTTTTCAGTATCGGTTGATTATTTTAACAACAGATGTATTTTTTAAGAATATTTCCATATTACTGCGTGCACGTAAACTAGAGCCTTAGAAAAATTTTATTATCAGTAATTGTACACGAGGAAGAAAGGATAAGATTAAAAGTCAGAGGCTGCAAATCAGATATTGATTTTATTCAGTAAGTAAAGACACAATAAGGAAATATTTTGTGAAGCTTCTTTGAATAGATACTCAGCCAAGAAACTTCATCGCATAGTCACCTTACACACACTTTCTTGTCTCATTAATTTTGATTTACTTGTGAAAGCAGAGATTAATTAATGATAACAATTTAAAAAGTATATATATATGAAGATTAGGAAGCTATTACAATATAATAAATCCTTTATCATATCAATTTTTGACGAAGTTTTATCGTAGAAAATAAAGCATAATAAATAAAACGCATATTAAATAATATAAAGCATATAGAATAATAAAAATAAAAAACATAATATACGAAATAAATTTAAAAAAATTAGATAACGTAAATAAATTTAAATAAAAAAATTTGGAAATATAATATCATTTTTTTTTAAATATGATAGTTTATCAAAATCTATTTAACTTAATGTTGTACAGCAAATTATGCTCAATATTTGCTATTATATATAAATACTGTTCTTATTTTTAATAAATCATGTTAATTAAGTATCTTGCAAAAACATAATTAATAATAATTGTAGATTATTTAATAAAACAGTCATGAATGTGTCAATTTATTTAATGCAATTATTGTTAGCTACAATAACTTTTGTCACAATCTTTTTGCTCATCTTGTTCTCTGTTTCTCTAATTCTATCGACTTTTAAGATATAAATATGCATTTTAGATATAGTTCATTTAAATTTTTTTATTTATATGATTATAAAATCTTTATGCCTTTAATATCAAATTCATTTCACAACATTTTATAGTAAAACTTAACTCTCTTAAAACCTATCTCTCTTTAATTTCTTTGCTTGAATTTTTTATTCATGCTACACAATTTCTTTTTATTTATTATAAATTTATAAATTTTATACATTATGCTTATGTGTATTTGTTTTCAATATAAACAGCGATTATCCTTCACAGGATAAAATTAAATTTCTTTATTTATTCATCTTCTCTCTCTCTCTCTTTCTCTTTCTCTCTCTCTCTCTCTCTTTCTCTCTTTCCTTTTAATTAGCGCTATTTCCCGACATTCTAAAATCAACAGCTAAGAGCCGTAATTCTACAGGATGGTCTAATTAACGGTCTGCATATGGGGCAGTGAATTTGGTGAGACAATATGAAATGTTCCTAATGTGGTCCTTAGATGATAAAGGAGACACTGCACACAATATGTAGATACACGTTTTCGATGTATACATATGATGTACAGTTATATGATTGCTAACAATGGCATCGTTGCTTTCGGGAGATTAGTACATTGATCAATACTTCTCTCCACATTCATTACATCAATATGACATTTGCAAAGCGACATAGCGTTTGGCACAATAGATAGATGCGCTATAACAAATGAAGTATATTAAACACCGATGTGTAACTCTTCGAAATTAGATCATCCTTATTTCGAAATTTCGATTTTGAAAAGTTTGAAAAAAGTTTTGTTAATTTTGTGTTCATTTTCTCACTTTATTTTTGTTTTATTCATAAAATTATATTGTGTAAAATATGTACAATATATATAAAATATAATAAATTAGCAAAATTAAAATGTAAAAGTTTAAAAACTTGATATTGTGAAAATCATATCAATATTATTATTTTTCAAGAAACATATATACATAAATACGGGAAACTGAGAAAATTACTTTATAAACTTTATAAACTTTTTATCGTCACCATCATAGTTACTTCTTTCGGTAACAATAACAGTAATGATGTTACAAATAACGCGTTATTTTCTATACATATATATATATATATATATATATATATATATATATATGTCATGTATATATGACACAAAAAAGAAATTTTTTATACAATTTTTCTGTTAAGATTCATATTAGAACAATTTATTTTATATACAGGTTACTGAGTAAGCAACTACCGCAAAGTTGAACGGGTAACCGAGTTTCCAATACTGACCGATATGAGGTCACAACTTATGCTAGTTTAGATCCAGTCGAACTTTGTTATGCAAAGTTTGCCTATGCTCGATGCAGGAAGATTGCGAAACGACAAGGAATCCCATTAGAACCCTAGAGAAAGTCCCTAAATTGCGATTATATCAATTTATAAGTACAATAATGCGCTGTGCATCAAATTGCGATTTGCTAATCTTAACACGGAATTTTGATCTTCATCGATTGCGAGAACATATTGTATACAAGAAGATTAATCCAATGTTAATAATCCGATGCTACGAATATGTAGGAAGTAGTACAAACATAAATTTTAAATTTGAAATCGATTATTCCATTACCAAATGCTTAAATCGAGAATTTTGTTTTATTATCTTATTTATTCTTTATTCCTTTTCATAAATTTTTCATATATTTTTATCAAGTAACACAAATTTTTTATATATTTTTATAATAGTAATTAAATACCTATAATAATAATCAAATGCAAATCTTTTCACAAAAACATTTCCAATTTCTCACTTGTATATAACAACTTATATATACATACATACATACACACACACACACACACACACATATATATATATATATATATATATATATATATATATATATATAGAAAAATAAAATATAGTTTGTACATTATCCTATTAGAGTGCAAGTGCAAGTTATTAATGCATAATTCCATTTGAGGTCGATACATTTAACTGCTTACGCGCGTTGACTTTCGGGAAATAGAGATAGGGATGTTGAAACACTGAGAAAATGATGAATTTTGAATAGCGAATCTATCATGTAATGAAAGACCAGGTTCACAGCAACGGTTGCAACGGTTTGCTAACCTGCTCAAGAGAAGCACTGGGGATCGCTAGTTAACCATTTTGATTTGGACGAATTTTCGACATTGTATATGCATAGTAGATGAAAGTACTCGCTTTTGGATTCATAATCCCATTCAGAAAAATACTGACTATTATGACTATATGTTTTAAAAAATGTTAACAATCTTTTATGTTTGAGTAACGACGATTTATGCGAAAAGAAATATTAATTTTATCTTATTTGTGTGTGTAATTATAAAAATTTACTAAATTAATAAAAATTACACAAATTATTATAAAAATTTCTTTTCAAAAAACTTAGAACAAATTCTAATATCTGACCGAGAATCTGATCAAATTTTGAAACTTTTTTAATAGATCGCTGTGTGTGTGTGTACAGTCAAAATTGTCCTAATTCACCTAAATTAATAATCTGTGAAAATATTTTCATCTTCAATATTACAATCTCAATTACGATTCAATTTGAAGTAGCGTTAAAATCGATATTTTCTGTTTTAAATGAATTTTGAAGAGAATGTAACACCTCGAATTAAATTGTTTCTCGCTATAGTATCGATTTTGCGGAATGCACTCGTTATTTTTACACTATATAACATGCTTGTCAGATATCGCAGCTTATATATCGAAAATTTGTCGGTTAAATTTCTAATGATTTATTCCTCATGACTATTATTCTTTGTCAAAATAGAAAACATCAATTTTAACAACTAAATGTGAGGCGTGAATTTGATATTCATTACAGATTCATGACAAAATCAAGCACAGGAAGAATATTTATCACATGTATTTAATTACAATATCGGTGATTTCGGTTGTTTTTGAATGTAATTTAATACTTTGACTAATAATTACCATTCAATTTAAATATCAAAATATACGTTTCACAAATCTTAATTATACAATATGCGATTTATGAGAAATAAGTACAAGAGAGACATTTTTTCTGTATATGTCTTACATTGTTCATAAGTATTCGTATCATATAAAAAAGTGCGATTTTAGAATTGAAAATAAGTAATTCAACTCATTTACGTAAATTCTCGAGACTTGTAGATTTTTGCATAATATCATCAAATAACACTATTGTATTATTACTTGTATTACACTTTGTTTATGAATTTTCTTTCATAATATACAACTGTAATCTCATCTTCTTCACAGTCTGCTTCACACTTATTTCTCTGTGTTTCATACTTATTTATTATTATATTACAATCCGTTCGAGATATACCTTTTGATAATCTTAATGATATCTTTTCTTATTATAAGTATGTCTCTATTGTACTCTTTTAAATAATTTAAAATTTAAAACATGTAACTTTTCTTCTACAATAAATCGAATATATATTAATGTATGAATTTTATCTTGAATGATTAATAGCCGATAGAGTATTATTTTTGACCAATAAATCAGTGAGCCCGTTAATTTTAAATCTTCCATTATTCATATACATGTACATAAATTGTTCATAAAGAGCTCCAATTGTTTTAATAATCACTTTTCCTCAATAATTAAATTTTTGTAGCGCGTAAAAGAAGAGAATCTAAAATGTATGCATACATAAAATTATAAATATTAATTATTAAAAGGAAATATTAAATATTAATTATTAAAAGTCTTATAATCTTATATAAAATTTATACTCAAATAAAAGTTTTTATATCCAAATAAAAGTACAAATTATGTTTCCTGAAACAGTAATAGTTTTGAACGAGAGAGCGCGTATATAAATATTTCTCTTTCAACATTACTGTATAATATACGATACTGTAATATATGATTTTGATCATTTTTCTTTACTCTGTGGCAATATTATCTACGGGAATACATAAACACAACACAGTTGAATCTGAAACATAACTCGACGTAAATCGCGCTATCGTGCGACACTTTAATGAAATCCGGGAGTGCCCCTCTCTCCAATGTCATTTATTCTGCGATACAGAACAGAGAATTCAAGATATATCGAGACTTTAAATATTTATCATTTACTGCATTTAATTACAATTATTATTATAATTAAATTTATTTTTATGCTTTCAATTTTATTTATTTGTAAATAAATTAAAATGTATATAAAGCAAACTGTAACACAAATTTATTTATAAATTTACTTATAAAGTTAAAAAATAATTAAAATTATATCATCAAACTGCGACGTTAAAAGCATCTTTCAAATGTTTCCTATTATAATCCTGAGCGACGACTTATTTTAACAAAAAGCAGAAAATAAGATGTCTGCAACGCTAGAAATGCAAAGACAAATTGAAGAATAACGACTGGTAACGAATCTTAAGTTCCAGCTACCCGGCGTATTTCTGCGCTACTTCACCCTTTCGAGTTTTTACTTTCGTAAAGATGTCTTAATAACAAGGGGTGTTCATCCATGAATGCACCCTTATTTACAGTAATTTGGAGCTCAAGCAATAACGACGCATCGCTCCAATAATGAGAAATCCTGGATGTTTATCTTCCGTCTAAACCGAATATTTATTTGTCGGCCAACTATGCGATACTTTCCGCCACAATATCAGAAATCTAAATATTTGACGGCAGTTCATTGATATATTCAATCGTGAGTGCAATGAATACGAGGATGTAACCCTTCATCGTCTGATCTTACCACTTCGTAGCTAGAAGCTATTCAACCGACGCACAGTTGAATTCTCAATCAGTTGAAACTCAAGACACGAACTCAATTCTGAATCTGCGAGTATTCCACCCACTTAAGAACAACGGCTACTCAATCGCGCCGACCTCACCGAACTCTGTACGGAGTGTCTTAAAAGTTTCGCCATCATTTTCATTACGTATTTTTCGGCAAAGCTGGAGATTCAATTTTCTACATTTTTTTTAAAGAAAATATATCAAAGTTTTCGAATTGTGAAGAGAAAATAAAAGATTCCATAACACACACACACATATGTTAAAGTATAGACTATGAGAAAATACACATATATGGATATTTCTGTCGTGACACAGATTACGCAACAATTTTGCACACAAAAATTAGATTAAATTAAAATAAAAAAAATTAAATTTTAAAAATTATACAAAGCGCTAATTTATTTTTATATTTCTGAAATGATTTCTATTAAGAAAAATTAGTTCAAAATATCTCAAAAAGTACAAATAAAACGTGGCGAAAATTCTAGAACACCATATATGTGCGCCGACTAAAGTAGAGACTTATCACAGTTAGAATTAGGTTCGCGTAGAGTAGAAGAACGTTGTTACATCATTAAGTTAGTTCATTGGTTGCTACAATACTGTATTTTTTCTTTTTCATTTTTTACACGAGATAGATAACAATTGATGATGGAAAAAATAGTCAATATTGATTTTTAATTTTGTTTTTTCAAAAGAATGTAACGGATTTTATAAAGGATAAAGTATCAAAAGTTATCAACGTGAATATATTTTTTCAGAAATAGAAAGATTTTTAATTTTATAAAAACATCTTTATTTTTGATAAAAAAAGATGCGAGATGCACAAAATATGCAGAAATATTAATTTAAGTGAGAAACAAAAATGGTGCTAATACCAAATTTAGTATGCTTATTGATTATTTAAATTAAATGTTTAATTACTAGTCTCACTTATTTGTTTAATCAAAGAAAGCTTTTGCTGCTATATAGATATTTTTCAATATCTATATAGTAGCAAAAGAATAAATTAATCGAAATTTTGAAGCATTCAATCCGAGAAAAAAGTAAAGAAAAATTGTTGTTAATGAATCTTTGCATCTGACATCTACAGTGATATGTAACATTTCATTTGGATTTCATCGCGATCGATTCAGTACAGCATTCGGTCAAAATTTAGCGAACATGCGAATGTACGTGCACGTGAAACTGCATCATGGCGGATGAATAAATCACGATTGCGCGCAGGACCGGTCATATCTGGGCAATATTTAAATATCACGAATCAGTTTATACGCGTTTTTCCTTCTCGCAAACAACTAATTTTTAAAAAGCTTAAAAGGCGCATTTAAAATTTAAAATTTTGTGATATTTAAAGCTAGAATTTCCTTGCTACATATCATATTTTTAGTTATAACGGATTTTATGAAATAAAGCAAGATAATGAAAAATGCTAAGTCAAAAATAAATTTGTTTTTTCTCAAAATAAAATTTTATATATTTCTACTTCTTGTCACTTTCCTCTCGACATTTACATCCATTTTATATTTACCAACAAGTTAATATATATAACAAAAAGAATTTGTCCTACATCAAACTAGTTCCACAATAGGATAACGAGTGTAACGTTTAACTTTTCCCTTGTATTACTTGAAACCAAATGTCGTACTTGGGTGCTTGTTCAGGAAATTCAGCCGTAACGAGCAAACGTTTGTCCTTGACAAAAAACAAAGTTTCCAGAAATTAAAAAGTTTCATCCGTGAGAAAGTGGAAACTTTAGACTCAGTGATAGCTAAAGATACATGTACATACATTCTCTGTGGCTTAACTCTGTGTTCGTCATTTATTTGCCAGATAAACACAGGCGTTTATCCCGACGCAAGTAAATTCTCTAATCGAGACCGCGTTGGATTAAAATGCCCCCCGCGGAGCGTATAACTTCAACCGATCGCACGGATGCGATAAATCGATCGCAAATTTTTTACACGTTTCCTCCCGCAGTTTTTTTCCTCGCGTGAATTCGCGCCGTATATAAGTCGACTGATGAATGGATCCCCGTAAAAACAAAACGGGAACGATAACCCGTTTATACATCGCGTCGACTTTCCACGTACGTGCGCCCATACATATACATACATGCCCTATAGACACATTTTGCATTCGATCGAATTTTATTACGCTTTTAACGAACGAAAAAGACTTGTATGTAATTCACGTATTCCTTGGATGTTATTTTATGATGCGCCAAAAAATAAAATTGTTTGCACTCTTTTACGAAAATTTAATTTAAACCAATAAAGCTTTACACGAATATCTGTTACATTTGATACATAAAAATTATAACGTTCAACATAGATTGAATTATTTATTAATCAATTAAACTGTTTTTTTATATTTTCAATCGTAGATCATTTCGCGACTCAATTGACTTTTTATTAAGAGAAATAGTATTTTATTTCCCTGAAATAACTTATATTGTCACAAAGTTTCCTGTAATGGGTACCCATTAAAAGCCTCTCTCTTTCTCTTTCTCTTTCTATCTCTATCAACAGTACTTTTTTCTAATTCTTTATTAAACTTTCCAAATAATAAACTTTGAAATGTTTTAATAATGAACAGAGGAAAGGCTATTATTGCTTTTCTATTCCTACATCACATTTATATTTCTCTTTCTATATGCTTTTTTCAATGTGAATAAATAAAGTGATTAAATTGATTACAGATACGAATAATAAATAAAAAGTGATAACAAAAAGAACAGAGTTTAAAATATAATTCAATCTTTTTAAAATACAAAATTGCGTTGAGACATGAAATGTACGTATTTTTCTAAAACTTAAATGTAACGACAATTAAGAGCAGTTTGAAAATAGCTTTTCAATATAAGCGACGGATCAATACACGTTTTTTATCATTTCAGGATTTGATTTAGAGCCTTTTAGTCCGCCAATTCGCGTTGTTAGTTAGATTTGAACGTTTCTCTCCCAATTTTTCAAAAATATGTATATGTGTATATATATGTGTATGGCTCTTTCTCTCTCACCGAACAAAACTCCATTTTCGAATAATATGGCTCATACAAATGGACATGAGCGATCAGTACCAACATTTCTGCTCGCCTACTTCATTTATTTTATACATCCATTTATTTTACATAGAGAAATGCATGAGAAATGATGTGACACGTAAAAGCAAAATCCTATATTCCGTCAAGCCAGTTAGCGGAAACATGTTTCGTTAGAAGTACAAGCTTAACGCCGAAAATAGAGTTAGTTTCACCGACATATTGGTCGTTATGTGCACGAACGTGACGAAAAGTCCTTTCCAGCTTTGTGCTCAATCCGTCTCTCTCGCGAAGTGTCTGTATCTGGAAGGGCCGCGAAATCAGCATTCTTGAATATCAATCTGACGAACCGGAAATGTAATATCCGTTACGTATCTCGTGAATGTCAGCAAATACTCGCATGGAGTTACGACAATGGCTCGCGTATGTTTTCTGCGCGACAAAGAGACTCGCATAAAGGATAATTCGTATTTTCGTATGGAAAATCGACGTGATGAAATAATGGCACATCGTGGAATTTATATTTTTAATTTAAACCGATAAATTTATCCGTCTGCAAAAAAAATTTTTACTCCATAAAAAAGCAATTTTTGAACAAGCATGCAATGTATAAAATAATGCATTGCAATAAAATAATCAATAATAAAATTTTTATCTCTGTTTTATTGTTTACTGAAAAGGAGAATTCTAAAAATTGTGTGTAATTTTATCTATATTTATTTCTCTCATGAATTTAAATGCCAAATACTAAACTTATGCCCGGAATTTATCTCACTATGCAAAAATCAAGAGTTGCTCTTTTTGCCACGTTAAGAATGCTAGAAGGATACTAGCTGCTTCGGATACTTTTCATGCTGGATCTTCATGTTAGTAAGATATATGAAGTTACGAGAAATTGCAAGAAATTCGGGAAAAGTCAAAACGCAGCTACGATATAATAACATTAAATATACAGCATTAAATTATGAACAGAACATATATAAATAAACAATTAGATGAATAAATATATATATATATATATATATATATAATAAATTGTAATGATAATTACATTTAATGTTACAACAAGAAATTACACTATAAAATTATATACCATACATTATATATATGTATGTATACAAGATGTGATTATTAGAAAGTTGTTGAATCTATTTGGTTATTAGTTGAAAACAAATGAGTATTTAAGTAATCAAACTTTTGGATAGAAGAAAATTCATATACATATATATTACACCATAAAACTACATATATATCAATAAAATAATGAGATTCAATTTTGACTTCAAAATCTGATAATACTGTAAGAACTAGATTGCATCAAGTTGAAAAATGCTTCCTTATGCTCCTTAATGCAAGTTTCGATGATGATTCTTTATCTCATGTTCATATCTTTCGTTAGTACAAGATATTTTCGGAAGATTGAAATGCATCATGACAAGGCGCTTATACATTTAACGTTTTTATTCGTGAATTTCTCGAATAAAAGTTTATTTTTGTGTTGCCGCAATCCCTTTTATTCACTTGCGATTTCTTGTTCCCAAAGATAAAAACGAGAATCAAAAACAATGATTTTGAAACGTAAAATATCACAGAATTTATGTTCCTGTTATAAAAAGAACTCATTGGAGCAAATGAGGCAGATTACTTTGAAGGGAATTATGTTATTTTTTAATGATATAATAAATTTAATATTATTTTTTAATACTATTTAATATTATTTTTTAAAATATCATTATTTTATTAGCATACTATACCTATATATATATAGTTTTATATTTATATTATTATATAGTTATATATTTATATTTATATGTATATTATTATGAATTATTTTTGAATTATTTTTCTAATATTATATATAATTACCATTATTTTACTATATATATATATATATATATATATATATATATATATACACATTACTGATTACTATATATATACACTACTATATGTATTGATGTTTTGATATATGTATTCCGATAATTGACAAATATCTCATAACACGAATGATAAAAATGTTTTTCAATAGTGATAGATTTACTTATGCACTAAAAATAAAAAGTATCATAAAATTATTCAGATTGATACATTGAACATGCGATTCGAAATTTTATTTATCCAGTTGAGGTTTTATTTCAAGAAATTAAGAAATATTTAAAATATGATTATTAAAATATAATCATTAAAATATGATCATTAAAATATAATCATATTTTAAATATTAAGAAATATTTAAAATATGATTATTAAAAAAAAACATTACATGACATTTTCCTATTTCTTAAAAGATGTATAAACAGAGTTCCTTTATAATAAAAGGATAAGCGTGTTTAATTTAATAGAATTTTTTTCTTGACTTTCTTAATATTTCTGATATACTATAAATTGTATTAAATAAAATATCTACGTGTGTTATTGATTTATAAAATATTTAAATACCTATTTACCTTCTATTTATATTTAATAGTCATTCCTATTTGATTTGCGACAGTCCAATTACGCAAACGTAACGTTTGTTTATTTACACATATTGTTTTATTAGCATTATTGTATTTTACTATCAAGATATCGATTATATTAACATTAATAAATAATAATCTAAAAATAAATTTGTATAACAGACAGTCATGCGAGCTTTTTGTTCTTTCATATTACACTTTTAATGATGCTTGAATTTTCTTTCCTAAATCTGTGCAAAGTATAAATGATAAAAAGATGCTTTTAACGCTTTTTTAACGTTTGCTTCGCGTACTTATTACTTGTCACATGTTTTAACTTTTTTTTTTAGTCGACCTTATTTTAATTAACTTTTTCGTCAATCTTTTAGTTGGCAAAACTTCATCATAATTTCATAGTATCTAACTGTAGTTCAGATTTCATAAACTTGTGCATCTTTAAATATGAATATTAGTCGCACGTTTATAATATTGGTAAATGTTCAGAATATGCTATTTTACTAACAGGAGGAATTTTCTGGGCTTTAGGAACTTTAGTATGGGCAAATATTCTCTCTCTTTGCTGGGAATAAATTATCTATTTCCGTAAACAAATACATCTCCTATTGAAACATCGTTCGCCTCTTCCCATCACTTCCGAGAGTGGTTCGGAACCATTCTGACTTCTATGTACCGTGATGGGAATGTCGCATGACCTCGTTCGCCATATCCAATTGTATTTCACAAAGCTTCGGAAACAACTTTAACAAAAGTGAACTCTGGTCATCTAATTTCCTCTTTATTTAATTTTCCGCATCTTTTCACTTAACTTCTTAAAAGAGTTTCCTAACTGATCGCAAATCGTAAATTCGTTAATCGCAGTTTTGAGACAATAACAAGTCACAATGTGTCCAGAAACTTTAAAATTTCTCGATCGACCAGAATTATCAAAATTATAATAATAATATCTCGTGAACTTCAAAGCTTCTAAATATATTCCGAAATTATTTTCACTCCATATATTCTTACATACAATATATATATTATATAAATCTATTTTTATTCGCATTGCAAGAGCACATAATAAAATTACTTTAATTTAATGTAAAAATCTAATGATAAAATTGATAAAGGATATCTATTAATATATCCGGGAGAGACCCAAAATAATAATCCTCAATTCCAATACAAACTATATAATTTTATTGATCGGTAACGTTATTTTAATATTTTCCATAAGTTTAGTTGACTTGTTAACACAATACATATCATCAATACATGCCATCAAGATATAAGGATATAGTCAACAGGATAAATAGGATAGATCAAGACATAAGGATATAGTTATCGACAACGTCATGTGGCTGGTATATGAGACAAGAGAAGGGAGTTAAATCGGGACGACAATCTCGAATTGTCTTCATCAAGCAATCAACCGATTTGAGTCGCTTGTCAGAATAGAACGTGTTCCCATATGATATTGTTGATGGTGTAGCTGAATATATCCCTACTCTGATTAGACATATATATCATGTTGAGACTACGATAACTTAGTCCGATTTTGTACAAGGTTTGACCACCTAATTCCTAGATTGTTTGGATTGTTAGCATTAACAATGTATATTTTTCCTTCTCATTTTACCTATCGCTATAATATTACTTGTGCTAAGAATTCTGCCTAATAATGTTTTAATGATATTAATATCATCCATCAATATCAAAAATACGAGCAAACAATAATCAATAAAAAATGAAAAAAATATCAAAGAAATAAATCTTATAAGTTTTAAAAAACTGTTATAAAAACTGTTTGAATACTTTCCCTTCGAATACACCTTATAGATATTGAGCTCTCCCATCAACATGTACCCAATGAAAAAATTAAGTTATAAAATTTTATATAATTTATAATTAAAAGAAGTTATATTTATATTTTTTTCTCTTGACGCAAAAGAGATGATGATAGTTGCAATGTAAGTATACTTCAAAAAATAAACATCTAACCAATTCGCCTTACCGCTATACAAAATAGTTTCTTAATTATAAAATAAGTTATAAAATAATTTATATATTATATAATTATATATTGTATATAATTTTTGAATATTTCGTTTAGTTTAACATTTAGTATTATTTTGTTTCAGAAATTAATTATTAATCAAATTATTAATAATTATATGTTAAATAATAATTATATAGCAAATATTTCATTCAATGTATTAGAAATTAATTAATAATCATTCAATTAATAATTAATTTCTGCTGATTGTTAATCAATTGTTAACCGCGATGCGAGATATATTCGAATATAAAAAATATACAAAGTGTATAAAGAAAATAATTATATATAAACCGTAATTAGAAAATAATTTTTATATTATCCTTCGTTTTTATTTCAAATAAATAAATTGCGCGAAATATTTGTTTTGATAAATAGCTATGGTTTGAATCTTGTTTACGAATCTTTAAGTTGAGAATCGTAGAGTTAATTAATTGTATACAGGCTGATAATAACTAATTGTTCGTAGAGAATAATTTTGTATGCATTTCAGGGAATGACTGATAGGGAAGGAAGGAATTATTGATATGTATTTTTTATATAATTGTAATTATTGATATATATTAAATAAATTGATATTTATTAAATAAATTTAGAAATTATTAAATAAAGTTAGGACATGCGATATGTATATAAATATCTTCATGTCTCAATTATCATCGTTCATACACGTAAATAGAACTGCACAAATATTAATATTGTTACATTATATAAAAGTTAAATATTGTGTTGTAACTATGCATTTACAATATTTACAGTTTGAATATGCAAACAATATCATGTAAAGTAATTCAAATGTTTTTGAAGTTAATCATAATGATAAAATTACTTAGTAATTACTTAGAATATCTCTTACATTTAAGTTTTTTTATTTATTATGAGTGTACTGTATGTATAATAATATACGCTTGCATTATATACAATATGTATCAGAATTGAAATTTAAAAAATGCGATTTTTAAGATACAAATTATTCTATACTCTAATATTGCTAATACATGTTATATATTAAAATGTTTGTTACAAATATAAATATTGCAACATAGAGATATTAAAATCGATATTTTAAAAATATTAAACTAGTAAATAACTTAACCTTTAGTTAGTATCAAAACTCGGTCATTGGAATTAAAAATAATTATAATATTGATTATATACATAAATATCGCAAAATGCATATATAACTACAGCATAGAAAAAAATACGCTGAAGGAGTAATCATCTGTGCAAAATGTTCATTATAGATAATTATGTATCGCATAATCGTCGATCTCTAAACTTGTCATATGCAAATAAATATCCGCTAATTGTGAACCGATGAAATTATTGATGAAATTATAGTGCGTTATGTTCGATTAAACATAATTATTGAAATATGTGCAGACAGGATAACGGCTTTTATAATTAAATTTGATAAGTATATATAAACATATGTGTATGTAATGTATTGAAAAATATTTCATTTTATAATATATCATTTTATAATAAGAATTTTTTAACAAAGATAATATAATCCAATAATGACAATAAAAATATTTATTTGCAATTTCTTACGAAATAGAAAAAAAACTTTTCTCTCAGTTATAAAAATCGCTGTAGATACTTCCTACATGTATATTCATTATAACGTTCTATCCATGTGTTATATTCACTATAACGTTCTATTCTTTCATGCTTGAGTCACGCTCTCACAGAGATTATTTTTTTTTATCAATTTGTTAGGAGCAAGATAATAGCCATTAAAAAAAAACTCGCCTTCCGTAATAGCGTGGACGAATATGCTGCATATATATATATGTACATTTTAGCGGAAACGTATGTTTTTCTACTGTTTCTATTTTTTTTTTACACGATAAATAGTGACACCGAAAAACGTGACTTTTCATACTATTTTGCATATACATACAAAACATGCTTGCCCTGTATTTCAAGAATCACAAATAATGTTACAGATATAAGTTTTTCATTGTTCCACGCAGTTAATAGAATAAAATATAATTAAAAATAAAAATAAAAATTTTCGATTAATAAGATATATATATATATATATATATGTATATATATAATACCTTTTATTAAAGTACTAAATATATCACTACTAAATTAATCTCACTTAATCTTTAAAAATTGCTACGATTATTTGCCTCATATCAATCCGCATTAATCTGTAAGCAGTAAAAGCAAATATAAAAATCTTTAATCTTGTGGAAAAAAATATATAGATAGCATAAAAGATTAGCTACATCTTTATGTTATTATAATTAGAGACTTCTCCCTTGAGAAAATTTTCTAATGAAATCGGATAAAGATGTTGAACTTTCATATCAGACAGACGTGCAATAAATTCATATATCCGTAGATAATATTATATGACAGATAAATACACGAAATACAAATAGACGAAAAGTAACTTGGAGACGAATCTTGAGACCAAAGTAATTACGAACAATTGGAACAATCTAATTATTATGTTAGATTGGAATGAGATTTTCTCTTGTAACGAAAGTTAATTAACAGAAAGCTTTTAAAATTCAATCAATTAACATCAAGTATTATTATTTTAATTTAAATTAATCGGAGATTGTGATAGCTAGCAAAGCAAGTTCTTTAATTAAAGCAAATTTATTACGTTCTGATTGATAACAGTTGAAACGCGACTAAGGTAATGTTCATTATAATCTCTCACGACAGTTCCGCACGAATTGACAAAGGCCCGTATCCACATTTCATTTCCAGTACACTACACATGTGACCTGTAATTCTCACATCATAATAACGACAAAACGAATGTAAATGTCATTTTAGATGAATAAAATTCAGAAACAAGCTTTATTCAGCGACAAATATAAACTGAGGTGAGTTAAATTACAATCGGACATTCACAGAGAATTAAAGCTTTTTATGCGCTTCATAAAATTATTCCCGCCGAAAGAGACCACATATATATTCTGCCTAGATCGGTCAAACGATGTTGCGCGTTGTTCGCGCCGTTGTAATCCAGTGAACGCAATGGGAAGAGCAAATTTCGCAGTTCGCACGCGATGGAATTTTAACTGGCCACTCCCGACCAGGCTATCACGAAACATAATCGCATTTACTCGAGTGTCTGGACGGCGATCGACAAAAGTGCTATTCGCTACCGCACGGATCAATCTGCGTAAAAATCTGGGAAAGAGATACGAGAAATACAAAGCTGAAATATAAACGAATCCATTTGTCTGTCAATATACAATTCCATGTAAAAAGCAATCAAGAAACGCTATGGCAAAATTAATTGTTCTATTTCATCTTTGCAAAATCCCGATAGGGCAAGGATCCACGTATAAATTCCTGATTATAAATCTTGAATAATTTTCAAAATGATTTTTGGTTTATTTCTTTTTGATATAAAGTACATTCAACCGTCGTGATAGAATAATCTTTTCATGTTCTCTATTTAACAAAAAATAACAGATATTGATTTCAGCACATTTCTCTTTCTCCAGGAAATTGCTCTCGATCGAAATCTTCCGATGATGACGCACAAAGATTTATCACAGTGATAGTTTTGCGGACAAAGCGAATGCATGATTATCATTTAAATTCATCCGTTTCAGTCGCGATGGTTTCATTTCGAGCTAATTACGACGACGGTAAATATCTAGAAAAACGCACTACTGATTATTACTGACGAAGCACGAGGTTGAAAACCGACGTGACGGAATATATCCCTCTTTGATGCCGGCTTTTCTCCGCTCCTGTCGTACTTGCCGCATCATAGTTGACTTAATGGAGTGCTTCGTCGTCCTCATTAGCAGGGACGTAACGAGCAAGTGCTCGCATACATTTCCCGGATAAGAGCCCGATATACATATACGTGCCTATATTTTTACGCGACGCGCCAAACGGTGTCCTCTCCTCTATTATTCTGCAATCTGCACAGAACATATGTCGCGCTCATTTTTAACAAAAATTTTTCTAGAGAATAAGAATATATTAAAAGCTGGGGAAGAATCTATTTAATTTAAAGTGCACAGTTTAAAATTCACATTTCTGTGCGAAAATAAATGTATCATCTGTTTGAAAGTTGTGTGATCGAATTTAAAATTAATAAATTATCATTACTCTTATAGTAGTGATAATTTATTTAATTAATAGCTAAGTTAAAAAAGAAAGTTTAAAATTTTTTAAATATTTTTTAGATATATTTATAGTTTAGTGAATTAAAAATCTATGTATTTTTAATGAATTATTGAATGTGCAGAAACAGTAATGAAACAAGTAATGAAATAAATTTAACTATTGTTTTAAAATAATTAATATACAGATTAAATGTCGATTTAACAAGATCTGCACTACTTTTTTTATTTGATATACGATCACAGTTTTTTCATCGTGCTTCTCCCCATTGTTTTTTCCGCAAACCTATTTACGTACATCTGACGGATTTTATCGTTTTCTCAAGCATTTTTTCTCTAGTATTGTGACATCGCGAAGATATTTATTCACATTCCGCGTCCTCTCTTCGGACTCAATACCAAAGTTATATTACAATGTTACATCTCAACATTTCATCACAGAAAAATTCGAAAAACGAAAAGTATTCAACACGGAACTTTCTCATTTTGCATTGCGTACGTTTGCGCATATTTTTTCATGCATTTTTCTCTCACATTTTTTCATCAAAGTAATTAACTCTGCAGGTATAAAACGATATACAAATTTTAGTACAAAAGCAACGTAATATTTTTCCGCGATATCATTTCACTCTTCTCTCGATGCAAAAGTTATACTTTATCGTACGCTTTTCAAAAGTGACGCAAATTTTTCGAGTCCACGATTCCGCGCAACTCGTGTAACGTGATTTAATAAAAGATTCAGCAACGCACGAAACTGGAAACGGCATGTTATCAAGTTGCTATGGCTGTTAGTCGCACGAATATTTTAGCAAATATATGAAAGATACAATATTACTTTATAAATCTGTTTTCAATTTTTGCAAAATATCTTAAACATACACACAAATATTTGCAAATAATGCGAATATTTTCTATCAACTTGATGAATTCATTCAATATTTAAAAAGACCAAATGAAATGAAAGCACGTTTATCTCACTGTTAGAAAAAAATTGCAAATTTCTTTTGCAAAAAGAAGTTATCACATAATAGAATATTAAATTAGTAACATCAATTTTGTTTGGCAATAAAATTTATAAATAATAAAAATTATAATTTTATATTGATTAATTTTTAAAAATTATTTATTTAAGAGTTCTTGAAAATTACTGTAAAAATTAAAAATAAGTATTAGTTCTTTTCATTTTTTTTCTATTTGAATTTTTTCTCTCATTTTAGTATTAAATACGTAAAGCAAGAAAAAAAATAAATGTACGTTTTAGAATCTAAATTCATAAATGCATGAAAAAATCTAAAAAAAAATTTGAATTCTCCCCCCCCCCTCTCTTGCTTTGTCTATTGGACCAGATAAAAAGATATTTTAATGCATTCATCGTTATATTTACACCAAAGTCTTTGTGTAACAGTCTGTGTGTGTGAATATTCACGATACGATAGAGATGTTGTTTCTATCAAATAAATTGCTTATATTAGCTTTCTTCATTTTTTACCGAATTATATTAGTATTCGATTTATATATTTATCGATTTATTATATTTTCCTCCAGTAATTTCTTTCTTTTTCTCTTTCTCTCTATATCATATAAATATAGTTACATTATATCATACATTATTCTGTGACGTATGAATTCATCTTGAATATAAATCAACTTCAGCACAATATGCAACGGAGGATAAAAATATCTCTGCGATTTCCATTTGTTGATAATTTTCGTGACTGTAATTTCGATTCGTAATTTCTATCTCAAATGTAAACCATATTTTACGTTGAATTTATTTAGGAATTTCAATATTTTAGTTCCCTAAAATAACTATTTAACTGTTTGACTGAAATAGAGATTATAATTACAATCAGAGAAAATGTAATATAATAACAAAACCTTTTATTAAAATAAGATGGAGGTATAAAATTTACTCGTTAATCTGGCTGGTAAGTGCACAACGTGCTCTTGCTACTTCCGGAAGGAAATGGTGGGAAATGGACTACATTGTGGCTGATCCGGTGGAGAAGCATGTATTTCTCCCGCATCGCGATTTTCATCCGGAGCAAAACACATCTCTTAGTAACGCTATATAACATTAATTCTGATTATATCATGAAATTACAAATAGGACGTAAGAATAGATGTGCGAATGAGGAGGAAAACTTACGATAAGATTACACGAAATATTAACGGCACGGCACATATTGTTACGATATTTTACATTTATGATCTTACATTGCTCGAAATGAATTTTCTTGCTCTCGCTATTTATGATCTAAACAGAATTCATAAATCGCAATAGATAGCAATTGCTGTATCACGCTGGTTGCTTGTACGTGCGTAGCCGGCAGCTACGCGAAAATTGAATTCTACCATGCGGACTCTACTCGGCTCTAAATGCCGTGGCTAAATCATAGTGGGTCATTATTCAAACGCCGCAAGGGTATACCACTTAGAGGGATCGTCTTTGCGTGCCGTTATGGGAAGAGATACGATGCGAAAATTTCTAATTGTGCGGCCATGCACTAGAGGTTAAATATACCACCCCTATCGTAATATATAACCGCTCTCCTCTTGACCATGCCGTTTGCGAAGTTATTAATCACGAAACGGTACTCGAAAATACTCCAGTCAAAACAACGACAGACGAAAGCATCCGTGGAATAGAATAAAAACAGAAAGAGAAAAGAGAGCATTGATCAGAGTCACGCAGACACAAGAGCTTTCACAAGTTGTCTTCAACAGGCACACAGAATTTTAATCAGTCATGTAATTATATTACTGCGATATTTATTCGACGAGAGATTCAACAAAGATTTTTACTTGTTTCTATTCTGCCAAAATGTCTTTTTCAAGAACGCGTGGGCGGAAAATCCGTCGATAATACGGCGAGACTCGATTTAATTAAGGATCAACCCGACGCAATTTTTATCGGGAGATTGTGCCGCTTTGATTGCGAATGTAATTGCTCTTCGATATTTTCATGTCGTAATATACTCGTGTGCCGGGACACTCGGAAATGGATATATCGCGAGATAAAAATTTGATAGAGAATATGAAACGCGGTGATTCGCGCAATGCGAAGCTATAACGGCGAATGAGACAAGCTGCGAAAATTGTTTCGCCAATGTCAAACAAGGACGAATGGAATATTCGTCAGTTCGATAAAATGTTGTTTAATCTGAATAGTGTGTTCATTTCATCGTGTATTTCGCCATAAAAATACAACGTATATACACCGTCTGGTGAACGGTAAATGTTTGGTAGACAATGCATTTCCGCGCGGATCAAACAAATGGTCCAGAGCATTTCGCACAACTGCATATTTTTCACTGTCTCGTCGTCTTTGCGAACGAGTACATCTGGTATATACCTCAGCGAGCGATATTTTTATCTGAGAGCACCTACCTTTCCCCGTTGAACTTTTCAATATACCACATGTAGAGTTCTCTTAAAATCCCTCTCGTCGATAATATATACAACAATCACGGAAGAAATACAAAATTTCCCCAGATTTTCATCTTCGCTTCGTAATATATTTGCTCTATATTGTTAACTTGAAACAATACATCGCCCCCACAGAAATATTATAGAAATGCAACGTCATGAGAGGATCAAAAACAGATAAACGCGATTCATTACCGCAAAGTCGTATTGTGCAGACTCTGCATGCGCCCGCTCGCGCTTATATCTACAGTTTTAGTTTATTCAAAGACGATGATGCAGCTGCGTCAAAGTGCATTCGCGTGTATACCACGCTTGTATCTTTGGTCGACTGTTCGAGAATCTAAAGCTACCGCAGCGTCGGCAAAGCACATCCGTATTCGGAGAGAAGCTGGTATATTTTACTTTCGTAAGCATCCAAGAAATCATTAACGAGGAAACTCCGCGAATGCTCGATTCGAATAGAAAACGGCAAATTTATAAAAGTAAAACACCGTGAAAAATCTTTAACGCAAGTACATTTTATTGTGCATCTATGATTTTGGTCCAACTACTTGATTTTGGTTCAACTTTAAAAAATTATATGATTAAATTTGTTCTAGCTCATCTATTTTAAGGTAACGGACCTACAATCTACAATCTACAATTTAAAATCTACAATCTACATCTACAAGCTCTACACAACTACCGTTACCTTAAAATTAAATAAAAGTTTTTCACTCACCGACACTGATGCGCAACAGCGGAGTTGTCAATATTGAAGCTACATTGTCTGTAACATACAAATATAAAATTCATATAATTAGCAGCTCTTAAAATAATTAATCTTTCATTATATTTAATTATTATTGTACGCACCAAATTTTACATTCGATATGTGCAATAATAAACAAATAAATAAATATGTAATAATTTTTTAAATTCTGAAAAACCTATTTTTTTAAATAGAAAGGTTTATAGGATTATTTACATACAACCTTTTTTCTTTGAATCTTTCTTGCTTTATCATTCAAATAAATGACTCAAATTAATACGTGTATATAATAATGCGATATAATAATTGATATAAATAAATAATATAAATAAATAATATAAATAGTACTCACCATCAGGTTGTTCCGCTGATGCAGGATGCCTTTCCTAGGCCTGCGCCTCCTCTCAGATCATCAGGATTGTTAGGTTGATCTATAACAAATAGAAGATTTAAATTGTAATAACATCCAAATAATTAATATTTCAAAAGTTATTACATGTATTGAATTTTACATTCGATACATATAATAATAACAGATTAATAAAATAATTCTATAAATTAAAAAAAAAACATTACTAATAATTCTCTAATACTTTATAAAAGCTTATAGCTAATTTTATAAGATTATAGATTTTATATAAAAATCTTTTTCTTCAAAATTCTCTCTTATTTAAATTATATAAATAAAAAAATCAAATTACGCGATTAATTATTTAATTTAAATTATAATAAATATATTTAATATTTAATATATAATTACAAATAAATAAATTATTTACCAGAAGGTTGCTTTGCCGGAGCCCGATGCCTCTCCTAGGCCTCCTCCTCCTCTCAGTCTTGGACGCGCGATACTTTATGGCACTCCCGCACTCACGAGCGATATTTTTATCGCTATTTTCGCACTTTTACGCGCGATACTAAACGGCACTCGAAATTAAACGCGAAAACGCGGTAACGAGACGCCGCCGTCCGCGACACGTTGACGGCACCGACGACGAAAAGTCGACGACGCAATGCGTGCCACATATGAGCCATTGTGCGACTCGTGGCAATGCTGTGCTGGGTACTTAGCTTCCCCTTCAGGCTCCTTGAGATTTATCATAAATAAAAAAATTTAAAATAAACCTCAAGGCACCATCCAAGTACTGAGCCACCCCACCGCGTCAAGGTGTACCCGTGGGGGGTTGTATTATATAAATTTATAATATAATATAATTTATATATATGAAAGAAAAAGAGAGAAATTTATATTATATATAATTTTATATAATTTGTGTGTGGAATTAATTATATCATTCAATAATGTAACCTGACTTATTACAGCGCTTCCGATTTTTACGTCATGTACGAAATAAGTATGTAAGCATTTAGTTAAAATAAAAATTTTTTTTCTCATTGTAATGTCTACTTGTATGAATATTATTGAATAAAAGATTAGGTACGACGATAATTGAATCATGATAATCGTTCAATTAATAATAAATTCGATAATATACGAAGAATATCGTTTCGTACCACTATCTTGCTCGAGTATCGAGCTCCGTCTGAATGATACCAAGACCGCGGAATGTAAACATTAGCGCGCTATTGTATATAGCCGTCAAGGCTAAACATTGTGTTATTGCCTGTTCGAAATATTTTACGTATTTTGACAAATATATACCCGGAATATTTTAAAGTATAGAAATTTAGATTTTAAATGACATAGATTAATTATATGATTATTTATTGAAGAATCACTTTCATTAAATATATATTTATATTTACGATTCGATCGTTTTATTGCACGAACTCAATCTGAATTACATTTAAATAATCGAAAAATAGATAAAGAGTCAAGAATTATTTATATTTTACCAGGGGCGGATTTAGGGGGGACAACAGGGGCTAAAGCCCAGAAGCCTCCACAACACAAATTTTTGGGTAAAATTTCCTATCGAATGATATACAACATTTACAAGGTCTATGTATATTGCTTGTTATTTGCAATAAATTATTTAAGCAATGTAAAAATTTCTATTTGATTTTGATTTAAAAATGATTAGGGGTCTCCATTTCTTCGTTGCCCCAGGATCTCCACACCTTTAAATCCGACTCTGCATTCATAAGTGAAGCATCTATCATTGTTTTAATATATCGATTTTGTACGCATTCTTAGCGCAGTAGGAAAAAATTGAATGTATTCTATTTCTCAAACAATGCGAAAAAAAAAGCGATTTATCGATCTTGAACTTAAAACTTGTCTTGGAAACTAGAATTTCTGTATTTATTTCAGATTTGCGCGCACACTAACGATAAGCTACTCATTTGCAATGCATTCATGTTATAATATTCAGTGGCGTTATAAATCCTCGTTTCTCTATACACAAAATTAGAAATATTTACATGAATTTGCACATGTATTGAGTTACATTTAGCGTGTACTTTGTTTTTAAATATTAATGTGACTGTTAATTATTTGAGACACGATAATGTTATTTCAAAGTAGAATGAAATTCTTCTAAAAAAATTGTTATTTTGTTATTATTAATGTTTATTAATTAAGAAATTATTATTAATACTAATATAATCATTCTGATTTCTTGAACAATTAATCATAATACCAGATTATAAAATATGCGAATATTTAAAGAATCATGCATCCTGAATATGCTTCACACGTGCAAATGTGTTAAAGCATTACTCATCCAGTATGTATACGGATTTACCATATGTCTATCTGTATAAATGCAATATATTCTCCATACATGCATTTCAATGCATACATATCGTTTTTTGTTTTTTTATTTTTTTTTTGACAATTCATGAATAATAGTTAAAATTCTTGTTGAGTATTCGAGAATATTTTCGCTCGTAACGCAACACTCTAAGGATTATGTAAATCTTATTCGAGAATAATAAATATCTAATAAAATGTAATTTATTATTGCAAAAGCTATAATTTTTAACTTTTTCTTTTACTGAATAAAATTTGAATGAAAATTACAGAAAAAAGAGAAATTTGTTGTACATAATACAACTACATATTTATATTAGCTTTTTTATTTTCAAGCATATTTCATTCTTTTCATATAATATTTTTTATTCGCTATTCGATACCATAAAATTCGAATAAAAAATATTATATTAAATATTATATAAAAATATTATATTCGACCAATAAAGTTTGCATATTAACAAATTTTGAAACAAAAAAGAAACTTTGCTTCTTACAGTATACAAATACTTCTGATCACGCGCATGACTAACATTAAAACTTTCCTTGAAAGACACATGATACATAATATTGTAGAATAATGTTTTTTTATCGCACATTATAAATATAATTTGTGATGAATGTCTGCAATTATAAATGACAAGAATGTTACAAATTGTTGCGAAAAATTTAAATATTATCAGGAAAGGTCAAATTATACTTTTAAAACACATAAAAGATTAAAAAATTTTTTAGATGTATTGCTTTTTAAATTATTTAACTTAAGGTAAAATATATTTTTGTTATATGTTTATACTTGCTGATTATATAATTGATTCTCAAAAAAATAATATCTTCCAAGATCGATATTTTGAAACTTATTCTATCGATAAAGCAATAAAGAAAAACAATGAAAAAGAGATCAAAAGTATGTTGAGCATGTTTCACGAGTGTAAAAAATGCGAAATTGATCGCTCACGTAAAGTATTACTATTTAAAGAGAAGTGTTCTGAATGTAGTGTACAATTTTATCTTATAATAGAGGAATTTTTTTAAATTTTAAATTTAATTACTTTTGCTTTTAAATTTTAAACTTTACTACTAAAAGCAATATCACAAAATGAAAACTAATTAAATTAATAGAAGCATGGAATAAATTAATATGGTGTGAAAAAATAATTAAATAAAACAGAGAAATTCTGTTTTTAGCACTTTGAAATATGTTATGTTTTTTTTTCCTTTTCAAAATCTCTAGAATATATCGTAATATATTTTATTTTTTCCATATATTTAAATATAATATAAGTAAAATATTTTTGCGAAAATTTATCAATAGTATTTAGACAAGAACATGTAATATATATTAAATGCACTTATGTAGAGCATTCTAAAGCATAGCAAGCTCTCAGTATACATATGTAGAGTGGATTCTTACGTTCCACGCGTTCCACATTTCTTGCACACACAAAATGTTCTTGCGGTCGCAAATTCTCTACCGTGACCTCCTGGATCGTATTATCAACGTACGTCTATCTTAATCCGGAAACACGAGCAAAATTAGATCATCTTCACTTAATTACATGTTCCTTAAGGAGTTAAACCAGATTTCGTTCCGTTCCGTCATAGTCTACGCGGCAGACGTAAATTACTATCTTTAATCGTCGTTTACTTGTCGGCGTTTGCGAGAAACTCGTTACCGTGCATTTTATCGCGTTATTAACGTCACGTTATTATATATCGCCCTTTTGATTAGAATGCGTCGTATCCATACGCAAGCGTTCCAACCCGAATTTGCACGTAATGCAAATAGCAGCGAGCACGAATATTCGCATAGTAAAATGTCGAAGAGAAATGTGGAACATCTAATACGTGCATCTCGGTTCTTATTCACGAAACATACCACAATTTTACACGCGTCAGTTTGCCGATATCACGATGTGTTTTAATAACCGCATGTTATCCAAGTAAATAATTAAGCAACAAAAGAGGCTTAACCAAAAAATTAATCGATAATTAATCCGTGATAGCTAATGATTCCATCATACACAGAGCCGCTTAATTGTCCGATATATCGATTTGGCAGAATTATAAATTAATTATCAAATTATAGATCTATTTCGTGTATATTGTGATAGTGTGTATAGTGTGATTATTCAATTAATTCTCTATTATCTCTTGTGTCATTATTCGACTTATTTCTTGATAACGTGCCCATAAAATATATCATATACATAAGATTATTTTCCGTACGTTAACTTAAACTATCGTAACAATTACTCGATTACTTTTTTAGATCAAATTTCACAGATCTTTAGAGAATCAAATGTATTTCTCTTCTCTCCTATCGTGATGTACATATAAATGTATTCATAGAAATGTGAAATAGAAGATATTTTTGCGCAGCAACGTTGTGTCCATATCAATATATCAATCATAAATATATATGTATACATATATACACACATATATATATATAACGTATATATATATAAATAAAAATTTAAATAAAAATATAATAAAATATAATAAAATTTAAATAAAAATATAATAAAATATAAATAAAAAGACAGTGTGCGACCATAAAATATCTAATCGCGTGCATTAACCAATTCTTGTGTAATACATGTCTACTAGAAAAATTGCGGTGGAAAAATAATGTGTCTCTTCCCCGAAAAAAATAAATCGCTCTCTTTCCCGTTTCGCGCGATCCATTCTGATATCCTTCCAAAAGGAGCGAAGGGAGCGTGAATGTGCCAAATGGCGAGCGAGAAACGTTTTCCATTCAATTATCTCGAACAAGTCCGGACCGCGAATTAATCGAGAAAGAGGAGACGCGAAACTTTGCTCGGACGGACCATTTCCGAGCCGCGAGCTCGTTATAATTTCGCATGACAACTTTAATCGGCCGACCTAGATAACCGGCCTCGCGGATCGATGAAAATTTTCCAACTTTATTACACACCGTATTATACATTTTTTTCGCGTCTCGGCACGCGCAGTCATTTATCCGTCACGTCGAAAAGTCGCCCCGCGATTTGTCTCCGCCCGTTCGAAATCGATGAGAGTCCGTTATTGATGATACCAGCGTACAAAACTAATATCTCTCGCTCGCGCATATCCAACGCGTATATAGCGCAGCAGGATTATCGAACCGACTAAGTCATAGACATTCTGAAACCGAGAATTGGAAAATTAGCTTATCGATGTTGGGTTTAATGAGTATCTGATTTGTGAATGTCGAATCTCTCGAACTAACCCGTCCAATTACGAATAATGAGACTGACCTATGCTTCGATGCTGACGTATGTATCAAGTATATCCAAACACTGACCATCGCCAGCGAAGCGAGAATCTCTTTACGATCGATATGTAATGCGAGATTTCGAGAATATAGATCGTGAATTTCAAATCCTCACCATTGTAATTGAAAGTAATATCTCGCCATAATTGTATATTAATCTGTATTTCTGGCTTTTTGGAAAACATCCTGAAGCGAAAACTATTCAACTTAAACTGAATAGAAACATAAAAATTCGTGAGCATTGTGCAGAAAAATCTGTACATGTGGTTTTAAATTAATCAAGTTATAAAAATTGCTATTTGTAAAAACTTTTGACGGAAAAGCCAAACAAGAACGAAGTTGCATAACGAGGGGATATATAGAAACTCTAAATGTAAAACTGAGCTAACAAAATATATTTTACAAGGCCGAACACGCAGTTTAAATAATGCATAACAAACATGCAACTTGAGTAATATGAAAATGCAATGCGAGCATTTCTGGCGTAATTTCTATTCCGATTTACATGAAACTGAAGTTGTTATATTTAACGCATGCTAATCTAATGTATGCGATGTATTGCAATACATAACGTTTCATAGCATCATATTAGTAAGGTTGATAGAAATCCGCGGCAAAAAAATACGTTTGAGGCACGAACTAATCGGCTTTCATGATTCAACGCCACCGACTTAACAATCTGAAGGCAAAGCCGGCTTAATTATCCAACGCAATTCCCAAAGGACGTGAAACTCTTGTGTATATAGGGTAAAGTCATCCGGTGAAGAGATTGTTGAACACGATGTTTGGCACTGAAAATGTAAATGCACTTCCCTCCGCAATTTCGTTACCACTTTTGAATTATAGTCGAATGAAATTCCAAAGACGGTCAGTTACAGACAGTTTACGATGAAAGTAACTTTGGCTCTCCGTCTAGATAGATATCGAAGATGTATTTAAACTCGTGTTCGCGTGCATGATCCACATCGACCCCTATTTCAATTTAAAGTATACGTATCGCGGGAGGAACTTGCTCTTAGAAAAATGTCCAACACTAACAAAATTTTTATCAAACTTCAGTTAAATAAATTATTACATTTTTTTTAGGTATTTTAATCATTTTGTAATTTATAAATATACTTTCAATATCTGATGCACGTTAAAAACTTTTAGAAATATAATTGAAAAGTTAGCAAATTAAAAAAAATTATTTGCATAATTTTTTACTTCTTTTATATGTGCATGTATATACGTATACAAATATGTATACATGTGTATGTGTATATTGTAAGAGTATAGGAGTGAGATCATTTTATAACCCCTAAATCCTAATGCGTCAGCTGTTTATCATTAATATGCGCTTATCGCATTTGACATCACATTCGTCGATGATAAACGGATAGACGACATTGTTGCATAATATGCCATCAAGCATGAAACCTGTAAGAGATGGTTTTAGCTGTAGTAAAACAATCCCTCGCATGTGGGCGTAGTCAAGATTGCAAGAACGCTCTCGAATCATTTGTGTAGCTTTACGCTGCATTGTTGACACGCAAATAAAGAGCGAAACACAAATATAATGCATCATAGTGGCGTATAAAGAAATTTAGCATAAGTATAATTTATTATGTAATTTATTATTAGGCACGTTGTTATTAATATTATTTATATAATTTTTCTTATCATCAATTTTTACACCTTTTTTGAATGTAAAAAAATTTATTAATTATATATTATTTATTAATTATATAGATCAAATCATTTTACATAATTTTTATACTATATGCTATTTCAGTAACTTTCTAATTGTCATCTTGTATGCATTATTATTATATTTATTACATTTAAAAAATCTTTACTATTTTTTTTAGAAATTTTTGGCTATAATCCTTCTACATCTACACCTGTACGAATGCGAATATTATTTGCAATTATCGTTACAGCTCGACGCGTGAATCTGCATCTCTGCGATTGCACCGCGCCGGCACGAAATGTAAATATACATAAAGCTCCATATACGTGCTGAGTTCATTCTCAACTTACGACAGTTTTTAAAGTTTCATTCCGTTAAATCGCACAAAATTAAATGTATATGATCAAACTCATGTAAAAGTCACGTTTGTTGCAGCCGTTCTCAACGTAATTCAGATCCGTTTAATGCAATTTCGTAATTATGCACGTTTTAATTCCGCAACGCCGCGTACCCGACGAGCATGTATGACCGAAAGCCAAATTTTTTTTTCGTCACTGGAAATTTCAATCCAATTCGAATTTCATACAGAATGTATTCGGCGATACGCGGACATTGTGTATCAAATTGCAATCAGCCTTCACGTAAAATTATGGAGAAATAAAAAGTAGGAATTGGATTTGAGAACAATCGTATTAATCTTCTATAAATAGCAACGTTTCCTGCCTCGATTGCAATGATTTATGTTGTTCAGAATAAGATTCACGTGCGATATAATAAAGCAATGTTTTATCGTAAGCACTCCAGAAGCACAAAATATTTTTATATAATCGATGAGGGTCATATTTCGATTACATTCAAAACACGTCGTGTAATTGGAAAGCAATCGGCGGCAATAAATGCGATATGAGTTTGCAGAGATTGAAGAAATAGGTCAATTATAAAGAAGTTAATGCTTCGAAAAAATTCCAATGGAAGAATCTTGTTTGACATACTGATTTATTGCCGTACCAACCAGGAATCCTAAAAACGACTTAGCGCCTGAAATATCACCTTGTCAGCGGTAAATCTTACTTTGTCGAATGGGCGAAATTACAGATTTTTTAAGATTAATGTAAGTCAGTGCAGTCATTATTACACATCTCAGAAGAAAGAGTCGCAATTATTAGATTTTTATTGTGCAAATAAAAAAAAACATATACTTCGTCGTTCAATAAATCTATATAAGATAAAAATTATTTACTTTTACAGAATTATTTTAACAAACGTATCAAAACTAGCTTTTCATAACTGCAGATTTTTTCATTATAAACGACGTCTCCTTTGCGGTCAGTCTCTCTGTACAATAGAAAACGTCGGGTCAATTGTTAGTGTCTCGAAAGAAAAGAATTGTAACATATCGAGTCACTGCAGTATACCTGCAATGAATCCACGTATACCAGATTTGGAAAGGGAGTAGGGTACAATTTTGAAAGTTTCCTCATATTACATTGCACGTATTAAAGCGCATGCGTGTGTGGGTCAATGATCGCTCTCTGACGATTTGGCACTTCAACGTGAAACTGGATTTAGCCAGATTTCTTTGTCACTCAATTGAGAGAATTATTGTTCAGAAAATTGAACGATCGAACGAAAAGGTTCCGTATCTTTATACCTCTCTCTTGTAAAAAACTATAAGTACTGATTGAACTATAAGTACTGATTGAAGATTTATATATATATATATATATATATATATATATATATATTTTTCAGCTTTTATTTACTTTCTTTTTATATTCATATGTTAAAGGAAATATGCGAGCATACAAACATTTTTTCGACTATTATCTCATTTTTTAATACATTATAAAAATATGGAAATACTCATTTATATTATGCATCTTTTCTCAAAAATTATTTAAAAACGTTTAGTTGTAACGAAACAAAATTTAATTTTAAAAAACCAATATTTAAGCGTTATTATAATTGCACGTAATATTTATATATATATATATATATATATATATATATATTTTACAATCGTATTACCGATTATTTCGAACAGCCAATTGTTTTCCCTCCCCTTATTTCATTAACTTAAATTACAAATGCATTGTATCAGCAAAATTCGTTTCGCGGCGAAGATAATTATTTTATCCAATTTAGAAATACAAAACGGTTCACCTGCATGTTGTGCCTAATTACTACGGAAATTAATTACTATTAATTGTTAGCTCATTTTCAGGGAGGAAAATGAGCTAAAAATAGTAATAATTCGTATAGACACACATATATACATAATCGAAATATTAATAAATATTTTTAAATTCAGAAAATGTCATTACATATAACTATACATATACATATATACACATGTGCAACGAAATACTATTTAACCGAAACCTTGAGCTAAAATATTACAAAACCTTGTGCTAGAAAATTCAAATATTTTACTAAAATAATATTGGCACAGGACATCATTCGTTGGTACTCGGAGATTAATATTTGCTCGCTTAGAACATCTCTAAAATTATTTTCATTCAGATTCCCTCACTTTAAACGTCCAATATCATTCATATACTTTATGTTTGTAATATGAGATAAACGATATTAATCATCATGAATTTATTTTGTTTCCTACACTCTTGAGTATTGTTAATTATTAATTTTGTCCTTCGCTATATAACGCGCATCTTAATTACATATACACTTTTACATATCTGAGAGAAAAAGAAAAATCCTTTTTTTTTAACAGTTAATGTTAGATTTCGTTCTAATCGTTATTTGCAATCTGCACAAACGTGCAATCTCAAGCAAATCGAGGCAATATCTCGCGCGATTAGCCGACGGTTTCCACTAATTCAATTACGTTCTTATGAGACTCAGGCTGGAGCCATTTGTTATTGCAAGAGCAGAAAAGGCGGATCTCTCGAGGTAGATTTCCTGAGTGCACAGTCCGTTTGGCGCCGCTCTGTCTGGCAAAGTTTCAACCCCTTAAATGCGGACTGAGAAAAAACTTTCCCGCCATATTGCATTAAAGAAGTGGCTCCGTGATGAATTCATTTTGTATGTGCTCGAAAATTTATGATTATGAATATCAAAACGATAGAAGAGGGTTGCGAAATTTTCACCCGAATATTTGGATCAATTTACTATCAAAGAGAATTCGGATAAAATTATCATGACTGATCGTAATATAATCAGGATTGATAAAACTAATTGATCAGAGGTAAAGCGCTATTAATAGATTAATAAAATTAATTAATTAGATGTATGCGTAACAAAATTTTTATTTCTAACATTACGATATTCTATATGTATTAAATGCGCGTATAATGTAATAATGAATATTATATTAGATGTTTACACACAAAACACACAAGCATTAATTATAATACGTGAATTATATTGCCTTAGGCACCCTTGTATGTGTGTATGTACAAGCCAATAATGCATCGTATAAATTTGGATGATGACGCTCTCGAGTTTACATGTGTAAGTTTATATTCAGAGTGTAACGGCTATTTAAACCAGCTCGATTTAAGCAGCGATGTGATGCGATTAAGAGACCAATCCACGTGTAGTTTTCCGCTAACATTAACCGGTCACCTTTACATTGATAACTTTAAACGATCGACGCCAACAATCACGCCTTCCATACCTGCGCTCTATTGTTTATTTATTTAAATATATCGCACAAGTCGCAATAACTTCCAGGATGTTTTCATATTTATGCGCGTAAATCCTCGCCCCTATAGGTCGTAACATTTTTGATGCCGCTAGGTTTGCGCCCGACACGCTTTATGTACGAGCTCTACGTGACTGTTGAAGCTGCAAGGATTTCCTTCAAAATACAGAATTTTCCGACACGTTGCATCGAATGTCCTTTCACCTATAAATAGTATAAGGCCGAACTCCAGAAGGTCAAGTATATCTTAATATCGGAGTACATATATATGCAACACATCGACACTTTTTACTCCCCTTTACGTATTAAATATTTTTTCGATAATTAATTCCTTTTTATGAGCGACTTTAGCCTTTTATTGATAATACATCTTTGCATTTTTCAATCTTGCATTGCATCACATTAATGCTTCTCTATTCGCCACAATGACTACGCTTACGTCCAAGCTTTATTCATGTTTTAACACGCGACACTACAAGCAACAACCGATGGACCCCCAAAAGCAAAGAAAAGCAAAAGAAATAAGGAAGGATCTAGAGGGAGAAGGGATAAAAGCACGCTTTGTGTGTTTGCGGGATTGTGTCGCGCTGCACCGTGATTTGTTGCAGCCTCTGGAGGACGATTGTACTCTATCTTGATGAATAATTCATCAGTCAGGCACACACCGAGACCGTGCAAGTTCTGCGATTGGACTACTCGGTAACGTGTCCCAAAATGTTTCAATAAATCCTCCCGCCGTGTCGTTGCCGGCATTATCTGCGCTGCCACCGGCATTGTTCTCGCTCCGAACCGCCACATCCTTAAATTCCAAACAGCATTTTATCTCCATTGATTGCGACTTTGATGATATATGTATTATTGAGTGCACGTCCACTCTATTCCACCAAATTCGATAAATTGTCCAAATGTTTCCAATGGAACGATCGCGAATGAAGTATAAATAATAAAATATTAGCTGGAATCCTCTTTTTTCTTTTTCTCTCATAGCTATCAATATTTCATTTATAAAAAACACAACTTCTGTTCATATGCTTTCAATTTTTATCCTAAAACAATCGTATAGTCATATACGTAGTGAAAATCCATGATTTTTGCGCAATGGTCGGCAGAAAACAGTAACATTTTGTAAATCAATCTCTCATTTCTTTTGCATGCGTCTTTTGCAAAAACTCATTTCGCTACTGTTTGCGAAACTTTATGCAAGAAAACATTTTGTGACGTCTTGCGTGCTCGTCGAGGGATCCCTTCTACCTTCCCTCTCTCTTTTTCTTTCTCTCTTTATCTCTGTGCTCCTATTTTCGAGAAGATTTGTATCCGCAGGGTGTGCAAGAGACTCCTATTCTCTAACTTCCGTAAGATACTTTACTTACGAGCGCCCTGAGGTAAACGTATATCGTATACATTCCTAACTAATGGATCGATTTCGAGAGTAGATATGTATAAAGAGAGTCTCTCGCATGCGAAATTAATCCGCGCCATGCAGCATTGAAAAGCATTGAAAGTCGAATATTCAGAAGTAGGAGGAAGAAATTACGTGAATATATGAAATAACTCGCCAATTGCTTTTCTATTTGCAGCTGCACGAATCGCCGGCAATTTCGTCATTTCGATATAAGGAAAGTTTTAGCTAATGAATCTCGCGATATAAACAAAAATTACAATATATTTTTTGCTCTCTCTTAGTGAATTGCCGCAGGCGAACACAGGATAAATGAAATACTAAAGCAATGAAATAAGTTGAATGTACGCGAGGTAATAATTATGAAATTCATTTTATTTTATCCTTTAGCTAAGATATTTTATTCTCACAAAATTCACTATGAATGATTCATTACACATATTAAATGCAAGTAATTACTGCAATTTAATTCATTTCAATTTAAATGTATATATATGTTCTATCTATGAATAATAAATCCTTTAATTTTCGAATTTTTTAAATAATCGCAAAAAATGCTATATTTGCATTATAATAGAAAATTATTCATTTGCATTATAATAGAAAACATTCATTGAAGAAAACTAATTATATATGCATATATATATATAAACTAAATAATGAAAAAAATCTCTTAAGTTATTTTTCGTTATCGACAAATTAAATTTTATCTTTATCGATATTGAAAAAAAACGTTATTTCATAATTATTGTAACCAAATAATTATTAAAATTACTTGAAAAATTTGGTGATATCAAAAATCTATACACATTTCGTACATGTACACGTGTCGTGTAAAAAATATAATTTTGAAGAATTATGTATTATAATGGGAATTCTAAGTAATATTTAATTTATTTATAAGATTAGTGTATACAATATGCATATATAAATACAATATGTTATAGTCTGTCACACGTAAACCATAACACATAAACTCGGCACACATCTATGAAACTCTCTGTGAGGTCATCTCTCTTCGCGATGTACGAATATATTCCACAAGCCTTGGGGCAGTAACGCGCTAAACCACATAAGGGAAAGCCGTGCGAAAGTCTTACTTCACTTTAATTTACGAGTTGAGAGCAGTAGAAACGCGAACTCGAAACTTCGCGAGAAGAATACGACATCTCATTAACCCTAAATTACCAAGTCAATGTGAGACGTACACATTAAACATTCATCCAGTAAGCTACTTCTTCCGAATTTCATGCAATCCAATATTTCCAAAAAATAACTATTTTTTTTGTAAATTAGCCGATTTAAATTGTAATAATGTAATGCATATTTTTATCAAACTGAATGTATAATTTTACTGCACCGACATTTAATGTTTTATAATAATTTATATGCAAATTATTTATCAATAGTATTTATCTAAATTTATTTTATAAATATAAATATATATAAATAAATATAAAATTTATTATATTTATAAAAAGTTAATATTATTTATATTTTCTCAATTTATTTATAATTTAGCAAATTTTCGATTGTTTTTCAGAGCAAATTTGTTTACACATTCCGACACTTCTGACTATTGCTCGCAAAATACGAACGACTAATCTTTAAAAATTAATTATTCTATTATACTAATTCAAAAACAAAGAATTTTATTATGCAAATGTATACTTTTGAAAAACTTTACTGGTAATCAACAAAAATGCAACTGCAAATAACGTTAAATTAACGTAATTATCTTTTAATGTACACAGTTATGCAGTAAAGCACGCACGATTTTATGAATCGCGCGCAATTTGTTGCATTTAATTTGACGGATGCAGTATTTGTGAGCTTTCTTGCATTTCTTGCATTTCTTCTTGAGCGAACTCGAAAGTTTTCTTCTGATACTCGACAGACGCGCTTAACGACCCAATAAATGTTTCATTATTCAGGAAACACGAAAAAAACGCACTGCCCTCTCGCGAGTTTCTTAAACTTCTGTCGAAGTTAAAGCACGCGTTGATATTTATAAGGCAGCCACTGAATATCAAAGTTTCTACTCAAGATTCATTACTTCTCGATCAATTTTTTCTTATGAACGTTTGCACGAATAAAACTGGCGTTTTTTGAGAGAGACAACAATAAGAAAGAATTAGATCAGTTAATTATTTTTAAAAAATTAATTAATTAAAAATAAAATCTGCAGACGTTTCGATAAATCGACGAAGATAAAAGTCAAAAAATTTTAACTCTTTGTACCTTTGTACTTTGTCTTAGGCTGCTCACTTTTATGACTTCATTACCGGTGCGATGTGCGATACCATGTGAAGCAGTGGGAGCAGTAATTGTTCCGATGCGAAGCAATGGAGCCTCCTTCTTGAGCGAAGGCGACGCGCGTGATGTTCCCACGTTATAGGCTTCCTGTATATTCGGGCGCAGTCAACGACACGTAAAGTCGCGCGTCTAGGGTCAGACCGGTGTTCCCTCGAGCGTGGTTCCTTCGACTCGGTTCCCATCGACCGGCATACCTTCCACGTGCAAGGACGATGCGTAAGGATCTCCAATGTTCGCGATGAAATTTTAAACCAGGTTTGACACGTGAGATTCCGATTGCGATCTATTCTCGATATTTAGACGCTGGGAAAATGAAAATGGGGATAAATTGAATAGATGAGTAGATATATTTTACTTTTCGAGATTATATATGATTCTGTTCCAAAATAGAATGTTGGAATTAGTAATTAAATACAGGAATTAATATATACGCACATAATATAATAAAGATAATTTCGTAACTGCGTTATTATAAAGTATTAAGAATACTTAAGGTCATTTGAGAAAAGACGAAATGGGAATTTAAAAAAGAAGAGAAGAAATGTAAGGGAGAAAGAAAAGAAGATTATATTCTGTCCTGAGAATTAAATTTTCTCAAGAACAATCAGAAATAGAAAACAAATGAACGAAGATTCAATAAATGCAAACGAATTAATAATGCAAAAGGAGAATCGACAGAAATAAAGATATTAAGACGAAGCGACGAACTATAATAATTAAAATAAAGTTTTATAAATAAATTGCGTTCGCGATTCTCTAAGAATTAAGGAAATATTTATTGATTCTTTCAAAAATATTCAATAATCAATATTTTCATATAAATATCTTGTTAAACCAAAATTTAAAGATAATGCGCCGAAAAGTGACTATTATATCATTAGAGAAGATAGTACCAATTGTCTCAAACTTTCTACATTCTGTTCCTATCCATTTTCTCCCATGTCACTAATAGCCTCGTTCCTTCGTTTCTTGCTCTTTTCAAGAGTTGGACCGCGCCGAGGCGTGAAAAGGGTAGGAGAACGGACCTATCTAAATTATTCGTAGAACGTTCGTGGGAAATTTATACAACCTTAATTACATAAGAAAGATTTATGCAAATCGGGAATAGAAATCTGTGATAGAAGTCATACGCTCCATTTTAGAAAATTGTGTCACGGATAAAGTAAAATATCGTGTATTAAATAAGTTTCCTCAACTTGGTGATGATAAGACGACAATAATAAAACGATAACGAGAGATATCATTTTGTAATTAAAACACCCTTTCATATAAATGAATTTTCTCGCGAACAAAGATTTCTATAGAGTCGAGAAACAGAGAGAAAGACGGATCACATTCAGTTTGGCAAAGCATAATATCTTTAAAATTAACCATTTTGCGAAAATTCTGTCGGTTCAGTGAAACTGTCAAACAATTTATATTGAGAAAACACAAGTCTTGGAAAATGAGAATAGAAACTTGCACGAAGCGCGTCTTATTAAAACTGCTGACGACTTTGATTAACACTTCTGTCGATATTCGCGCTGTGAAATCGGTATAATCACAGTTGTGCTACGTCAAAGTAATAAAATAATGTTGAAAAATAATGTTGAACAGTTTCTTCCGAGAGATGAATCCAAAATCCACTCGACTCGGAACGAAGACGATTTTTGCTATAAACGTATGCAAATGTCATTTCACCGTAACGCGGCGGAAAGTTTTCTAATATAAGGGAAGATTTTAGTCACATATAACTTGGATATTAACTTGGCCGTAATTGCATATTGCATCTGTGCTTCATAACAGCCAAGATAATACATGTCAATGTTTAGTAATTGAAATTTATTAGTTCTAAAGTAATGTCTTTAATTCGTGTATATAAATCTAGATATAAATTATCTTATATTTTAAATAAAATCTAAAATTAGGATATATATTTATATTTAATAAAATTAAGATATATCTTATATTTTAAATTAATTCATGTTAGATTTACATTCGCGTATAGCACAAAAATATGCACAAGTTTTTTACAAAGATAACACGGATTTATCATTTATGACATTTATTCTTATTTATTCTTATTTATGTCATTCATGATTGATAAAGCGACAGATAGGCATAATGGAAAATATTTCATTCCTATTGATCATCGCGCCAAGGCGAGCAATCTAAATCGAAAAACGTATTCAATGCTGATCCCGGCATAATTTCCGCAGGAGAAACAATGGCGCTGATTTTCTCACGATATTGCAGCTGCACAGCAGGATGTAGCTTAGAATTTAATTCAAATCGGGAACGTGCGAAGTGCAATCTGTTATCATCGCGTATACCCTCACTTCGATCGCAAAGAGCTAAGAGTAACGGTCCATTTATTTCCGCAACAATAGTGATGATATATGTATATATAAGCCCGTGGGTTAGGATGAAATAATGAATACAATGACGTTGCAAATTGCGTGAGAGATTGATGTCAACGTATTTGGATTAGGACAAGGTCAATGTAGACGATAAATAAATTGAAAAGAACTTAATTATTTAATGCGAATGTCTAGATGCAAAAATTTTCAAATATTCTCTTGCCATGAAAAGATATTTTATGTTTGAAGAAAATGAGTTTGGCCACACCCGGTAATACTCCCGATGGTACTTTCTTAGGAAGTTTCTTCGGAAAGTTTCGCGACTACATCTCGTCCAATTCGCATCGTAATGAGGCTGTCAGACTGGCCATCGCACGGTGTTAAGTTCCATGAGTCTGACTCATGATCACTTTTGCAAAATAAAAAACGTATCGCACATACATTCAAAGTGAACCGAGGAAATTAGAACTTCTAAGTGCATTCTCTTCCTTTAAACACGTAATGTAATTTTGAATTAATTTTGTTAACTAACGTTTTACTTTTTTCTTTCAAAAATTTCGAATAAAATTTATCTTTAGAAATTCTGCAGAGAGAAATGCATTTACTTCTTGGAAAAATAACGATTAAATTTTTCTAAGAAAAATGATATTCCGAAGAAGTTGAATAAAGGAAGAGCATCAAAGGAAGAATTATAAAAGACATTTGTATTGCAAGTCACTTTATGTATCTCTGAGAGATAAATACATATATTATATTTATGTAATGTACAATTTTCGAGATTCGGAGAGATTGCATTTCGATATTATAATTATTTCACATTTTGAGATAATGAATAGAATTAATTAAATAGTGATGTTTTTGTTGAAAAATATAATCATTAATAAAATGATACTCGGAAAAGAAACGAATACAACATTTCTGAAAATTACAATTATGAAAGAAAGACCAGCTCAGCTATTCAAATGAAATGTATAGAATGATTGAATAGACGTGCTGTAAATTTTTCATAGATATAAAAAGCATCAATACAACGCGATTGTGAAATGATCTGTTTATTTAATGAATATAGGATAATTTGAAGGAAATAAAAGTATCCAAAGAATTTATTAGATGCATTAATGCATCTGCAAAATTAATATGGAAACGTTTTCCGATTAATTTTTAAACATCAATCGTAACGGCAATTTGGAACTTTCGATCGAAAATCAATCATCGACACTGCCCTAAATTCAATATAATTTAATTATTACCTCGAGCAACTAAAATGCGTCTCTCTCTCTCACTAAGTGTAAAATCATATCGCAATTGTCAACACATTTACTCAAAAAAATCTATTTTTGAGAAAGAGAATTTTCTCTTTGCTATATATATTATATGCAGATTCTACCATTTTAAAGAAAAACTTAGCTTACCTATTTTATAAAAAGCGGAATTTTTATAAATCTGATATATGCTAAGTTTTTTTTTTAAATGGTTGAATTTACAAATAATCTGCATATAATATATATAGCAAATGAAAAATAACTTTATTTATCTGGAACATCTTTGCCATTTTTAGAGATATGAAAATGTTAATTATGTACACAATATTATGAAACCATAATAATTTTTTTATGAATCGACGCGTTTCAGAAATTTCAAAATTATCTTCAATTATTTTCAATTATTTTTTTAAATGATTTGAAATGATGATGAAGAAAGCATTTTAACTTGTTTATATAAATTAGTTCCTAGTAATATTTAAAAAATTATAAGATAATCACAAAATTTATTTTATGATATTTTTCATAGTTTATATAAATTGTCAAATTAAAAATATCTCGCAAATTATTCAATTTTTGGTTATTCAATTTTTAGTTATCCAATTTGGTTATTCAATTTTTGATTATCCAATTTTTATGTTGATATTGCGAGAATCGATTTATATAAAAAAATGTTGATGGTACTATTTAAAAAAATAGAAATCTTCGAAGTGTCTCCATCCAGAAAAATTATTATACCCATTAAATATTTTAATGTAGTACAACTTTCGTAATTATAATATTTTTATATTTTTAACAATACCAAAAATATTCTAAACGAACGAAATTATTTCTCCAAAATTATTCCTCCATCTCGTGTGTGTGTGTGTGTGTCTGCGTACATAATGAGTTATTTTGTGAAGTGATTTTATTCGTTAAATATCTATTTTCTTATTTTTTATACTACACAGACTTTATAACTTTTAATTTGATAATTAAATATCAGTGCAATTAAGTTTAAATGAAAGACCATTAATAGAAGTTTCTTCTCGAAAGCTTTTTAGTGCTGATTATTGCCTAAGTACATAGCAACGATGTGGTAATTTCGTTTTCAGCGAATATAGAGAGTCCTTTAAGCGAATATAGTGTCTCCGTTCTAGGAACATACCCTTGAGAATTTCATTGTTTCAATTTAGATCATATATGATATCGTTTTAACATTAAAATTGACAAATTCAAAGAAAAAAAGAAAAAATATAGAATCATGTATTTTAATAAAAATGATTTAAAATTTCGAAGCATTTAGAGCATTTTTAATACAAAAATTATATATATATATATATATATATATATATGAAATCTTCCCTTATGACAGACAAAATATAATTTGTTAAGAGTTAGAGTCCAAAAAGATTCCATTTAAACCAAAATATTCGCTCGCGGTTAAACTTATATTTTATCCTCTTCCAACAGTGGAATTGTAATATAAGGTTGATGCAAAAGACAACATATACAAATTAGAACAGTGCCCAAAATAATCAATATTTCAAAAAATAGCTGGAATGCATATAATTCAATTTTTCGTTTATTCTTTAATTAGAGATATTTATTAAAAAATTATATAACTTACAAAAAAGATTTTTTAAGTAAATTTTTATAAAATATGATAAATATAAAATATCTATATAATTTTTGCATATAAATAATTTAAATAATTATTAGTTTCTTAAACTCGACATTCAAATTGCATTTTATATGCATCCCTTTATACAAAATAATTAATTACTTTAAATATTTTAAGCATTTTTTAAAATAAACTCTCGAATACTTTATATGTATTATGTTATATGTTAATGTAAAATGGATTACTCTATTACGGAGATAAATATTTCAGCTACTCAATAACTATACTTTATTTTTACAAATAATAAATAATAAATTAAAATAAATAACTCATTTCATGGTTACTTCGCAATTGTTTGATGTCTTTCCGAGTTATTTCACCTTTTCCGTTTATCTTTTACTGCTCTTTTATTAACATTTACTCATGGAAATACATTTATATAATAGCGTGTGCACTAATTAACAGAACATCAACCACGTTGCACTTTGCATGGCAAAGTGATTTTGATGTTAATCACGATTTGCACTTTATTATATTGCATTGAGTACTGTGACAAAGGAATAATGTAAAAACTGCGACAGCACAAGCTATGATTTGTTCAGCATTCGAAAATTATATCAAATATATGCGACGAATGAAACATACTCAATTTTATTATAATATATGCTCTCATTTTACTGTTTTTAATAGAATAATTACTATCTTTTATTATAAAAGCACGATTAAATTAAAATTAAAAATTAACCGCAAGATGCAATATCTGAAAATAAGTCGTCTGCTGACTACTTGCAAATAACAGATTTTTCAACTATATGTAAATCACGTAAGGACTTTTAATTACTAAATCACCAATATTTAAAAATTGAATTTTGATTACGCGATTAATAGTATGTTTACTACGCAATTGACAGATATAAAAATAATATAGTAATTAGATACGATTGTATATATTAATTATATGCCTTGACAACGTTTTATTAAATAATCAAAACTAATATCAAAATCTTTATCAGAAAGTAATATGCGAGTTAGCGACCATTATAATAGCTAAAATACGGTAATCACGTAGATTAATAATTATCAATTATAAGAATCATAACAAATTATCACTCATTTTTACATCTTCTAATACTTATTACGATTGTATTTCGAAAGATAATGCAACAATATACAAGGCGGTTTCCATCGTTGTTTGGTCGTGCGAATCGCGGCGCGTGAATGACAACAAGACATGTAAACAATAGTGTTATTTGTAAACAAACACTATATGCCGCAAAAGCGATTGCCAAACACTACATGTAATAATCAGTATTTTATATTCCTTTCCGCCATGAAATATTTAATACATCAATATAATATGCGGAATATTCTATTCCTTGAATTTCCTTGAATTAATTAAACAATTGATGTTCCATGACTTTTTATCATTGAAATCAGTCAATCTGCGAATCACTACGTATTTTTCGACAAAAAATAATTGGAAAACTATATTTAAATTAGTAAAAAATTTATATTTACTCTCGCGATGAAAAACGTATTCAGATCCAAGTATTAAAAATTTCAATTGCTAGAAATATCATTATAAAATGATATATTTACTATTTTAAATAATGCATAAATAATACATTATATTTTATATCTCTTATGAGATTGTTGTCGCCTCAACACGTAATAATTCTCTATAATTATTATCATTAACAATTATCGAGTCGTGTAATTAATTTTTGCGATTATTTTTGCGATTTATAAGATTTATTTATTGAAATGATGGCAAATATATCAAGACAAATATTTTGCATAAATATGCCACGATTTATTGCAAATATCGCGATAAAATGATATATTTATTATTTTTATCTTTTATCATTTCTATTTAAAATCGTACGTATCGTGCAAAATATTTACTGTGATATATTTGCCATCATTTCGATAGATAAATCTTATAAGTCGTTAATTGCAAAAATTAATTGCGAATCGATAATTGTTAATGATAATAATCATAGGGAATTATCACATATTGAGGAGATGACAATTTCATAAGAGATATAAATTACAATTTATTATTTATATTACATATGTATATAATACAATTTATTATATATTTTTATTGAAATATTTATGAGCGATAATTATTTCCTTAATGATGTTTGGATCTGAATATCTTCATTGTGCTATCGTATTATCGAATGATTCCAGAAAAACCATAATACATGAATTGTTTATGAATAATTAATATGAATATCAAAGAAAATAGAATATATTACGTACTTTGTAATGTTAAATATTTCATAACATCAGCGAATTAACTATCATCACTATTTGGCGCTTGCTTTTGTGGCATACTAGTCTGCTATTGTTTAAACAGTCGCTGTGTTGTCAATACGAATCGAACGAACGACATATATCGCCGTATTATCATTCGAAATATAATCGTGATAAATACTAGCAAAGTCGCGATTTTTTAATAAATAATTAGCGGTTATCAATTTGCGCAATTCATTAATTTCTGCGATTATTGCGTTTTAATTTGATTCGTATATTATCACTCAATGTTGGAATCAAATTGCCGATATTACTTTCAATTATTACCAAAACCTTGCAGATATAGAATAGATCGATTCCAAGTCGAACAATATTATATATTGCGGGGCATTTAATTAATGTATACAATCATATCTATATATAACGTATTTTAATATCTCTTAATGTAATAAAAATTTGATCTTTATATATCGATGATTTGAAAAGCTGATTTATTTGAAATCTACACGATTAGTCAATAAAGTAATATATAATAGCGATATATTTTTTAGATATTGTATTCTGCAGTTATTAATTTTTAGCTTTAATTTATGTATTTATCCACATTTATAATACAAGATGAAAATTAAATTAAAACAGGATAAAAATTAAATTCTAAAGCGAGAGTTTGTGTATAATTTATTAACAATAAAATTAGCACTGTCATGGTGTGTGAATTTGATTAAGCATTTTTATCGAGCATATCATAGCTTTGTGCGATTGTAAATTTTGCATTGTTCTTTCATCACAATGTTCTTTACTCGCAATATAATAAAGTGCGCATCGCGTGTGATTAACGTCGCAAATGCCTTGTAAAATGCCGCGATTATCGTATTTTATTAATTAGAGCACATGCGAATTAACCGTATTTTGCGTGAGTGAGTGTCATGAAGAAGCAGCAAAAGATAAATAACTAAAGAGAAAGAAGCCCGGAACAACACAGTAAAGTAAAACCATGAAGTGAGTGATTTATTATTTATTATTTGTAAAACTAAAATATATTGCTACTGAAAATTAAAATATTATTCATTTATCTCTGCAATAGTAGTCCATTTTACATTATATAACACATATAAAATATATTCGGAATTTATTTTGAAGAAACCGCTTAAAATAATTAATATTTTTGTGTACATACAGTGATGCATATAAGTCATAATTTTAATATAAAGTTTAAGAGAAATCTGTAATTATTTAAATTATTTATATCAAAAATTAGATTTCTATTTATTGTATTTTATACAAATTTGTAACTAAAAGAATTTTTTTGTAAATGATATTTTTTATAAATATTTTTAAATATTTATTTAAAGAATCTATTTAAAAATTGAATAAAAGATTCGATTACACGCGATAAAATTATTTTTCAGAATGTTGATTATTTCGGTCACTGCTTTAATTTATATATATTTGTCTTTTACAGATCAACGTTATGTACTACAACTCCATTATTCGTATCGGTGAGTATTATAAATTACTTATTATTTTATAATAAAGACGTTTTCAATCTCTCAATTTTTCTTTCTAGAGTGGAGTGGATTATCTAAACTAGCGCAGAAAACGAGCAAAATATAAATTATCAAAGATTTCTTTAATATGCACATGTTAAATAAAAAGATAATAAATCACATATAAAAATATTATATAACCTAAATTAATATATATAACCTCAATTAATATATCTAATAAAATATATTTCCTTGCTTAATAATTGAATCTTCTATTCAATCTATTATTTATTATTTAATATATTTTATATTATTTATAACTATTATCTAATATATTTTACATATGCCTGTTTTTATTTTCATTTTTAGTATATTCATTTATTAATAAACGTGATAATGAAACTAGATTTTATACTAAATTTACTAGATTTTATATCAAATTACATTTTATAGAGGAAAAGAAGAGAATTTTTTATAAAAATTATTTCAAAGTTATAAATCTTATACATATATATGTATATGTGTGTGTATATATGTATACATAAACATATACATAGATATAATGCATAATAACATAATATAAACATATGTATACATATACATATACATATGTATATGTAAACTCCATGAAAGCTGACTCCTATATTAAATAATATTTTTAAAATAATCCGAAATAAAATCTAGTATATTTTATATGTATTAAAAGAGTAAAAACAAAATTACACTCGCAAAGTAATTAATTTTACAAATAAAGAGTAAATTAAAATACTAATATTAAAATTAAAATATTAATTGCTTACCCCACAGTTGCTCCGCCGGTTAGGCTGTCTGATGCTTTCCCAAGCTTCCTTCTCATCCTGCTTCTCCTTCTCCTCTTCCTCCTCTCTTGTTCATCCTTGTAGTGGCACTCACACAATATTCACTCGCGAGGCAGTTAAATCGCGCGATACTTGAAACGACACTCCTGATAAAACCCATACTTTATTATATGTTATAACGGAAGACAGAAAGACAGTTATCTAAAATCACGTAATCAAATTCACGTAGGGCCAAATCCAAAAATCTAAATTATAAGTGGATATTTCGTCTTTGGAACAAAATCTAACCGGACAGAAATAGCAAACATAATACTCTCTCTCTCTCCCTCTCTCTCTACATTAAATACAAAATTTCAAATAAGAAACTCTCTCTCTCTCTCTTTCTCTCTCTTCTTTTTCTCACCTCTCTCTTACAATATTGTTTTTCAAACAATTTCAGAAACGATTTAACTGGTTTAACTTGTCAACCGGATACCGAATGAGACTTCTAAAAATCGGACGATTAGTAACCCTAAATACATTGTCGCGAAAATCTAATCTGTTTTTAATAGATAGTATATGTTTGCATCTTTAAAACAATTTTATTATTTCGTCAAAATTATCAAAATGTATTACGTATATATACAGATGAATATAAATATGTAAGTTAAAATTTAAATGAAAAACATCTCCGCGAACTATACAGTATTCAAAAATATAATTGTCGATTTGTCGATTGTTCATGCAGACTTTGAGGTCGATAAATCTCGCGAAATACGTGCATTTTAACGGATTACAATAATAAAACCGATTTCCAATACTAAATATTCGATGATATGTGTATTTATCGTACTCTGGATGTGATGACTACAAGCACGAACTATATTTAAATTAATGAAAAGTTTAAAATACGATGCAAGATTCGAATCTAAGCGTATGAAAGAATAATTATAATCTAAATATCTGGGTAAAACATATTTATACTATATAATCCCTTATTACCTCAATACGAAGTATAAAATACTATTAATACTTCGTATTGAGATAATAAGGAATTATAGATATAAATAGGCATTAGGAAGTATTAAGGCATTAAGAAATATTAATCAGAAGAATTGTTCAATCATGGGAATCGCTAATTGCAAAAGTTAATATCGTTAATTCTGAAAAATAATCCTGAAGGATGGAAAAGTTCGCGCGTTATTCTGCGTTATTCGAGTAACAGCGTCTCGCGACGTAATGACAAGGACAAGGCCAAGGCATGTCAACAGCGCTCGGCAGTGATGCCGGAATGTCTACGCTGACAACACGCAGCCGCGAGTGGAGAGGGCAACGATCATATGAGCGATTCATGTTTCCGTTACCCCCTCCATTCATGGTTGCGCGTTGTAGCGTGGGCATTCTGATATCACTAGCGCTCGGTATGTGGCAAAATACGAAGGACAAATAGTGCGCGGTCGACGATCAACTTGTTACGACGAAATATTCATACGCTCTACAAAATAGAATTATTCGGAGCATTCTATTCTTTTCTTTTTTTTCAATATTGTATTAATTATTAATCAATAATCGATATATCAATGGTGATGCATGTAATACTGACTGTTCGTTTTTTCGATTATGCGATTCGTATATTATTACGTGTTCTCAATCATATATTATTCGATTTGTAAAAAAGAAATGATTAAATCTAAATGAAAAGCCTAAATGTATTTAAATCTAAATGAAAAGAAACACGAAATATATTTGAATTTTTCTCTCGGAACATATTTGAAGAAATAATTATTACCCGAAAATCTATAATCCTTCGTCGCTCTGATTCGTCGCGTTATACTTCGAAATGCAATTATTTTACTTGGCAATTAACGATTATAATTATGAATTCCTATATGATTGATTAACTTTTGCGATGAAAGACACATATAAATGTGATAATTACTATTTATCAGAGTTTTATATTATTCATCTACTTTAACGTCATTTGCCATTTTCGGATTGAAAACACATAATATACACAAATCGAATCAATCGTGAATCAAATAACGAAAAGTGGTAATTAAATCAATCGTTAATTAGTAATTAATATGAAAGAATAAAATGTTTCCTATAGATTTATTTTAGGTAAATATTCCGTAGAAACAATGAATTAAATTCTTCGTCGACACATTTCAAGTAGGAATTTATCAATTGTACGAATTGATAATTGTTTTTAGTTATTTGCGTGATGAATCTCGAGCAGAAAAGTAGCAATTCAAACCGCCGCATCGTTATATCATTATCTCTATAAATATGATTGCAACAAATATTATTAGAAGAGTGATTTCTTAAAAAATTAATACAATTAAAAATTATCAATTTATTTGACTGATTATAATTTCATTTGTAAAAATCGATAGAAAATTAAAATTGCGAATTACTATTTTATTTCAAATTTAAGATAATTATTTATTTATAATTTGATTCGAATCTGACATACCTATTTAAATTTTTCTCTTAAATAATATAATTAAATGTTTTTGGATTTAAATATAATTCATTCATAATCATCTCAAAAATATGAAGTAATTTATCAAATAAATCAAATAAGTGGAAAGTCGTGATATATCATTTATATAATAATATATAATAATATCTTTGTTTCGCGCGAATTATAAACGAAACATATCACATATGTCGAGTTTCGATTATATGTTTTCGGACAATCTAATGCATTTTAATTAATAATTAACTCGAATTGCATTATATCATATAATATTAAAGTCAAATCGTTAGTATCATTTTACATTTACACAAGATTTGCATTCAAATCTTTGTGTTTAATTATTAAGTACAGTCGTTATTAATTATGATATGTAATATTAAGCGAATTATATATTTTCGAATTATTCTTCTAAAAATATAATAAAGTGCGCATCGCGTGCAATTAGTGGGAGTGCCATACAAAATGTCGCGCATCATCGTATTTTATCAATTAGTATGCACGCGATCGTAATTAACTGTTTTCGCGAGTGAGTGTGAGTGCCATGAAGAAGCAACAAAACACAAAAGAGGAAGAAGAGACACAGCAGAGCAACCGTATTGTAAGTAATTTACAATTTATTTAATTTAGGTTTCAAAATAATTGCTGGTTTATCTTCATGATAGTAATTTATTTTATATCATTGTGTATAAAATATACTGTATATAAAATATTTTAGATTTTATTTTCTAAAGTATATTTAAAATGATTAATAAAATATTTATAATAAATATATATACATACAAAATATAATGTATATTTATACAAAAAATACTCGATAGATTATATATCAAATTTACCATTTAGTTAAGATTGATTTTGTATAAATATTAATTAATATTTAATACTAAAAAGTTATGAGTGTGTTAGTATTATATTTTAGTGCTACAATGTATTGAAATTTTTGAAGTAATATCAATATTTTATTTTTATTTTTTTAATTTTATTTTTATCATTTTTTATCATTTTATTAAATAATTTTTTTGGAATATATGTATATATATATATATATATGTAAGAAAATATTTTACTTTGGCGATGTGACCTTAATATTTATAAAAATTCGTTTCTCGAATAAGAAGACATATTGTATTTTGATTAATATTTAAAATATATCTATGCTCTCTTTTTCATGGAAATTCATTGATATTTCTTTTGAGGATAGGATAATCTTTGGTATAATAATAGTAATGTTCACTTGTGGGTTGTAAACGACTATTAATGGTAATAGTCATATAAAGAATTTATTATTGGAATTAAATACTCGCGCGAAGAAGGCAGTCGAATGAGCTCTCCGAGAATTTTCCGATTATTGGGGAATTAATATATCATCCTACTTCGGATAAATGAAATTCTGCGTCTCGAGTATAACCTGTGTGTAAAAATATTGGATAATATTTATATTTACTTTATATGAGATAAATACATTTACTTATTGCATAAATATCACAATATCAGATTAAATTTGAATCAAAGATAGTGTGTATATGTATATTAAATTAATATAAAATATATTTCAGTAATAAACTCCAAGCACGTAAAATAGCAAGTAAAATTAATTGGGCTTAATTTCGAGAAATAATTTTCATCTAAATATTGTTGTACATGTTATACAAGTTAAAATTAGTGAATACATCATAAATATATCACAAAAGTTCTCTTTCTGTTCTCCCTTTCTACTTTTTCCCCTTTCTCTTTCTCCTCTTTGTCTAGCTTTCTATATTTTATATTTAAATTATATAATTCTATAAATTTTACTGCACAGCAGGCAAAAGGTCTTTTGGTTACCTAAAATAAACTTTATAAGATAAAATATCAATATTATATTTCTCATTTTCCAAAAACGTAGAAAAAATTGTTTTCCAATTTTCCCCTGTCGAAACAATTTCGGCGAATTCTTTAACAGTATAATCAGTTTTGCATTTCAATAGTACCAATGTACGTAACGAGTTCTGTAGTATAGTCGGTTATTACATATGTGTCAGTTTCCATTTCAATATATATCGGGAAACAATTTTGTCATGAATCCCCGAGGCACAGATATTTTAAAAAATGAAGTGAGACGGAAGAGACTATTTATACGAATCGATTATATTAATTTATTAGAAAAGATTTTTACGTATAAAAAGAACATTTACACTAAAAATCATCGTCTAATTATACGTCCAATTATTATGTGACAATCTAATAGTAATAAGTCATATTTAATATATTTATGCATCTAATTATAAAACAGGTTTGATGCATATCTAGTAAGACATACTGCATCAACATCAAAGTGAATAGTATAACTATATGTTTACTACCTACACGGCAGAAAGAGCTTTATTTACATATTATTAAGCCACCTAAATGTAATTAGATGTAAATGTAATATTGTTCATAGCTATTTTATTATAACTACAAAATTACTGTCGCGTGTTTTACAGTAATCCGTGTAAAAATCTAATACTTTTTTTCGTAAAAAAGTTTCGATGAAAGTATCTAAGTGATATTTCTTTAATTAAAGAATATTCAATTTACAATAAAATAAATATCATTATTTAATAGTATTAAAAGAATCGATGTAATGCCTCAACTTAAGCGATCTCGAGTTGTCAAATGAATATTTAAGTCGAATTGGCAACGTATCAAATGAATACCTAATTTTTAAAAAATCTCAGCTGTTTGAAATGAAAGACGAGGAAATATAAAGAGATAAAGTTTATATATTATATATATGAGTACAGATATTATTGAAAAATAACAATTTTAGAAATTTTAATAATATTTGAGTAAAAATATTCTACTATTATTCTCTTACAATTCTGCTTATGTCGATGCTTTTGTCAATTTGTGAAGTATGAAACAGTAAATAGATATAATTAACAAAACATTTTAGGTTATATTTTATTACAAATCTTTAATGTTTTTTTTAATAAAATAAAACATATTTTTATATTTAATTCAATTATTTTGATATAGTGTTTTCCGTTCACTTTTTAATGCATAAGACTATTGATTAAATTATTAAATCTCAAAAGTATTGATTAAATAATAGTAAAAAGTTTAAAACGTCAGTAATATAGTAAAAGAATATTTACAGAATGTTTTATATAATAGTATTCAAAATAACTATATAATAAGTTTTATTTGTATATAAAGTACAGTCAAAAAGCTTCAACATGCTTGTTTTTTTAATATAAACCCTCGATATCGATGCAGCAGTGATGTATTTCATTTAGGAAGTTCGAAGTCATTTTGATCGAAACGTGCGCATATTTTCAATATTCTGTTTATACAACTTCCGAAAACTTGCGGGATAGGAAAAAACTGCAAACTACATTGAAATATCCCAGAAATAAACTTATCTTACATTATTAATTTTTAACGTTACTCAATGCATTGCATAATTTAAAATATATGTAAACATAAATATTAGAAAAGTATTTTCCTTTCTCTTTTTCCTTTTTTTTCTTTTTAGAATTATTTATCGTGGAATCACAATCATTTCACGTTGTGAATTAAAAACTGCCTAAGAAGTGGTTATTGACTGATTCTTTCTTAAGTTAGATTAATTGCGCTCTTTTTACAAAATATTTCAATAATATGACGATCGACTTTTTTATATTATTTTTTATATTATCATCAAGTAATATGAAAATACAGGATTATATTAAATGAATTATATGAAATTGTCTGTTTAATATTTTTATTGAAAATTATCGCAGAATTATTGTATTCGTAATTTTCAAATTCATTCGTAGCAACGAGAAAATATTTGAAAATTAATATCTATATTTATCTTTAGATGTCGAATATTAAATGTTTAATATCAATATATATTTTTCTAAATCATGGCTATAATTCTTGTTAAAGATATATTCTAAATTCAACAATATTATATTATATTCAGTCAACGTTAAAAAATTCAATTTTAAATAATAAAATACTATTCTTTCGCGATTATTCATGTTTCATCATATTCCGCCGTATCATAAAAACAGTAAGTTTTTTGAAATATATTACAATTTTGCGTAAAGAATTATTATATATATAATAATTTTAAATATTTAAATAGATATGATCGATCGTTTTCGAAAAGTTGTTTAATTTAGAAAAATACTGTTCGAAACACATGTAGTTTTGAAGCATCTCACATGTTGCAATACATGATACATGAGAGACGTCTCGATTTTCAACCAGAGATCATCACGGCTACACGAAATATTCGCGCGAATGCATCCAATTCTGCAGCAGATCGCTGCATTCGTTGACTAAAGGAGATATAAAGGGCATCAGACATATGCAGATTATAGTGGAACATATCGATCGTTCATTTATACGGTTTCATAGCGGTCTGCCTGCATGCGGCATTCTCCGGAATGTAATCGTTTCTCTCTTTTTCTTTCACATACACACACACACACACACACACACACTCTCTCTCTCTCTCTCTCTATATATATATATATATATATATATATATATATATAACACTCTCGTTTCTGGTCTTTCTTCATCCTTTGCGACCTCCACCTATTTTCGTATACCAAAAAATTGGCTTGTCGCCACGAACCTCCCGACCGCTCGACAAAACCGCCGTAGCTGTCATCCGCTACCGATTACGTCGATTACATCATGCGTCTCTTATGCCGTCCCACTATATCAAAAATATATTCGTTGTACGAATTCATACGAAAACATTTCGCGGAAGATCGCGTATTCTATTTCGTACGATTATTTCAACAGCTTCTCGCTCATCTCGTGTAGATTTCGCAAGAAATCTTTTTTTTTTAGAAACAGTTTTGGGATCTGCTGAGGATCAATACTCTTGTTCGTCTGCAACTTCCCAATTGGCAAACGCTAGAGAAACTCGAAAAGAGAGATTTACTTGACCACTACTTCGAAGGGTTCATTTTATGCGCTCGTTCGAGAAGTGGTGACCGTGACTCATAGATAATTCTACCGCAACCGATGTAAGCTAATGCATATGTTACATTCAGATCATTCTGTTATCACGGAGAAGTGAAGCAAGATTTCCAACTTTATGGGGGACAATAATTAAATCAAATTTAATTATATTAATATTATTGAAGCTAAGAATCTTGATTGCAGATGTTATTCAAACATCGGATTTTTTATCGAATTATTGTATGTACGAATTTTTTATAAACTCTTCAAAAATTAATAATTCGTGAATATATAAATATATGAATCAAAATTTGAAATCGTTCTAATTTCTTCAATTTTTCATTACATAATTAGGTTTTTATATACAGATATATTTATCGGAGGATTGTTTAATCTTTAATATAATATTGTATCAATCTATCAATGTAATCAGCAATCCTCCTAATTTTTGCTAGCAATTTTCTAAGTATTTAATTTGTTATTATGCTTGGAAGCAAAGAAACTACGACAAATACGTCGATATTTTTATTAAAGAAACGTGATTTTAAAAGAGTCTCGCAGATGAAGAAAACTGCATTTTAGATCTAAAACTTGGTATATATTTTTTATCAATTTAATTCACTTTTTTATCAGACAGGAGGGGAGAGAGCTAAAAGGATATATAAAGTTCTTTTTCAATAAAGAGGAGATTTTACTAGGTTTTTATGAAAGCCAATAAAGAATCGACAAACTACTTCTCCTGAGGAAATTTCATTCGAAACCATTTCCATTATTCCTCTAAATCTTAAAATTTTATTCGTATCGATCATATAAATTTATATAGCAGGTTTCACATGTAACATAAATGTCTTAATTAGATTAATTTTTGAATTTCGAATTTTCTAAATGGGTAGTATCTGCAGCAGTCACCGTGTATGTTCAATGCGCATGTATTTTTTAGTTGTGTTCATTAATGATTTTTTTATTGGAAGTAAAGGTGTTGCTCCAGCTTTGCCACAATTTTAAGCTCGTTGCCTCGAATAGCGAAATCGCGTGAGGATTATCATGAAGGTAATTCGCGTGTGGCGTTATCTATGTCCCCAATAATGTCCATACCTAAAGCATTCATAAATGTAATGGACATCAGAAAATTGTTTTTTTTTACGTTTCATCAAGGAGCAGCAAATTTGTAACTGTCCGTATGGTTTATAATCACAAACATACACATTTCGTTAATGTGTGTATAACATCACATATCATGATCAATGCAAAAGTTTATATATATGTACATATATTTACATATTGTACATATATGTACAGTTATTCATCTAAATAAATAATAACCTGGAAATATCACAACTTGCTTGTGTGAACCGTATTATCCATAATTTCAATTTATGTACAACGAAATTTAAATATTATAAATTTATGTTCTAAATCAAGGAGAGAGAGAGAGAGAGAGAGAGTCCATACTAATAAAAGTAAAATTAATTTCGGTATTAATGAAAATCAGAAAATAATTTTTTACTAGCTTTTTCATAGCCATTTAAAAGTAAAGTAATATATCGCGATAAATTTTTATATAATAACTCATTTCATTTTTCATTTTTACTAGTTTTATTTATATTAGCTGCAAGGTAATAAATAGAAAATAAAATAATTGAAAGAAAAAGTAGTGCAAATATTTTTTTCAGAAAATTGAAAAACTGATAAAAGTACAGGAATAGAGAATGATAACCATGCTAATTTTATCGTCATATGTATATTTACCATTCCTGTTTATTTTTTGTGCAGTTTTGAAATGCTGTCAAATAACTTTCTTTCAATTTTCGTTAATGACTATGATTTTTATTGCTACATCCTACTTACTATATATCAAATTTACAGAAAAATGGCATATTATTTAATAATACGTACTTTAATTATACATATAAATATTCGCAAACATAGGTTTATCAATATAATTATATATTAAAGATTAAATTTTTATCTTTAATGAACGTATAAATACTTTATTTTTCTTCAATATATAATTCTATAATTAAGTTGTGTATTTGTTATCAACTTGCGGTTCTCGCAATATCCCTCTGCAAAATAATAGTATGTATTATGTAATAGTACGCATTATCATATTTATATGTTAAGGTCTTATTATGATTTTGCTTAATAAAGCTTGTATTGTATCGTATTGTTTATATATGAATATAATTACTTAATTTAAATACAATTATGTATAATGTCAATAATATTATCGATAGTCTAGCTAATATTATATATCGAATACACTTAGCTAATAATATTAGTTAAATATTCGATAATATTATCAAACATTAATTTCGATAATACTAACAAACATTAATTTCAGTTCTCTAAGTAACTGCAAGTAATTTAATATGCATAACATATCTTTGTACGCGAATTTGAAATTTTTATAATTGTAATTAAATAATAATCGGATATTTTTGTCTGCTTCATGAAAAAATATCAGTTTTTTAATGATGATAAATATTTAATGACAAATATTTATACATGTGTTTGTGATATAAAAAAGATCTTATAATGAAACATTTATAATGAAAATCTAAATACTTTTCCCATTAATTGTGTTAAGATTAATAAATTAATAAGATAGATAATAATTTTATATAATTTTCTCGAAAGTTAAAAACAAATCTGCGTGCAAAAATAAATCGAATCGACAAATTTTTAGTCACGAAGATATATTCAATTATTTTTAATAATTTAACAGACACAATAAATATACATTATTCAACTCATTTTAGTGCATTCGAAATTTAAGCATTTTCTTGAGTCTCGATTGAAATTTCTCCTCCCATTAGGGATATAAGTGCTCGAGCGAATAATCGAAATTGCAATGATCACGGTCGTATGGACTTGATTAGTTTCCCTGCCATAACGTCAGAGTATAGATCTCCTTCCCTCGTTTAACTTCTTGAAGCAATGAAAGCACTCGACATTTCAACTTCACGAATGTGTACGTCCGATCGACGGACCAGGAGCGATTTGGACGCGAGCCAATCTGCGTGATGCTGCATCTGCATTTCGTGGACGCGAAAATAGCATAGCTATTTTCTAGTAAAGCTCTCTAATTTTTATGCTTGACAGTTGAAGCTCCGTGATTCCATGCAATGTTTTCCAGAAACGGAATGACACATTATACACACGTCGTATTGACATTTTATAATGTATACATGTCGTATATAAATACTATAAATGACTATAAATGAATAATTGCATTCTGAATAAATACGTTTAGATTCAAAATAATAGAACGTCTCTAATAAACGATCTATAGATATGACAAAAACGCATCAAATATATTATTGAAGATTATAATATTATTACCTGTGATTTGAAAAAAATAACGATATAAAAAAAATTCTTTAAATAACTTTACTGGTGTTATTATAGAAAACATATTTTAACGCGCACACGTTATGACACAAATGAACGTATAAATGAACAATTTTAAAATAGCAATTAAAATATAAAAACACTCATAAATTTTTATTCATTACTAAACTAAAAATTAATCTCTTACTTATAGACAAAAATATATTAATTAAAAATTAAAACAAAATTAAAATTAAAAGAAAAAGTCTTACATTTATTGATGCAATCTCACGTACAGGATTCTAAAGTTTTATCTGAAACATAATAATCTAAAAAAAACTTTTTGATATCTCACATAGTCGATATTTTCGCCTTCTTATTTCTTCTTTGAATTCATAAATTTTCATTTGTATCTATTATTGATATGATCATTGTGCACAAAAAGAAGAATAATCATTTTTTTTATCAATTTAAAAAAAGATAGAGAGACTGAAAGATCTCTTCGTTGCATTCCACTGTACTCGCTAAGAATAAGCCATATATATTATTCTCATAATACATGATCTAAAGAAAAACATTCTCTCACAGTCGGCACTATTTTTCGTATGACTACTATTCGTATATTTCAATTTCGTAGTTTTAATGTCATATTATAATAGCACGTAGTTTTAATGTCATATTATAATATCACGCTAAATATAATAAATTGTATGACAGAAAAGTCAATTAAATTTGTACACCCTCTAAAATTTATTCCAGCATCACTTATCAAATTATTCAGGTTACTTAATTATTCCATATACATTCAACGCGATACACTGATGTAATAAGGAGCCATAAATGGTTTAATAAAATGGTTTAATAAAATATAATATATGTTCAGCCTTGATGATATAATATTGATAAGACAGCCTTGATGATATAATATTGATAAGACAGACTTTCGTAGAAAATTTATTAAAATAGAGCAATTTTGTTTAAATTATTATATTATTAAATTTATATTAAATAATATTAAATTTATTATTATTATATATAATATAATAAATTATTATATTGAAAAATTTAAAAATCTTCCTCAGAAGCTTAAAAATCTAAAGATTGTCAAAAAAATTCGATCAACTTGTATTCTTTTTTTGTAAGAAATTAATTTATTTCCAATTGAGAAAGCGTACGTCATAATTTGATTAAACGTCATAACATGTTATTTTTTTATTTTTACGATAATTTTGCGGAATATTTTTTTCATTATTGGTAAAAAAATACAGAAATAATTTAATATTGCAGAAAAATAATTTAAAAATATAAAAATTTAACAATTTAAATATGATATATATTTTATTATATAATATATAATTGGTAATTTAAGAAAATTAATTTAAAAAATACGTGAATCTTCAATAATTCAATTATCAATGCCAGATGAAAAACATTGAGTTATAGTAATAAAAATATTACGCGTATTTTAATAACGGATGTTAGAATAGTCATATTGTAAGAATAAATAGTTTGGCTAGACCGATGTACCAATTAGATTTACAAGAAACTCATTAAAACGTTAACGATTTCATGGTCAGACGGGAGTGACGTAAGCAAATTGTCACGCAAAGGACCGTGCAATGCACTAACTTATTTAACTTCTAATTGAATACGGAATACATCTTTTCAGTGCGTGCATGTGTCATTTCTCTAGGTATTCGCATGCTGATGAAATTTGCACGCTAGAAGAAAAATTTGCATTCGACGACTGACGATTGCGATTCGATTCAACATTTTCGTAACGCGAGACTTCTCCTCTCTCTTTGAGATGTGCTTTTAATAAAACTCGCTTACCATCGATCGCAGTATATCTGTAACACACACGACGTTACGTTACGGTACACAGCGTCGACATATTGAAGCAACTATATCTACCGCAACTTTATTCGATTTATCTGAAATATTAACGCGCGCGCATCTCGGTTTTCTGATTCCGGAAATCCCGCAGCCACCGACGAATTGATATAATCGCGACTTGGCAACAACTTCTCGAGTACCGTGGTGCACCATTTGAAATCGGAAATCGCTGGATGGAAAGAAATACTGCAATGAGAGATGAAACGATGACTTAAATTGCGACTTTTCAAGACATTAGATACGCATGAGTTGAGTGCAAGAAATCAAAAAGACACATATTTCTCCGATCATTATAATGTATCTGATCTGCGAAGTAGTGCAGCTTCCGTTCGGGTTGACGGATCATATTTGGAGGAATGCGCTCTCACACTAATATATATTTTTAACAGTATTTATAAAATTATACAAATATCTACAAAGTATAGTATCGGATCACACACGCGCAGAGAAATACTATAGCAATATCATAGTAAAACCATCACGCAAAAGTTTCGTAATAACGTCATGAGGTCGTGGAAAGATCGAACGCGCTATTCGAGTCACGCGCTGTTACACATGCATAATTTTCTTTGTAATATCCTATCGAATTCCGGTCAGTTCCAATATCCTCTTTCAGTGAAACATAACTGACAGAACTTGAGATTACTATCAGTACTATTGGGATTGGTCGAATTGTATCCGCGTCAAGACTTCGATAATCCTGCGAAAGTTGACAAGTTAACTGAGAGTCAAACATTAATTGTAAAAGTTGTTGTAAAAGTCTATATAAGAGTCTATATAATCATAGAAAAGCTAGTAATTTATAATGAGAGTTTACATTATTTATGATCATTACGTAATTTATTATCAAGTATTTAAAATATTATATACTGTGATTTGAATAAGCCTGGATATATAAATATTCAAGATAAAAAATATTCAAAAAAATATTTTAATTCAACACTAAGCCTGAAATGCATGAGAAATAAAATAAAAGGAATATTTATATTATAAATAAAAAAAAATTTTATATTAATTATAAATTAAATGTTATTTGGTGTGAAAAATTTTCGTGAAACGTGCTCAATTTGTATTTTAAGAAACATCTCTTTTATTGTAATATTTTTGCAAATATTACTATGATGATTGATGTACGGTTTTTCGTGCTGTGGTTACTATGCTACTTCCAGACTTGGCGTTACCGTATAATTTCCGTCTTGTATCCTTTTACGCTACGTCAACGACCGGTTCCCAACAGCTGCTTATGTCGTTTGTAAGATCAAAGAGAACTCTAACACGAAATATGTCTTCACTCGAGCTATATATTACATATTTTAAATTAATAAAATACTTTCTTTGAATTTTTTTATTATATTACGGATTTAATATACATAATATGTTTTCTATTATATAATACACATTGATATAATGAATATATATGTATATATATATATATATATATATACATATATATTCATTATATGTATATATATATATATATATATATATATATATATATATGGTGGTTGTTCTATATATCCGATACATTTAAGGGATTGTAAGAATAATTGTCAACATTGAAGAACAGAATTTTAAATATTAATCTTGAATGTTTTCGCGCGTGAATTGTGATGTACTTGCAAACATTTTTGGATTATTCGAACAACAGCTATCACAAATTTATAAATAAAAATAGTTGCAATTATTTTGTAAAAATTTTTACACTATTTAAAACATATAAATACGTTTTGCATTTTCAGTTTAAAAATCATTCATTAATTAATCTTAAGATTATTTGATTTGTTGTATGTTAAAAACTAATCTCGCGTATAAAGTAAATTTTTTTTCTCGTTTTTAATTAAAAACATTATTCCATTCCAGTAGTTCTGTTCTCGAAGGAACGCAGTATCATTTAAATTCAGAGTAACGTTATATTAAATTCAGATCAGTATCAGCGCTCTTCTAAATAGCTCCGTAAAATGGATGGAGGTACCTGCTGAATACGCGACAACAAGCGGAAAACGTAGTACAGTTTATAATACTGAAACAAGGATATACTAGTTGTGGAGGATCGAAAAATCGTTCTGCTCTTTAATGGCGGTTCATCGGCGGTAACCGGTGGTGCAATATCTGCCGATTGACTCCGAAATAAAACGACTTTTCTGCCATTCGGCAAATGGCATTTGGCTCACACGTTATTCCCACGAGTAAACTAGTTGTCGGGCGTATCCGCCAACCCCTAGTTCGATATCTTTCTCTCTTTCTCTCTCTCTCTTCCCCCCTTTTTTCTTTTTTTTTCTTTCTCTGTCTTTCCCTTTATGTAATGTGTACGCACCGTTATGGCTTCACGCATCATATACGCGGTTGATCCGTGGAAGGAATTTGATATATCACGACGGCTGCAACGACGCGGTTTTCTGACACCATTTTTTCCCCTGTGTATTTTTTTCCTTTAATCACTGTATCTTCATTTCTTCATCATGAAGTATAGCATTATAGATAAATAATGCCATTTTCGTCATGATTTTAGAACGTATATAACATGTTATTATTTAAATCCCTCATTTTAATAATGAATCAATAATTATAAATAAATTAAAATAGCAATGAGATTTTGAGATATCATATTTATATATCAAAGTAAGCCACATGATCGATAAAACTATTTTATTGATACCTATACAAGAGAAAATCCCTTTTTAAAACGAATTTAAATTTCATATATTTCACGGTTGAAATATCAATCTCGATTTGAAGTTCGCAATTTTAATTTCGATGCTTGACATTGACAAGTGATTGTAAAATGCAGTTTCTCTAATTATGCGCAATATGAAATTCGCAAAAAATTTTGACCGGCCACAACAAAACTATTTCACCATTATGATTTTTGTAGATTCTTATTTCACACCATTCTAACTTTCATTTGCTCTTATAAGCTCAAGCATAAAATTTTATTATTGTCTTGCTTTCCTCGCGAATAAAACAAATGCAATAATCCCGCAAAATTAGCAGCTAATTGCCAAAGTTGGGAATTACTAACTAAAATCAAGCCGCGAAGAGTACTTATCTGACGAGAGTTGCCTCGTGTTAATATTGTGAATCGATTATTTACAAATTCCGTTAAACTTACAACAATTTGCAAAACGAAATCAACTCGGGACGTTCGAATAATTAATGTTTGCAACTGACTTTTCAAGAATAATGTAACTTCCACTTGTTTGCATTGTGCAGAAATTATTCGCTGTGCACTTGCGCAATTATTACAGTGTACATTTAACCAAATATTCGTGTTGCATTGTAATTAATATGCTTGATTTTCATCGGAAAAATTCTGTCGAAAAAAATTACAAACAAATCAGAAATATTTTTCCATTATATACATATACAGCATAAAAAACATTTCAGGCATTTGTGCTAACAAAAATTCCAAAAATAAAAAAATAAAATTAATCGATCACAATGAAAATGAAGAATAATATTTATTCCGAAGGAACCAAACAATTAAACAGAGATCATCTAAAATTTGTTACAAATATTATTTTAAAATTAAATTATTTTAATAAATTCAATCTATGTAAATGAAGATATTCGTCGACTATTTAGTAACTTTTCTTAATTGTCACACACATGTATTTTGATAATGTATAGTGATATATATTTGCATATTTCATACGTATTCGAAAATATAGATGGAAAATATATATTCTTTTTCCTATATTTTCAATCTTATTATTATATTTTCAATAGTATTATATATTCAATAGTATATATCGAACAATGAAAAAAAAACGATATCCATTGGTCACACTCTCTGCATTGATAACTACGTACGAAAAAAATATTGCAGGTTCAACGCAATTTATATTGGCAACTATGATTTATTATATACGAATCTAAGCGCGTATCTGTCAGAGCCCAATCTGGCAGTCCAATCGTTTTAATCTGAAATTTCGACGAGCACGGTTTCTCTCGCGTCGCGAGATGTATTTCTACTCTATTATTGAGCAAAAGATTATATTATATGACCCAGATATGCTTAAACTAAAATGAGTTGGAAGGCACAGAAAATCCTTATTCGAAAGTAGATGTAGCGAATTATCTTGATATTTTAACAATGATATTGCGAGACAAAAGATAGAAATATATTTTCGCGAATAAAAGAAAAAGGAATAATAATGGAAAATGTCAAGACAAATTGCACTAGTCTGAGTAAGCGACATTATACAAATTTTTAATTCATGATATTTATAAATAAATCTATTATTTTAAATCCATTATTTTAAATCCAATTATTTTAAATCCGTTATTTTAAATCAAATTATCTTAAATTTATTTATAAATGGATTTAAAATAATAGATGTATACTTATTTATACAGAATAAGAACGTGAGAGAGAAAATTTTTAATTAATGCCAGAGAAACTTTTCTATTAGTAGTGCGATAAAGTATCGTTGATTAACCGTGTTAAGCGTAATTTTATACATACATAGATTATAAGAAACTTACTTGTTTACACTAGAAACAATAATGTGTTGCAATCTAGTCATGATATTTATTGAGGATACATAGTATAATAATGTTGCATAATAATTAATTTACTTATAGATTTTTTAGAGTAATGAGAAAATAATAAGCTTAGTTTAGAAGATCGCTTCAGCTCGAACATAAAAGTTTATGCACGTTATATATAACGTCAATATAACGTCAAATATATGGATTTCAACTGGAGCAATACACTGACAGTCATAGAACCAAACCGCCGTCGATGCTCAACGTCAAGCATTCTCGACGAGAATTTTGATGTTATGTTTCGTTTTGCTCGATATCGTCCCATATATATATATATATAGTACATATGTATGTATAGTGTGAACTATCCACTCTCAAAATCCACTCTCTTATTGATATTTAATAATGTTAATAATAATCTAATTGCTTACAGTTTAATTTATTAATCTTCTTTTCGTTTAAAATCGCTGTAGTTGCTAGCTCATTTAAATTTTATCTCTAAAATATTTTAACGTTTAAAAGCAAAATTCTCATGTAATAAAAAATTAAAATCGAAATTAGCTTGAATTAAGATAGTAAGAACAATATCAATCAAATGATGATTAATATGTATAGAAAGTAATTTGACATGGTGTTTCGTGTGATGTGTGTAAATCTTGATACAGAATCTTGATGCCATTCTGTGATGCTAAACACTATGGCAAGTAAATATTCTAATATCTCAGAAATATCTGTTATCTCATACTTCTTTAGATTATATCATATTACATTAGATACTTTAATTTATATTAGATTTTAGTAGAATCAAAGCGGAGTTAAAGAGTGTATATTAAATTAGAGGTTTCCTGTAAGTATTACAATTGATATCGTTTTTGTAACAATTATTATCGCCATTTATTTTCTAACGCATTCTGTTTGACTACGATATTTTACTAGCTTTGACATCTTCATATTTTTTAAGAGATTTTGCGCTATCTGTATCATACGTAAGACACAGTTCATGAAACTTTGATCTTCTTCCGTTAATAGCATTTTTGATGAAGCTGACACGATGCACATTTAGAAGAGCACTTCTATGAATACGAAAAGCTTGATCATGAATCGTGACGCGTTGCTTGTGCTCGATTGAAAAAGAGCGTCATATAAAGATCCACTTCTGTTGATAATCTTGAACGAATTCTTTTTTTCTGTGCACTTCACCGATAAATTTGCGGGATTCAGTATGATCTCTCTTGCTCTAATTTCTAAAAAGCATTGCAATAATATAATAATTTCTTTTTTCCGTTTCATCAAAAATATAATTTCACTACAAAAAATTTCAAAATATATCCAGTAAATCTACTTCCGCCTAATACAAAATATTTAATTTTATAAATACATTACTGTCAATGATAAATATAGAATGTGACAAAGGATCATAAATCTCGATCAATTTTGTATATTTTTATATTTTTTTTTTCTTTATAGTTGTCTATGTATATTATTACTTTCTTACTTATTATGTCATGTTAATGCAAGTCTAAGATAAAAATAGCACTAATGCTGTAATTCCGATGTATGAATGTACTATATTTGCACTATATTTTTATTTATTTTCTTGATTATTTTATACTTATACATATAGATAGTAATAGAGTTATTATTATTTTGCGCACTTAACAATTTATGTGTAATTTAAAATAAAGATGTTAAGTTTTTAATTCGTCCTTCAATTATTAAAACTTATCGGAAAGTTAAGTTAATCAAATATTGATTAGAATTGATTTCTCACTTTATCTTTAGAAAGTTCTTTTCACTTAAAATATATTCAATGTATTAAATATGTCGTATAAAGATTTTCTACAAAGATAGCATAAGCGGCTTCTTGGAGGAAGATAAGTATATCTGGGATTAAAAGAACGGATGGGGTAACCAGCATGAGATAGCTCCTACTCAACGTAGAAACTCTTTCCCGCGTTCTCACTTTTCTAGCAGCTGCTCTCTAATGCACGCCGTTGCACACGGAAGTGAAGAATAATCCTGCTACTTTTCTCTGTAATGATGTAAATTACAAATACACTCGATAATGTCATTTATTGTTAGCTGTAAAAAAAAAGTTAAATGACTCAGAGCAACAATCTTTTGAGTGTGTTTTTGAATTATATCGCAATTTAAATCATCGAATTATCGAATCATAGATGATGAATGTACTATAATTTGACACAGTTCAATTCTTTGGATAATGCGATAGTAATATTATGATATAACTTCGAAAATTAGATTATTTCTCTATATGTGACTCCATTTCCATTCACTAAGAATAGTCGTATTCAATTTCATTGTATTATAATTTGCGATGAGGAAATACGGAACCGCGCGAGACTAAATTATTATTTATTATTCATTGAATTTCTAGTTGCCCGACCATTGTGCGGATTCCGTAATGAGATAGCGGAAAAAGAATTTTTATAATGAAAAGAACGAAAGAGGGCAAGCGTGGTAAAACATTTCCAAGTGTCTAGTTTTACTCTTTTGTTATCCAGACATTACTAATACATATATTATAGCTCTAAACTTCAACTATGTTATTATATTTTCACACATTATACATCTACGTGTATTCTACTTATATTATATTTACATAATATCTATGTACTACACTATATCCATATAACACGTGAGAGAGAAAATATATAAAAATCAAATATATTCCTTGTCGCCAATCATACACAATCACAAATTCTTTCCTCTTGTTCTATATAGATGCAATTCTGACGAATATAAAATAAATAATTGAATTGTAGAGGCAACTCGGATATAAAAAATAATTAAATTGTCAAGAAATATATGACTATCTAACAGTAAAAAAAACAATCAAACGATTATATATATCACTGTAACTATCGCGTAAATCTAGAAAAAAATTCGATAAACCGCTCACACATTTTTCAAATTAGAGATATAGATAAGTATGCGTACTTGCGCGAACGCTGGCTATTGTGAAACGCTTAGTTTGTGAAGTTTAATCAAATTTAATTGCCCGTTTCCTATGCAGACATACGTTAGCGTTGGCGAGGAATACACGCAGTGTACCGAAGTCTGGTTGAATCTGCGGTTTTCTCACGAGAGAAGCTTTAACATTAAAACAGCTAAAATGGTTGCTTCAGCCACTAAGTGTATAATTAGCTTGAATTTTTGCAATTAATATTAATCATGCAACTTGTGTGTATGAAATAGTTTTTGCGTTCTACGAAAATTCTTTTTTTCTATTCTTATAACGTACGGAAAATGGAAGTTATTCTTTTAAATATCCGCCAATATATTTATTAGGTTGTTTAAAAATAATACCTACTTGCGCGGTGTAAGCGTAAAATTATAAAGACAAACAAATTGTGACAATTTTATTATTCATTATCGTAGCAAGATGCATCGACAAGAAGATATTAAAATACGATGATAATGTAAATATTATTATGTTTCGAATGCTTTTTTTCCTCACCTAGATTGTAAAAATAATTATTGAACTTATTCTAACGTACAGAATATGCAATTTGTGCCGCGATCTCATTAGTCGGTCTAAAATAACAGACACAAGAAAAAAAAGTTTTGGCTTAAGCTTTTTTTTACAATGTCATATGTCATCGAAATCGTGTTATCAATCACAACTGTCATCCCTGTCTAAAGCCGATGAACCCGCTAATCAAGAGAAAATTCCCGAGGAAGCAACTTTACACTGTTAGCTTACACTGCTGCGGAAAAGCTTGCGATAACTCGACGACGGTCTTCGTATTTGCTCGATGTTGTTGCCAACGCTCGAGTGGCGCTTAACCGACAACTTAGAGTGGAAAAGTTTCTCGTGTCGTGGACGTTTTGGTGCGAAGGATTATTGCAGATTTCAGACGCGTCCTAACAACTCGCAACAAAGCACACACACCCTACTCCTTTTCTTCCTGAAAATAAATTTCTATTTTTTTCGCTCACGAAAGTTACAAAAGTACAAAGTAACTCGATGGCTTGTCAGGTTACAGAAGAGAGCGGCTATCCGCCAAAACCTGCTGGTTCCTAGTAACGCGAACAGACGTACTTGATGCAAACGCCGTTATTCAACGATGATCGATGAGTACGGGCATTTTTCTCGGCTACCCGATAGACTTGGTCGAGAGCAGACTAGCGAGAAAGTCGAGTGTCTATCGGTATCACGTCTCTCAGCAAGTCGTCGATGTTTTTGCTACAAGATTTTTTTTTAAATAGATGTGATCGGTCAACAGTATCGAGCGTATGCAAAATTAAGGATGGTTATTATAGCAAAAATTTTGATTGAATAAGAAATAATTGAGCATGATGGAGAAATGACAAGAAATGTATTATTAAGAATCAATAAAACTTCAAGTTTTTATTTGAAATTATTTTCAATCCAGAAGATGAATATCTTTGATAAAAATATTTTTAGTAAAAAAAGTCACAATGCTCTGAAATTTCATCGATGTGACTTTGAAATGAATGAAAACAGGATATTCTTTTATCGAAAAATTACAATGATTTCAATCATTTAGTGCGATGTTTTTGAGCAGAGAGCCGAATCGTTGAATTCTTCATTTACGAAATGCAATTGCGTGAAGCGTATTCGCATAGAAGTTTGTAACCGACAGCTGACCACAAACACAAACAAATGTTAAAATAATACTGAACTTTACAAGAATAGATTAAACGATGGGGTGTAAATGGCGTGGTAGAATTCGCCGCACAGTTCGCCACGAATGGTCAGCGGTGAGTGTGTCTGCGCACCAAGACAAATAGACGAGGAAAGAAAAATGTGCGTGAATTTCCTGATTCTCTTTTAAACTGCAATCTCTCATAAACGAGTTAAACAATAGCGAGAAGTGACATTTAATTATCTACGCGAGTGGAGAGTGTCCTTTTGTAAATAAAAATACAAAGTTGAATGGATCTTTTGTAAGATTATCAATAATTATATAGAAACGGAATTTATCGCGTTGCAAAAGAACAATTCGAAGATCATTCAAATGACATTGTTTTCCATCGTTTAATATTACACGGTTGGAAAAAAAATTATCGATTTTACAAGCTCTTTCGATAATGAATCATCTTGCTGTCGCGGTCATATTGTATAAAAATAGATTGCGCATCGGATTCTGGGAGCTCTCCAATCGGTCGCAATGGCGAGCTTTTCGTGCATCGCGGGTTCTTTTGGAACAATGGATATCCGTAGCGATATACGGCCGGCGTTCACAACGAAATACTACATTTCATTATTACTCCAACATGGAATTTCCGTTGCATCCATGAATTTGAGAAATATCATGTAATTATAGATAGATTACATGTGATAGCAACGAGCAGGAAAAGATTACAGTTTTTTTTACATTATCATCATATATGATTTACTTTTAGCAAAAATTTGTTTATGCGGTAAACCAACGATCTGATATATTAATTAATTAATGAAGAATACATGGATTATCAACTTCGTGCTCTTATTAGTTATTATTAGTTATTATTTGCTAAAAATTGCTGATATATACTACTACTAATATGTAGTTATAATAATAATAATGCTGGAGTTAAAAGTATAATGGAGGTTTTTTTATTTACATGTTGTAAAAAAAATATAAAGAACATTTCAAGCTTCGAATATTATTTCATATACATATTTAATCTAGAAGCTTTTTCAAGAATTGAATTCCATGTACAATATCCAATAATTTAAAAAAATATACTTTCCCAAGATAACTTCGATGTCATTAATGAAAATGTCATTTGCATCGGAATTAATAATGCACGCAATTAGCACAAAGGACTTATCTTAACGACGGATCTTTAGAAAGGTTGGGGCGACGCTTGTACAGTAATATCGAGTGCTCGAAACGAGCCAATTGATCGAAACGATTTCAATTTAAATGAGAAGTATGATGGAGGTCGAGCCATTGAAGCGCATGTACAACGAACAATATACAATGTTGTAAATAGCGCGTGCTTTATCGATCAAATAGACCAAAGCAACAGACAAGATAATTATTTCAATATCACTTTTCGATTGATTGCATACAAAATGCGTATTTCACAATCAACCAATTAATTTCTTGAATTTCTCTAAAGAGTCTAATTGTATTTTAACAAAAAATTTTTTATCAAACGAGAATGTGTAAATGCGATGTGTGCTCGTTGATTCTAAGGTATTACAAAATTCATGCTCCCGATATTACACACATTAAAGAAAATGGTTTATATCGCGATCTAGAAATTTCGTAGAAGAATGTGCATGTCTTTTTCTCTTGCGAGCAAACACGTCCGCCCGTCTCTTTGTCGCAAATTGCAATTGCTATATGTTGATTTTAAAATATTTATTTCGGAGCATACGATGCCGCGGGCAAAAAAGCATTTGCCCATCTTACAACGCATTTTGTTGCGAGCCCGCAAAATAGGTCATCCCGACAGACTTTGCTCGCGAACGAAAAAGCATTTCAGAGAGAGAAAGAGAGACCGTTCAAAATTCATTTGTCAAATTCCGGATGCCGAAGACATAAAAGTGTAATATTTAAAGAATAGTAATTGCATCGAGATAATAAGCGTTCAATCGATATTTATACAATTCTCATCGACGGATGTGCAACTTCGATGTTTTGTTTAGCATTCTTTCACGTTAATACTTGCTCCGAACTGGTACAGGAGAGCTCGTCGATGATGGAATAGCTCGTCGGAAAACTGCCATTCCATAGGGATCGATGGAATTCTCATTCGCATCGGAGGCAATAACTTGTATCGATTGAAACGTTACAGAATGGAGTCGATGTTTGCTAAAACGGATACAACAATATTTATTCTGTCATTTGTATTAAACGGATATAACGCATATATGTTCAAGCTTCTCGAACTATCGAATCATGATTTTCTACCAATTGTAGTTTGAAAAAAATTATACGCAATCATATTCTCTTGACTTAGACTTGGCTTAGAAGAAACATTTTTATTCTATGCAACATATATATGGCAAGGGATTAAACGATCTCGTTGAAGTGAGGAGTCCTATAACAGAGATAAAGCATAGCTCGTTTTGCTGTTTCATTAAGATTGCCAACGTAAGACAGTGTCGATGTCTCACTCTCACGACAAATGTACGGCAAACATTGCAGCGTCGCCAGACACTGCTGCGTACTTACTCATTGTCAGTTGGTTTCTCTCTTCTCACACACACACACACACACACACACACACACACACACACACACACACACACACACATGTATGTATATATATATATTCCTGGACAAAATTAACGCATAATTTTTTTTACTTTTTCATTAAAATTTAAATATTAAAATTTAAATTTTTTGTTAAAATTTAAATATCAGCTTTTAAAGAAAAAGTGAAAAAAAATTATGCGTTAATTTTGTCCAGGAGTTTTATACATACATATATGTATATATATATATATATATATATATATATATATATATATATATACATTTGCGTATATGTGTATCATATGTGCTGTATATATGGGTATAACGATCTGCGTAGGAAGACCGCGCACGGTTGTGCCAAAAGTGCATTGACTCGGCGACGTGCAATACTATTTCGCGCGTCGTGTTAATATTTCGCTAGAATGCTAAAATTTCGCCTCCAAGCGCTGCTGGATGCGAAACTTCATTCGCGAAACGCTGACGTCGAAATAAAATGTATCCGATAGGCCGAGATATAAAGCGTGCTCGGTATATATCGCGCAATGTAATCCGCACTGATGGGTGAATTCGAAAGTTTTCTCGCGCCAGATCGAGTGCATCTCGCATACTTGGGACACCCGGTGTATCGGAAATGCAATTCACCGCTCTGATTTGAATTAAACTAAAATGTCTTCTATAAAAAATCTTCTGTACGTATGATACAAAAAAATGGAGTTGATGAATCGTAATTCGAGAAAAGACTGTAAAACTACTAATTGAAGGAATTCAATGTATCGCGCTTAATAATTTCCGGAAGCGAGTCAAGCGGAACGAAAAATACTGCGAAATAATCGCCGATTGTCCAACTATGTTTCGAAAAAAATATAAAACATTATTACCAAAAAATGTTGAACACAAACGGTACATATATACGCACTTAACTGAATATCGCAAATTTTGCATATATTCTCGATATGTTTTCCTTTCCGATATATTTTGCCTCTTTTATAAAAATAATCTTACCTATTTTTTGAATGATATGACAAATGCTTTTTTTATTTTTACAAAATATTTGCATTGAATTCATTATTATGGAAATCATACTTTGTATTGAAAGAAGAAACATTAAAATCGAAAGCTGTACTGCAATACAACATTAATTTTCTGAAATTGAATAATGCAAAATTAAAAAGTAATGTGTATTTATTTGCGTTGTCAAATTGCGTTTAATTACATTATACGTGCGCTATTTTATATCGAAATAAAAGCCCAAAATTAATATCGTTAACGACAGAGAATCTTTCCACCAAAATTTCGCCAACCGTATTAATGTAGCGCAATTTTATATCGAATAGTATGATATAAATAGCAAATCTATATATTTACCTTGCTATATAATTATTCCATACATTCCGCGCATTTCTGTCACACATAATCATGTGATAGCCATGGTAATCAATGTGTGCGATCGCGTGCGCGTTATAGGATATTAATTAATTATGGAAATGCAATCAAACCTTTGTCCTGCACTTTGAACAAGCTACGCATATTCGAAGTGCAACAATATCATTGAAAAAAAAAAGAAAACGTAAAACGCATATATTGTACATGCACACGCATAGTAATTTAATGTTATCCCTCGATCTTGCGAAGTGGAACTTAGATTATGTTCCTCCCATAATTACTTCTCCTTACGAGATTAATGAAGTTGTGTATACAGACTGCGTTAATTGCTTTATCACGTACCGCTAAATAGAAAGATAACACGCGAATGTCTGCAATTAGAGGATTTTAGGCTTCAAACTTCTCAATGCAATGAAATTTACGACATAATGAACCAATCAGTATGCATAACAATATATGTACATGGAAAAAATATACTTTTTTTACAATGAAACGTATGCATATACATATTTTCTTCTTGCAAAGAATCATATCCACGTATTTTCTTTTTACAAAAAAAATATACCTTTACAAGGAGTACAAGGAAAGATATCAGATTCTGTTTCATGACTTTTAATATTATTAAATTATTAATTACATGTAACGGAATATAATAACAGACATTTAACTTATTTAAAATATTCCTAATGTTTTATGAGAAATAAAATAATATGATTTATATTTTTTTATATCGAAATATAAGAGAGATTATTAACTTTGAAACATGAGATTTATAAAAATCAAACATGTTGAATAAAATGTTATGGATCATCGAGCTTGATAAAATGTTCATAGCAGCGAAGAAAGGAACGAGACATTTTCCGTAAGACTCCGTAAAGACCCCGTAAAAACTTGAACAACTTTCGAAAGACTTGAAAATGAAATTTGATCTTTTTTACTGTCGTGAGAGCAAAAGTATAGGAGTGCGCTTCGATCTCACGTGCCTGACGACACGAGAGATTCCCATTAGCATTACTCCCTGCCAACTTTTGGCGTTTCCTCCGTTATAGGATACTCTGTGTGCAACACTTAATCGGATTATACTTAAACGTGTGCGATCGGATATAGATCAAATTTAATGCGGATTCTGACCATAAGTTCTGCACAATGAAACAAAGATTTGTCGAACGAGATTTATCTAATCTTGCATCTAATGCAACAACTAATTAGCGTTTAATTTATATTCTCATATTAATGTATTTCATGTAATATGTTTATGTAATATGTTTTTGTTCTGTCTTTCTCTCTCCAGATTATATAAATAAGAAAATGCAATAAAAATATATGCTTTTAATATATGCAATTGATTCAATAATAGAAATCGTAAATCCATATAAGAAAAAAAGTAAACAAAATTAATAATATTTGATGCAATCAAGCATCCGTAACATCTCCAATTATCTCCGTTTTAAATGAGAGAACAGCAATATTGTGCTGTTTAAAATTTAACTTATATTTTTAGTAGATCAAAAATACTTTTATAAAAATATTGGCATCCGCATTATTTATACAATTTATTTATTTAACAAATATATGTATCTTTAGTTTTCGCCGGTTAAATTGCGCTTCACTAACACGCTTTCGCATAACAATATTTAATAGAACTTATGTTAATTAATAGCAGTAATAGCATTTCGATATAAGCTGCAGATAATCATTTATCGCATTAATAATTCATTCTCTGTCACGTACAACATTTTAAAGCGTCATTTCGCCACGATCGAAATTCAGAGCACTCAAAGTTAATCGCGCCGACATCTAATTAAGCGCGCGATTTGCATTTATATAAAAATACGCTTTTCCTCGAAATATATAATCCTAAACTTTCCAGGAACGGTCATAAGAACGACAATATACTATCGGGCTCTAGCTGTTGTATTAGCCGATAGAAAAACGCGGCGCCATGGGAGCTTCGAGGAAATGTGCACGCTCGTGTGGAACGAAAAATTTCAACTCGATACAGCTATGTGATATCTGTCCGAATCTGCTGTCTTGCACTTTGGCGCACCTTTCCGGATGCCCGCGAACAGATCGTGCATCACCATTTCTTCAATCCCTTCCCGCGGCGCCAGAACGGCGAGAATGAACCTTCAGGAGGATATTTTGCCGAGCAATTTCAGTGCGAAATGTACCCGCGAATATTTCGAGATCATCTCTGAGTGAGCAATCGATGAATGAAAGAAAGAGAGAGCAGAAATATGAAGAATTTGATATGTCCTTTCAATATCTACATTTTAAAAGTAATGTAATCTGTAAAATTGATTAGTCAAGTGGTGAATTTTATGGCAGAGAGTGACATAAATATAAATTTTGCAAATCTTCGCGTATTAAAAAATTGCGTCATTTTCCAAAATTAAATTAGCATTTCTTATCGAACATACGTATGACGAATCGTTCTAAGAAGGGAAAGACAGGAAAGAGACGCGGGATTTTTAATCTCCAATAATTTGTAGGTATTCGAATTTGTGCTACAAAGTATCCGGTGAGCGAAAATTCCTTATATCGGAAACTATTTTACGACGTGCAGGTGCATATAACGATCCTTTGCCCTTTTACTCTCGATGAGTTTCGCCACGTCGACGTGATGTAATACGAAACAGCTCGATTCAAGTTGTAATGAACGCGTCCTGCTCTCATTTAATCTTGATTTCCAATCGATATGAGAGAGCGCAATTTTCGTGCGGGCGTTCCACTCCGTGGAATTAGTTCAATTAGTATTTCCAACGATGCACCCTGGATATTTCGCGCAACGAAATATAATCTATGTGACGAAAGCTTTGTGTAATATTTTTCATTCTTAATTATACATTTTATTGGAGAAAGAACCATTAAATTATATATAATAATTGCTATTTTCTTTTAAAGTAAAGAAATGGAAAAAGAAAGATGCGTTATATTGCAAAGATTGCAGAGCTCATGTAATAAAATATTATTTTCTGAAGTAGTAATATAAGAAATACGTTTTTATTTTACTTGTGCGAGAGAAGTTTGAAATTACTTTTTACTGCGAAAGACGCGCGCGCGATTTCCGTCGTGAGGTGGAATAACTTTATTCTTTAAAGAAGCCGAGCATATCAAATCTTTTAAAAGAATAAGCGTTATTTCAATAATATGCAAGAAATGTCTTATATATAGATATAAAGGACATCTTGTATATATATTATTGAAATAAATTTTAAAAAACTGCAAGAGATGTAAGAAATTCTTTGTTCAGAAATTATTTCTTAATAAATTAATTACAATGCAAACATATAAATTGCAATCTTTTATTATGCAATTCATAATTCTGTATTAATATATATTATATTCATAACGTCTAATTGATTTATATCTTAACAAAAATTTCTTACATTTACATAATTTTTTATATACAATTTTATAAACATTTATGTAAACATAAATAAATCTAATATTTCCTATTTTTATGAAGCTAATTGACAAATTTAATGTATGATAAATTTAATAATGATAAAATACTCTTCAAAATCACGACACTTGAGGCTTTAAAAGTTTTACAATGTGAAAAATCGAACGAATGATCCGATTATCAGATTATCTCATGAAATCCTCGTTTCAATATAAATCACTCTATACGTTAAAATAATATCCAATAATATCTAATTCTGTTAGTAATATAATTGTGTGTAATTTTCAAACGCATATTACATTATTGCAATGCAATAATGATGGAGCCATCGAGGAAAATTGTTAATATAAATTAAAAGCAATTTTACAAATATGTATATCTTGATTGTCGTGACAATTTTTGCCTGTCAAAAAACATACAGCATACGCATTGAAAATATGAAGCAACAGGCACAAATAGAAGAAGGAACAGACGGATAAAAAGATTGACCGCGAAACATGTAGAAAGTAATTTGAATCGTGCTTTGTGATTTATATTGTGAGCCATTGCATACTGCGAGAAAGAGAGAAAAAGAGAGAGAGAGAGAAATAACGTCAGATTTACTATATAAAAGCAATATTTCTCTCAAAAACGCTACATCTCGAAATCGAAGCAATGAATTTCTTCGGAAATAATGGTCGATGTTCTGAAATATCGTCTAGCTGTATAGCTATTTTTCCCGAACTTTCAATTGCACGTAAACTTTACATAAGATATTGCCACTGCTAAGTGAAATTATTTTGCATTAAACTGAAGTATTAAAGCATCACACATTTTAACGAAAAATCAAGCAGAGAACAATTTCAGGATACAATGCGCCAGAAATGATTTATTCACACGAGATTAAATATTTGTTGACTATTAATAAAACAAGTTATTTACATGTGCCAAAAATTAATTAAATTAATTAATCTAACCTTACAATATTAAAGACGATAAAAAGTACTGAGAAGAGAATGTGCGATCCAGATTTATCGACGAATTTGCGAGTAGTGTCTACTATAATCTAGACTGGTATTGTGGCAATCTGGAACGCGAAGATCGAGGTGCGGATTACACGGTGCAAGCGATGTTTCTCCAAGGAAAGAAATTTATTACGACACGCCCGTGTTTCGTCCGCAATGCTAAACCCGATCGAGGCTCAACGTGACGTTGAAAATTTAAAGCAGATCTGTTCTACTTGGCAGTTTTTACCCTTAATTCTCCTAGCAACAGCTATAGTCCTTTCTTCTTACGAGTGCTCTTTTTATCCATTTTTTTTCTCAAGTGTCGTTGAATAGAAAGGTGCTAAGAATAACGTTGTTGTTCATTGAAATACTCTTCTTCCGTCATCGATATTTAGCCTAGTATAGTGGAGCAAACAATGTAGATAATTGCACATCCGCCATCATTATCGGACGCGCCAGTTAGTCAGAATGTCGCGAAAATTGCTTCGCGTTTCCATTCAACGGCTAATCAAAACAGGATGGAGAGGATAGCCTGTCTGACATGAGAAATTGCTTCGATTCGCACCATTTCATAGATACAAAATCGATTCGCCTTTTGCAGCGTTCTTTCAATTCTTCGCATGAAAGACGTGGTGAGCCAGGTGAATATTTAATAAAAAAAAATCGTTATCGATCGTCACGCACGAGTGCATAAAGGAACATTGTTAGATCGCTTCTAAAAGGAACAATTTTTATGCGTGAAAATTGAATAATGTAAGTGAATTAAGTCTGCATAAATTATAAAATAAATTTATCGACGAAATGGAGAAATTTTCGAGCAAGATAATTGGAACGATGTTTTTAGAATTCAGATACAGAGAATCTAAATTTTATCTTAGTAGCATGAAGAGGGATCTAGTAATTAAATTAATTCAGTCTAACACATAGCGTGTTAATTAATCGCATTGCGCCACAAGACAACCCTGCCTTTTGGCCGCGAAACTAAACATGGTTAGTCACGCTATAACGTTATAGCGATTGTCACCAACGTTTATATCTTAATATTAGAAGCTTCATTATGTTTCGAGGGCAATTACAATTCATTACTAATGAAGAAGCCATTATAATAAATAATTAATATCTCGAAATATTAACTCTAATTTTTTCTATATCAAACTTCAATCTCATTTAAAAGCTTACAAGGAGGATTATAAGTTGTTTTATTGCCTTTATTTATACCGTATCTCACAAATATTTTAACTTTATAAAATTAATTTTATAAAAAATTTAATATTTTCTTCCCTTCATCCACACGCATACTTGCTCATTCAGTTACTTATGCTTTTCCACTTAATTTCTCTTAAATTGATGTGTATTCGTGATTGTTATAATTCAAAAATAAAAGAAAAAGTTCGTCAATTTCTCATTCACGATTCGTTATTCGTTCTTCATTCGAAATGGTTTTTCAACGATATCAAAAGGACACGAATCACAACGAATCAGCTTATTTCATATTGGTTCATGTATAGCGCTAGACTATGCGTGCAAATTTGTTATTGTTCATATATCTTTATGATTCATGTTGGGGAGTGAAAAAAATAAAATAGAAACATGATCATCCATAAATTATCGCAATTATCCTGAAGTATCCTGAAGTACAAATATTTGTCGAAACATCACGATAAATTATAAACTATGATAACGAAATTATCACGAATCGCGAATAATATGGCAGATCCACATTATCGAACCACAAATATCCGTGAATTACTACGAATTGCGAACACTCTGATGTCAGCTTTAGAGTCAATTTTTCATTCAATGTAGAATAGGATAAAGAGATCGAACGTGTGCATTGACGCGATGATTAATTTTCCATAGAATTGCTTGTCTTTGAAATTGGCTGCGTCGATATCTATATCCCGCTTTTCCTTTCTCCGAATAACAGACAAGATCAAAGCTTTCAAAGAGCTTATTACCCGACCAACGCAGACCAACGGGATGTTTGTGCTGGAAAGCCGAGTCGAATCTTTTGATACACCAGAATATATTCTATATATATATATATATATATATACCATATATATAGACACATGTCCCTATGTGACTAGATTGTATCCGTTGTCCAATAATAAAAATCCCAAATATACTAAAAATTTTCCGGATTTCTCAACAAAATATCGATATGTATTATTTCATGAAAATTAACAAGCGTGCAAGAAAATTCAAAAATAAGAGAGAGAGAGAGAGAGAGAGAGAGAGAGAGAGAGAGAGAGAGAGAGAGAGAGAGAAAGAGAATTGACATTTCAATAATGAATTAATCTTTTATCACACTTGTATCAAAATTATCTAATAAGATGAAAATTTATATTTTCGATATTTTCTTTAAAGAGTGCAAGAGAGAAAGAAGCTTTTAAAACTTTTCTGATGTTTTCGTGAAAAGACCAAGATTATATCGTAGATTTATCGTAATCTCGAAAAAAAGAAAAAAATCAAACGAACCAAGACTGATCTTCCCTCTTGCTCGACGATAAGATTAATTATATTTTAATTAAATTGATTGACTTAGCCGAAGAAGAGTCGACGTACCGGACGACTGGCACATTTGTCATTGGTTCCGCAGTTTAGCTGCGTCGGTTATCCGACTATCGCATTCGAGTTTCATCAATCGAATCGCATCATGGATTTTGTTTTAGTTACAAGCGGAGAACGCGCGCGGGAATCTTTCATGTCCAGCTCTCTCATTCGAGAGCGAAATTGGATTGTAGCGAGCTCGAATACCACGTGGTTGGAAGCCTTTGAAAAGATTCCGCTTCCGACCATTGATATGACTCTGTTCATCACCATATGAAAGAATCACTAACAGCTTCGGTGCACTTACATGCGCTTTTATAAGAAAATTTCTGCAGAAATCATGGTAAATGAGATGAAACGCTGGAATCATGGTAAATGAGATGAAACTTAGCTTTTTTCTATTTCTCTCTTTCTCTCACATATGGGAATTCATATTGATTTTATTAGTTTTTCCAATTATTACTATCAAAACTTACGTAATTTACAATTTATTTTACATTTTTCATATTATAATAAAATTGTCAATTTTTATTTAGAAATTAATATTTAAATAAAAATTGACAATTTTATTATAATATGAAAAATAAATGGGGCAAAGAGAAAATTGTTCAACCATTTAAATAGAATTATATAAAATAAACTTACCTACGAATCCTTTTTCTTGCTTACATCATGTTTTGCTGAATTCTGGCGAGTTGCCCGGAGAGATTTTCTCGAATATTTTGTTGCATGCTAAAATACGATTGATCGTCACATTGGCTCCTATCCAAATACAGTTCTGTAAGAAATCAAACAGACGATGTGCATTCTTGTTCATTACATCACCATAATAGAATAATCAGTGAAATGTAAAATGTTGATCATAAAAATAAAAAAAAATTTGCCAAAAAATAACTATTAGCGCAATTTTCAATATTTGATATTTTAAAATTTGAATTAAAAACTAATATAATTGTGTCTATGATTAAATTTGCAGTTATTATTTTCTTGATATTTGCGATAAGAGATAAAGTGATGTTTCACAATAATGCTCGTTTTCGCTTTCATGATCAAATATAATACAATTTAAAGCGTGCTTTGTATAAGTTGCATTTAGTATCGTATCAATTTATTTATTTTTCCGTGCGGAAAAATCATTGTTTATTAGTGCATAAGAATTGATATATTGATTCAATGTAAATTTTAAGAATTTATATCTAAACATGAAAAAAATTGGATTAGTGTAAAATAATGAAATAATAATAAATTATATTATATTATATATTTGTATCATACATATAATTATTGAAAGTATTGAAGTATTTCTTTATTGAGTGATAACGATTTAACGATAAAATTCAGTAACGTTTCTGGAGGAGCTATCTATCGAATATGTGTGAAATCAGTATGTCGCTATGACAGGAATGTGTCAGCAATGTCGACAATCTAGTAAATGGGTCACAGGCGTGTCATTTATGATAGGTATAATATTCACCGATAAACTGTATAACGCATATGCGATATTTTTAAAAGTATGACAAATCTATAAATGCGTCTACCATCAAGTCAATTAAAAATAATAGATTTAAAATCCATTTTATACCTAGCTATTTTAGAATAATTAATTAAAAAAGAAAATTTAATTGTTTATCCATTAAAACAGAAAGTTTCGCGCTCTTGCAAACATACATTTAATCTCTTCGGATATGATTTATTTTGTATTTGTACAATAAACTCTATTATATTTCGTGCTCGAACAAATAAAATCTCGGCACTAAAAAATAGCCAAGACGAATAATCAAGGACTGGTTCAGTTTTATTTGGAATGATGAATACTGCAATTTGCTTTTATGACATTCACGAGTATCGACGAATGTGCACACGCTCGTTTATACATCGCGCGTGACGTCACAGGCTATACATACATTCGCGAATTAAATTTTGGTCATAAAATTGCGATGATTCATTCGGTAAAGGACATTGTAATATAAGTTTAAACGACGTCAATTGGAAGAACGCAGAATTCGAAAATTAGCGATGCACGACGTATTATACCACAATTTAATTCCTTTTCAACAGATAGACGATGGCCTTCATTAGAAGCTGCAGTGCGCCTTTGTTTCTCGAGATCCTTGCAGATTCAGGTATGCGATATATTCCGGGAAAAGCAGGGTCGGGCACTGCGCCGAAGTGCTCCCACGTACTGAATAAGAAATTCCGCATTAACACCGACAAAGGTACGCGGTCGGACAAAGGACGAGGCGCGAAAGCCACTGAAGACAGCATTTAATACGGCAAATTTAATATACCGTCGGTTTCCCATTTTCCGAAACGTACGCACATATATTTTACGCAAAAGCCGTTCTCGTGAAACTAATGTCGCTCACAGTTTACGGGAGACAGATCGGCCCGCTATCTCACCGCGAATTTATTTATTTAACGTAGAACGCGGAGGGCGAAAATTTAATTATGAATATTGAGAGAAACTACATTTTTCTCGTGCGTGAAGAAAATTAAATTAAACCGCGATGTTTAATCGATCGAAAAGCTGGTGCAAAATTTGCTTGTTAATGATACAATATTTAAAAAAGAATGATGCTAGAAGAGAACTTTTTAGCTCAAACGTAATCAAAAAACTTTCTCTTTTCCTTTCATTAAATTTACAACTATACGTATCGAACAAATACGGAACACGTGCTTCCACGCGCGTAAAATTAAATGATGAAATAAAACTCGTAGAGCAAGAATTTGACACATGTAAAAACACGAGCACAAAGAGTAAAAACATGAACAAGCTACGTATATATTCGACGAATTCTCTCGCCGTGAGCACAAATGGAATTCCGAGACGAGAATGCGGTTCGATTGCGGGGCGTCAAACATGGATTTGCTTCCTCGCGGCTATTTCAGGGATGAAAAGCCGCTTCGCCAGCTTGAGAGGATAGGTACGAGCGAGAACGCATTTGAAAGTCGAAAACGCGTCGCGAGAAAGTACAAAAGCTCGGCAGCTGTACCGCTGTACCTCCCGGCATCCGTAATAGTGAAGAAAGTGGTCCTTCTAAAGTGTGAAAATCGCGGTATCAGATGCCAACGACAGAACAGTAGGAAATGCTTAGTATTCGTCGTGCTCTTAACATAATCGAATACCTTTCATCTACATAATCGAATGACTTTTAGTGGAATCGGTATGATGAGATCGCAGTCTACTTATCGCAATTCAAACGACACAATCCACGCTGCGATGCGGAAAAACGGATTTACGAAGAATTTCACGCAGCAATTTACGAGAGGAGCTTTTTCCTCCGTTTTACTCTTATCTTCTTAACTAGAATACATTAAATAATACGCATACGCGGTTTTAAAATTCATGTGAAAATTAAGGACATTTAAAATACATACACGTACACAAACACAAATTTCAAATACGTTCAACATACATAGTTGTCAATTATATTTTTCTCTACTAAAATATAATTTCTTCGTGTAGAATTTTACATTATTCCACGTGTGCTTTTACGCGGTACGCTTTAAAAATTGTATCCTATTGCAAGCTAATCCGATTATATTGGAGTAAAGTTGGAGTAATGCTTCGTACTCTTCGAAAACGAGAAAGCCATATGATATCAGATGGTTAAAAATCGTAACGCTACGCGAGAGGCGCCGTCTTGGAAACCCGAAGGCGCTAAAATATCTGCCTGATATGCTCGTCTATATTTCCCTAAGTCACCGCTATAGACCTCCAAGTTGAATCTCTCCGAGTTCATATGTGAATGCAGCTCACGCACATCCGCCAACGTAGGTAAATCTTACCCAAAAAGAACTGGAGCAGTGAGAGTAAAAAAAAGAATGGAGAAAAAAGTCAATCTTATCGCTAGTTGACAATCAACAAAACCATTTATTGTAAATACAATGTTTGCAGCGTTACAATTATTATCCGTTAGTGACCATTTTTAATTAAAATGTTTTTATAAAATGTGTCCATTATATATTGCTTTCTGCATAATATTTTCTTTCTGCATAATATTTTTTGTTTAATTTATGAAATTTATAATTTAAAAAAAATAGATAGATTGCTCTTTTTTACAGTTTTTTTAAAAATAAAATTACTCATTTTTAAAAAAACAACTATCATATTATTAATAATATAGTACAATCAAAATCTCTAAAGAAAGATCGTAAAAAAACAAATAACATTGAAATTTATTGTTGCTCGGATTAATCAAACGAAAATTATATGAAACTATCATATTATAATATATTTGTGCCTGTGAAAGATGTCACATTTTTCCCCCAACGAAATCTCACCTCGCACATCAATCTACAGATACTTTTTCGAGAATTTTCTTTTAAAAACAATTTTTCAAATCCCGTGTTCGTAAATTTCCCAAACAAAGAATCAAAGTCTCAGTTATCTTTGAAATCTTACTTAATTATAAGGGCATACATTGTCTGAGACTTTTGCGTTGGCGAAAGTTCTCCTTAGACTTTCGTTTGCTACGAAACAAGCTGTTTACACACACGTTCTTGAGAATAGTCGATCTTCTCTGTACATACAACGGCATCGTAAACTTTCCAAGACACGTAGAGAAACAAAGCTTGTGCTTCTTAAGGATACGCACCGTATTTCTTTTCAAAGTCCCGGCAACGACGCCGTGCGAGAACATGGGAAGACTGCTAAAGTCTCGTCCTAATGCCATGAGCGACGCGGGAATTCCTCGCTCGAGTACCATAAGCGCGTTCGACATTGTATACGAAATTACGGGCTACCGGTTAGAGCTGACGCAAATTACCTGCTGAGGAATATCGTTGATTCATTATGAAAGCTGTTTTCAAAAGCAGTAGCAGATCGTTCCACTATTCGAGGGGTGATGAATCGAATGGATTTTAGCAGCCGTATTTATCGACAGTTATATATGTACAAAATTGTATGTGTAATGATATGTAATAGCGTGTATATGTCGAATTGGATACGTCGTGCATTCGAGCATCGAACTTTGCGGCAATGACGAAACATTTCGTAATATCTCACAGAGTGGAAATGTTAATTATAATACGATAAAAAATATATATTGTCTTGACAGTAATTTAATTAATATTTCCAATTGTATTCGATTTACGATTTACAATGTGAGCAAATCAACGATCGATGGCTTTTCAAAATTATATACAGTAGATATTATTAAATTTAAATTACAAAATTACAAAAATTAAAAAAATACAAAAATTAAATTATTAAATTACAGTAGATATTATTTAATTTACAATAGATATTATTAAATTTTCTCAAAATTATAATGCGTATAAATTTTTGTGTATAAGTTTTCACATGTTATATATAAAGTTAATATATTTTAATCCTCTTTCAAAAATCTTAGAGTTGTATAATATACAAATTATAATATATAATGTATAATATATATTAATATATAATTATAAATTAATATATAATAATATATAAATATAATATTATAAATTGATATATAATATATAATTAATATATAATTATATTAATATATATATATATATATATATATATATATATATAATATAACACACATAGAAATTATAACATAAATTTTTAGCGTGGACTGTTTTCCGGAATTCTCATTAAACTTTATATTTTTAAGTTTAGTCTTTCAGAAATAGTCGTATCGCTCTTATAAAAGTTGCACGGGAGAAAATTACGAATTCACCAACCGGCATGTGCACGGGGGAATCGATCGATTTAGGTGCAAGGCGTTGCGACATAAAGTTCGTGCACATTATATGAAACGACTTCGAAGAATTGACGCGACTTTGCAATATCATTGCGAAAAATATGTAAAAACGAAATGTTTTACGGAATGCTGCGCTATAAAGTGTATTACCCACGAGAAATGCAAATTAGGCGTAAAATAAACCGATATTTACATCCAAAATTGTGTCGTTAAATTTTATTTAATTTATGTATTGTATTTTACGAAAAGAATTGTGTATGGTATTGAAAAAATATGAGTACGGCATTTTTTTTGTCATTGTAATTTACATTTATTGCGTTCAGCACGTATCTCTTTGCAAATGTCTCACTCTGAATATATTTGAAAATAGCATAGTGTGCACATTTGATGACGTAAAGGAGCGAACGATGCATTATCATGCATACAATTAAAACAACAAAGTTTTTAAAAAACATCGCTTGTAAATCTCTTTTATCATAGTTCCTTTTGATAAAGAAGGAACACCGTCTAAGCCAACGATCGGATCTCTGAGAAGCAGTTTTTTCGCCACAGCTCAAGTCCAAGCTTAAGGGGCTTTCAGTACGAGCATATATGTATACGCGCCATTGTTTGAGATGTATGCGCCGGTGTGCGTTAAGCCTTCGCTTTTAAAATGGTGGAAAATTGATGTCCTCACACAGATCAATAATCGAACTTGGTACTACAACTTTTCGTTCCAGCACATGACGGTCTTTCGGGAACAATAAACTCTGCGAGAATGTAAAGAACAACGTGAGAGAAGCTTTTAAAGAAAAGACAATACGGAAGAAAGATGAGAGTTGTGAATATTCGGAAATTTATTCAAGAAATCGAACAAGCATAAATCTGCGTAAACACGTGAAATTAATATTCTTAATTGTTTTACCAATACAAAGTATATCGAGAAAATGAAAAATAAATGAATAAAAACACAATTGATATAAAACTCAGATTATCCCACTTGTCGCGGAATAACTGTTATAAATAGGTTCAGTAGGTCAAACTATAATTGTGACACTTTACTAAGTGACCTCAATTACAGTGCGCAATAAACAGGAACTTTTAAACGTTTCCGTGTGCATTTCCGCATTTCTTTAATAAATGTCGCCACGTCACCAACAGTTGTTAAAATAATGAGATGATTAAAAATATAGTATACAAAATATACGATATACTATACAAAACTATTATAAGACGTGCTTTTTATGTAGTATTAAAATTAATTTTGTATGATAATTAAAGTAAAAATAAAAGAAGATAATAAAAATCAACGTTATATGTGGAACATATTCTTTAAAATCAATAATATTAATTAATAGAAATAAAGGCGACCGCATTTCGATCTCTTTCTTAGACTTTTAGCGCATTCTTAATATAGATAAATAAAACTTAAATAACGTCAAAAACATTCTACGCTAATATGACGTATAATATTGGTATCAGAATATTCACTCCTGTCAAACATAAATGCAAATAAATGAACATTTGAATAGCTCAAGCATGATGTTCATTATCTGTAGAATATTTCTTCAAGATTAGAAGATCAGAAATGCAAATTGGATAAATGGACATTCAAACATGTCTATGTAAATCTAAATGTCTGTGTAAATATTTGTAACATTAGCAAGCATATCACTATATGGAAATGACATACATAATGTAAAAGTTTACTCAGTATATACAGTAGCATAAACGGTCAAGGATTGAAAATAAATATAAAACTAACAAAATAAATAAATAAATTGAAATTCGAAATGTACGATAATGTAAAAAACTATAACATATAACCGATTAATGAAGCTGAAAACATGATAACCTAAGAAAGATAGCGATCTTTTATGCAATATATTTTAAAGACAAATATCAAAAATAAAAGATAATATATAACAGATTTTTTAAAAATACTTTACTGACTTAATAAAGAAGAAAACTAGTGCTTATAATCATTAATGTATGTTAATTTACTACACATCTATATGTTAATTATATTATATATATTATCTATCAGGGAGTAATGTTCATGCAAATGCGAAACGCTAGTCTAAATAGCTGTCTCGCTTTACGACCATCAATTCAATAAAATTAAATTGATCACATTAGCAAAATTTTAACTCTATTATATATATTATTGAGGATGTTAATTCCATCACAAATGGTCCAATCTATTTTAAAATCGTGGTATATTATAACGACGAACATAAATTTGCCATCACGCGTTCACGCTCCATCGTATTTCGTTAAATCGCCTGATTCGGATTTATCTCGAAACCGTTGTTTTAACTCGTTCGAATCTAATGCTTTTCCAATAGAACAAAAATATTTTCCCTTGAGAGTCACTTAACTTACATGGAAAAAAATGCAAAGAGCTTAAGGAAAATACGGCTACGTCGATAATGCAAATTTTATTACTAAAAAAGAAATTAGAAATTTACGTATACATAATAGATACATATTTAGAAATTGTCTTATTTTTGCTCTGGGAGAAAATAAAAACATAAATCGATTACAAACAATAAACAAATATCTATCTGTTTTCTTTCTCTTCTCGATTTTCCGTTTTACCTCACCTCTATGTAGAAATATATATTAATAAAGCTTTTACAGTGCGGCCTTTCATGGACCGTATAAGCCAATTAATCCCAGAGTAGACCATAATATGTCACCTTTGAGCAGCAATTTTACTATTAATTTCCATTATGACAGCAATAAGCTCTTTTTGCAAAAGTACGCGTAGCTACTTAATTTCTGGTAGTACTTCGATCGGATGGACACGCACGCATCCTGTATGACAGCTATTTAACACAATAATAAACTCTTACGTGCCTTGCAAAAGTTCAATGATTAAAGTCAAGGGAAAAGCCTGCGACGTGCTATCAAAGGGTAATATTAATATTATCACGTAATATTTTTATGGGAAAAAGGTCATACTGTGCAAAGCATAGCATATATGGATGTAATATAAAGTCGTTCTAAAGTTACGTTCTTGACCATGAGTAATAATCAATAATAATAAAAAGCAAAATAATAAAAAAGCATTAAATAGAACAGCTGGATATTAATAAATGAGAAATAAGTCGATCTTGAAAATATCACAAAATATAACAAAATAGCACGGAATCTAAATATCTTTTCTATACACATATATGTACTTGAAATATTTTGCTTAAAAAAAGGCTTTCCATTTCTTGTGGTTTCTCTTCCCTGTCTTGTCATATTTTAAATTTTTTTGTAAGAAAAATTCATGTCCGTTTCAAATCATAGAACTTCCTTTCCAAACTATAGAATTCCAGAAAGCTTTCTAAATGTTAATCCTAATAATCCTCGAAGCACTATTACAATAACAATTCACACAACGAGTACGCACAAGTGCCACTGTATATATATATATACCATCGTATTTGTGTAAGATTGTCCGTAACAATGTACGCTTTTGTCCCGAGCAAACACTTTTATTATTGTTTTTTCTATGGATTTCCAGTTAAATTTGAAATTATTATTTTTATGATTTCCGAAGCAACGATATAAAAAATAGACATAAAGCCGCAATTTAAAAAAAATTACGATTGTTATACGTAATTATAATTATTTACGAATGATATAATTTCAAAATGTGTACATATATAATATTTTTTTCCGTTATTCTTGTGTACATATATAATAATTTTTTCCGTTATTCATCGATGTGAAATATATCATTGGATGCTATAGCGAAAAAGTTATACATTGATGCAAACGAGATAATTTAATTGTAGAAATTACCTTTCTCCATCATTTTTTGAATATTTTAAATCATTAGTATCGCTAACGTTCGACAATTACGAGATTTCATATAAAATATGATCTTTTTATAGATTCCACGTGACTTAGCACCATGTGTCATTATGCAGATATCGCTCTCCGCTTTTACCTAATACTGTTATTTAACATCTTTCTGTTAACACATCACGTTTTGCACGTTCCTGATATAATGCGCGAATCTAGTATAAAAGATCCGGCAAACTGACATGGAATGCAGGATGCGGGAGAGAAATACGCATTGCGAAAAAAATAATATCTAGCCATATATTGGATTATATTCGCCGCCATTTGCAATTAATTTAATTAAAACAAACATTTTTATTTTCATTTTACACTTGCTGGGAACAAAAATACATTAGTATTGACATTTTCTAATTACATTTTTTTCGAACCAAGATCCGCAGCATTTGTATATCGGATATTCGTCAATCAGATTCATGTTTCAAATGTCTTATTTAGACATAACGACACAACGTACAATATGCGTTATAAATCTGCTTGATTTCAATATTTATACGCGCATCGCTTGTTTGTCAGGACGCTAAATCTCCGTCTCGATTAATTCCCGTCCACCCATCTCAGCCTACTCCGTTCTCCTCGGCTCTATGCTAATGCAAGCTGCAATTTGTATAATTTCGAAATGGGTTAAGCACGCGTCGGAGCATCCGAGGTCGATAACTTTTTCTGCTTCGCGATAGAACGTCGTTATCTGCACGTGCTCTTCCGCAACGGCGCTCATTTTAAAGCATAGTACTCACTTTACATTTTAATGTCTCCGGAGCCACGTCGACATCTCGAAACGCTACCAATTTCATGGACTTTTGGATTGTAAACTCGCCATCCGAGTAACCGTACCGTTAAGCAAAGTCTTTCCAATAAGTATCCATACTTCTTTCTATCATTTTCTTCTTATAAAAAAATCGAGATATAGTTGCAAATTTTGGAAATTCGGCTTTAACGTATAATCTTTCGTAATCACATTCGCGATGGTTGAACAACGTCAAATAGCATACCAATTTCAATCGGATAAATTTCAATGGTGAGTCACTTCGATCGTGAAGCATAACATTAACGGCATTAAACGCAGCTGCTGAAGCGTTAAGATGCCGACGATAATCGATGTAATTACATACAAACTGATTCAGTTATCCCTTCCAATACACGAAGTCGGACACGGCCGATAACTTCGGATCAATCTGTATATGCATAATGTCGAGAATGAAAAAATATTTCTATATCGTGCAGAATTTATTGTATATCTAGCGAATCATATTCTTAAAACAAACATTTGCCATTTTTTCCATTATGAAATAATATATAAAATAAAGTAAAAATTTAGAAAAATAAACGCTCCGGCCTTTATTCGTTATATTTCGTTGCAGAAAATGGCAAAATTAATTTTGAAAGAAAATTTACATCTCGTTTGTCTAATTTGATATGTCAATATAATTACTCGATATAATTTTTTACTATTTACTTTATAATTTTTTCAAGCTTTAACGAAATTACAATCCAATAGAGATATATTTAAAAATTTTATACTTTTACTTCAAACATCATCGTTTTTATCTATGTAAATTTTTCATCAAAATTGAATCACAGATCCTGTTAAACGTATTATCAATAAGAGAGTGTGTTACATTAACAACTATTTAGTTAGCGAGTCGTTACTTAACGAAGACGACAGCGGAAGACGACAAAGTGCACGTGTAATATTTCACAATGTCGTACTTGCGTGGTCTTCTTCATGCAAGAAGTTTTGGTCGACGAAAACCAACGGGAAACTGCGAGTACCATCAAGTATAATAATTATCACTGTTATAGCTCGTTTCTAGGCACATAAAAACTTTATGCATATGTGATAAATTTTGACTACGAGCGCTAATTATTAGTTAATTATACATAACAAATGGAACAGCGCTTTTATCACGATATTTCAATCAATTTTTTTCTCGACATCAAAATACTTCTTTAACATATGAATATTATTGTAATAATATTGTTGTATTTTGATTCTTTCAATATTTAATTGCGGCATTTAATTTTAAATAAATTAAAAACTATTTTTAAAATTAACAATCAAATTATAAAATATCCAAAAAAGTAAAAATTAATTAAAATATTTATTATTAATAGCGTGCGCAAATGTATATTTTCAAACTATATTTTTTTATGGAAGTATTAAATTTGAAATTAAATTTACTAAAATTAATCTGCAAAATTCAGGACAGAGTTTTATTTATTTTTTATTAATTTTTATTAATTTTTTATGTTGCGTGATATGCAAAAAGTTTGAGTAACAAAATACACATATTCAAGAGAAATGACATATATATTAAAATATATATAATACATACAATTATAAACAAAAAAAGTTTTTGAATTTGATTGCGAATTGTAGATTGTCTAAAACGAACTTGAAACTTCTTTTCAATTTCCTTGTTTTATTTTTCCAAATCCAATATCACGTAATATCGTGAAGAAAAAGTTCAGTCAATCATTCTATGTAATATTCATAAATTTGCGCAACCACCTCGCGTACGTTAATGCAAAAAGTTTCGTTGGAATCCCTGTAGCGAGATAAAGATAGAATATAGATGACGCAGATACGTGCGATTAATCTGGTGCAAATTTCCGGGTCGATTTTTCAATGAATCCCAGCAGCTGAATACATAAAGTCGAAATCACTTAAACTATACTAAGGCCACAGAAATTCAATCGACAGTGACGGACATATCCGTGTTCGACCGATAAATCACTGTTTGTAGATATTCCTGCAAAGTCCATAAATCGTAATCCTTCCATATTTGAATACGTACGTTCTCTCGATCTTGCGCGCATCAGCTGATATGAACAGTTATTATAAATGTGTGTTTCATATCTTTTTCTCCACTTATTGTAAGATAACGAAAATGTTTTTCTGTTTGTTCCCGCGTTTTCGATGGGCACAATGGTTTGAAAAAAAAAGAAAATATAGTAGAAAATAAAATCACGAAATATGAATAGTGAAGATTCCATATATATTTCAGATATTGACATACTGGAGTCTAGTAAATAGACGATGTCACAGATCGGTAAACAAAGGAAATTTTAAGTCTATTTACAGTTGGAAAAAAATTGAGCTTTCAATAAAAAGTTTGTTGAATTATGTTATTATTATTTATAATATATTAAATTGTGTAGTTATTTATTTTAAAGCATCTTGCTCGCTAATGGATTGTCTTCTTGTCATTGGATTGACTTTTGTCATACGTATTTTCTTTTGATAACAATTAAGTCTATACTTTTGTCGGATGATGTGTATCTCTCTCGAATACTCACATACATTTTTCCAAAGTAAGATCAATAGCTAGAACACATACATACCCTTAACATGTATCATCTCTTATTGTTAGTGTGCATCGCGGTTCTTTTTATAAAAACTTTTCAATGTTCGTTAATTACTCGATGTTAACGAGAATGTACATTTATTTTTCGAGTATTCATTTTTATTAATTAAAAACAAATCAGAGCGAAACAATCTTAATTTCAGTTACGTGCATGTAATGCTTTAAATTATATTTTTGTTTACGATCATGTACGGATATTTCTCTTGTGCAATAACAAAGACGATTTGATAGCTATAGAAAGAAAGAAAAAAGTAGGAGAGAAAATAATATCTTTATCTATATTTTTTTCCCTTTTCCTTTTCGCTATATTTATTGTTTTTTCAATTTACATTCCACTACACTTAAATCTCCCCGTTAATCCATGCAATTAGTTTTACAGGGAAAGAAATGAGAAAAAGAGTAAAAAGTATGTATATATCGATAAAAAATATAATAATAAGAACTCTTATGAAAACTACATTATTACATGATAGATTAATAATTCGCCTTTTAAAGATTAAATGGCTAAAAATAAAACTTATTTTTCTTTCATGTCATCATGATTACTTTCTTATGTTACAATAGTGTCTGAAAGCTTCAGACTATGTAGCGTAATATCGTTAATGTAAAGACTTTTTTTTCGCAACGTTTTTACAATTCAATCCGGTACGTCGACAACGTTAATAGCAACTATTCTCGCAAAGTCGCGGATAATATCGGGAATGTATTTCAAGATAAAAAAGAAGCATAATCCATATTCTTTGCAACTTCTGCGTAAAGTGAGGAGATAGATTTCCCTTTTCGGAAAAACATTTCGAAACAGGATAAACGAATGAAGAGTCATCCCGTAATATCCGAACTGAGAGCGGCTAAACAAACTTCACATACATGCGGAAAGAAACGAAGAAGAAACCGTATACGATTCCCTCCGATGTTCTCCATTATTCCTCACTTAGACGTAATATTTACAGTGCTGTTATATAGTTTCAGTATCCAGTTCTTTCTCGAAGCGATTTATTACATATATCTGATATCCGTTGAAACCAAGTTTCGTTTCCCTTTTAAGATATTAATTATTAACATGTTCATTATTTTCACTTTTGGCAATAATGTATTGCAAATAAAATAAATTTTTAATATTTAATGGGGGAAAAAGAGGAAAATGCAAACATACACAATAAATAATAAAGGAATTATAATACAATAATTCGCAAAAAATCTTAATATTTACAGTATCCAAAATATGAGATTGCGAAATCTTTTTAATACGATCGCGTGTATCCTCGGTCTCGTGTGATAAAGCAATTTACTCGCTGATTACGTTCATCGAGAACATTATCGATATTTAGAGCATGGATTACGGGCTCGATTTCACGAAAAATTTTACCATTAAATCTGTGTCTGTTTCCAGGTAGCGGCGAACCGTGGCTGAAAAGTGAAAAGTACGTTGAACTTGATGAAAAAGCTCAGCTACCCTGCGTCCTGAAATCACCGCAATGCGAGGGTTTGCACAGCATCAAATGGTACCGCGGACCCACGAGGATTTTCATTTTCAGCGAGGCCGCCGGAATTATACGTGGCAATAACGACATCGCTGCCAGGTAATTAAAGTATTACATTGACGTGAATGCATAATGCAAGCGAATTTTTCAGCTCGCGATTTAAGTTAATTAGGCAATTCTCTTGCATATTTTAAAGAAAGCTAAATTTCTCTCTTTCTCTCCCTTTCTCCAACCTCTCTCTCTCTCTCTCTCTTTCTCTCTCTTTCAATAATCGTTCGATACTTCACCTCTCTCTCTTTTCTCCAACCTCTCCCTCTCCCTCTTTCTCTCTCTTTCAATAATCATTCGATACTTCATCTATTGCAGTATAAATTTACTAAAACTTCAGTACAGATTATTACCAATATCACAATCAAAAACAAATAAATAAAATGTCTTCTTGAGTTTAAAATGTTAGCATATTAAAAAAATAATTTGTTTTCAATATATATTATTTATAGATCTTCGTATATAAGTTTTAAAACTTCTATAATTTTTATTTTTCATCATAATGCGGGTGCGCCAAAAATGAAATTTTACAGAAGTCTAAAAATTTTTCGGAGAATTATAATATTACTTTAACATTCCTGGCATTTCTATATTTTCTTCAAATGGCGTTAAAAGTATTATTATAGTAGTATTATTTACACAATTGAGTCACATGTTTTTTTTAACTATCTACGGTTTTATTTTCCATTTCCATCAGAATTCTAACTATCACAATTCAGATTCATCACCCTATAATTGCATTTTATGATTCGATATATCTGGAAAACTGAGTCTTCAATGTGTTAAACGAATATCTACTTGAATATTTAGAGCATGAAAATTTCCCCGATTGGTAATTATCAAAAACTCTAATTATTTCAATAGTATTCGATTAGCCCGACAGTTGATTCCATATAATTACTTTTGCACATTTGAAAATCATTGTAAATATTTTTCAATGCATTGTGTGCATGTTTTTAAACGTAAATAAATATGGATACAGCGCAAACAACTATAATGAAAAATTATATACATAATAAAAGAATTAATATAATTAAAATAATTAAAAATATTAGAATAATTTACAAAATTAAAATAATTCGCATTTGTATGAATATAATTGTATATATAATTTAATATTGATAAGCAGCTCTTCTATTATTCCAATTTTTATATAATCTTAAAAACACATATGAAAAGTTATTAGCGCTATAAAAATTATATTATTGAATTATTAAGAAAACTAATTTGATTAGTTATTCTTATTAATAATATTCTTATTAATATTCTTATTAATGTAACTCAATAAGACAATATATAATCTTAGAACTATATTTTTTATGTTTTTAAAATTATATATATTGCAAATTATATCGATAAATGTATTAATTTCATCAGCCAACTAGTCACATTTTTAGTCGCGAGTTGCTCCTTAAGTATTATAAATACACTTACTCCGAATATTATTGCCTGATCATAGAATACAAACTCAATTCTAAAATTATAACTCCTTAGAAATCTAATTCGATAAATGATAGATCGAAAATGATATTTCTTTACTATTTTTATTAATAATTAGGACAGACATATCGTTATTCTTAAATCCTTAAAATAATTAACAGCTAACGGAATATAAACTTTATTGGTATAGTGTATAATATCTTGGTTAAGTGTGTATATATAATATATATACATGATTTTTACTCTATATTTATTTTCTCAGGGACTGGTTAACATTACAAGAATTTTAAGAAATAAATATAATTCTACTTTCTTAATCAAATTAAATAAAAATTTGATTTGACCTTAAAACTTATTTATTAATAGGTTAATAAGTTAATTATTAATAGATTTTACTTTGTACTGAAATATTATATAATTATATATATATATATATATATATATATATATATATATATATGTATATAAAATCTATAAAGTAGAAAAAATTTAGGATACTCATTTAATCAAAGCGGTTTCTGTGCATACAAGCATGCATACTTAATTTAAAATGACACGATTAACATCGCCAATAGCGAATTTCAGATAAATGAAGTTCTCATTTAATTCAATTAGCATCCTTTAACAACCATTAGCGTTCTTTCTTTTCGGCTCGCGCACATAGTCTGGCTTAGCAACGTTGGGTCTAGATGTTATTTCGCTTTTTGGGAACAAAAGTATTAGCAGCAAAAAATAGTTTGTACACGAGAGAGAGAATAGAAGAATTCCTACAATATACAGTAGAAAATATTTGTTGTACACAGGTATATACATACGTACGTGACTGCGCTTTTTTGAGGACGAAAGTATTAGCAGTAACAATAGTTTTAACGCAGAGAGAGAATAGCAGAATTTCTACAATACATAGAGGAAGCATTCGGAATACACTATCACTCATTTTTCAGTATAACATGTTCGCTGTATATCTGTTGAAAAATAACTAGATCATGTGCAGTGATACGATGACAAAGAACAAACGCAGTTGATGAACGTACGAAAAACAATTTATGGAAATTTTTTGAGATATGTCATTCAATATTTTTTAAAATTTCGGTAAATGGGAAATTTTTGCTTGCTGATTTGTATTAATTTTCTTCGGAGAGACTTCTTTGTTGTGTTCCTTAATATAATAAATAAATAAATACATGTGTGTGTGTGTGTGTGTGTGTGTGTGAGCGCGCGCGCGCGCATATATAAATCTTTTTTTATTATAAAATAAAATATTTTATCGATATATGTCGGTATTTTATTTTATGCTGTTATATTCGAACTAATTCTAATTATAGTACAATACAGTTTAATATAATAATTTCACAAAAGCATTGCTTCTCTATTTACTAATAGTGAGCTCTTTGATACATTTTGCGGCAAAGATCTTCCATAGAAACGATGTCCTCTGTGACAAGCACTAAATTCCTGCTACAACATATTCCCTAGATCTCTCAAAGCCTTTAATGAAATGTTACAATAACAGTGATATTGTTAAACGCGATATTTGAATTGCAGTACGTTTTGTGTAATTGGAGGATATTTTGATTAAACTGTATTACTTGTAACTGTATTACTTGTAAATAAATAATATTGTGGGCTTTATCTATCCATTGTGTAATATTATGAATTAATATTAATGTTAAATTTTCATTTTCTATATATTACATTAAATATTAATTGTTATATTTTAATTAAAATATTAATATATGAGATACTAATTAATAAATTGCACATGTACAATTGCAATTCAATAACACAAGCCCACAAAAAAATATTTTGGCTCGTTGAATTCGAATCTGACATGATGGGGCAATTCTGACGTCAGATTCGAATTCAACGAGCCAAAATACATAAGACTAGCCTAGTCAGATCGCCAGCACAGGGTACTTTTTTTTGTAGGCCTGTGTAATCTTAATCTTTTTAACATGTGAGATATATATATTTATTATACAAATATAATAACAAAATTTATTTAATTAATTAATATTAAATAGTATAAAAAATTACATTTATTGCAATGATTATAAAAATTCTTTTTAAGCTCTAAATACTACTATTGATAAAATTGTAGCTATATATTATAGTTATTGATAATTAATTATTACTATTAATTATTACTATTAAAAGTTACAAAATAGATACTATGAAATTTATTAAAAAGTTCTTGCTTATAGTAGAACATTTATATATTCTTTCCTTTTTATCCGCGTGAATTTATTTTCCCTGTCAGATTAAAAGCAATTTGAGACAAAATCTATTTCTGCACGTCATTCGCGCGCGTAACTATAGCGTAATTTAATATCCTGTAATTATATTCGTGAATTATATGCACTCACACTGCGTCCGTTGTCGAAATGCGCTGTAGTACACGGTGGATACTAAAAATTTCCGTTTAATTGCAATACTACAATTTAATGAATATTCCAGTTAAGTGAAAGTGATTTGTAACATATCATATATAATAAGCTTACAATTTAAGATATGAAATCACAATACACAAAAAATGTGGGCACATATTCAAAAAGAAATAGGTTTTCGTATAGTACAGTAATATAATGATATCGCAAATTATATTAATAAGATACGTAATATTATGCTCTTATAAAATGTAATATATAATAATGTATAATATAATATATAATAATGTAATATATATAAATGTAATATATATATTCTTTCTTGAGATATTTTACGATGCGATGCTATTATCTAGATTAGTTGGAATCAGTATTTGGATCTCAACATTATATATGTCATACATGTGCAATTTAATTATATTATATATCACAAAGAATATATAACGTACTTTCGATAATATTACAAAAAACAAATATGATTGCATGATACTCTTGGAATTCTGAAACCATCCTTCTTTACATTTATTCATATGAAATCATTTCTAGCAGTTAATAGCAAATCATTGATGTTATGTGCATTTTAATTAAAGAGAAATTTTTATTAATGTGTCAAAAAATATATTGCATAGAATATGGATATATGAAAGAATCGTTTCAAATTGCACACGTATATTTAAAAAACATGTAACGTATATTTAAAAAAAACTTAATTAAGAAAGAGAGAGAGAAAGATATTTCTAAAATACTTATTGTGCTTCAATAACGTCGATAGTCTAATTATACCCGAACGCGCAAGGGGAATACAGTTTCATATGGCATAATTAGCGGTCCGACACATTGTCGTACCAACAATGCGCTAATGACGTCGTAAACGGTCCGTCGGTCAAACAACATGCCGAAATGTCGGTTAACTGTGATTGTCTGCGTTTCATATCAATGCAGAATTCGTCGCCTGCAAAAACAATGATTCGTCACACGAGATGCGCTTTATCTGAAAAACGAAAAACGGAAGCAGCAAACTGGTTGCATTGTAGTTGAAAATCACTAATCCGATTAAACAGAGAGAATATATATGTATGTATATTGTATATACATATATATGCATTTATATATATATAGAGTAAATGGCCATTTTTCCATCGTTGCTTTAAATAAATATTCCTGCATACTAAAAAATACGTACGATTAAAAAAAAGAAAAAATTTATATAAATGATTTCGATTGTTCTTCAGCAATGCTCATTCTTGTGAACACGTCTCTAATGGCGATTGTGAGCAATCAATTTGATGGAGATGTAAATTGTATCAAGTTCAATGGAGACGTTGAATGTATCGACTACTGTACTTATGTGTGTCTATGGGACACATTCAGCATCTATTGACAGAATATCGATCATGACCTATATACATTGACTGTGCATCTACCCGCCATTTATGCCATGAAATGACGAGACCTTCGACTGAGACGCGACTCGTTTACATTAACGGCTCACAGAAATGCAGTTGTGTTTGATTACAAGCATTCAGAAAATTTCCGTGTCACTGTATTAAAGATAGGCTTTCCATAAAGTATATTTCTCGTTGTGCGAATTATTTATACATTCAGTCATATTCAATGGCCATTGTATCTCGTTAATATTTTCAAAATGTAATATGCGTACAAAATATAATATGCATATATATACATATATGTATATATGTATATCGAGTATAGAACATGCATAGGTAATATGTAAACAGAATTGGACCGAATAGTGTGCATTATATGACGATAACATCACCACCTTATCGTCGTAAATGGATTACACTGCTCAGTTAGGATAACGAACAGATTAATCTCATTGATTGCCTGATTCATTATCCGGTGTTAATCGTAATTTGAGATTGACATTATGTAAGGTCATTATACTTGCGTCGGCATTAACCATCTATCCCGGCACAATATCTGCGCGATCGTCATTAATAAAGCGCACAAGCATTTGATGTATTCATGATCAATGAAAACTGTATATTATAATTATCAACACCATCACTAATTATGCAAAAATTTAAATTGACGTACTATAGCAAGCGAGATTTATGGAAAATTTATTCGCACCTTTATTACTCGCGATGTGTTTGTCTAAAATTAAAAATTCATTAAACAAATCACGTTTCTTCCTTTTTTATTACTGAACTCTTTTATTATATTTCCAGAATTATTCAATTTTTCGAGTTATATTGTATAAAATTATTCAAATATTTAAATGTTATTAAAATTTGACCAATAAAAAAGTAATTTCGAAAATTTTTTATTGATTTAATTTTCAAATTACTCATATATATTTCTTTGTTTAATGTTTTAAATCATTCTTATGAATACCGTTATGAATGTTTCAGGGCCGACATAGAATACTCTGCGAATTCATCGAAAACGCATCTGATAATACCCAACGTTCGACTGGAAGATGAGGGTCTTTACAAATGCGAAGCTACGTATCTTGCGGTCAACCGCGAATGCAACAACGTGCAGCACATTATCCTTAACATCACAAGTAAGCTGTATTACATTATGCAACGCTACCAGATTAACATTTTCAGAGTAAATTTACATTTTTATCAAATTGGACATGATTAATATATTGAAATTTATACTCTTAAAAATATGTAGAACCAAGTGATAGCATGTATGAACCGGCATGTTATACGAAGTATATAAAGATTTTGCGGATAATTCATAGAGAGAGTAATTCCGAAAGATTTACTGGATCTATTATAAGAAAACTTTTCGTCTAATGTTGTCGTAAATCACATTCTATATTTTTAACTGTATGATCTATGTTTGTTATATAATTTTTATAATATACTGACAATATTACAATAATGACATTGTCAGAAATAGCTGGTCATAAATAGCTTTATTCAAGAAATAAAAAAATATCTTTTTATACCGGGCATTTAAAAATGTTTATATTATTTTCATTTACATTATTTTTTACACCATGTTGCTTCTCTCGTATTATTCTCGTATTATTATCAGTAAATTTGATATTTCTTGAAAATAAGATTATGTGAGAAATTACAATCCATTTATGTCTAGCATATAATACATAAAAATATATTTACGATATTTTATATATTATATTGCAGCAAGATAAAAATAACATGTGCAAATCGCAACATTGCATAAGATTCGCATTCAATAAATCAAGCAATGTTTATTTCATACTAACGGTTACACGTGATCGTTCTCGCCAATATTTTAATTTTACACGATATTTCCGAACGATGGACAACTTGTTACAGATGGCCCTTTTACGGAATTGGCAAACATCGATGTGTTTCCTCTTGAAACATTTTAAAGATAGAAATATCATTTACATTTTGCAGCCAAACATCAACTTAGCTGTCGCAAAGTTGTCGCACTCAAGTTCTTCTCTTTTTCATTATATATACAACAATTATCCAAGTTAAAAAAAGAAAAAAAAACAAAATCACTACGATACCAGTCTAAATAATAAATGTAGCTATTTCTGTAGATTTCTATTATATGATAATTCGAGCAACTCTTATAATATTAAAATAAAAATAATCAAATTCACAGAGATGATGTTTGAAGTATTTTACAAATTTTGTCTTCGAAATACTCTTACTTATCTACGATTTGATTTTTTTTCGAATCAAGAGTTCTCCTCGTAATTTCAAATGTTTTTCTACGATTATCTGCGCCAAGTCAGTTTGTAACACGCGAGATCGAGAAGTGTAAAAGAGCACACTCGTATGCACTAAGTAGTTAATTTTCGCGGAAGCTGAGTAACCACGGTTTGCGATCTGGGTTAAATCCACGTCAAATTATACATCGATAGCTCAAGTTAGACCCGATGACTTCCTAACTCGACGAAGAGTTAATATCGACAAGTTGAGTAAAGTTAAACTCTCTCGTCGGCGTATAATCTCACGTACTTAGGATAAGTGGAATCATTTAGTTCAACATTCTTGATTTAACGTTTAATGTCAATGTTATAAACGCATTATTACAAACCGATTTAATGGCTAAAGAGGTATCACTGATGCGCAATATTATTTAATCAAGTTAATGCGTTGTAATTACTGTGGTCGCGGTTTACCTCTCTGCTAACTCATCTCGCATTAAATCTGTATGAAACTGAAATTCTTGGGAATTAAGAAAAGCCGTCCGAGGAGTCTCGGCAAAACGCGCAATTACGAAACGTTCAAATATTTAATATGCATACAATATGTATACCTTTCTCTGCAATGCAATATGCAAAATTTTTCGTGTGAAAATTCATTAAGATTTAAATATGAAAGTAGAGGAGGAAATAAAATGCACGTTTTACATATTTTTAGTTAAGATAATAATAATAACCAGAGCCAATAATAAGAAATATTTTGATTTGTAATGAATGTTTCTTATTAAAACGGATTTAAAAATAATGGGTAATAAAACAAAAAATATTATTTTTCTCAAATATCATTTGAGCTTTCCTTCCCGTAACTGCCAGAAGAGACATTAACGTCGGAAGAAGCATTAGTGGTTCCTAATTATTCCTCACGGAGTTATGGGGTTAATTGCGCTATTAAGTAACTCCGTAATAAGACTTTCATTTAAATTTTCGATAAGGGAAGCTCTCTTCCAAATTCATCAGAGAAAATCTTCCTTCTTCCAATAACGAGTTTTTTGAAACATCCTGTTTAAGAGAGAGAATTTTAGTATATAGTTATTTTATATTTTCTATCTCTCTCTTTCTCTTTCTTTTTCTCTTTGTAAATTTATGAAAAATAAGATAATTTCTTTGGAGTGATTTATTCAGTAAATGTAGCGATTTCAGCGAGCCGTCATCGCGACGTGAATAGAATGTATATGTTAGCTATTGTATATGTACGAGAGTCCAGCTACTGATCTGTCTTCTTCGCTGTCGTGCGCCATACCTCGTGATATCACGGCGAGTTAAACGAGTAGGGCGGAGAAGTTTTCAAGTATAATCGAGACATGGTACTTACATACACGCGCATAAGCAGTATTCGAAAACTTTCATTCCCTATTATGAAAGATAATATTCTGCTCGAAACTTCACACGTAAGAGTGTCTTGGCAACAATTAATTTTGAAGTCTATTTAAAAGGATAAGCATCCTGCATTTTCCCTAAAATTTTGCAATAGAAATCAAACAAAATTACGACTTCATTTATATCGATTGTCGATTTTATATTTCTCATTATTATTATTATTACATTGTTTACGTAACGATTGTAAAAATATACGAATAGGAAAAATGTGGCAGATTTCTTTAAAGAAAGAAACAAAGAAAGAGAAGGGGAGAGAAAAAAGAGAGAGAGAAAGGTTCATCCGCAATTTTTATCATGAAAATTTTTAAATAAGACCATTTCTTTCGTCATGTCTAGAGATTCTCTTCAAGTTTTTTATCGTTTTGATTGCACAGCCAATTGAAACACGAACGAAATACGAAAGAACTTTAGAAAAGTTGCTCTTGATGCATAAGTGATCGCGACCTCAATTTGTTGAACTTAAACCGCTACCTTACGACTTTATACATATATCGACCTGCTCTTCTGCAAGGACGTGCGTTGAATTCTGTCACAAAAATGTAACATCACTGCATTTTCGATTATTTCAAGACAAAATAAAGTGCTCTGATATCTCGGATATTGCACACAAAAAATATGCATTATCTTTTAACAAGTATTACAAGTTAGAAAAAATGGAAATATTTTCTAAACAAAATTAGCCTTGAGGAACATTACGTTTCTCTCTTTCTTCCCAATTTATTTTATTTTAATTAATAAAATATTTAAAACTTGAGTAATATTTAAGGATGAGATAATAAAACAGAAAAACAAACGACGTTTATATTTAAATAAGTTCTCGCTAAAAGAAAAAATCATAAATTTATCTAAAAATGATTTAGTTTAGTTATTCATAAATTTTTTACTTAACGATTGTCAAATCAGCAATTTGAGATTAATGAATAATTTTAATAAACATTTTTTAGTTTTCTTCGCGTGCAATGCAATTGTTTTACAATATGATCTCAATGATATAGCAGAGGAAAGAGAGAAATAAAAGGAAATTTAAAACAAGAAAAATACGTAACATTATTTTTCTTCACATAATTTCTGACAGCTATAACTATATTTTGTGTGGAATAGAGATAAAACTGCACAAGAATAAAACTATTTTAATTAATGATAGTAATAATACATTTCTATTGGCTTAAATATCCAACTGCGTAAAATAAATGGACATACATTTTTCATAAAAATTCATAAGTAAAATCCAGGATGTTATTTCATTTTTGTTATTTTTAAAAGAAAGCTAGGAATGTAAAATGTACTAGAAATAAATGTGAGATATTAAAAAATAGTTCTATTAGACAAATATAAGAAGTTTGGATATATACATATATGTATTCATAAAATATAATCAATATAATTTATATATTTACAATACGAAAGACGTCTCAAATATGAAAGTAATAAAAAAGCAATGATAAGAATAAAAGTGTTTGTTTGCGAAAATAAATTACATGGTGGAGTCTCAATCCGTCTTAATTCTGGAAAATTGATATTTATGAGCGACTAAATAGCGCCAATTTTGATAAAATGCGGATTATATGTCGTAGCCATTATGCCACGACGAGGTAGAGCAACATAAAAGTAGCTTGCGAGCTCTCCTGCGACAGGCGTCGACATTAATCTACATAGAGAAGCATAGGACGAGGCTGCGCTCGAAACGATATCGCATATTACATCCGTATTCGCAACGCCGGGGATTATCCCAACACCTCATTCCAACTAGAAACATTACACAGCAGATTTATCGTTAAATAGATAATGTTAAGAACATGCGCATTAGTGAAACTAGAGCAAAGATAACAACTTTTAGATTCGATCGTTTTTCAACATCGTCAAAATACGAATTTTATGAAAAATACAATTATTTTATTATACTCAGCAAAATGGAAAATTTTATATTATTATATTACAAAATTAATATAAATTATAGAAAAATAAGAGTAACTTTAATAAAATTAAAAATAATAACTCTTCGAAAAATGATAAATATACGTGTAGAATTAGCTTTATATAAATAGTATAAATTATAGAAAAATAAGAGTAACTTTAATAAAATTAAAAATAATAACTCTTCGAAAAATGATAAATATACGTGTAGAATTAGCTTTATCAATTCTTAAGAAAGAGAGAAAAGGTGCTATGTTTTTTGCATCACTTTGGATCGCTCTCTAGATTATCTATTATTACAAACTTGCTTTAAAGCTCTGCAAAACAGTTGCCGTGATATCATAAGATTTTGACACACTAGATGCAGTTTCGTACAGAAATCAGAGAGCTGAGAAATATATAGTAGATTCAATACCGTTTCTTCTTTCGTCTCATACGTGATCATTTTGCTGAGTGTCTTCTTCGCTGCGAAAAGCTACGAATGATTGCAATGTTTTCCTTTGAAATGTCGTCGAACTCGATCGTCACGAATACTCGAATTCAACATCGGTGAACTTATCTCTGAAAGTCATATTAAAATTTCGCAAATTCCACGTAAAACGTCCGGTTCCTCCTTTCATTAAATCATAAAATTTTCTTCCTATTTAATTTTTTTTATTTACAGAATCTTTTTATAGGAAGATCAAATAGAATGCTGTAGTTATTGTGTATTGTTATCGCAATGTGCTATCGCTACAAAGGAAAAAAGAAGTTACATTGAAGAAAATTTCTAATTAATTATAAAACTCTTTTTCTATCTTTTTCTTTTGTCTCAATGGGTCTATTTAGCCTAAGAAAAATCGACATTTTCGCAGTGCTCTAATTTATAATTAAATATTCATATAATCCAATTTTCATTTAAATTATAATTAAGTACGAGTGATAAATTGTATATAGAAGGAATCAAAGGATGAGGTGAATTCAAATTTGTGTACATAAACTATTAATAGAATAACGGAATATATCTCTATATATCCGATGCTATCTGATAGATGCTGAAAAAATAATTTATAGTCTATAATTATACTCTATATAATTTACACTCTTTTACGCTATTAACTAAGGAAATATTACTTCCTAGTAAACTACCGCATAAGACATACGATAAAAGATCGCAAAGTTCGCACTTACTTCGCCTATCCCGAGTAAGGAATATCCGAGATAAAAATTTCGAGTAAGGAATACCCTCTGGAAAAAATCCAGAAACCGTCTTATAAAAAAAAAATCGTGGAAGCTACTTACGATCTAATGACATCTCTCCTGCTCTTTCCCCATTTTCAAAGTAATCTCTTTCCATAGTGGTGCAAAGTTGCCGTTGTAGTTGCGGGTCGTTGAGGTGACTTTAAAAGCCATTTTCAAGTATATTATTCATAAACTTTATCGCCGTTGAAGTGCTTGAACCGAATCGTCTTTTATCGTAATTTTCTGAGAATGGCAGAACGTGACAATGACAAATCTGCCATGGATGCGCGAAAAAAGAGATTTTCGAGCCAAATCTCGGGATTTCTTTTTTCCCTGCGATTAAAAAGAACCGAGGATTTTGCGTTACAGCTGTCCATCTTCACGTCAACGGAAATTATCGACATTTCCCGTCCGAGTTTTCTCGTCCGCAACAAAATAATAATTATGGATTGTGATGGTCGTGCAGTGAATTTACTTAATTCACGGTGAATTCGCGTCCATTTTCCGTAACGCAAGAAACAGTTGACAAATGCGAGAACATTTTCCAATATCCATTATAGCAGGCTACCGCGGTGACCGCGACTTCGAACTATTCACAATCGCATAAAAACAATCGACCAGATGACCATTCGAATTACCGATCAAGAATTAATGCCGCCGAGAACGACTTTTCTAGTTTCGATCTATAACAATAGTGCGACAATTTTTCTCAACAAAGTCGCGTTATCGGAACAATCGATTTTATGATAGAAAAAAACTACTGGGATTTTCGCAAATTTTAACATCGAGAATATCAAGTTATTTTGTAGAGGAAAATTTCGCGCTTCTATTTTCTTGCTGAATTCAATGTGTTTCGAAAATAGTTCGGTGACTTTGTGTATGTAAGATACAAAGCTTTTTCGTTTTTGCAACTGTGCACCAGCTGCCGTTCAATCTCGTTTCTCGCATTGAGCAAAATGATGATAGATTTTTAATCTACAATAGTAGAGTCGCGTTTTTTTCTAGTATTACGGAATAATATACCAAAAGCGAACAATCCAATTGACAAATTACACATTTATTCATTCAAATTACAATTCTCATGTATAATAGCAGGTAGATTTAGATTATTTGACATTTATTGGGCGAGTTTTATTTCATTTCATTTAATTTCTCTCTCGTAAAAATAATAAATTTTGTGCAATTTAATCTCTTTGTATAGATGAAGACTTATATACATATATCTTTATTAAGTCCAAGAAAAAGAGAGAATTATTAAATTTATAAGAATTATCTATTTTTCACTAATGTTCTTAGACTCATTTGACGTATTTTTTTAAATATTAGAAAGTAAAATGTAAAAAATAAAATATTAATATATAAAGGAATAAAATTGAAATAAAATAATTTATTTCAGCTCTTTTAATTTAGTTTTTTAATTTAGTTAAATAATATAAATTATAATTATAAAAAGAGAGAAAATTTGTCATATATCTTCTTGTTTCATCTATTATGTAAAACAGCTATTATAAAATCATCATGTGAAAAGCTATTGTAGTTCTTTTATTCTTTTATATAAAAACATTACTTAATTAAAAATTTCTTTAATATATTATATGTTATAAAAATAATAAAAAAAATTTTAGAAAAATTTCCAAGAATTAAAAGTAAGTTTCAAATATCAGATGTTAATATTCAGTTTCAAATATCAGATATTAATAATAAATATAGCCAGAATATGTAAATTCAAGAATTTGTAGAAACTTTCATTTTTATTATGAAGAATAAACTCATATTTTTCAGTGTTATGTGTGTGTATAACACAAAGTTACACCATGTAACATTAGATAATTAAAAACAGCAAGAAAATATCATTAAAAATCATAATAATTAATTTTCTGTTTAAATAACAAACTCAAAATTTCTACGCTTATAACAAAGAAATATTGTAATTAAAAACTATTATTAAAACATAAAAAATAATATAATATATACATATGTAACTATTCTAAAATTATTTATAAAATATTTATTAAATAAAATATATATATATATATATATTATATTATATTATATTATATTGCATTCGGAATATTTACAAACTTAAGAGATAAAAATTATATATATTTCAAAATTTCAGATTTTTCATTCAAACATAAAATATAATGAAATTTCGAGAAGATATTAATTATTACAATGATATGTCTAACATATCTTTAATATATCTGTCGCGCAAGCAATGACCTAGTTCGCAGTTTAACTGAATCATTTATTAAGCAAAGGTGGATACGGTTGCGATTGGCTAGGAGAGCCATTCGGCTCAATTCAAATTTTATGAAGTACCACTTGTCTCGCGACCGATCCAATTAAACCTTCTTCACGGCTGCAAATTGCAGCCTTCGAGAATATGAAGCGTAAAGTTAGCCAGCGTGCTTCTGATTGGATGAGCAGCCGTTATAGCCTATTAACTTAAACTCATTGTGATTTAATGTGATTTGCATCTTATTAAAGCACGCGTCAAGAGTTATTTTGGAAGACGAATAATGCATTGTATAGGAACGCAAAATTTTCGAAGTATTCTGGTTATTAAAATAAATTAAAATTTAGCGTCAAAAACTTTAGCGATAAAGATATGTGTACGGAAATTATACAATCTAATTTGACATAATTTAAATCCAAAAACAACATGAAATATTGTTCTGTAATAAAAGATTTATTCATTAACGAATTGCTTAACAAAACGCATGCATCACGTTTCATCATCAATATCGATCAACATTTGAGAAACTCGTTAGTTAACTTTATAACAGATCTTTCTCTTTTTTGCTTTGGAAAATATGATGTCTTTACAAAAAGTCATCTTTGCAGCTTATCTCGTTAAACCGTATCGACTTATTAATATCATGTTTTGATAAAAAGAGATAAATTTTGCCGATACTAGAAAAGGAAAATAATCTTTTGTTTTGTTTTGCTTTGCATCAATATTGCATTGATGTAATTTTCTCAACTCGCGAATGCGAATTAAAATTACACGCGATGATATACGCGATCGTAAAAATTTACAATTTCGCCAAGAGCATCGTTCGCGAAATTGCGAGATGAGTTTTGCTGAAAAAAGTTATTTGATATTCCGAAAACTCATATATATACAGGTTGAAAATATAATGTAACCGAGAAAGAAACGATTCCTGGTGTAAAAATAAATCGAAAATGTTGAACAAAATCTTTTTATATCAAACGTCAAGGGATGTATGTGGGATTTACAAGAAAATTGATTTTAAAAATTGAATAATCGGTAATATATATATTTATATATTTATATATGCACTTTTAAATATAAGAAAATAGCAATCCTATATTATTGAGTCTCTTAATGGCAGTTATATTGAAATATGTATTATAGAACATCGTTGCGAAATAATATCTATATGTTGATGCTTTATGCATTAAATCCTTCAATAACTGAGATTATTTAAAATCCCTTTGCTAAAAGAAATGTTCTACTTTTATATTTATTTATATCTTTATATATATATATATAATTAATATAAGATATATATTTGCAAACTTTTTTACAACGATTTGCAAACATAAATTTAAAACGCACAACATACACTTAGACGGAGTCTAAATAAATAAATTTAATTAATTAGTGATTTAATATTTTGTATTTTGATTTATTTCTTATATTAATTCAATTTTTATAAACTAATGACCTTAGTTCACATTTTCATTGAACGTGCCTTATAATTTAAATGCGGTTTCATAAATGCTAACAAAACTAATAAATTTTTCATAATATGCATTTGAGCATAAGAGTAAAATCGCAGTAATACATAAAATATCTCAATTTTTTAACATGAACATACGGTAATAATAATTACGCCCCTTTTGAAGCTTAAATAATTTATTTTAATTCGACAAATTAGTCCTGTTTTCCTACCAGAGAACTGATAAATATAATTTTTGTAGAAGCTTAATATCGCTAGTCGAATTTTCAAAGGTTAAAAGAAATTGTGTAGTCGACCAAACTAGCCAGAAATATAATATAAGGACCACAACCATATGGTCGAAACGTCGTATTGAATAAATTATATTTCTGGCTAGTTTGGTCGACTACACAATTTCTTTTAACCTTTGATAAATATAATATTATCTGAGCTGATATAGACGAATAAAATCTGCTGATTCGATATAGACGAATAAAATCTGACACTAACAATATATGATAAAATTACTCATCTTGCCTTCTTTCTAGATCACCGCTTTATAAAAATGTCAATTTAGCGGAAAAGTTGTAAATGAAATTTTGAAAATGAAAAAAAAACGATATAAGATGTAAGCAGCAGAAGGTGAACAAATTTAATAAACAATTGTCTTCGGCATTTCTCGAGCAAAATATAAAGAAGACTCTATTCGATTTAAAAGACATATATCAAGCGAATAAGACAAATATGATTTTCAATCGATTTAAAATTTAAACGGAAATGCTAAATAGTAATTACATTATTTTTGTTAATCATAAAATCTTATTTTGTTTTGCTAATTTTTAAGTTTCCTGATATACATATATCGGTATTTAAAGATGCAAAAAATGCAAATTTCTTAAACATGAATAAATACGAGTAAATTTCTAGATCTGATTGCTGTTTCGAAGAGAAAATTAGAAATTTTCCATAATTAAATTCTCATTTTTTATCATTTGTCAATGATACAATCCGATCACACAAAAAGTGAACGCGAACGAGATTAAGCCAATAAAAAATAAAATCACACTATCAAATAAATTTCAATTTTTGTATAAAACGTATATGCCATCTCACAACTGATTATATAATTATTTAAAAGTTCAAAGAAATTTAAACAAGAAAAAATAAATAACACACATTACATGTCATATCTATACAAATTTTCTGATGTTTTCATATATTTTAGGGAATAGACGAATAATTTCTCGTATATCAGCATGGTACAAATATAATGAAAGCTTGTTCCATTATTTCTACGCAAATGCGTATGGCGGTATTATATTTATGAGTATTATACTATACTTTTCATCATTTGCGGCTCTCCATAATTCATTTTTGCCATTTTTAAAAATGACCATTACATAAATATGGTTATCCATAAAAGTAACATTTACACATATAAGCACTTGTGGTATTACGCCGGATTTGCAGCATGCAAATGCTTGGCGTGTATGTGCATTTGTATGTACATTCATAAATGTAACATCGACAGAGTAGAATACTGTGATCTGAGTATATTTTCAGTTGGTGTTATCGAGGATTTGATTTGAGTACTAGAACACTATGATCTGAATGCATTTTCAGTTGATGTTACCAAAGATTTGATTTATAAAGTCCTAAGAACATGGCACCTGTTCGATAAGTGGCACTTTATTCCTGTAGGAATTGTAGAAATTTAAAGTACTCTTCTTACATCAGAAAATCGATATAACAGTGGTTTAAAATTTCACCGCATACAATACTCGTCGCTTTATTCCCGTCGCGCGAAAAGACAAGTCTCTATCAGATCGAACGTGCTGAATTAGACGAAATGAATTGGATTGCGATATACCTTTCGAAATATCGTAATTAAATCATTTATCGTTTAAAAGAAAAAGCTTCTCGATAAAATTATCATTTTGCAGTAACCTAATTAATTATTCAATAATCAGATTTAATATAAATAAATTGCAACTTACTGTATAAATATAAATTGATATTCTAGAAAAAATAGAAAATTCTAGGAATTTTTAAATCTGATAACGTCGGAAGGAATGGCATTTGCGCGAGGTATAAGATATGATAGGATTTGTATCTATTTCCTAAGCCGAAAGATATATGGAGCAAATATATATAAATCGTATCAATTTACACACAAGAGATGAGATGTTCGAAAATGTCGATACAATACACAATTTATTAAATTCCACACTACCCTCGAGATATCGTTATTTATAGAGTACAAACGCAAAACAACAGATTAAATTTTTGTGTTGACGCTGATATTTTTCAAAACGATCGATTCGCATAACTTTAGGCAAAGAAAAAAGAAGAGAAGAACAAAGAGCAAGTCTGATATTCATAAATATTTTACTTATATCAAGATGTGGTATCTTTTACGGAGCATTCTTGTTATTTTCCTCAACATCAAAGCGAAACGGATAGTTTCCCGCGGAACAATTACCTTTAAACATAATAGTGAATATACGATATACATTATTGTCAAGAAATTTTCCAAAGTAATGCAAAGTAAATTTTATTTTATTATATTTAATTCTTATTTGAAGAATGCATTTATACATTCGAAAAGTAGAAAACTAATGAACTGTTTCTTCGCGAAAATATATTTTCAATATCAAAGGAGGAAAAGTTATAATTATGAATGCAATATCTGTGGATTTATTGTAATACATTGCAATATATGGAAAGAGAGATAATCGCTACAATAAAACTTAAATTTAAGCGGCAAAAATGAACAGAGATAATTCATAGAATAAAATAGTTTTCGATATAAATGCATTTGTGTGTGTTCTAGTGCAACCAAAATCTGTACGTGTCATCGACGAAAATTCGAAGAATACTCTGAGTACGGGTTCCACTTTAGGACCTATAAACGAAGGCTCGACAATAGCTCTATATTGCGAGAGCGGCGAAGGCAAACCTGCACCTACAGTGGAGTGGTTTAAAAATGACCAACTGCTTGAAGGTAAAATTTATAATCTTCATTAAAACCGATAAGTCTGTTTATAAAATTATGCGTATTTTTGAAGAAATTTAAGCTAAAAACATAATTAAACAGAACACACATAATTTAGTGTTTTCAATTAATGATATATCCCCTTTATAACTCTAATTTAAAATTACTTTGACTAAACTCGGATTAACTTAATTAGCGGAATTGCCTACGTCAAAATTTGCAATTATATAATTCATGTTATTTCTAATTTAATTTTCTTTTTCATTATTAATCAAAAAATTAATTTCATTTATATTTTGACAAAATAATTTATTAAAATTTACATATTACTAAATTAATCTGTTAAATTAAAAGTATAAAATATCAAGAGATTACAATATATACTTAATCATATAATTGGCGCTTTTTTATTCTACTTGTATATGTACTTATTAAAAACTGATTATAATAAATTCGCTCATCGATCTTTGCTGATAATATCGATATCTTAACATTTCCATTATTCGAGATGTAACATTATTGAATCAAGTGAGATTTTATCTAACATATAATATTTTAGTTAAAAATAAATGGATACAATGCTAAAATATATAATTTTACTTCGAGTGAAATTTTATATGAATTAAAATGTATCGTTATCATTATTCAAACGCAGATATTGAAAGACAAAAGAAACTTTAGCATTTATTAATTTTTTATTATAATCAATTATGGATAATAACGATGATATTATCAAAGATTTTTTCCTCTCGAATTTTATATAATTATTAATTTTATGCGTTTTTAAATTAAAATAAACATTCAGTGTTTTTAATCACAATTTTTTGTCATGCATATTTTGAAATACGTTTTGTTTTAATCTTGTGCGATCTTTTAAAATATATAACTAGTATTGTTTCTCTCTTTCCCCCCCCCTCTCTCTCTCTCTCTCTCTCGAGACATGCTTGTCAAGAAATATAAACTGTTCCATTTCAGCGACGAGCTCGTCGACTATCACTGATACCGGGGCAGGCACTGGCAGTAGTTTGCTAGAGATGCAAATTACACGGGAAGAGTTAGGCGCAACATTCACGTGTAAAGTCAACAATATTGCCCTCATGGAGCCACTTGCAGTTGATATTAAACCAAATGTACACGGTAAGTACATATACTCCACTCGAAATTAACGTAGCAGAATCTTTCTACACGCTGCAAAAAATGTCTGTGAACTGCAATATGGTTGAAAAATCCTTATTCGATGTATATTTATTTGTCATTTTTACTAACTTATACGCGAGCATGGAGGAATTTTCCTCTCTATGCTGTATTTTAATCTAACAATTTTTCTCATTATTGACGTTAATATACTTTGCTCCATAATAATAAAGTTTCAGAGAGTCTATCAGCAATAAAAGCCTTCAATATATGTCAATAGAACAATGTTTTTCAGTGATCAGTTCCGTTTGAAATATCGATTATACATCGAGTATCGTGCGTACCATCAAGGGGAGAGAAAAAAGAGAGGAAAGGAGATAGATCAGAATTATGTACAATTTCAATCGCGCGACATAATTTGCAATATATACAGTATTCAATTCAATAACTATCGATATAAATTCAACATGAAATTCACATAGTAATAGAATAAACGAATGTGGATACTTCGACCTAAATTTGCAACAATCCATCAAGTACCGTTTATTCATTAAATCAAAACACGGATACATCGAGTAAACTCGCGCACGCGCGAGGTATGAATATGAATAATACTAGGACCAAAGAGCACTATATCAATGTGGTCGAGTGTGGAAGAATTTTTAGGCCAAGTGTACTTGTTGCGGAATATAAACTAGCTTAACTTTCGAAGTCAATTAGCATTTCCTAATAAAGTTTCGAGCACGCTCGGATATCAAAAAAAGGAGAATAAAGTCTTGTTTCTCAATTTCTAATAGCATTTTGTATTTTAATCAGTAACATAAAATGTAAAACAATAATATAAGATGTTTATAATTAAAAATTAAAGAGAATTAATATTGATCGCGTTAAATAGATATCTTTAAATAACTTGATAGAGATATTGGGATATTATATTTTAGTTATATAAGACAGAATCGATTTTTGCAACATGTAATAATATAATTTTAAATGTAATTTATAATTTTGAATAGAATGACAATATTTAAATAATAAATAATAATAAATTTAAAGGTACGACAAAAATAAACGAAAATAATAAACAATTTATCCAGCATACATGATGAGAAAATTAGCTAAACTATTACTTATTTACGTAGATTTTGTATCTTACAATTTTTTGAATTTTATATATTTAACAGTATTGAATATACATTCAATTTTTATTTTTTAAAATAAAAATAAAAATTATTAATGTAATATTTTTATTAATGTAATATCTGGTCCAAGATTGTGTTTGTTACACGTCTGTTAAGCCTCAAGTTAAAACGTAATAGGCATGCATACTACAAAATAGAATAAGGTATATTATTCTTTTTTTTCTCTCTTGTTGTAAACATATAAGTGCTGTTAAATGATCTGAGAACATGATATTCAATCATGTCAAATAACTATTCCATCTGTTATAATTTCTCGCACAATGTAATAGCATAGTTAAAGAGAGGATTTCGTCCTAACAAAACTACTCACATAGATTTAGCACAATATGTTGCGCGAGTTAGAATTATTACAGAATTTCACAAGCACTCACTAACCGATACCTCGTCACCCGGATTAAGAAATAGATCAAAAAAATGCAAAAAAACCATATTTTATATAATAATGTAATTCAGACAATCTATTAGACATTTTGAGAGGAAAATTCTTCACGCTTAAATCTTTGAAATCCGCGTACAAAGGTATAAAATAGCAGTGGTTTATACTTTGAAAAGTGTAAAGCGAAAGTGCACAAAATTCAATTTAATGCAAAAGAGATTTGAATCTCAAATTTGAATTTCTACGCGATCAAAACACTATGCGTACTACCAGACATGAACTAAATTTTTATTGATAGTAATATGTTTTTTCTTTTTTCAAATTTAGCCACGAAATTCTAAATTCCATGGTGCATCTTTTATACATCAGATAAAAAGCTAATTTCACTTGATGTAGGTCACGTAATTTTGCTTCATGTTTACTATCGCGATGAGAAAGAAGTCTTTTTCGCAATGTATTTTTTTTCATATGCTCTATATGGTTAATCGAGTTATAATAGTGCAATAATGAGGAAGAATCGATTATCCAGTACACAATTTCTCTAATTTTTATTGGGAAAAAAATAATTGATATTGAAGTACACAAAAATACGAAGCAAAGTCATTAAGACATACAAGTGTATGTCACAAATAGTTAATTATGCTAAAATATTCTGCTAAATCATTAATTAAGTCACAAATGGATGTGACTTGTGAGATAATCATAAATGAAGTAAATTAGTTTCTGAATGATGGCAGTAATTGTTTACATAATCTAACTTGATAATAATTCATGTAGAAGAATTTTTTCAATAATTATTTGTGATCCATTTAATGATTTTCCTTCGTAGTTACATTTTTTTTTATACGCGATTCAGATAACTAAAGTTTCGTATTGAGTTACTTTAGATGAAGCAGGAAACTAATATTTATAAATAAGCTAAAGTATGTGCATTATTAACTACTCAACGGAAAAGCGCATCTAATTTAATGGTATAAATTGTAATACATTATTGCATTCTGAAATCCTGATCGATATGCGCTAATGGAATTCTCTTATTTCTTATTAACTCTACGTTATTGCGCTGATAGATAATTTAAGTAAAAAGAAAAGAAAAGATTCGCTGTTTCTTTGTATACTGATATATATTCTCACATAAATGGGACAATTTTTTAATAATCCATTATACAACTATGGCAGGTCATAAATTACTGAAAATTACTAAATGATATATAAGTCTTCGATAAATGTACACATATAGCAGAATATCTCTATAAATTTAGCAATGTAATAAAAACACTATTTAAAATGTTTAATAATATTTAAGTTAAATAATAAGCAAGAAAAACAATTTTTAGTTAGTTTTTTAACACTACTACAGTAAAAATCCTTCTAATAGGCTCAGAAATTTAATCGTTTTTAACACATATTCAAGTGTATGCACAAATCAGTTCAAATTATACACATTATTACGCCAATACTTATGATTATGGTTCGCCGAAAATCGCCAAGTATCTGTTATTTTAATTACGGATCTGCTCATGCGCGCAAATTTTGCATATTATAATTAAATGTTTATCATTTTTACGCGAAAAGAGATTTTCATATATTCACACATGTGCACAAAATGAATTGTTAAATTATTAATTATATAATATCTTATATTTGTACAGGTTGCGGTCTTGTCACGATTAGAAATTTATTAACGATAGTCAAACTTTACAATATTATAATATAATATTATATCATAATATTCTTATACAAATACGCAACTCACGGTGTATCGATAAATTCATTAACTTTGAAGTTGGGATTAATTTTCTTGCTATCATGTAGAAACGCGTCAATTAATAAATTTGTTAAATTATCGAATTAATGTCTTATTATATCACATATTTATTGCAATTAGAGTAGTTATTATATTATTAATATAATATAATGAGATAGTATCGAAGAAGAAATATCTTATAAAACGAATAAATTTAATATTTGTATTGTAAAATTTAATATTTGCATTGTACATGTGTTATAATTATCAGTGTATATATTATACATAAAAGCGATCTCTGATAGTAATTTATCTTTTTGATTATATATTATATATATATATATATATATATATATATATTATATTTAATATTGTCAAAAACTATAATTTTTGAAATTTATGTAATATAATTATTATAATAAAGACAAATCACATATAATTTCAAAAGAAATAAGTGCTACAATTTACGTTAATAGATTGAAAAGTAATAATAATTTTAATTCTCAAGAATTAAATATATATAATGAATTCTTACACAATGGAAAGAGCACATAAAATTATAATGTATTGAAATACTTAAACGATAAAAGCCAAGAGCGTATTCTCTTCTGATAAAAATATAATTAAAAAGAGGTAAAAATGAAATGAAAGAAATTAATAATACATTATTTAGATACAGAGATGCATTAATATATTAAAAAATTTCTATTATAAAAAGTTTTGTCTTTTTGTCGAGATAAAAGTAATGGATCAACTGTAATCGTGTACCGCATGCAATATCTAGTAACGTATTTCTCTTTATTAATCTCTTTAAATTTCCATTAAATTTCAAAGAATTTCAGAGGACAAAATACATTTCCAATAGTATATTTTTAACATCTTTTCATTTATGTATCGTTGCAATTTGTGACGCTTTTGCTTGAAATTTTCACTTTATCGTTATCAATAATATTCTTTTATACTATAAGGATGTAATACACAGGATCATAGAGCACACTATCTGACGCTTTTGCTATCACGTCGACATGCTTCGCTCCAACATCATATCGTGAAAAATGAAAAATTGCCTGCCAGCACAATAAAAATCTAGACAGGTAATAAAACAATGTCGAAAATACTAAGAAAGGAGAAAGGAATAACAGCGATATCGTCAAAATTCAATGCAAAGCGCAATTTAAAATTCTTCAGAGCATGATCCGTTCAATACACACACACACACACACACACACACACACACACACACACACACACACACACATATATATATATATATATATATATATATATATACATAGAAAATATAAATATAAACTCCCACTGAGTCGTTTCTAACAACCTGCGGTGAATTTAAAGTGGAAATGTCGCGAATACCCGCAGGATATCTGCGAAAATCTCACGGCTCCGCAGCTGCTCGTTGGAAGTCGCGGAGGCCAGCTTTCGAGAGTGACGAGAACTCGCGAACGGGGACCTGGCGGAGCATTCAAGCAAGTGGATTTCTTATAGGGAAACAAAACCAGGAAATCGCATTGCCATCGGCAACAGACTTAAAAAGTCTCGCGGTCGGCTTACCGAATTGCGAACTCTTAGAAATTTTCGGGTGCGAAGAGGAAATTAATTTAATGGCGAGTTTTCATTAACAAGAAAAGAGAATCTTATCATCTCACGTATCTGACGATATCTTCGAAATGACTGCACGATTAAAAAAATATCTTATAAATTTTGAAGCTGTCCTGCAGAACAATTGGTGTGTTTTATAAAAAATTACTTTCCGCAACCAATTTAAATATTGATTTTTTAATAAAAATAATAATAATATAAAAATATATTTCTTTTTATATTATTATTATTTTTATTAAAAAATCAATATTTATTAAAAATTAAAAATTTTATTACACTGCATACATGTGCTCTGAGATGCAATTTTAGTCAAATAAAAAAATCAACTTTTAAAGACTATTGAAATTCAAAAGCTTATAAAATTTATATATCTTGGAGTTTATTTTCTTACTTATTGTATATTATTATTCACAATCTATCGTTACATAAGTATTCGCATTAGATCGCAAATACATTTAGACACTTCAACAAAATTAATTAATAAAATTAATTAACAAAATTAACTTAAATTAAATTAATTCTGGATTATAACAACTTTTTTGTTCAATGAGATAATTATATTTCGAGATATCATAAGATAATGAATGAAAGCACGATTCTTTTACAAATTTTCATCAAAGTATCAAGTTATATTTTTATATCAAACGATGTATTTACATCATCCTCTCGTAGATACGATAAAATACATTCGATAATGTGATCCAGTATCATCCGTATAGATTCAAAGTAAACGTCGGCGGACAGATTTGTTCGAAGATCAAAAGCACGTCAGCGCATTTTCCAATAGAAAAAAAAATATTTGCGCAAAGAAGAGGTGACTTTTTATACATTTTCCCTATCTCTGTCACCATGCTACCCTCGGTCCTCGGTTCGTTTCTCCGCATCTACCATCAGCTAGGGGGAGTGCAATTGAAGTCAAATGCAATTCCCGATATTAGATTCTCGCCATTCGCTCTTTGCTCGGTTCCTGCATCTTTTCTTTTCGTATTCTTCTTGTATTGAATACCGCTCACTGAATTTTGCCGATGAATTATCGGTCAAGGCTTTCTGCATGTCTTTACGAAAATCATCGATAAACCTTCGTATTAACACTTAATCTCTCTACTTTATAATTAATTTAAAAAATTCTCTTTTTTGTGGAAAATATTTATAAGCTATATTTATAAGCTTTGAAAAAATATTATTTAACATTATATTAACTATAATATAAATATTCATAATATTAATATTAACTTCGAGTGCATAATTTTCAGAGATCCGTGCAGTGCATCAAAGTGATCAAAGTGATCCTAAGCAATATTTAGACAGATATAACAATAAGAAATTATTTTTTGTTAAACAACACATATTTATAAAGAGGAAAATTCAAATTTTATAAATATTTGCGATTCCAAAAAAAATTAAAAATATATCTAAAAAAATTTGCAAACAAAATGTGTTTTGTAAATTCAAAAAAGTTTTACTTTTCGATATTAAGCCTTAAATATTAAAATTTTTGCAGTTGATGTACATTTTAAGAAAAAAATTAAAAAATGATGAAAGCAAATAAATTAAATAAAAGAAACAATTCAAATTAAGCCTAACTTTTAACTTTTAACTTTTTCAAACCATTGTTATAAAATAAATTGGCAAGAATTCAGACCAACTGTAGCGCTATTAGAAGAAAGATTGATCTGCAAGGTCTAGGGTCATGTAATGGACTCAACAGAACTTCTAGCTGTGAAATATTATTAATAAAAAAAATTTGGAATTCCAATAACTTCCTACATAGTTGAAAATTTAAAAGTAATAAAATACTCAACTCTTTTGGTAAAAATTTTGCCAAATACTCTTAAGAATGTTTATGATTAACCAAAAATATAACATTTATTAAGTAATATATATGACAATTATTACATTAATATACATATATGTATATATATATATATATATATATATATATGCATGATTAATTTGATAACATATATAAATTAATTTTAATATAATATATAAATTGCAAGATGTTTTGTAAACTTTCCAATCAATATATGATAATGCCCATGCATTATATATATGTACATATAATAACCCGAGGGAAATTCGATGAATGTTATGATGTACAGGACAGTCCGTTAGGAAATCCATCGACGTTAATATATATCGTAATAGATATCGTGGATATATATCTCCATATGCAACGACAGAACATACCGTCACCGATTACCGCATTTCTACAGCAATTTTCATCATAAAGTGTGTATCCTCGTAGGAGCTTCCGGATCGATTTAACGATACCAAAATGACAATTTTCAAATATTCCATTAACTGTAAATTTTCAAAGCAAACATGATGCTATAAACATGGAAAAGTCATCCATCTCGTCGACATACCTGCTACTGCATTGATATATACAGATATTTTGATCATTAGATAAACAATTCGTTTATCGAAATATGCACTATATTATTATGATTCTTGTCACAACGCGAAATATTTATATATCTCTAAAAACTTTCAATTCTCAACAACAATTTGTAGACTTCGACAAATTTGAATTTCGTTTTATTATTCATTATTTTATTACTACTTAAAATACTAATAATTTATAATTATTTTACTACATGATTTTTTAAAGAGAATTATATATATCTAAACTGTTCCAACATGTGTGTCTCACTACTCTTGTATTTCTAAATTATTATAATTATACAAGGACAATTTTATTGCTCAGAAAATATCAGGGACGATGCAAAACTGTCGAAATTGGCATTTCGCACGTTCAATCATGTCTCGCTCTACCCCTGATTACACATACCAATCCTAATGTCATCGTGCCATGCGGAGGTCAGATACCACACAATCATTAGATGACATCTACGACCGATTGCCAATGATCATCTTCTACATATATATCCAGTAACTAGTATACAGTACAGAAACAGCCGTGCATTTAACAACGAATACACAGCTGGAAATCGCAGAATCTGAACTTGACGAAATTTTATTATAGTTCAAAAGACTGCCAAATGTTCCGTCGATACGACTTCCAGTATTCATCACGACCGTTTAAACTACAAAGAAACGTTTATAAGTCGTCAGTTGCAATGCTAAAAAAAATAAAAGATATAAAGAAAAAATAGATAATAGATGGTAATGGATATTTTTTTAATTAATTCATATTAATATTTTTTTAATTAATATATTCATAGCAAGAACACGTTCTCAACTCATGCATATTTTAATTAATTTATAACAGAGAAACGTATAGAGAAACGTACAATATAATTATAAAAATTTATATTGTAATAACATTAAATTTAAATATCGTGGTTTTTCACCGTGCATATTAAATAAAATATATTTAAATATTTAATATGACAATCAAATATAATGAAGCAGATTATTAATTTTTTCCAAATTAATAATATATATATATATATATATATATATATATATATACAGGTCAAAAAAGAATCAAGTATTTTACAATACAATCAGTTTCAAAATCTTTTTTGAATATTCACGATTATTCCATTTTATTATAATAAAAAAATAATCTATAGTATCTCATTTTAAAGTATAATTTTGCATGAAAAATAATTAAGCTCACGTCGATGCAAAAATATAAAAATACTTTTTTTCTTTGCGCGAAAAAAATATAAAAGTACTTTTTTCTTTTCTTGCTTATTACTAAAAATATGATATATGAAAAAAATTAATAAAAAGACTTAAAAATTTAGAATGAAAAAGGCTAATTTATACATATAACGTGTCTTTCTCTATTACTAGAATAAAAAAATGCACACAACATTAAATTGAATATACATGTGTCATATTTTTACTTTCTTTCCTCTAATCTAGGGCAAATCTTTTTGTGTACTCTTATTAAGCAGTTAGTGTTATAGAGATATAGGGACATTAATCGTGTTTTAATACCATAGCAAGTAACAGCTTCTGTCTTCTAACACTACTATTACACTCTTTACAGTGCGCCCGTTGAAGATGGACTTAGAGGGAGTGGTTGGTCATGTCGTGCAGGGAACGAAAGTTTTTTTGACATGTAAGGTACAAGCGGCGCGACCCGCAGCCAACGTAACCTGGCAAAACGGAACGCAATATTTAAGCGAGAGCAACGAGAGATTCGAGATGTTTGAGACGAAAGTAAACGAAAATGTGAGTAAATATTACGATATTGTATTTACAATCAATGAATGCATGGTTTCTTCTACTCTAAATAAAATAATTTCCCCCATCGTTATTTAAAAAATTGCTTTTCTTAAATTTAATTTATTTAATTTATCTATTGCCTCGAACGCTTCAAATGAAATGTTCTTGTCTCAATTAAATCTTATCAGTTTAATCTTGTCAATTACGAGAGTATTTTGGCGCAAATCTTGTCAATTATGAGAGTATTTTAGCGCAAACCTGATTTAAAGCATAATTACAAGAGTATTATTATTTAACGTTAAAATGTCAAGAAATTATTATTTTTTTTTATAAAAGAAAAAATTTTAGTTTTTGATAAGGAAAATCTTCCCATTCTTACCAAATGCGATTGTATAAAACTGTATTTTACATTATATAGAATTCCTAATGTAAATTCTTAAGACGCTTGAATTTGTCGTCGATCCTGCTGCTATTTGCATCAAAATAAGTGTTCCAAAGAAGCATATTTGGTGACACGCGACAATGAATAGAGACTCGCGAAAGTTTTAATTCGGTTACTTACTTCGGCGAGAGAACATGGACAGAGTCACGCGGTAACTTCGCAAAACTACGTTTCAGAAAATCGATTGTGACGGACCTGTCGTACATTTTAATTCATATTAAATATTTTTGAAGAGCAGCAAATTTTCATCGGCTTACTTTGAGAAACGCGGTGAAATCAACAAATTTATAAAACCCGATAATTCCAATCTTCTCTTTTCGAGTCATATCTCGTCTTTATTAACGCTGTGCAATCTAGATTTATTTAAAATCATGATTTTTTTATGCATAAGTATTTATCAATTAGAAATTTCTGAAATGGTTGAGCAATTTCTTTCAATACTTTATTTCGTAAAAGCTCATAATCAATAAGGAAATGCCTGCAGAAATTTCGAAAAAATCGAACGGAATTAAATTCCTTCGATTCCAGAGAATAAATTTCATTTAAAATTAATTTTCGAAGATGAGAGGATAGAGAATGAAATGAAACAGAAGCACAGTTCAGAAAAAGAGAACGTCGCAAGGAATCGTCATTTACTTCCGAATCGCCTGGCGTCGTTTTACTCTCGGCTTATAAGAAAAAAAAAATCAATTTCGTGCTCGAACAAGTAGCTGCACGGCGACGGTGGCGGCATCGAAAAATCATTAGACCCTTCTATATATCGCTGCGCTATCGCGTGTATACGTAAATGCATATAAAAGTCGTAGGCGTCACGCAGCTATCATAAATCCATTACGGAAATATCTGAGACTATAAAGTGGCATGCACGCAAAATGACTGCATACGGAATCACTCGCACCTACGCGATGCAATTAGTGCAAAAAAAAATGTCAGTTAAAGGTCGTAAGATAGATGGAACGGTGCGATGCCTCGATAACAAAGTTTCTTTATGCACAAAAAATGCTGTCTCACCTGGAACAGAATGTTCATATTTTGCTCTTCTTGCATATATGAATTTAAACAATGTTTACACGGAATATTACGAAGAGATATTGTATAGGGAAAGTATATCATTAAACTAAAAATTAATTTGTTAATCGACATTTAATCGAACATAATAAAAAATCATGATTTTATCGCAGGACGATTTACACATTTAACAACAAAATTTATTATCTCGCGCGCAAATCAAACATTGCTTCGCAAATATCTTCGCAAATAAAGAAACGAATTTATTTGATAATGTCAACATAAAGATAGGTATTCAAAACGTATCGTGCGAATTTAATTCATTTTGCACTGTCAATTAGCAATGTTTGATGAAGAACCATCTCGCGTCGAAATTAACGAATCGTTCTTGATTGTATGCCCAAATATAGTTTACATCATCGCGATTTGTATTTCTATCATTTGCAATTCTGCCTGATCGTGATATCATAATTAGCATTGTTTATTGAGTGCCTGATTACGAGACGAGCGACGGTGCACGACTAAATCCGTTCGCGACGTTTCACATGATAGCAAACGGTATTTGCATAGTGGCAAGCAATTACATGCCACGAATTCCTACCGACATGAGCGTCGCGTCATAACAGAATTAAACGGATCACATTTTTAAACTTGGTTACTCTTTATCGCGCGAAGCAGGATATTACGTGCTCAGATGGTTTTACAACGATTTTCCAGCAAATATTGTCCCATACTCTTCTTTCTAGTATGCTTTAATGAATCGCAAATTTCGATCGGCGCCATTCTTGGAAAATAAATACAGAACAGCTTCTCTAGATTTAGTTACTTAATAGGTTCATAAAAGAAAAAAAATTGTCTTCGGAAAAAGAAGATAAAATGAGCATACAATATGAAATTCCAGTGTCATAGAAAAATGTATATTGGCTTCATTTTCATGCAATTTTAATTCTATTGAATGTACTCGTATTGTTATGCTTTGACCTCTTTTATTATGTCTATTTAGTTAATTGCTGCTATTTTATTTCAAAGATTTATTAATTTTGTTAAATCATTTTTTATTTTAAGATTAAATCTTTTTAAAAGATAATTAAAAATTATGATATAAAGAATATCGATTTTCTAGATGAATATACTCATTCTCATTCTCTCTCTCCCCCCTCTCCCCCCTCTCTCTCGAGCTTGACATATATTGTCTGAGTTATTTTTAAAAAGTTTTTTTAGTCATCCATTGTTATTAAAAAGTTATTAATCAATAAAAGTTCATGCAAATCAAAGTTCGAAATGTTAAATACAGATTGACATTGAAAAAATGAATACAATATAGTTTATATAGCGATATTACTACTATTTATATTCTACACATGCACACAGAACTATATAAGATGTTTAAAAGTATCAAAAATTGAGAGTGAACACTACATGTAGGCAAAGGAGACGCTTCATGTAAATTTGCAATATTCCACGCAAAGCAAAGTCTATCCTATACCATTCGATGCTTTCAGTGTAAAATAAAATTGACAATTACATTATTACACATATTATTACACAATTTTTTACGCAAAATGAAATCCATCCCGCATCCGTCTCGATATTTTTAGCGTGACGAAATCCATAATTATACAAGTTAAATTCTCATATTGTGAATTTACAACTTTTAATGGAAAGCGAGTTCAAAAGTAAACAAAAATCAATTTTTAACATATGCATAAAATTACAAATTCATATCATTATCATATAATTATAGCCTCATCATACTGAAAGCACCGGGTGATGTGAGATGAATCCCGCTTCGCGTGGAAAGTTACAATGTAAAAAATTTTTCTCGCGTATACATATATTCATTTTTAAATTTTTGGTATTTTCATGCCCTCTGTGAAAATTTTTATGTTTATTTGAGTGTAGCATAGATAATAATGTTTGTATAAATTGTAAATCTTTAATATTGAATTTTTCATTATTAATCTATGTTCAAATTTTGACTTGTATAAATATTCATTTGTTAACTTTTCAATAAACAACAAACAATTACTGAAATCTTTTAGAAATTATTCAGATTCGTGAGCTTAATAATATGTAGCAAAATCAAGATTATTGGAAATAAGTAACTAATCCGAGATTTACTAAAATATTTGCAGATTTAATTTTTTATTAGAATATGTATAAATTTGAAGTTACTTTTTATTAAAATAATCATATCTATTAAAGGCAAATATAATCTCGGTTTTTACAAACACTTATATTTCATTAAATGGATAAGAATAAAATATACCATTTCACAAAGGAAGAAAATAAGCGCGAAACTTGATTAATTTTATCGCGAATACGAATAACAAATTGTACATCATTGTTATATGTGTCGACTTGTTAATACATTTTCAACTGTGCCATGCAATTACGGGATCGTTAAAATTATGCGGGACGTTGAATGCTGCGTGCGATTGCGTTTTTTCACAAATTGGAAACTGACAAAATTCCAACATTTTTTTATCAAAGATGTTTGATCAAAAAATCTATATAACATAAAAATAAGATAATATGATCATTCCCGATACATCATGTAATTTGATGAACTGTTAAATTTAAAACAATTCAAAACTAATTGAACTGTTTTCATGTAATTGTCTGAAAATAATTTGTATAATGTGCATATGTGTGTGTATATATATATATATATATATATATATATATATATATATATATGTATATAGTATATATGTATATAAGAATTGTGTGTATATATATATATATATATATATATATATATATATATATATACATATTTACAATTCTTTGCAAATTTAAGCTTTTTAAAAAATTCTTTGTTAAAAAATTCATTTTAGACACTTTCATAAATAATATATAAATATATAAATATAAATATATATATATATATATAATTATATATATAAATTTAGCATTTTTATAAAAAGACTAATTTTAAAGAAATCTTTATATAAGACACACATACAACATTTATGTCATATGTATTTATGTATATCTGTCAATAATTTAATTGTTCTAAAATAAATGATTTAAATGTTAATCCAAATCCGGCTGAACTTGGTTGAAAAATAATTCAGGCATTGCAAAAAATAAAGCCCATTAATTTTAAGCAGATGTTCTAATTGATATAGCTTGGTCAAGGCTTGGTTAAGATTTATATTTAAATCTCTGTTCAAAATCGACTTTTTAAACGCAATAACTTTTGAAAATAAATATTGATTTTAGTAAAAAAGTAATTGATATAGCTTGGCTAAAAAAATTGATGATATAAATAATAGAAGTTCGACTTCGAATTATGAATTTCTATCGAGACTATTTAAAACAATTTATGTTCGCAGAAGGACGGTACATCGGACACGGTAAGTTATTTGGCTTTTACGGCATCGGTATACGACAATGGCAGAACATTCAACTGTTATGCCGAAAACTCTGTTACTCGTATCGAGGATTTGAAACCATTGAAGGAAACGACAACGATCGAAGTATTATGTAAGTATTACGAGTTAGTATTACAAAAATAACGAATGAGATAGTCATTATTGTCACCGACAATCCTTTCATATCAATTTTTTCATAATCTTATTTATATAATTATTATATTTTATAATTATTATTATATTTTATTAATATAATTTTAATATAATATACATTTTATATAAGTATATTATTGTAATTTTACTTTTAATATTTTACATTTATATATTTTTTCATTTGCAAAATTTTATTTTAAAAATTGTATATGTAATATATATAATATTATATATAAAAATATAATAAATATATATATATATATATATATATATAATTTTTATAAAATTACTTATTATATATATATATATATATATATATATATATATAAGTTAATGATTATTTTCTATACAAACATATATGTATATACATATGTGTATGTATAAATATATATACATATTTTACATATAAAATATATAGAAATACATTTTTCTCTCTATTTCTAATATTTTAATTTTTTTCTAAAAAATATGCATATACAATATAAAAAGTTATAATTAATGAATAATAAATAAATAACGTTAAATAAATAATATTGAACAAAATATTGAACAAATTTTGCTCCACGGAAGATGAAATTTCTATTTTAAATATTGAATAATATTGCAAGCAATTGGATCATGTGTAAAATAATGTTTCGTCTCTGTCTCTCTCTTCTGTCATAAGTAATAATAATATAAACTACACAAATCATAGTCTTTAATATTTTATAATTACAATTATGTTTAATAGTATTGAAACTCTACAACAAGATTGCGTTGTAACCCCAAACTCACATATTTGCATACCGCGCCGGATATAGTCTACGTCGAAACTGCAAGCTACACAAGGACGGTTATTAACATTTGCATGCACTTAGCTCTTATAAACTAAATCCTTTAAATAAATAACTCTACACACCCATGCGCCATTCATCAGCATAATACTATGCAAATTAATATAACTTTGCAGCCAGCAATCAGAAGAACTTTATTCTGCTGTTAAATTCAAAAATTTTGTTCTTGTCTCTACAAAAGAAAATAATAAACTTTACGCATAATCTAGGCAAAAATTATCGATTTAAAGATCCCTTAGAAATGAGCCAAAAGCAGAGATTGTAATATAGAATTTAATAAAATTGGAAATTTATTTTTATTATCACTTCTTTGCAAGATAGATCTCTAAATATATAAATCTCTGTTCGACTTTTCAAACGCAGTAAATTTTGAAAATGAATAATGATTTTAGTAAAAAAGTAAAAACAAGCATATAAGTTTGTCCAAACATTAATTCATGTTGAAGAAAAAGTAAAGAAAAAGTTCAAAAGAAACGATCAAAAAGTTTAAAATAAAAGCATAAAAATTTCAAGAATTTTTCATAAATATTTATGTTACTTTTTTAAAAGAACGGTTCATAGTCATACAACATTTATGTGATTTTCCAGTTGCATATTTTAAATAAACACACGATACATTTTTATATTTTCTCGTGATATAGTAACATGTTAAAAGCTATAAGATTAAGACATTTTAAAAGATATAAGATTCTTATTTCAGATGTGTATTAAGAAAGAAAATATTATATTAAAACTGTTTATATTACAAACATTATAATATTCATAAATGTGAATACATTTACAGCTATTAAAAAGTACCTATTCAAAAATCGTAATTGAGGAAAAATAATTAATTGTTAAATTACGCCAGTTAATCATGAGATTACCTAGCTCCAGCAATAATATTATATTTAGATTATTTCTCAATCGATATTTCAATCATTATAGACTTATGACCTGATTCCGAAATCAGAAGTGCAGTCAGGATTGCATCTTCTACCGAAGATACGATATCTTGATTACGCGAGCGCGGAACAGATAAAAAGAAGACGAACGGTTGCGTATTTCCCTGATGCTTCCAGTTACAGTGCGAAATGGCGGAGAAACTTTCGTTTTGCAGCCGGAACGAGGACTACCCATATGGATTGGAAACGAGAAACTCCAGACATTGAGTTTGGCACGTTTCCAACGTTTCGGCTCGCACTGTGACAACCACTCTCGCACTGCGTACTCTCTTACGGGAATTTTGTTTTATATCCCTCCTTCTGCCGCGCGTTAAGTGCATAATATGTGACCCAGACGAAATTCTCAGATCTAACAATTTTCAACAATTTTCAATTTTCAATTCAAATTTCGCGTTATACATTTTAAATGTAAGCCAATCATAAAAATAAAATACACATCTGCACAATCTTCAAATATCAAAAGACAAAAAGATTTTACTACTGCAACAGAAAAATAAAATAAATGATGAAAACTGATTAGAAAAGTACTGTTCAAATAAAATTAATAAAAGATTTCAAGAAAGCTCGAACTGCTTGAAAAATATCCAATAGAAAAATTAATGTGTAATTGAACTGTAAAATATGAAGTGTTTTCACGACATCGTAAATTTATTAACACTTGAAAAAGAGATCAATTATCAATTATCTTGATTTGAATTAAAAGACTCATTTACATCTTTTACATATCAAACACTTGTACAACACGTAAACATTTACAACTTTTACATATTAAAATCTTTTACATATCATTTTCTCTTTACACTCGTAGATTTGCTTTAATAAATGTTTAATTTCTCTGCGATTACGTCAAAGTTCTGTCAAGTCTTCATATATTACTCGTCATATATTACTAACTCTTCATATATTAACGTCTTCACCGTTTTATCTGTCGCAGATCCTCCGATAATCAAAATGAAGCCAAACAATGTAACGGTTAATGAGACAGACGACTTTTTAATATTCTGCGATTACGAGGCGAATCCGGCTACACTGACAAAAGTGACATGGTGAGTAGCTTTCTGCACAAAGATACATTGACATAAAATTAATCCTTTCATCAATTACCTTTTTGCAAGGAAATTTTAAAAAATGTTAGTTCTATTAGATAAATTAGCAACAACATCTTTGTTTTTATTTATTTTGGCCATTTCTATATATCCAATTAAAAAATAAATTGTCACCATCTACGTTTTATTTCTCCTAATCGGGTGATGTAGGCGACGAGGCAACGAAGACTTAGTATTAAACGAAGAGCATTACGACGGTGGAATCACAGAACAAACGGCGCTCACAGTGAAAAACGCAACTCCTAGCGACATGGGTTCTTACAAATGCATCCTGGAGAACAACGCCGGCTCATCCGTTTCCGAGGACGACGTAGAGGTCTCGGTCTTTTGTACGTATTACGTAAGATGGATAACAGCGACATTTAATTCTTCAATCTAATACAAAGCAGTTGATCACGACATCCAAAATTGCTCAAAGCTCCAGATAATAATAAATCTAAATCTCGGAAGGATATCTCATCGGAGGAACACTTTATCCTTTCTCATTTCTCGCGACATAGCTCTCTCAGTCAGATAGATTATTTTTCTATTAGAAAACGACGGTTTTATATTTAAAATAAAACTACGCGATTACATCAGGAATAAAGTTGAAGAGAGAGTTCGACGACATGCGGCGTGTACTTTTTTATTCCGTTTTACACTCGCGATATGACGTGGATGTATATTCCAATTTTTATGACGCATACACATCTGTAGACAAGCCGGTGGTGGAGGTGATAATGGATCCGGAAATACCTGTGAACGAAGCAGATCGTCAGAACGTTTCGTTAACGTGTGAGGTCAATGCCGGTAATCCGGCGATGCTGACAGCCGTCCGTTGGTATTTGGACGGTGATCTATTGAAAGAACTTCCGGACTGCCCGAGAAACAGCACTGCCATGACAACGACAACCGAGGAATCGTTGACGTTCTGCGACATCGACCCTAGCAAGCTGCTGCTGGAATCTGTCGGCCGTACCTTCCATGGCAACTACTCCTGTGAGGGGAGAAACGAGGCCGGCTGGGGACCAATCTCTCTGAGCACGCCTGTCATAGTTTATTGTAAGTCCTCTCTGTCACGCGTCACTCATTCGTGTTATGCGGTGATCGAAGAGAAGTTGGCGAGATATCCATTACGTGTCCCAACCGTAATTCGTTACGTCCATTATTCGCGTTTCGAACTTCACATGTGCTCTTCAATGATATATGTAAATAGGTACTACGGATTATCGTACACGTACATACAATTTTATCTTATTTTTTATATTATTTGTCAATAAATTTTTTTAGAAGAGAAAACGTGAGATCGAGTTCAATTCAGACAATCTGCGATAGAAATCTATTCATAATTTTGTATGTATCTCATACCTATTGTACGTATGTATATATTCTTATATTTTTAATTTTTTAAACATTTCCCGTATCATATGATACAAAATTATTAATATAAAATATTATTTCAAAATTATAAATTATTTAAAGTAAATTTTATATAAATTACAAAGCTGCAAGCTCTTATATATTAATATTTTATTATCAATTTTAATATCAAATAACATTGTAAAAGCATTTACATTTGGTGTTAATTAGCAACGATATCGATAAATTATCGATTACTTTATCTTTATGCAATGTTGCACCAACAATAACGTGTTTTGTTAATCGGATTATATATAGCGGGAACGTTCGTCTCTCCCTCTTTCTCACTTCTTCTCTCTCTTTTCTGTTTTTCTTTCACATTCTGTATATTCTTGAAATATTGCCATAGATAAGCCCGGTCCGGCATCGATAACATATGAACCTAGACAAGTAGTGAAGAAGCAGCCATTATCCATTACTTGCTTTGTCTTGGATCCCGGGCGACCGAAGGTGTCGGGCTTCAAGTGGCTGCGTGGCTGGCACCGTCTTCCAGATGAGAACGACGCTACACTCTTCATCGAATCAGTTAATTTGGAAACCGAGACGAATTTCACGTGCCTGGCTTACAATGATGCCGGCGATGGCGACCCAGCCACAACGTTTATCGACGTATCTGGTGAGCGACATATGTCAATGCACCCAATAACTACAAATAGCCAGCAATTTAACGATTTGCGTAGCGACATTTCAAAACCAGATCAACAGCGATATTTAAGGCTTCAAACAATTTAGTCTCCCTTTGCTTGTTATATTATACATGTATAAATAATTTAAACATATATCAATTTATCAAAATTGAACTCGGGTATTCTGGAACACGGAAAATTTGAATTCGCGTAACACTCTATGTGGCATATGTCGGTTTTCGTGACAAATCTGATGTTTTATATGCATTAAATATACAATTCATCGATTTTCCTACATACGTGATAAAATAGATTTTGTTCGACGTTTCTCGTGATTATTTAATGACAGATTCCATGCTTAACCAAGAGTTATCGCTTTTCATCAGCGGCTCCGACGTTCATCAAGAAGCTACACTCGTATCGCGGTTACGTCTACAGCTCACCTAACGTGAGCATCATGTGCTGGGTCGAGTGCGCTCCAATCTGCAATATTTCCTGGTTGAGGGATGATATTCCCATGGACTTCTCGAAAACGAATCGATACTACGTGTTGAACGTTTATCATCCGCCTGACCCGAGGACCAACGACTTCGAGAGCATCCAATCGACCCTCGTATGGAATCTGACTGTCTGGCCGAATGGCCAGCTCGACCGTGACGAGGATAACGTCAAATTCACCTGCAAGAGTAGTAGCAACGGGATTGGCCCGGGCGTGGAGAGCAGCACTCACTTTCACGTCGAGTGTACGTTTCATTTAAAGTTTTTTTTTTTTTTTTGTGCGGATACGTATCTTCGCTCGTTTGCATAAATAGATTGCGTTAAGATTTTTTAAACGATTATTTCATAGAAAGGACAAAAGTATTCTCAATAATTTTAGAAAATTTTCTTTACTTGCACGCAAATATTAGAAATGTCTAATTTAATATTTTCCAATTTTCGGCGTAAATATAAAATATAAATTCCAGTAATTTAATTCCAGATTAAAGCACACAGAAAATATTTCTATAAATTAAAAAGGAAAATATTAAAAAGGGATTTATTTATTATTTCAATTAAAATCTATCGACTTTCACGTTTTAGATGATATATAAAATATATTAAAAATTCGATTTTTATCTTTCCTAAAAAGTTCCTCCGGAAGATATCACGATCTCGAAGAAGATAATCAATGTGACAGTGGACACGATCGCGGAAATTGTCGAGTGCGACGCGAAAGCACGACCGAAACCGAACTTCCGGTGGTTCCGCGAAGGCTCCACCAACTTCACTATGGAAGGCCACGTGCTCGATTTGAAAATGCCAGTACCCAGACGTAGTAACGGCACTTACTACTGCGAGGCGTCGAATCGTCACGGTTCCTTGAATATCTCGATGGTTATGAACGTGCAATGTAAGCTTCCACTGCATTTTCAAGTGAATGAGCAAACCGTTCCAAGAAATAGATGCATTTAAGAAGGAGTATGATCGTGTACAATTTTCCTCTCATCTTTTCACCGTTTAAATTCATTCGAAGAGAAATTTGTCACATTATTTTCAAATTATTTACATAATATCTATTTTTAAAAATATATTTTAAATACTCAATTTTTTTTCAATATATCGCTATTAATCATACAATCGATCATAGATCTCTTTTTTTACATTACTTTCGTTCTCTTTAACTGTATTTTCCATATAGTTAAACCGGAATGCCACATAGAGAAGGAACGATTCGATGGCCAGGATTACGTGGTTTGCTCGGCTGTCGCAAATCCAAAGGAGACGGACTTCAGCTGGTCTTTGAAGAACGAAAATGATACGCTGGAGCAAATCGCGGAAATGCGAAATGGGCGAAGTTACATACTCCTTGATACTTCGATCACTAACTTCCGGACATACGTGTGTGTAGCGAATAACACAATCGGCCACTCCGTACCATGCGAACGTGACATACCAGGTTGGTACAGCAAACTTTTCATCGATTCGCTAATAGCTCCAAGTTTATATTTTCTTGCAAAGAAAGTGAAAGAATTTACCAAGAAGTTTTGAACACACAAACTTTATATTAGAAAATATTGTTACGTTTCGGCACAGTTTTTTTTTTCATATTTACGGAAACATGAAAAAATATATAATGTATAAAAGTGATATATTAATATGACATAGAAGTTTCTTTGTACCAGCTATAAAAAGTTTTAATTTACATAATTAAAAAGTTGCAAATACACACAAAATAACCGTTTTCCGCTTTATTTGTTGTGAGTGAATTGTAGATACGATAACATAAAATATGTGTAAATACAATAATTTAACACATTTTTAATATATAACCTTAGGAATATAATATAAATTAAAAAAAAATATCTATAATAAAAATTAATAATTAATAAAAAATTAATAAAAATTAATATCTAATCTGATATTATATAAATTAAATACAAATACAATATAAACCATATATAAGTGTTGACTAAATTAAAATTCATAATATTTTTATCCGCAATATGTTAAATAAACATGTGACATTTTTGCGTTATAGATTTGTAACTTGCATAAAATATATAAAACTTACATAATTAAATTAATTAAAGTAATGTGTTTTGATCTGTCTTTAATTTATAATAGCATCAAGGTGATAAATTTTGAATTATCATTCACAAATATTTAAGATTATTATTAATTTTGTTATTTTACAGCCCATCATGGACATAAAAGTAAGTCTATATTATTCCAGATTTTTGCATATGATATGTATATCTTATATGTAATTGTGCTATTTACTGCATATGTAATTAGCATTTGTATTACATATTTGTATTATTTCACGATGTAAGATTCTTAGTAGTAATTTTTCTGAGATTTTTTTTAATTGAATAAATGCATTACATTCAAATGCTCTGCGTAAATGGATAATATAAAGATAAAGATTTTATCTTAAACTTTATGCTATAACGTGAGCTGATAAATTTTGGGAATTTGAAATACAATCTATAAACTTTGCTCTTTTCAGTTATTTATATCTCCTTTTTAATATCTTTCTATTAAACATATTATTCTTTAAAGATATTCTTTCCATTTCAACATATATTTTCAGATATTTTTTTATAATTTTGAAGATACTCGATATATTTATTTTGCAACAATTATCGCTATAATCATGCCATGAATCAAAGATATCATTTTTTTAATGTTTGACGTAGTTATTGTGATGTTGCCATTTTGATATAAATAATGAAAGTGCCTTGCGCGTATATTATTCTCTTTGTACGTATTATTTCTGTATCGATTGTCGTTATCGATTATTGTACGGTACAACCTATCCCATTGCAGGTCATATACCCTGGTGGCATCAATTGGAGGGTAATCTGCTGCTAATTATTATCGTCGTAGTGGTGGTCCTAATACTAGTGCTAATACTAATCTGCGTGGCGATCTACATCGTGTGTCGACGTAAACGCAGTCAGATGAAATGTAAGTTATCTTGATATATCGTCTATTTGATGTATCATCTATTTGATATATCACACTATCGACTTGCATGATATACTAGATCGTGAGGCGAAATTTCTTCGATTCTCTTTACATCGGATCGACAACATATATATTTGGATACGCGTAAAATTAACGTAACTTCCAACTTTTATTACAATAATAATTTTTATTTTATAGTATCCTCAACAAATTAAATATTCCGCGCAATAAACATAAAATCTGAATTATTTGCAATCAAAATACATTTTTGATAAAACTTGGAAAAAAAATATATATATATATATTTCGATACATATATACATATTCAAATTAGCTAATGTGAATATTATATATATATTATTTTATATAATTTATAAACTATTTTTTTATAATTTGACGAGAAATTTATAATTGCTATAATTAAGCACAGAAAAAGAGTGCAATTAACAATTATATTTCCTCAATATATATACTAATGATATAATTTTTTAATCCCATAAGTAAACTGTGATATCATCTTTGTATTTATATATATATATCCTCGATATCATATATATTTTCGTTGTAAAAAATATCTTCCCGAAAAGTTGACATACAAGAGACTCAAATATGTAAATTTATTGTTTTATATTTAAAAAATTATTAATTAATTGTTTGTGTTAATTTTTGTGCTTTCTTTGTGAACGTAATTGAATTTGACTGATAAACCTTCTCGTAACAAATAATGGCTTGAAACGCGCGTAATCGTAAGTATATCAAAGTTATTTTAACCACGAATCCGTAAAACATCCATTAAACTGATTTATTTAATGGTTACGTATATTTGCTGAAAGAGTAGATTTTGTTCCGAAAAGTATATTTTATTTTTATTATAATTAACAATAAACATCTATTAACTCAGTCCATGCAAAAACAAACGTAGATATATATTACACATTGTATAAAAATTATATCTTATACATTTTATGCCAAGTAGAATAAAAGCATGCTCACTATTTGATATTTTTGTATAAAGTAGCTAAACAACGAAATTTCCATTTAGATGGAGATTCATATACATATATATAAACTATTATTATGGACAAACGCGTGCTATGCTGCTGTAATGTTGACTCGAATTAATTAAATTACAATAATGTCTAATATCTTTTCTTTTATTATAAATATAATTTACGATGTAAATTATAAAAATTTATGACATTATAAGATATTAATAACTTATGTAAACTTATGTAAGTTAAAAAATGTCTTAAAAATATGTTGATTAAAAATATGAATATTGTCATTTTTGGAAATCTGATTTCGTGAATAGAAAAAGTTATTTTTATATAAATATTAATTTTGAAACTAAAAAAACTAAAGAAGTCATCTCGAGAGAGCTAGATTTATTTTAGATTAATATTTTCTATTAAGATGAATAATCTGCCTTTAAACATAAGTAGTTACTATTAGTGATAATCTCCATTTTCCTTCATCGTTATAAATGAGATTATAACAACAGATATATGTATTTAATTATGTGTTACATAAATGGTTGACACAAATTGTCTAAGCTTTTTTACATAACAAGATTGTAACTTTAACAAGATCTTGAGTATAATTCTAAATATCAGTGCATGCATATGTACGAATACAATGATGTTAAACAACGATCGATATACATGCAATGTAAGCTCATTCGTAAATACTATTATTTATTGAATACAACTCCATAAGTCAAATTTATAATTTTACATTTATAACTGTAATAAGTTTAATGGCACCATAAAAATGATACTATAAAAGAAAGATAGAACTTACATTCAATATCGCTGCCACATAAAATTGCTTTTAATAATTGTGATAAAAGTATATTAATTAATTGCAATAATTTTCCTATCGCTTTCTTTCTTTCTCAATTCTCTTATAATTAAATTTATTACTTTAATTATTTGCATTGTAACTAATGTAATATAATTAATGTAATATAATTTTTACAAAATAAATGTGAGCGTAATATAATTTTTATAAAATAAATATTTGATAAAAGTAAAACAGAATAACACAATTGTATAGCTATATAAAATATTAATATTATGTCAAACATTGGTATTGTGAATGCTTAAAAATTAATTTCAAATAATATGAAAAGCATATTTTTAATAATAATTGCATTTAATAATTGTATTTTAATTTTTAATAATAATTTAATAATTTAATAAAAGCATATTTTTAATAATAAATTATTATGATCTCGACACGATACAAAAAGCAATAACTTTGCTTAAAAACTTATTTTCATTTGTGTGTAATAAAATTTTAAAAAGAAAAATTAGTACAAAATAATGCTCCCTTATAAGTTTCTCAAAAAATATACGAGTTTTATTCAGAATTAATGACAAATAACATTAGAGCAGCAAGCATGCGTTCGTTCAGTAGTTTTCACTAACACGAAACTGATTCGTTTCTGCTCTACTTTTTAATTTGGACTTGCTAAACAAAACACAGACAGTAACCGGGTGGTCGAGCTGGAGGAACGTGAACAGTAAGTACAAACCGTAACACATTACGTTTTTTATTTTTTGTTATTTTAGTTGAACAATTACTCTTAATTTGTCAGCTTTATTTATGTTTGCTTAATAGAGGCTATAAAAAACAGCTCAGTTTGCTAAAAATATAGAATGCACTTTTTGCTTTATAAAACACGTTCTCTGTACACATAATTGTAGACAGAATTTATTGGTATTATTACGCTTATGCATAGTTTCTATTAATGTACATAGTCTTTATAAATTATTACATAATCAATTTTTATTAAATTTTATATATTATAATAATAGATTATTATAATTCTTCTAAATTAATATACGTTTTAAAGATATTAAATCATATATGTTAATTACATATTATATAGCAGAAATAATTTAAAAATAAAGCGAAAAAATGTATGAAAAAAAATATATCTATAATTGTTAGATATATATCGCAAAATAAAAGCATTACAGCTATTTTCATACACTTTTTCAACAATAATAATAATTACTTAACATAACCGTTAAAAAATAATTATATCAAAATTTTATTTGTATATAAGGAATTTATCGTTATTGTTTCAAAATTAAGATAAAGTTGCATTTACAATAATGAATAATTTTAAATCGACAATATTAGAGATTAAAAAGTATACATTACACATTTTATATTAGTATAAATTTATTTTATTATTATAAATTTGCAAAATATTCACAGGTAGAAGACAAATTCAAATATAGAATACAAATTCAAATATATACGTACTAATGACATGTATTGTCTTCAAATAGGTTATGCTAACTTTTGGTTAGAATATAATTTGTCGCATTAAACGTTCACTTTACTTCATTGACCATAGTTATTCCGAGTTATGTCTATTGTTCATTTGTATATCTCTCAACTACCTGCACTAACACTAACAAACATAATATCATGCATTTGATGATCGATAAACACATAAAGGGTAGCCGGTTTCTATTGGCGCGCTCGTTCACGATAGCATGCAAGTTTGTCTCCGACGTGAAATCTCACAGGAAATGATCCTCTCTACAACACCTGAATACATATCCTATTGCATAATTTAACTACCGCTTCCGGTCTGCAATAGTTTATTGTCAACTACCTACAGCGAGGTAGGTAGTTATAATTGTTCGCGAGAGAGCGAACGAGGTGTTCTACATGATGCTCTTTCACATGCTGTAGTTATCGCGTGTGTACTTCTTGCATAATTCAGCGAAGATTGCTTGTAATCATTAATGTGGGCTTTGTAATGACCGTGAGAGGTTGCTGGGGGAATACCTTCTAAATTACAAGGTAGGTGGAGGATTTGCACGGATTAGACATTTCCCGGGAGCCTATCAATCTCGATAGAGAATCGATGATCGAAAGCATTAGTTAAACGTTAAATTATCAATTTTAGACTGTGAAACTCGCAACGTAAAAATTTAATACAATTCTATTTATGTTATAATCCTTCTTTGCATTCGGTAAGCGCGGATTATAATTAAAGCACGATCGCGTAAAAATTCTGCTATTATTTTATGAAGATTAAAATTATCCTATTTTTCTACCTATATTCCTACAGCTGATATTCTAGGGTTATTCTATAACCTTTTGTCGCGTTGAAACAGCGCGCGTGCTATCAAGCTTTTTGCACGATAACGTTACAAGTTGCGTTGCTACAAAGAAGCAACGATGGAAAATATTTTTAAACACTAACGCTCAAGGTCTCTTTACCGCGATATTTTTAAAGAAAGAATGCATCCGCACACATTTTCGTCATGTTCCTTCACATGTTTCGCACGTGCAATCTTTTTGATACACGGAACGATAGAGAGCAACGCGCTTTATCCTATAAATCTACAAGCTGTACGGTCGAATTTACATTTAATTTAATCCTTTCTCTTATCGATGTTGGTTCTCCCACATGATATATTTCTGAGAAAGTTTACAAGTAACCGTTTATACAATGAAATGCACACAACAGACCGGTTGCACAATGAGCACATGGCATCTCACCTCAATTGCGTTAATTCACGAAGACAAGAAGTCGATTTACTGCGAAAAAATGTCCACTTGGTGAATTGTTCGGGGAAAAATAAAATGCACGTGTTTATTTTGCCTTCGTGACAGGTCTCGCAAGGTTTTATTGTTGAATGCGACATCACTCAACAATGATATCCTTCGCGTGACGAAGAAATGTCGCGTGTGTTACGACAGAGAAGGGATTGCATTGTGCAAATTGTTTCTTCATTTTAAAGCAGAATAGAACGATGCACTCATTTTTGCATGGAATTTAAGGATATCAGAAACTTATTCACTGTAAATTGAAATTACACTAGAGTAGAATAGTACACTACTGTACAGATGTATCTTCTCTGATAGTAAAGTATTATAGTGCAATGAAAAACAAGATTGGACGATATTGAATCCCGAAGAATATATATATGTTCTTTAAAAATATAATAATCATGTACATATAATGCTATTTTAAAGATTATTTTGATTATATAATTAAAAATATATGAAATAATACATTTTTGCGAGAGAACGAGATGTGCTATTTGAAGAAAGAATCGAATTTCTTTGCATCTTTTTTTTAGAAATTATCTCTTTTTCTGGAAAATTCATGTCTTCATCTTTTGAACAGATTATTTATCACAAAATTGATTATATAACATACATTTTAACATAGAAAGATATCAATAATGCCTTCGTCAATAATGTCTTTGATTTTCCGATCGAATGTATTCTATTTAGATATTAATACATTATGATTGTTGAAGAAAAAGAATCTGAGAAAAATCAACAATTTTTCGTAACGAATAACTTAATAATTATTTCTTGACTTGTTAGAATTAAATATAAAATTAATAGAACATATATTTTAAAAATATACTTTTAAACATATTCTCTTAAATTGAAGTAAAAATATCACTGATCAAAGCAAGGATATTAAATTTTATTGAAAATTTGTTAATATTTTTTTCTAATCTTTTCTAATCTTTAATAAAAACTTACATTTGCTCTTACGTTTCGGATTATGACAGATTTCACTGAAAAAATTAATAATATTGATATATATTATGTTTTCCAGATTATAACTTTTAAAGCTTTCTATTTATATTGCATTCTAATTTTTGAAGTTCTCATATATATATATATATATATATATATATATATATATATATATTTCTGGAATGACATAACTAATATTGAAATTCAAAATCATACATATTATGCTTTTTTATTCTTAAAACATAATAAATCAATAAAAATAAAACTCTCGATCAAATTCGAATATATTCCTTTAAAAAATACATTGTTACAATTACAATATAAGACAATTTTAAAATATCATCGATTGAAAACAGCTACTATCATTAACTGATTCTTCTAGTAAAATTTCAGATTTGTGATGAGAGATTTCAATGAGATTTCAGATGAGATTTCTGATCTGTAAAATCTCATTGAAGTGCTGTACTTATAACCGAAGCCATCAGTGACTCATTCACTGCTTTTCAGTGATAATACACGATCCCATTTAATTCTCAAGTGTAATTTTTTTTCATTTCTCTACTCGTTGATAACATTACCGATTCTTTTCAAAATCAACGGTATCATGATGCGCTAATATATAAACACAATGTGCGGGGAATGTCACAAATTCGGATATAAAGGGATTATTGACGCCTATTGTACATGCCAGATTAATCGATTGCGTGAACGCAGCAAACATTAAACCGCGGCACGCGTATTCTAATTTCGTGTAACGAACGGGCGATAATTGTTTCATTTTCTAAATTAGCTCGCGCGCAATTTCACGGTTTACCGTGTACGCTTCCATTAATAGAGCTCTCTTGGAAATGCACAATTTCACAAATTCATGAAATCTCGTCGTAATTTCTTTCCACATCGCTTATTTGTTAGCGATCCAATGATAAATTGAACAAAAAATACGCTCACGTATGACATCGCGATAAATCTGTCTTGACGGATAGTCACCACACTCACGAGTGCATTTGCACGTGCACGGCATCAAGGAAAGGTACGTTTGTCATCGCATGCCGCTCGCATTCGACGAATTATTTTATTTCAAACGGACTCTCTTAAAAGGGGTCGCCCAGCCTGCCCGATTTAGCGAACACGAGTCATTAAATTAGTCCCGACACACACACACTCGCGCGCACGTCGATAATTGCCGTTCGCTGAGGGTAGTTCGATCCATGAGCAATGTAACATGGTTCTACGATAAGATTTTAAACGAAGCGTGTAATAAAATTGCAAAGTGCTGGAAAGCTTCAAAATGTCGAGCAATGGCGTAACAAAGGATTCTAATGTAAAAAAGAAAAGAAATGAAGACACAAAAGAAGATAAAAGATAAAAAAGGCAAAAAAGAAAGAGAGAGAAAGAAAAAAAGGGAAAAAAGAAAACAAGTAATATAAGAAATGATAAAATGGCACGAGAAATATAAAGAAAAAAAGAAATGTAAAAAATAGAAAGATGATGACAAAGATCAACGTTCCTTGAAATGAAGAGCGAAGGAACTTCGAAGTTCATCTGTGTTTGTATACAGTACCAGAAGGATCCGCAAACAGTGGCTACGTCACTGTGGCGGGAAATATACCGAATGGAAAAACGTCGTACTATGAATCGTGCTGGAAAAATCGCAGTTTCTCGCAATGCAATCTTTTATACGTACGCTTGACGGCAATACTCGACGACGATTTCCCGACCTCTATTCACGACGACATTTTTCTGCCATTCCCTTGAGCGCTTCGAACGCGGACCTTGAAAATTCCATGAATTAAAATACCTATATGCAATTTTAACAACAGCCTATCCGATGTTTAAATCAGCACTATTTTATTGAAAACATTTCGTATAAAGATGAGAATTAATTATAGTTTGAGGATATTCCAGAAAAATATCTTTTATCGTTGTATAATTTTATCTTTTGCTTTTCTCTTAGTTTAGTATTAATTAATCTTTTAGCGTCATTTAAAATTTACTTCCAAGATTATTCTGCCTTATCCGAGAGAAAGAAAATTTATAATTAAATTAAAACGCATGTTGTTATATTACTACACTTCTCCTAGTATAATCAGTATAACTAACTTAGTATAATTATATTTATAATTATAATCTGTGCTCGTTACAAGTGAAATGTCTAAATTATAAATTATAAGTAATTAGGAGATATATAAATGATTAAATTTATAATTATTATTTATATTATGCATTTATTAAATTCATACTTTTATTTTTCGCGAATTTATATAAATAAATAATCATAAATATTTGAACATTATTCAACAACAGAATTTTTAATTTATTCACGGGATTCAATATCGATCAAGCATACTATTTTTATAGTACTAAAATTTCGTTATTTCGCGAGCTGAGAAAGAAGACAAACGCGCTTGAGCGCTACGGCGGATTTTCTGCACTGAGATTTATTTCTATCCTTAGAGGTCCTCTGATCCTACCAGAGACACGACATGCCATGCAATGTTCCCATTTAGATAATGCAATTCGGGGTGATAACTTAATGTAAAAACACATTGTCAAGAAGCTTACAGAAAATTTTACTTCGCGAATAAATTATATCTATTATAGCAAAACATATGGCTTATTTGTTAAAATTTGTATGACATTTTATTTAGAATGTGGAAGGGTTTCAAAAATTGTTTAAAAAATATTTATTTATTATCTTGTCAAATTCAACAAGCTTGATAAGGAGAATTCGTACAATTGATTTATTTATCCTTTTATCCGCTCTTTTGCACGTTTGATCTCCCGTCTCTCTCGTGATGGTCGACTTTGCACAACAATTCGGGTCAAATAGGGTAATTGAGATCCTTGGGATAAATGGGACAACGCACAATGAGTTTCCAATAAAGTTTCTAAATTTAAATGCCATTTCTCTTCTAAAGAGATATTAAACCACTCATGTTTTATGTAAATTAGGTTCATCTCAAAAAGATGTACGCTAACTTTTGATATATGTATATATATTGCTTGAATATAAATCATTAAAATGCATTAAAAATTTCTTATATCTACACGTCCAATATTACGTATTGCGGATATTTTACATAAAATTTTAACAAACATTTTATTATTATAAAGTCAATTACAAAAATACTTATCCTTTTCTCTAATTTTATCACCAAGACTCATCGCATCGCGTCCCATCGATCCCATTTATCCGACTCGATTATTTCTCGTATGACCCCGATCGTTATAATAGTCCAGACGGTGGACCGCCCAGTCCTACGGTATCCTCGCACTCGGTGCAAAGCCCGGTGCAGCCGACCCCGGCACCAAGATGGCCCTTGAAGCCGGGCGTGCTGGTGCACATCAATCGAACTCACAGCCTACGATCCGGCGGCTTGAGCGTTCGCGCGAACGAATCTAATCTGCGTAACGAGCTGGTGGGCAAACAGAGCGACGAACCGTTCAGACAGCGATATCTAGATGAGACGCCCTTGTCACCGATCGGCTGCAATCCGGCACGCGCGGTATTCCGCCGCGGTAGGAAAGATCAGGCCGTACAAAGAACAACCAGTTTGAACAGTCTACACGAGGACGGTATGCTCGCCCGGGCTAACAAAATAAAAGCCATGTTTGGTGTACAACTCAAGGAACAGGCCACCCTGCCCGGTATATCTCGAGAGAAAACAGGTAAGAGAGTCGCAAACTGCGATCCGATGTTAATCCGTTTACATTCGCGACCGCTTGCTTTGTCCCCCCTTGTATTTCTGTTTGTGAGACACACATGCATACACATGATTTTTCATAATTTTAAAATTTGGAACACTTCTTAAGAATATTTCTAAATATTAGTATTTCTAATTTCACACTAAAATTTGATGCGCTTACAGTGATATAAGCTAGATTCACGATCAGCGGAGAAGCAAATATTTGTGAATGCAAATGATTTAAACAAATCCATACCGAAAATAAACCAAATGTATCCTCTAAATTTGTTTCGAATCCACAAGATATATATGTAGGGTATTATACATATAATGAGCCACTACAAAGATTATTTTATTATTTTCTGCGAAAAAATAACGCACTTTGTGAGAATCTCAGCGACTACATTATCAGCTTTATAAACACATAGCAACATATTTCATCGATATCTTCTATTATAGAATATTTTATATATATGTACGTATGTATATAACACACACGTGTGTATATATATATATATATATATATATATATATATATACATAAACGTATGTATGTGTGCGTGTGTATAGATTCCGTAGTATTATCTAGTTATCTTGCCAATATCTTACGTTATTGATTTTATGATTTCATTCTTGGCAGAACGCGTTTCTCGTTACTTTTTCTATAGTTTTTTTTTTCGATTTATTTTTTTTTTGTTTTTTTTATTTTTTTTTTGTCGTCATAGACTAATAATAAACTTTATCATATTATCTTTCATTAATTGTGACTTCTCTTTTGCAACTTTTTACGTGTCTCTACACAATGAAAGGAAAATGCTGCCACGTTATTGGATAGTATATAATATAAGTAAAGTACGTATTCTACACGTACATGTCTCGTAGAGAAGTTTGAAATCTCATTAAACATACAGCTAATGTATGCGGTGGGTAATTAAACATCTAACTTTTCCATACCGGCAGAAACTTCGTGTTTTAGGAAAATTCGATTTTATTATCCTCAGAACAATGCTTAAGAGCTTTATCGTTACTTACAATTAGTCCCTCTCTGTAGATTTTAATAAATGACTGAATACTCGAAACTCGGAAAAATCAATATCCAGCGCAAAAAATTAAAATTAAATTCATTATTTATCAATTATCTTTATCAATTTATTAATTTGTTAAATTCATTATATTAACGAAAAAAATAAATATTTCATTTATATTTTACATTTATTTTATACAATTTAATATTAAAATATTATTTATTTACATTATTATTTTTCATTGATACAAATATGCTACTTTTAATAACGTATATGGTTCTTTTAAAATACATAAAATGTATATAATTTTTAATTTAATTTGAGATGCGCAATTTAATTATCTGAAAGAAATTTTAAGAATGAATATTTTACTAAGTATTTTACTAATAAGTATATTTTACAATTTATACAAAGTGTTGCATCTCAAATTGTAAGGAAAACATGAAAACAAATTAGTTTTTTGAGAAAACATATGAGATGATTCATTCTCTTATAATAATATATTTTTATTTGTATTGTCTTTGTAATAGTACGCTTATCTTAAAACCAGAGATGAAACATTTATGTATTCTGTATTATTTAACATCCATAACCGATTACGTTTGATCGAGCTATCGCATGAAAGAGCTTTATGTGTTTGTGACATCGCTCGTTGTTGATTGTATGTTTAGCTGTGACTTACAAAAGAATCATGCCACGACAGCGGATATTGCACACTATGGAGCCATCTCACGAACCGCATCGTGGCAATGCGTCTCGTAAGCGAAAAAAACCTGGAGCAGGTACGTATAAAATATTTTCATAACACGCATGTCTGCGCAACTTGACTTGCTCGCATAATTTAACTTAGAACCTTCCCCAAAATTGACGGATTTCCTCCCCAACATTATGTGTTACTTCGCCAAGACACATCGCCGGATAGAAGGAATACACACGTAAATGTGAGCTCACAGATACATGCGAATGCCGCAATCATTAGTGCGAAGTAAAGGATTATTTAGCTATAGACAGTCCACATATACATGCCGCACGAATTCGCAAGAATAGTTTCGCATTAACAGAAAATACACACAACGACCGACCACATAAATTACACTTGTCTTAGTAAACTAATAGTATTAGAAATACATATAATGTCACGCATTTATAATTTCACGCATCATCCTTTTTTAAAATTATACAAAATTTTTTATTGCATATGCTACATAATTTAACAGAGAGATATTTTTATTCTACGTGTCGATATTTCAAGTTATAAATATTTCGTATTCATAGTACAAGTTGAAAAATTAAATGAAAAAAATAGAATCATAAATTGAAAGCTAGGCTCGAATCGTAGGATTCAGAAATACAGAATCCTGATACAAGAAAAAAATTGCATTAATTACGCGATTGATTGCTTAGAATTTTTTAATCTTATAATTATATATCTTGAAATTCAATTCGAAATTGCAATCTGTTCCAAGCTTTTTTTTTCTTCGCTGTTACCATGTTTTATATTCTTTTTACTGTGTAATAATAAAAATTGGTTTTCATATTGGATTGAGTTAAAATGTGTTGGTCGATCGTGGAACGTCGAGTCTATTGCCATCGTCGACAATTTATGCAATGTCATTCTCTTTTTGCAATTGCAGATCCCAATCAAGCCGCGAATAACAATCATGTGAACAGTGTGTCGGAAGTTCTGCCCGACTCGGGGACGAAGACATTCTACGAAAACTTACCTTTCCACGGAATTCAAGCGCCACCTAACAAGGTTAGTATAATGATCATCGTATAGAAGAAAAAAAAACGAAAAATTCTTGTCGGACCGCATGAGAGCTAGATTCGGCTTGTAACATGCACATTAGCGTGATTGTCAAAGAAGAAGAGAAACTAGGAAGAGAATTAATGACGACAAATATATCAGTCGCGAAACAATTTTAAACGTTGATAAGAATAATATTAAATAATTGAAAAAATAATATTATAAATAGTTTTTATGAAAGAAAGAATAACTATACAAGTGATATATATCCATTTAATTATAACATTCTTGGATTTTCGACTATGCTTCGACTATGCCGGAAGAGTGACGTAATTCAAGATGAAACTAAATTCATTCAAGATCGACCTAAGTTGTTACATCGATACCCCTTAGTGCACATCTCTGCCAGTTAGCCTAAGTTTCGTGAACAGTTCGATTAACGTTACCTCCTTCTGACCAAATATGTTCGAGAGGTGATAGCAAGTGAAATGCGGTGAAAGGCCAAGAGGGTAGATATTAGTACGACCCTTCGCGTCGCTCAACCTCTTCGAAGGCCCACAAGCACTTAGAAGTGCCTCGCCACTTCGACATACGGTTCCTCCTACGGAATTGCTCGTGCTTCACTTTGTAAGAGCTACCCCCTGAGCTCGGTTACACCGAAGCCTCTTTCGACCCTCATAATGGCTATAATGTTACTGCGTACTGACTTTCCAAATCGTTGTTTCGCAATTAAGAGGCCAATCCTGGACTCATTCGCTTTATCGAATTATCGCATGAAAATGCATTCGTCGCTTCCTCCACTACTTCTCGTCTCTTTTAACAAGTACAACCATACTTTCATTAATCACAAATTATTATGGTTAATTGATGCGCCTCAAGCGAAATTAAAATAAAAATAATTAATTAAACTAACTAATTTCACCATTCCACAAGCGACTTGCACTTCTATTTGAATTAATTAAAATTAAAGAAGAGATCTGAAGTTTGCTGCATATCTCAAAAATCGTGAAACCTTTTAAAATAACAGAACATACAGCCATTCTACAAATTAAACATTAAATAGAAAGAAATTTTAGTAAAGTATGCAAATTTCTAGCTACCTTGTATCTTTTAGACGGAAAAGAATATCATGTATAACGTTAAAAAGAAGAATGTTATTTTTACCGGAAGATCCGTAACAACATACTTGAGATATTATTATCTAAGTCTTCTTCGCTTTAGAAACGTATTCGATAACGTCGATCTGGATCTTTACGATGTAAATTCTGTCATCTCAATCGATTCTACCACATCGCGTTTCTCAAGCGAATAAATATATCGTCCTCCCTTGAGTATGCTGCAAAGGATATTCTACTTCGTAGAGCGTCAGTTCAATTCGAGAAATGTTACGGACTCTCTTTGAACCAAGATTTATTTTGATAGTAATGTGGCCGATTCAATATATCTTGAGAAAACAATTTTCTACGATATAATAATAATCTGCATCTGTATAATATTCATAAGATGCATCTGTTTCAATATTTTAATTCATAAGATTTCTATTTTTTTATTTGTATTTAAACATAAATTATATTATATTGGAATATGTATACTAAAATATTATGATGGAAAGGTAAAAGAGTAATTAATAATAGCGACTGACAATTTGCCGTCATTATCTCTCGTGATGATTAATATACAAATATCGTTGCTTGTCAACGATATTATTGTTGGTTGCGGAGTTGAGGTTCGTAATCGCGTCGCTTTTAGCGATAATCATGCGAAACCGATGCTATTAAAATGCATGTCGAGTGAAACATTCATTTATTCAGTATGTCGTCAAAGTGTTTTATTCGCATGAGACGTGATACTCTCACAATGATACTCTGCACGCAGCGAAAAATAACTGCGGATCAAAAGCAGATAATAATTTTCAGCAAAATTTATATATATGCTTTACTGAAAAATATATGTTGTATTAGAGAGCGCAATTTATAAGTTTTATAATTTTTCTCTCCAATTTTAAAATCTTTTTTCGAATTAATTACTCATGCATTTTACAAATGGCTGCTTTTATATACTATTAGTTATATCATTTCTCTTGGTATAATATACTAGCGATAATATTCTATCGATTGTCTTCCAGATAATCGCAATACCGATAATTTAACAGAGTTTGATAAAATTAAGAGGGATATAATTTGCCAATGAGAAGTAAACGAAATTATTAGTTTATAACAAGTAAGTGATTGTGCTATTAATTCTTTGCGCTGCCTTTACGACACACATTTTTTTGCCAACTTTCGAATACTTTTATTAGCTATAGGAAGTCTCGTAGCCCAATCAATATAGCGGAAAAAAAGAACATCGTAGTGGACAGGTAATTCAGTGCTGTGCGAGTGTAACGAGCATTGCTACTTTGGCGAAAATAAATTTACTGCTCGCTTTCCTCTTTTTTTTCTAACTTGTGCTCGCACTTTAACATTTTTTAAAAGGACCAATTGTTGCAATGAGTTCCGAATAACTCGTGACTTTTTACAACGGAACGGCTTCGTAATATTATTCTTATGGAAATCGATATATTTGATTTTATGCTGATTAACGCTCGAATCATTTATCCATGTCACATGTTGAATGAAAAGTAACGTAACATTATCTATATTTTAAAAATCAAATGAAATCTTCTATATTTCATCGCAATTTTATTTATCAATAAAATTATTATAGATTTTTGGACTCTATTATTTTTAAAAATAATAAATTTATTGAGCTAAATCGGCTATTCAGACAGAATATAATATTTGTTTATATCAATTAGAATTTCAATCGCATCCCCATTGAATATAAATAGTATCTATAAAAATAATTATCTAATAGTATAATGTAATAATTAATGAATTAGTTTAGATAATCTACATGCATTATGTCAATCCCGCAATTTTTTTAAAATTCTAGATAATAAGTATTAAATTTGTATATAATATCGTTGATACAGTTATATATTTAATTATTTTTGTAGTAATTTCGTGACAAATTCCTACACTTGACACATATGACCTACTTTTGTTTAACGGAAGGCATTCTTGACATCGAAAATCCATATAGGCAAAGCTCATTTCGGCAAACTCACCAAGCGAAATTAGCAGAATCGGTTTACCTAATTCGCTAGTATTCACAATCCGAGCGCAATCTGAATCAATCAACGTATAATTCGATGAGAGGCAATAAGCACGCCGTGTTGCTGGTGCAGGGCATTCGATAATTAGGGCCGATACCCAATAGATGATGGTCCTAACATATCAACAATAGCCGGAATAGACGCATTATTTTCCTGGCATCATCATACTGTATTTCAATTAACGATAATTATTTCAAAAAATTATGAAGAAATTTTATCATTTGATTTCTTTCATCGACAAAGCATTATTTAAAATTTAGAATTTATATCGAATAAAGTTTAAAAAAATACAATTATAACGTATATACAGCTTCTCTGTTCAATCATAATTTAACAATACATTGTAATTATTTTTCAATAATATAATTTCATAATAGAGGTTGAAGAAAATTATTTTTAGAAATAATTGTTACATCAATAATTCTATTTTGTGATTTTATTAAAGTTAAAGAAAAGTACAATTACAATGTTCTTTGTTTAATCATAATTTGATAATTCATGTAATACAATGCAGTTGTCTCTTACACAATAGAAATTAGAGATAATCATTTTGAGAAAAATTTTCATTTTATATGACTGCCACTGATATAGCATTTTTTATTTTTATTTAATACCACTTCTATCTTTATGACGATTACAACCAAATTAATTTAACATTATGCTTGTTAAATTAACCGATGTAATATTCATAGTAACATTACGCAAATTTTCATAAAATAAAATTATTTTAGAAATAATTGTTATATAATAATTGTTATATAATAATTGTTATATAATAATTCTATTTTATAAAATTATTTATTTACTTTATAAAGTAATATTTTATTATATAACAATTATTTTTAATACAATTTTATCTTCTGAAGATTTCTCCAATATTTTTAGACATCTATGTCAACCGATATCTATCTCATACTGGGTAATATTGTTATATCATGAACGTTATATCCTCGAAACATCATTATCAAGCGTATAATATTAGATTAACTTGATCGTAATCATCGCAAGGATAGAAGCGACATAACTATATCAGTAGTACTCACCCAAAATGCCAATAGCAACTCAGAGATTGACATAGATTGGCTACTTATGTCCTACGGCGAGGAAGTGCCGTTTCGGTCAATCTACTATACGAAGTCGAGACTTCGCATCGCTAATCGAGTCATCGCGAAATGTCATTAGCCTCGAATCGCCGTCATCGATGTTATCGGATAATCGAACGTTAATCAGCAAACCGAACCGAAATCGAATCGAAGGATGTTGTGTATGCGAATGGCCGCTGGCTGCGTTTTGTTTTAGTTGGTTACTCCTAAGTTTGCCCGAGTTTCGGCTTTGCATGGTACGTTGCATCATTCCTTCACGGCCTCGCCGTGCTCCTCGCGGCCACCCAGCAGAGCTGTCAGCCTCTGCGACGGCAGTTCCGGCTACGAATCTACCATGAGCCACCTGGGGCCCCACTACAACGTTTACAACGTGCCCAGGGGTAATTCTCCGGTGCTCAAGTACAACACCCTGAAGCCGCGACGACGCAAGCAGAAGCACTCGCAGCAGTTTTACTCCCTACGGCTGTGCCGTCGACACGAAAACATCCGCAAGAAGTACGAGTTGTACGCGATACCGATCTATAAAACGTGTCCGCACAGAAGCGATAGCACGGCCACGATCGCGACGATTGTCCGATCGGTGGAGGATACGCCGTCCTTGACTTTGAGCCAGGGATCGGTCAATCTGATGAGCCGATCGGCGCCTTCGACGCCGATACCATCATCGCCAACGACACCGCCAATACCAGCGCCGAGGATGTCCAAGAAGATCGATCCGTCCAAACACACTTACCAAAATGTCCCTGTCCCCGTTTTTCCGCCGAGAAACGCTTCGTTGCCTAAGCTTAAGGTTTGTCAACTATTCATCATCTACAATAAGAAAATCCCGCATCTGATGACGTTGCTCGCGGACATTGCCGCGAACGAGCTTTTCGGGAGCCGTCTCTCGATCAGTCCTGTTGCAATCGGCTCGTATTGTCGAGTAATCATTCACAGATGTAAACATGTCGATAATTATTATCGTAATTTTTATATTATAGCTTTAAGAGTTAACTATTAATGTTATAAAATTTTAGATATCGTTAAATACATATAATAAATATTTTCTGATTTTGCTTTTTTACAGCCAAGAATATTTGAAGCTTACCGGCATATAGTTGATAGAATTGAAGAACAGAATACGTATACACATACAAACGCAACATATACAAAATTGTGTATATACTCGTATAAAAGTACATGAGAAATGTATTGAATTTAATATTTGTGGAAGCTTTTTAACTATTTTTATATACAAGATTCTTCCAGAGAATGCTGTGCTTTCATCAAATACTTTAATAGCAAAGCATAATGCTTTTCAAAGTAACGTCTTAACAAAAAATCTGTAAAAATCCAGAATTATACCAGAATTCAAAGAAAGTAAAATAATGGAAAAAAATATTATTTGCTTGAAATGCAAATTTTTTACATGTCTCAAAGTATAATATATTAAATATTTGTTATTAGTATTTAAACTCGAAGCCTGAAACAACGTGAAACAAAATATTTTATTACAATGAATAATGACTTGCATTAATTATAAATGGAACATAATGAAATTTGATTAAAGATCAATTATATAGTGAAACAATCGGATATAAAAGGCGTGCGCATATTTATATACTCAATACATATAATTACATACTATAATTAGAGTTCCCTTTAAAAAGATACTAAGTTATTTTAATTTATTCATATTATTTAAATTTATTCATATTTTAAAATTTAAAATAAAGTTTTTTTGTTTTTTTTTATTTTTTATGATTTTAATAGCCTTTACAAGCAATTCTGTGCGAATACAATAATTTTGTATCATTAAAAAGAAACCTATAGACATTTTATACATAATTGCTATTCGTATATAATTATTTTTTGTTGCACTATCGATTTTAATTTGCCATAATAATAATCGAGCTAGTCTGTGATTGAAAGCATTTTTGAAACAGATTTATATTATCGTAGTAGTAATAGCAGTAATAAGCATAAATGGTACCTTAGATGGCTCCCGATATACATCTAAACTCGCTATAGATCACTCGTTATGACTCTACGAACATTATCGCGTCATTAAATAAATGATTCTCGTATCGGAGACTTTTATAATTTTATTAAAAAATCAAACTATATATAAGCATGAAAGTTATACGAGCGGCAATGTCCAGCGAGCAAGAGGTCAATCTCCGTTCCCTTATAAGCACCGAGTAACATTAGCATCTCGCGCCTACTGCATGTGTACGATTTACGTGTCCGTAATAGATATAAAACAGCAGCTTCTCGAGCAAGTAGGAGGTAGAGTTGCTGGAAGCCGAGTTATAATCGGAAATCATATTTTCCCTGCTAAGCTGGATCCGGGCATCTATGTAGCGACCGCCCTTGTGCATGTTGGCCGCGTGTCAAGTAAGTTTTCACTGTCACACACGCTTAACCAATGACTCGAGCTCTTTATTGTTTCGAAACACGGACGTGCCTGAGATATTATCTCGAAGGTTTTTTTTTTTTACAATTGCCATTCGTTTCTTCCAACATATGTAAATGTTTGTTCTTTTATTTTTATCAACAACGAAGAGAGATGCACATTGCGAAATTTTGAAATGTCTTTCCTCACTTATCGATCAATAACATAAATCCTTGCACATATATATTGTTATATATTGTTATATAAAGTATCAAATATAGGTGCGCCGATGAACACTGTCAACGGAGAATTCTTTGAAGTGAGGAGAACGCATGAATAAAATCTATCATCCGATAATTTGTGCGTAAATCCTCTATATATAAACGCGATTAAAATGTTTTATGAAAATATACTTATATATAGTATATTGTACTCTCTTAAATGGGATCGGTGTATTATTTGAAAAGTAATGGAAAAGTGGATGGTTTCAATAATAAATATAGGAATAATATAGCTTAATTAAATCTTTTAGAATTTTAATAATTAAATCTTTCAGAAAGAATCTAATGGTAGAAGCTTTTTTAATCAATATTTTAAATTGCATTTTATGTAACATATTATCGTAAACATAAATTTATAGCAATATTTTATTAAAGAAATATGCGAATTCTCTTTTGACTTTTTTATGAATTTATATCACATCTCTCTTAAAAGTGAAAATGTATAATATGTATATAATGTTGAATGTGTATGTAATTTTGAATTTAAACACTAGTTATATATGCTTCCTTCCAAATATGTGTGAAAACTTCTTTCAATAAATAGCAATTCAAATTAAATAGAAAAAGCTACAGCTTGCAAATACATATGTAATTTATTATTAATTTTTCAATGAAATTTTATTGGACATAATGATTGGAATACAAGATAGAGGAGCAAAATGTATTTGAAATACTCGTTGATCGTGAATGAAATTTTGTTATTTCTTTAATCAATTATTGTTTCAATTTAGGAGAGTAGCAGCAACGATCTGAGTAATCTGATAATGAATGTTTGCACATCAAATTTCCGATATGAAATTCCGTACACTTGATTCCAACCTCTTTCTTTTCGATTTAAAAAAATTTATATTACAACTATAAATATACTATAAATATACTATAATTATGATTATGTATATGTATATGTATATATATATATATATATATATATATATATTCATACTAAAAGTAATAGCCAAATCTATGTATCTCACAAGCACGTATCTCACGAAAAATGTGATCATTTATATAGATTCGTTATTTAAGAATGAAAAATCGAAATAATGTCTCAGCCGTCCAATTTATTCACACTTTTCTCTACGTCGCGTTAACTCGCATCCCCGTTTCGCCTGGTCCCAACTACTAACCGTGCCTGTTGCAGACCGACAGCCTATACAACTACAAAGAACACTACCAGCAGCAGCATCGGCAGGAAATGCAGCAGTACAGCTACCCCTTACCGAGCAACAGTTCGAATCAACTAACACTGCCACTAACGCGCAACCTCTATCATCCCTCGATAGTTAATCCCCTGCAAACCTCCCTCGTTCACACTAACAACAGTCGGCCGTCCACCCTGGTGCATCACGAGGCCGCCACGACCGGCAATCACTTGCCCGCGGTGCATCGGGATGAGGAACAGCAGCAGCAGCAGAATTATGGCAATCACGACGCGAGACAGTCGTCGTCGTCACGTCGACATTCGACGACGAATCGGCGAAACGAGCGTAACCGAAAGTATCGGAAGTACGAGCGAACGTCGGGCGATCGGAGCAAGTCGAAGCAAAACCGACAGAGAGGAGAGGCTCCATCGCGACGTAACGAGACTACTTTCAACGGCGTCTCGCCTCCCGATTGCGAGACCAGCTTCCACCAAATCCCAGATCTGAACGCGTCCGAGACGATGTACAAGATCTCGTATCCGCATTACTATGAAGATGACATAAACGCGGAGTGTTCCACCGACTATCACAGACCGAACTCGACGGTGGCGCGTCAGCAGCAGCAACAACAGCAGCAGCAGCCACCGTCGTGGAATCGTCAATCGAATCGTAGCACCGGCAACAACACGTCGCAATTGGCGACGGATATGGACGATGCGAAAAGTCGCAACAAAATATCGAAGACGAGGCTGTCAACGGGCAATGTCGGCGACGTTCGTGCACCCTCCGCGCCCACGATAATGCAATACGCCGAGCTTCACTTCCGGGACGTCGGTCAGGAGATCGATGTCTAAAGGTTAGTGGCCTTGCAGCAGCCTTGCTGCTGCATCTCAGCGCGGCGCGGCACTTTCCCTCCCTATCTACCTGCGGGGAAACGCATTTTTTCTCGAGAAGAATGTGCCGTGGCGATTTGTGTGTTTTTAAAACTTCGAGGCACCGCTGCGTCTTTAGAGGTAACGCACCCGCGCGTGCCGAACACATTCTTTAAGATGTTCTCTACGTACGTGTTCAAAGGTAGGGCAAATTATTATATCTCTTTCATTTTCTTTCATTCTGCTTTCTCTATTCTAATGCTACAATCTTGCGTTTTCGCATTGTATAATCTTTAGCTTTGCCATTGCTTATATGCGTTTATTTATGTTTGTTTGCGTTTGTTCGATTTTCAGGAACGATTTCAGAGGTATTTTCTCTTTTGCATTTTTAAATTAATAATATTAATTACGATGGCATATCATAATTTTGAACCCAGCTTAGACGAACTTGTAAGAAGCTAATTCTGATTTCGTCAAAAAATTTCGTATATATATTCTTTTCCATATTACATAATTTTATATCATAATGTCTCTCTCATTGATAGCTAATAATCAATATTAGAATACCAGAACATTGAATATCTTTTTCGAGAAAAAATATGTTATTATATCTGATGATGCGCACAGTGATTCAATATTTCGAAGCGAATACTGACAACGTTACACATAAATTTTTATTTAATATCACTTTTGAATTTTAGCACTTTTTCCGCGATTGTTCTTTGATAAACCGCGCGCTGTAAATCAATATTGCAATAAACCTTTATGTTAAAAAAAAATCGGTAATGCTAAACGACATAAAACATTGTTACATGCAACATGCGGCGGACAGACCGTTTATTTCAACCGGTCGAAGAGACACACGTGTGGGAATACATTTTCAATATTTAAAATTCAATCCAAAAATATCCTCTCTACTAAAAGGAAACAGCTTTGTATACGTATCTGTAAAGTTTCGTTGAACGAATAAAAAAAATAACGAGTAGGTGCGACAGGCAAAAAAAATCAGTAGCGTCTGTTTGGATTGATCCCCATTTTGCAAAAATTGATAAAACAAACAATGTGCAGATATAATAAATGCGCGACCACGTACATAAAGTTTACGTAACAGAGTGAACTATTCAATTTAACACATATATAACTTATCAATATAAAGTATACGGGATGTCTCAAAAAATTTGAATATATTATCGAGTTGATATCTATGGGATCTAAAACTGTCGAATTTTACATTAAATATAGGACATTCTATATGTAATAGTCACACATCAAGATATAATTAGTGCGCATACTAGCATGATTTGTTTTTCCCTCGTCTTATTTCCAACTGAAATGAAATCCATCTCTGTAGACTTTTATTTAACGTCGGATCGCCATAAACTTTTTGTAATAAGAAGTAGTATACGCACGAAAAGAAGTACAATAGAGATTATCCATCATCTTGAAGTCTGGAGAAATTGATGGAATGTAGAATGATACTCACTGATTGTGAGATCATTTGTAATCGTTAATACCGCCTGATCTCGCGGTGTACGTAACTTCGCTTTCTATAAAAACTTATTTATACCACTCTAATTTCTTCGAACAAATTGCCAAATAATTTTGCGCTGCTTTCGATCGTGATTGAGCCGAATTAAATCGTTAAGACAATTCTCGGTCGCTGTGTATATAACATCTTGCATGTCTTCGTATCTCTCGCGATCGTATCCTATCTAGCGTACGACACAAGATACGCAGCGAAGGAAGGATTTGCTGCATGCGTACCATATCAATTGTATATCTCTCAATGTTTGTTTGTAGGAGGGTCAGCTGACAAAGAGCGATACGTACATTTACTAGGACAATTTGGCGTCCGACAAGCGTTCTCTGTAGGTACATTGTAGGAGTATGTCACGCCGCTTACACGCATAACGTAAATCGAGTGTACCACCATAAATACGGAATGTCCATTCGCGCGAGGGATACAGAACTCGAACTCGCTTCACTCACGGAGATTGCAACGATTCAATCTTTTACATATTGTTCATTCATTACGTTGTTGTCCTTTTGTAAAACTCTTTTCGATTCTTGCTTGCATAGAGCCTTATACGTTATAAAATTTTTTCTCCCATTAGAGAAGCATATACATAATTCATATTTTATTCGGTAAAGAGAAAGAGAGAAAGAGAAAGAGAGAGAGAGAGAGAGAGAAAATTGTTTGAAAAAATTACGAGGATATCTTGGAATAATTTTGAAATATCAGGAAAAAACAGCTTCTATATTACACAATTCTATGTTAATTACGCAAAAATTACCGTTCGTTTTTCGTATTTTGTACATATGATGAATCCACAATTGTCAATAATACCAAAATTTATGATAATTGTTCTTGCTGCGTGCAACAGTAAAAGCTTCGAATCGATTAGAATGTAACAATTAAAACGACACAATCTTCTCAATTTTAAATCACGCATACTAGTTTAGCACTTGGAGTGACCAGCATGCAGCATGATAACACTCATCATGGCTATATTTAATCTTGACGAGCTGAGAGATTGTAAATGGTTATCGGTTAGATGGTTTCAATAGTCGATCATTCCGTATATAAATTTCTCACCTCTTCAATGAAACCTCTGTCCAATTCATGTATTCGCCCTGGACACGTCGTTGTCTAATTGACAGACATCGATCACAAACGAGAAAGCTTTAATACTCGAAATGGTACACACAGATCATTTGTCGAACGCTTGCACAGCAGGTCTGTTACGAAACTTCGCGAACAGTCCACTAGTAGAAACTATTGTGTGCGTAATTGTCCGCGCAGCACGATTGGAATCCAAACAATACAAAGATTAAAGACGTCTAAATTCCTTATTTTAACGAAACTTAAAATGCCTTTCTAATTATATATAAAAAAATCTTTTCTATGCAATCAAAAAATATAAATAAAAACACTAATCTTTCAAATATAATAAAATATAGCAACAAATATAATAAAATATAGCAAATATAATAAAATATAGCAACAAAAATTACTTCCAAATAAAATGTATTTAATTTTGTATATTTTATATACAAAAAAATTGTCTTCTAATAATAAATGACTCGGAATATATAAGAAAAGCATTTGAAAAACCAAGACGTCTTCCAGAAATTTGTATTGTCTGGAAAACAGATTACTTTCATCCCGAGATATTCGTCACGTTTTTCTGTTTTATACAGCCCTTCAAGCCGGAATTCTCGGATCTCGATTATGCGGACGTGGATTACAGATCATACGGACCGATAAACTATAAAGCCGCCAGTATTGCGCTCCTTCAAAAGCAACAGCAGCAGCAACAACAACAAGCTCAACAGCAGCAGCGTCTTTTGAATAGAAGACCGCAAATGTACGGTGCTTCGGACGATAACGAGGAACTGCTTTAATCTTTTCAATTTTTTGTTGATTTAATAATAATCCAGCCTATTCTAGCCTTCTTGGGGAGATGCAATGATAGGATACAATTTTGTAAGCGAGATGTATATCTCGATAGTTACTCGCTAAATTCAATTTTTATGAAATGCGCGTTGCCATAATAAATTTATAGGATTGCAATATATTCTCGTGAAAAATGAATTTAATGAGTTGTAATTACGACTCTGCGCCGCGTAATGTGTTTATTCACACGAACATGATTATTACACACATATAAAAGAAAAATTTTTTTCGATCAAAACACATAATTGTTGATTGAATGCATGTTTATATTTAAAATTCGATAAAGTTTAAATAATGTTTATTTCAAGAAAAATATAACTTCCCTCTCGAAAATTTCGTGAGCAAAATTGCAACAGAAAATAATGAATATGTATAATTGTAAATGAAAAAAAAATGTTCGCATTTAATTTAACTTTTATTCACGTACCTTATTAACGAAATCTGAACTTTGCCACTTGTGAAATAGATTAAGGCTCCATTAAAAGTCTCTGCATCGTTGAGATAAATGTAACAGGGTTTGTTTCACAAAGAGCCATAAATCTATCATATTACTAATAATCGAGATGCACAACAGCTGCATATCTACAAGTATATTTACACTATGTCCCGTTGGGTCCACAGGAACGTCCGGAACACTTTATACAAGATAAATGTACACTTAATATATTCTCTTTGTATACATGTATGAAACGCGATATTATTTATGTTATGCTGCTTTCTATTATTTCGTATGACACATCTGTGTTGCAAAATTAAGGACTTTCTCGAATGGAATTACGTTACTTTATTTATGCACGAATGTGTTCGAAGCAAAGATCGGTAAATTGCTCGTTTTCATCCTCTCTCGCTCCGGTCAAAGTACAGCGATGCGTTACGAATTCGAAAAAATATGCAGCAAAAATAAATAAAGAAATAAAAGCCAAGAAAAATTGCGATATACTTGTAAATTTATAAATATCTTTATACGAAATATTATTGATACAATGTATATTTATATAAACTATCGCGACATGTGTTCTGGGATCAAATTATTGGAATAACGCGCGAGCTATGGCGATAAAAAAGAATCTTGTTAAATAATGAATTAAAAAAAAGAAAAAAAAGAAAAATGAAACATATCTCAGCCAAATATGATTAATCCCCATCTATCTCCGTTCTATTTATATATTATTGTTATAAATATAATTATTAATAATTATTAATAATTATTAATAAATGTTAGAGTATATAATTTTGTTGATATATCTCAGATATTCTCAGATATCTTCCTATATGCGTTTGTAAATTTGTAAGTTTACAAGAATGAGCTATGTGTTGTTTGTGCACGGATTGACTTTAAATCGAATGCCATCAGACATTTAGTGATGAAACCATAATCTTCTTGTAAATAATATATCTTTACAACTGTTAATTAATATCATCGATATTCTCGATTGTGACTAATTAGTTACGATATCTATATTAGTTTAAAGAAACCAATCGATCGCCGATCATTAATTGCACGGAAAAACGTTCTCTCAATGATATATTGTAATAAAATTAGAAATTGTAACGAAATTCGATCATGCTTATATTTGCGATTAATGATTATTTATATCGTTTATATATCGTAAATACGTTAGATTAGATGGAATGAAATTCGCACTTTCATGTAACTTGCTGCTCATATTTTTTCATTCATTTCAGTATTCTTCCAATGGACATTTCCCTTTCACCGCGGCTACATATTTCGCATACGATTCAATCATGTCGTTTCATCTCCAAGATTCGCCATTCATTGATATATATATATATATATATATATATATATATATATATATATATATACTGAATGCCGCAGATTTTTCTGTGACTCTCGTAGTATCTTTTTTCATTTACGAATTCTTTGACCGATTTAAAATCGATTTTATCGTGACGAAAATTCGATTAAACGCTATCACTTTTATATTTTTTAAATATTCAATATCAAATTTTGCAAGGTTTCAAATTAGAATTCTGTCGAAATACTATCAATTGAAATTAAACAATTTTAATAATATTTTAAAATTAATTTAACTATACAAATTAACAATAATATGCAAATTATGAAAAAGAAGAGTATTTATCAGATTTTTGTTGTGAAAAAATTGACCTCAAATTTATTAAAAATCGATCTAATGCAAACACATACGTGAGAAATCTTCTATATATCACATGTACATTTATTAAAAAAGTATGAACAAATGGCTGCTAATTTTTTCGAGTAAATGTTGATAAGATAATAATTTCCTTTTTTAAGGTATAGAAATATATTTGCTATCCTACCGTTCTTCCTCCATCTGAAAGGCAAACAAAAAGGCATACTTTTCTAATGTTTTATTATTCCTGAAGCTCTTATTGATAATTGTAAGTTTAATTCTAAAATATGAGATGTGTATTTTGCAGCAATACAGGATGAACAGAACGAAATGTAATTACATTACAATTAGGAAACAATTAGACCTCTTTTAATTTGAAGTTATATGAAAATTAACTTAAATGAAATGATGAAGATATTTCTTTCATCGGTGTATCCCAAATAAATATTTCAATTATCGTGAAATATTTATTTAGTATTTAATGTTTACAATGGTTTATCGTCATTGTAAATATACAAATATTATGCGATGGTTGCACAGTTTATCAAAACTAAAATCTCATTTGATTTAATAGATTTATTGGTATAATACTGCCAATATCAATCTGCTAATCTTATAAAAAGTCGCTCTCGTAATCACAATATCGATTTGATCCCCTTTATTGAAACACATTGTTCGCTGGAATTTTGTGGTTAACATAGTTATTTAAATTATTCAATATTTACAATTATTTATTGTGGTCAGAATTATTAATCGTTGGTCAATTAATATAGCCTATGCTTCCATAAATTCCGCAAGATATTCCACACAGTCTTATTAATGTAAACTGTATAAAAATAATCCCCCTTTCTTAGAAAAGAGCATAAAGAAAGTTTCGAAAGTGTTTAAAACTAATTTAAGAGACGCAAAACACGCGTCCTGACGGCGACATACCTATACACCTGTTCAAAACTAGCCATCTAACATATGCAACTAAACTTGTATGAACGTATATGTGTATAATTTATGCTAGGGGAGTGTAAAGCGATTTTTCACTACTTTTTATATTCGAGACATCACTCTAAGAACTGTTGCTCGGTGAATTGAATAGTTTGTAATGTGCATTGTATACATACGTGGATACCAATTAGTATCGCAAATCGTGATCCCAAGTTTAAGAACTGTAAAACCGCATATAATAAGAGTCAAATAAGCGTTAGAGTATGTGTATAGACTTAACGGAACATTTATGGAGTTCCAGATAATCATTTTCCTAAATTCCACAATAATAGTGGTCAATCATTTGTAACATATTTACACAGATCCCTGTCGAAGACAAATAAGAGATAATACTATTCAATAAAAAAAACATTGGAATAATACTAGTCACTAGTTTTTTTTGACACATGGAATGCGATTCCAGTTTTTAAATTGCTCCATCATGTTACAACTTTGAGAAATTTACAATTAAAATTGCAAAAAAGACTTTTTATTCATGTATTTTGTCATACAGATATATGACGTGTTGTAAAAGTTTTATTGCAGTTCAAGAAATGTCGTTAAATATTTTGCTTTTAAGAGGAATTTGTCGACTATGATTAATAAGATATTTATGGTTAAATATGAAATTTATTGCAGAAAAAAGTTAAATCATTGAGAAATCACATATTAATAATAGTTTCCAATTCTTTATTCAAACTTAACAATTTTTTAGATCTCTAAGTACGAATTCACTATTAAAATTAACAAATTAAAAATGGCGAAGTTAATGTAGAAAAAATTAATATCAAAATTGAAAACGTAATAATTAGAAATAACTGGCATATTTGTAAAAACTTATATAAACATGCAAAAATGTACAGACATACTTTGCTATTTTTATTTTTCTTTGCAACTTTAATTGCAAATTATTCAAAATTGTAACGTGATGAAACAATGTATATAAATCAGGATCATATTGAAAAATTATACGAAGTAATTAGTTTTGTTCTTATGTTCGAAAAAGAAAATTATTTTTTGTTTAATTATGTAATTGGAGATGTATGCGAAGTAAAAAGTATAAATAACGATAAAAATTCTTCGACAAAAATGTATTACACGTATGTGAAATACCCAGTTATATACACAGGAAGCAAGGAGCACGAATTGCATATTTTTACATTGAAAATAATACATATGATAATTTTTTGAATTTCAGCCATTTCTTTTTGATACACATCGTTGTATGAGAATATTAAAATAATAAAATAGCATTTAAAAGATTTGGAAAGATTAATGAAGAAAAAGATAACATTAGAAATGTTCAATTTTATAATAAACTCTAGATTTATGTAATATTAAGAAGATTACATTTGCGTCGCCTTTATTGTTAACATGTAACGTCCAATAAAAAAAAATTCTGTTGTATACAACGCATTTCATTTACTTGTTAACATCCCAAAAAATCAACAATAAGTTACTGAAAAAATATTGCAACCAAAAAAATTCTTTCGTTAATACTTATTTTATAATAATAGTTAATAATAATAGTAATATAATAATAGTTATATTATAAATATTAAGGAGCATATAGTATAATAATAAATACAATGATAATAATAAAATAAAATATGTAATAAGCGAGAGGAAAGAAAAGAGGGAGAGAAAGAGACAGACAGACAGAGAGAGAGAGAGAGAGAGAGAGAGAGAGAGAGAGAGACAGAGAGAGAGTTTGAGAGAAGAAGAGAATAACTAGAGATGGAGATGGTAAAGAAGAGAATTGGTCCAAGAGGCAAAGTAGTCGAGTTCGAACTGTCTTCAGATATCGTTGTCGTTCTTGAACAAGATTGGAACGCGTCACGTGTGCTTCTTAATTGGACCCTATTTTTTGAGTTCTATCCTCTTTTTAAAAGGATGAGTTTCCTGTTTTCAATTTGTTGCTCTTTTACCAATGCTGAATGATGGCAGTGAGCAAGAAACTCTTTGCTCTTTGCTAATTAAACAAGAAGAAGAAAAAGAGCTGTCTGTTCGAGAAATTAAAGGAATCTTGGGCCCAAGCATTATTTATTTCTCCTGACTATTTCAAATTCTTTTGATAATAACAAAAGACGAAAAATAGTCTGATTCGTTCTAGCTGCCTAAGAAGGGCCATATTTTACTGTTTGATGGTATATGATAATTTAAATGTTTCTCTCACTCTTTTTCACGCTAATCTTTATTATATGCTTTGTTATTCTTATAAAACCTGACTATTGTTTTTTTCATTTGCAAAAATTTCAAATAGGAATATAAAGAAAATATCACTCAATCATCTATAATGACATTACAAATATAATAAAATATTCTTTATATATTAAAATATTCTTTATAATACATGTATATTTTTTTAATTTTAATTTTATTTTAATATAGGTATATGTTATATTTATTTCAATACACATATATTTTTTTCAATACAGGTTATATTTCAATTAAGTAATTACTACTTCCCATTATTCACTTTATGTACATTATTACTTCCCATTATTCACTTTAGCAAAATTATATACAATCCAAGTCATAAAGTCGTCTTCAGCTTGATTCTGAAAGGTAGTTGAAATATTTATTTCAATTATATAAAAATCTCTCTATATTTAAACGTGGAAAAGACGTTATTTGAATTTTTTCATATCCTTTATCATTAACCAAATATGAATGACATTTGCAGTTTCATATCCAAATCACCGCATTAAATATGCTATTCAGTTTTCCAATGCTGGAAAATTCTAACGTGCAGAAATTTTCACATCAATGGCAAATATATGTTACGTATTGCACTCCTACAGGAATCTATGAGATGCAGAAGCATATTGGGATACCTTTCCCTCCTCTCTTTGTACAATACATAAAGTTCAATTTAGTAGCTTGCCTCATGCATGAAATAAAATATATTCGGTAAACGTCTTTTAGAACAATGTATGTTTTCTCCAACAAAAAGTAAGTATTGCAATATTCTTGTAATTTTCTATCTTTCCCTTTTCTTCTCTTGTGCGGCAACAAATTCCCAAGTGAAATATGTATTGTATTTACAATTAAGCGTACAATAAGCCGTACTTTATAGCGATACGTAATATTGTAGTTCCGACATTAATAAACTCCCCACGGAACTATTTCTACCTGCATTGACATGATTATGTACATTTCATATGTTGAAGCATAAAGTATACTTTATCTTGCAGATATAAGATTATTTATACATAATTTAATCAAACATAATATCCATCTGATTATATAATATTAATTAACAATTAATTATTTAGACAAAAAAGCAAAGATTTTAATATAATTCTAATAAAAAATTCTATCATGTTCACATATGTATATTTGAAAATGAGGAATAGTATTCTCGATTTAAAATGCAAATTGCGACTAATAATGTCTGCCACAAGAACGAAGTTTGAATCTCGATAACAGAATACATCTCTAGTCATACATCTCGTTCTCTCTCTCTCTCCCTCACACTCTCTCTCTCTCTCTCTCTCTCTCTCTCTCTCTCTCTCTCTCCCTCTCTCTCTCTCTCTCCCTCTTTCTCTCTCTTTCTCTTTCTCATCCACAATTGGTACATATATTCTGAAACCTACTGAAATTACACGAATATGCGGAACTTATCTTATTGTCAATGCGATATTCACTCAGAATACCGTTGTTACGTAATTCAGACACCCATTTCGCTCTCCGTAGAGTTCAATAGAATCTAGCTGATCTTCCTATATGTGATTTATGTCAAAATTATATTGTATTCAATATTCTTAACTTATTCGAGCAGAAATACAATATTAAAATTTTGTATCGCAATGTAATTTATATTACGCATGTACAAATTGTTAAATTTGTAAAATTTATTGCTTTAGAAATACAAGATGAATGCTGCCAAAATGCTTTATTTAGAACTGTATTAAAATATGGCAACCGAATCTGATAAAAATTATGATAAGACTAAGTACAACAATATAGATTACTGGTTTCTTAAGTCTAATAACATTATCCTATTTAATCCTAAATATAGATAAGGTAAATTCCCAAGAAACGCTAAGTTCTGGTTTCGTAGAAGAAATATTACACTGGCGCTCAGTTATATTTTATCACAATTTCAGTCAACATTAATGTTATTTGAGCGTCGTTTCTTGATTTTTAAATTCGTGGAATAAAAAATTTTGAAACGCGAAGTACAGTTGCGTATCAAAGAAATCGTGTTCAAATTTACCATCCGAGATTTAATAAATTTTAGAAAGTGAAACTAATACATTACAAAATTATATATTTTGAACAGTTCTACAAATGTCCGGAGTGAATATCTTAGAAAAAAAAATTATTAAATAAATAAATTAAGAAAACTGTCTTCTTTTTTTAAATATAGATTTATGACATCATAATTTTTGTAATATAAGCAAATATATCAAAGATTCCTGCAACACGTACTTTGCGAAAACACAAGAATGGAAGATACAAATCTGAATGACGTGCTTACTATAAAAAATTCGGTAAAAATTGTGAAACTAGGCGAGCAATCCAATATCGAACCATTCAAATTGAAAAAATATAAGAAAAGATGGATAATACTGATCATCTTTTTGATTTTTAATGCAGCGGGAACTTATCAATGGATAAAATATTCGATTATAACTAACATAATCGCGAGGTATTGTATATTTCTCTCAAAATTTAAACAAAGGAAACATAAATGAATATGTCTTCTCCTATACATTATTCAGATATTATGGAGTGTCTTCGTTAATGGTTGACTGGACTTCGATGATGTTCATGCTGCTTTACGTGATATTTGTATTGCCAGTACAATATGTATCAGACAAATGCGGTTTGCGATGGACCGTTATTTTAGCCAGCGGTTTAATTTGCCTAGGCTCATGGATAAAAATCTTTTCTATTCACCCCGACAACTTCTACATTGCTTTCATCGGTCAGTCTATAGTTGGATTTACTCAGGTTATTTTCTTAATCTCTCTAAGAAAATATTTGTGTTATATCTTCTTTTCTCATATTTTTTCTTATGTTACTTTATTTACATATCCTTTATCACGCATTGTTTCCTTTTAATGATATTTACACTATAATCTATTAGACTTTGACTCTACCAATACCAGGGCGCTTGGCCGCGCAATGGTTTCCTTCTAATGAACTTTCAACTGCTACATGTTTGGGTATTTTTGGCAACCAAATGGGAATAGCATTGAGTTTCCTTTTGACGCCAATAATAGTGAAAAATCACGAAAATTTAGATGACATCGGCAACGATCTATCGTCTTTATGCTGGGCTCTTGTAATCATTACTACAATTGCATTCATTCTAGTGCTTATACGTAAGTGATACGAAACCTATTGTATTTTTGTTGACTTTAATGTATAATTATTTAATTTTTATCTATTATTTATAATTGATTTATAATTGAAATAGAGATTTAAGTTTAATGGAAATAACATTTTAATTTCTTTATAATCTCACACAATTATTTTTTAAATTTAATATAGATGCAGAATAAAATTTTGTATATTTCATACATTCGTTCTCAATATTAACCCTTTGTACTCCAGCTATGGTGACACCGCTATGGCGACATACATTCTATAATAAAATTATTTTTATATTAATTTTTCAATTAATTTTAATTATTTGTGATACTAGGAACAGTTACTAAAATAGAATTTTTTTATTTGACATAATAACATTTTTTAATATTCACCAAAGGTACCAAAAAATGCCTTGGAATTGCTGGTACATATGATAAAATTGGAATATAAAGAATTAATTTATTAATATGAAATTTACATTAATTTATGCAATATTCTACATATTTAATTATAGTGATTAAGAGATAAATATTCTTCATAAAATAATCTTTCATATATCTAAATTAGAAAGCCACACGTTCAATGCATATCTAATGTATATCTAAATATCACATATCTCATGTATAGCCCGTATCCAAATACGATTTTATTGATATACAATGTATCGAGGAAACTTTTAATAGAATATATTAACAGAATAAAAAAACTCGATAACATGTACCGATATATCTCATTTTATAATATTTATTAATTTTTAATTTGATATTTCGATAAATAATCTAACTCACTTTAATTTCAGTTTTCATATTCGATTTGTTTTTACTTATATTAACCAATTGCCAGAGGATACGGACTAATTAATTAGATTGTTTCAAAAAATTATTATATTGTTTTTAATTTTCTCAAAATGTTTCTGTATCAGTATTTCAGGAAGAACCAAAACTACCACCAAGTGAATCACGGGCGCTGCAAAAATTCAATCGAACGAAGAATGAAGAGGAATTTGTTGGACCGATTAAAAGACTCTGCAAAAACAAAAACTTCATTATGCTTTGTAATTCTCATGGCTTGAGTATCGGCGTATTGAACGTCGTGGCTACGTTACTTAATCAAATATTCCTCACACACTTTGAGGTGAGCTAGTAAATTTCCAATTTAAATGTAACAGATTGAAAAAGAGAGAGAGAGAGAAATTCATCAAAAATATTTTCAAATATTTCGTATATATATCTAAAATCAAGACGCGCATATGTTCTAGAATGGAGAAGAAGATGCGGGTAGAATTGGATTATGTATGATTATCAGTGGTACGATTGGTGCTGTTGTTTTGGGTATCATCCTTGACAAAACACATAAATTCAAGTAAGAAAGATATTTATACAATTTTCTTGAAAATACAATTCCAATTTGCTCTCACTGCTCTAAACTATTGGTTATTACAAATCATGTATTGCTGGCTATTTTTGTCAATTAATAATTTACTTTCAGAGAGACTGCCGTGACTGTTTACTTTCTCTCATTGTGCGGTCTAGTACTATTTTCGGTATTTATTTATTGCGGCATAAAATGGATGGTATATGTGTCGTCCATTCTTCTAGGGTATGTATACATATATATTTGTTAATGTATTTTAAATAATGTATTAGTATATGTGTGTGTGTGTGTGTGTGTGTCTATAATAGTAAAAGTGTGAGATAAAATTCCTGGGAATAATATGTTACTCTCTTAATCATGTTCATTATAGATTTTTCATGTCGGGATACTTTGCACTGGGATATGAGTTGTGCACCGAATATACATATCCGGAGTCGGAAAATTTAACCGCGGGAATCCTAAATATATCAAATAACATTTATGGTATGATACTTGTTATAATACTGGGAATATTATTAAAAGAGTACGGCGATATTCCGGTGCACGTGACCTTAAGCTCGATTGTATTGCTTGGTTTCATCTTAACTGTTTTAACGGAAGACGAGCAAAGACGTCAGGATGCAAAGAAGAAAGCTCAGATTGAAGGAATTGTGAGGCTCGAGAACGACAACATTGATAATGTTCCAGAAACTGACAAATTAACTTATAATACGAATTAATAGATATAAATATCGAAAAAAAGTTGTTCATATTATATTTATATATATGTATTTTTTTTATAGATAATTATGATTTTATGCTGGTTTTTAATGTATATTTTTACATCTTTAAACAATATACATTTGTAATAATAAATTTTAATACATAAAAATACTTTTCGTATTTTGTGCATAATCGAACTGCACTTTATTTTTACGCGAATATGTAGAATCGTGTATTTTAAATTTTCTTTTAATAACACTGCATGAATTTTTGCCAACAATTAATATGGCGTAATTTGCTATTATCTCTATCGTATACGATGTAATAAGATTATTTTCTAATAAGATTAACTTTATGAAAAAAGCTTTAACACAATCTAGTATCTAAAAAAGTAATGAATAAGCATAATGACGAACTCATGTACATTGAAATTAAAACTTAATTATCTTTTTTCTCAATAATAATAAATAATTGTAGAATTTTTCTTAATTTTTATGGTATTCTGGATATTCCGACTTTATTTTGTTATACGCAATAAGAGTTTAATTAATTCTAAGAGTAAAAGAAGATCTACATTATAACATATATATATATATATATATATATATATATATATATATATATATATTTCGACTTTAATATTATATTGTATACGATAACTTGCCTGAAGTATATTTTACCTTGCAGATATAAGATCATTTCTTCAACATAATTTTAATCCAACATAGTACACGTCAGATTATATAATATTAATTAACAATTAATTATTTAGACAAAAAAGCAAAGATTTTAATGAAATTTTAATAAGAAATTCCATCATGGTCATATATATTTCGGAAACGGAATAATATTCTTGATTTAGAATGCAAATTGCGACCAATAATGTCTGTCACAAGACATTCAAAGTTTGAATCTCGATAACAGAATACATCTCTAATCATACATCTCTCTCTCTCTCTCTCTCTCCCTCTCCCTCTCCCTTTCCCCCCTCCTCTCTCTCTTTCTCCCTCTATCTTTCTCATCTACAATTGGTACATATATTCTGAAACTCACTGAAATTACACGAATATGCGGATCTTATCTTATTGTCAATGCGATATTCACTCAGAATATCGTTGTCACGTAATTCAGACACCGATTCGCTCTGTGTAGAATCTGATAGAATCTAGCTGATCTTCCTATATGTGATTTATGTCAAAATTATATTATTGCTTCCAATATTCTTAACTTATTCGAGCAGAAATGCAATATCAAAATTTTGTCGCAATGTAATTTACATCACACATGTACAAATTGTTAAATTTCTAAAATTTATTGCTTTGGAAACACAAGATGAATGCTACTATGTTGCTTTATTTAGAACAGTATTAAAATATGGCAACCAAATCAGATAAAAATTATGATAAGACTAAGTACAATGATACATGTTGCCAGTTTCTTAAGTCTTCAAATTAAAAACATCATCCTATTTAATCCTAAATATAGATAAGGATATAGATAAATTCACAAGTAGCGTTAAATTCTGGTTTTGTAGGGAAAACATAACACTGACGCTCAGTTATATTTTATCTCAATTGCAGTCAACATCGATGTTATTTGAGTGTCGTTTCCCCTTTTTTAAATTCGCGGAATGGAAAATTTTGAACCGCGAAATACAGTTGCATATCAAAGAAATCGTGCTCAAATTTACCATTCGAGATTTAATAAATTTTAGAAAGTGTAACTAATATATTACAAGATTCTATATTTTGAACAGTTCTACAAATGTCCGGAGTGAATATCTTAGAAACAAAAATTATTAAATAAATAAATTGAGAAAACTGTCTTCTTTTTTTAAATATAGATTTATGAGATCATAATTTCTATAATATAAGCAAATATATCAAATATTCCTGCAACACGTACTTTGCGAAAACACAAGAATGGAAGATACAAATCTGAATGAAGTGCTTACTATAAAAAATTCGGTAAAAATTGCGAAACTAGGTGAGCAATCGAATATCGAACCATTAAAATTGAAAAAGTATAAGAAAAGATGGATAATACTGATCATCTTTATAATTGCTAATGGAGGGGGTACTTATCAATGGATAAAATATTCGATTATAACTAACATAATCGCGAGGTATTGTATATTTCTCTCAAAATTTAAACAAAGGAAACATAAATGAATATGTCTTCTCCTATACATTATTCAGATATTATGGAGTGTCTTCGTTAATGGTTGGCTGGACTGCGATGATGTTCATGCTGCTATACGTGATATTTGTATTGCCAGTACAATATGTATCAGACAAATGCGGTTTGCGATGGACCATTATTTTAAGCAGCGGTTTGATTTGCCTGGGCTCATGGATAAAAATCTTTTCTATTCATCCCGACAACTTCTACATTGCTTTCATCGGTCAGGCTATAGTTGGATTTAGCCAGGTTATTGTTTTAATCTCTCTTAGAAAATATTTGTATTATATCTTCTTTTGTCATTTTTTTTCTTATGTTACTTTATTTACATATTCTTTATCACGCATTGTTTTCTTTTAATGATATTTACACTCTACTCTATTAGTCTTTGACTATACCAACGCCAGGGCGCTTGGCCGCGCAATGGTTTCCTTCTAATGAACTTTCAATTGCTACATGTTTGGGTGTTTTTGGCAACCAAATGGGAATAGCATTAAGTTTCCTTTTGACGCCAATAATAGTGAAAAATCATGAAAATTTAGATGACATCGGCAACGATCTATCGTCTTTATGCTGTGCTCTTGTAATTATTACTACAATTGCATTCATTCTAGTGCTTATATGTAAGTTATACGAAACCTATTGTATTTTTGTTGACTTTGATGTATAATTATTTAATTTTTATCTATTATTTATAATTGAAATAGAGATTTAAGTTTAATGGAAATAACATTTTAATTTCTCTATAATCTCACACAATTATTTTTTAAATTTAATATAGATGCAGAATAAAATTTTGTATATTTCATACATTCGTTCTCAATATTAATCCTTTGTACTCCAGCTATGGCGACATACATTCTATAATAAAATTATTTTTAATATTAATTTTTCAATTAATTTTAATTATTTGTGATACTAGGAACAGTTACTAAAATAGAATTTTTTTATTTGACATAATAACATTTTTTAATATTCACCAAAGGTACCAAAAAATGCCTTGCAATTGCTTATACATATGATAAAATTAGCTGAAGTGCAAAAGTGTTAATTTATTAATGTGAAGTTTACATTTATTTATGCAATATTTTTCAACATATTTAATTATAGTGATTAAGAGTTAAATATTCTTCATAAAATAATCTTTCATATATCTAAATTAGGAAGCTATACGTTCATATCTAATGTATATTTAAATGTCACCTATCTCATGTATAGCCCGTATCCAAATACGATTTTATTGATTCTAAAGTATCGAGGAAATGTTTAACAGAATGTATTAACAGAATAAAAAAAACTCGGTAACATGTACCGATCTCGTTTTATAATTATAATTATAATTTTATATTCATTAATTTTCAATGTAATATTTCGATAAATAATCTAACTCACTTTGATTTCAGTTTTCATATTCGATTTGTTTTTACTTACATTAACCAATCGCCAGAGGATACGGATTAATTAATTAGATTACTTCAAAAAACTATTATATTGTTTTTAATTCTCTCAAAATGTTTCTGTATCAGTCTTTCAGGAAGAACCAAAACTACCACCGAGTGAATCACGGGCGCTGCAAAAATTCAATCGAACTAAGAATGTAGAGGAATTGATTGGACCGATTAAAAGACTTTACAAAAATAAAAACTTCATCATGCTTTGTAATTCTCACGGCTTGAGTATCGGCGTACTGAATGCTGTGGCTATGTTACTTAATCAAATATTCCTCGCGCACTTTGAGGTGAGCTAGTAAATTCCCAATTTAGCTGTAGCAAATCGAAAAAAGTTGTAGCAAAAGGAAAAAAGAGAGAAAGAAAGAAATTCATCAAACATATTTCCATACATTTCGTATATAAATATGTATCTAAAGTCAACATGTGCATATATTCCAGAATGGAGAAGAAGATGCGGGTAGAATTGGATTATGTATGATTATCAGTGGTATGATTGGTTCTGTTGTTTTGGGTATCATCCTTGACAAAACACATAAATTCAAGTAAGAAAGATATTTATACAATTTTCTTGAAAATACAATTCCAATTTGCTCTCACTGCTCTAAACTATTGGTCATTACAAATCATGTATTGCTGGCTATTTTTGTCAATTAATAATTTACTTTCAGAGAGACTGCCGTGACTGTTTACTTTCTCTCATTGTGCGGTCTAGTACTATTTTCGGTATTTATTTATTGCGGCATAAAATGGATGGTATATGTGTCGTCCATTCTTCTAGGGTATGTATACATATATATTTGTTAATGTATTTTAAATAATGTATTAGTATATGTGTGTGTGTGTGTGTGTGTGTGTGTGTGTGTGTGTGTGTGTGTGTGTGTGTGTGTGTGTGTGTGTGTGTGTGTGTGTGTGTGTGTGTCTATAATAGTAAAATTGTGAGATAAAATTCCTGGGAATAATATGTTACTTTCTTAATCATGTTCATTATAGATTTTTCATGTCGGGATACTTTGCACTGGGATATGAGTTGTGCACCGAATATACATATCCGGAGTCGGAGAATTTAACCACGGGAATCTTAAATATAGCGAATAATCTTTATGGTATAATATTTGTTATAATACTGGGAATATTACTAAAAGAATACGGCGACGTTCCGGTGCACGTGATCTTAAGCTCGATTGTATTGCTTGGTTTCATCTTAACTGTTTCAATGAAAGACGAGCAAAGACGTCAGGATGCAAAGAAGAAAGCTCAGATCGAAGGAATTGTGAGGCTCGAGAACGAAAACATTGATAATGTTCCAGAAACTGACAAACTAACTTATAATACGAATTAATAGATATAAATATCGAAAAAAAGTTGTTCATATTATATTCATATAAACAAAAACAGAACAATAAACGGTCCAAATGATAAATATACAAAATAAAATAAAAAGGCTAAAAGACCATAGCGCAATGTGTTAGAGCGTAATACTGATAATAAAAGACTCTAAGTAAGAGAGACATAATATATTAAATCAGTTAGATATCAAATATATACGTACGTTTCAATCTATTCAAGATCCTTTTCAATGCTCGAGAAACACGTTAGAATGTAAACAAATTTAAACTATTAAATATTAAACAGAACACGATTACAAAAAACGGACGTGATAGAAGGCGACATACGATAAATAAACAAGTAACAGTCGCAAACATTTGAAACGCTAACAAAAGATGTGACGAGAGTGTTAAACGGTTAACAAATCAAAAAGTTATCAATAAACGCTAGTAAGATGCATATCCTTCGAAAGAAGGCCGACGCTCACATCTCCTTACGAAAAAAGACGCAGAAACTCGCAATCATGGAGTATGCCATATCACGACTATGCATTGTGCGACAGTCTCACGATGAAAAAAGTCCCAACATTTTTCCAACGTGAAGAAAGCCATGAAATCAGAAAGATAAAATAAACTAGTCGAAAACTCTGTAAAAATTCACGAAGCTGTCCAGGAAGAAAATCCAAAAAAAAAGGAAACAGGTAACCATCGAATTTTTCGAGCGGTATAACAAGGTAGATGACTATAATGGAAGAAAACAGAGAAGCGTGAAACAAAGTAAAGTCATGTGTACAGGTGTAGGACCTTCAAACGATAGACGATTAAATGATAACTGACAAATTAGAAGCCACTTCTACATAATTCTATCGTTTGTTCCTACAACTTTACACATGACTCCACTTTGATTTATCACAGTGCATAGTCGTCATAAGGCATTCTCCACGTGTGCGAGTTTCTGCGTCTTTTCTCGTAAGGAGATATGAGCGTCGGCTTTTTTTCGAAGGATATGTATGTTACTATCGATTCTTGATAACTTTTTGATTTGTTAACCGTTTAACGCTCTCGTCACATCATTTGTTAGCGTTTCAAATGTGCGACTGTTACTTATTTATTTATCGTTTGTCGCTTTCTATCACGTTCGTTTTTTGTAATCGTGTTCTGTTTATTATTTAATAGTTTAAATTTGTTTACATTCTAATGTGTTTCTCGATCATTGAAAAGGATCTTGAATAGACTGAAACGTACGTATGTATTTGATATCTAACTGATTTAATATATCATGTCTCTTACTTAGAGTCTTTTATTATCACTTTTACGCTCTAACACCTTGCGCCACGATCTTTTAGCTTTTTTATTTTATTGTGAATATTTATATATATGTATTTTTTTGTAGATAATTATAATTTTAGGCTGGTTTTTAATATATATTTTTACATCCTTAAACAATATACATTTGTAATAATAAATTTTAATGAATAAAAATACTTTCCGTATTTTGTGCATAATCAAACTGCACTTTATTTTTACGCGAATATGTAGAATCGTGTATTTAAAATTTTTTTTTAATAACATGAATTTTTGCTAACAATTAATATGGCGTAATTTGTTATTATTTCTATCGTATACAATGTAATGAGATTATTTTCTAAGAATATTAACTTTATGAGAAAAGCTTTAACACGATCTTGTATCTAAAAAAGTAATGAATAAGCATTGACGAACTCATGTACATTGAAATTAAAACTTAATAATCTTTTTTCTCAATGATAATAAATAATTGTAAAATTTTTCTTAACTTTTATAGTATTCTGGATATTCTGACTTTATTTTGTTACGCAATAAGAGTTTAATTAATTCTAAGAGTAACAGAAGATCTACATTATAACATATATATATATATATATATATATATATATATATATATATATTTCGACTTTAATATAAAATTGTATACGATAACTTGCCTGAAGTATATTTTATCTTGCAGATATAAGATAATTTCTTCAACATAATTTTAATCCAGCATAGTACACGTCTGATTATATAATATTAATTAACAATTAATTATTTAGACAAAAAAGCAAAGATTTTAATGAAATTTTAAGAAATTCCATCATGGTCATATATATTTCGGAAACGGAATAGTATTCTTGATTTAGAATGCAAATTGCGACCAATAATGTCTGTCACAAGAACATTCAAAGTTTGAATCTCGATAACAGAATACATCTCTAATCATACATCTCTCTCTCTCTTTCTCTCTCTCTCCCTCTGCCTCTCCCTTTCCCCCCTCCTCTCTCTCTTTCTCCCTCTATCTTTCTCATCTACAATTGGTACATATATTCTGAAACTCACTGAAATTACACGAATATGCGGATCTTATCTTATTGTCAATGCGATATTCACTCAGAATACCGTTGTCACGTAATTCAGACACCCATTCGCTCTGTGTAGAATCCGATAGAATCTAGCTGATCTTCCTATATGTGATTTATGTCAAAATTATATTATTGCTTCCAATATTCTTAATTTATTCGAGCAGAAATGCAATTTCAAATTTGTATCGCAATGTAATTTACATTATACATGTACAAATTGTTAAATTTCTAAAATTTATTGCTTTAGAAACACAAGATGAATTCTGCCATGTTGCTTTATTTAGAACAGTATTAAAATATGACAACCAAATCAGATAAAAATTATGATAAGACTAAGTACAATGATACATGTTGCCAGTTTCTTAAGTCTTCAAATTAAAAACATCATCCTATTTAATCCTAAATATAGATAAGGTAAATTCACAAGTAGCGTTAAATTCTGGTTTTGTAGGGGAAACATAACACTGACGCTCAGTTATATTTTATCTCAATTGCAGTCAACATCGATGTTATTTGAGCGTCGTTTCCCCTTTTTTAAATTCGCGGAATGGAAAATTTTGAAATACAATTTGGAATCAAAGAAACCGCTCTAATTTACTATTCTGGATAATTTATTCTTAATAAATTTTAAAAAGTGTAACTAATACATTACAAAATTTTATAATTTGAGCAATTTTACATAATGTTGGGAGTGAATATCGTAAAAAAATTTATTAAATAAATAATTCAAGAAAACTGTTTCCTTCTTTTAAATATAGATTTGAGATTATAATTTCTATAGTATAAATAAATATATCAAAGTTTCTTGCGAAAATACAAGAATGGAAGATACAAATCTGAATGAAGTGCTTACTATAAAAAATTCGATAAAAATTGCGAAACTAAGCGAGCCATCCAATGTCGAACCATTAAAATTGAAAAGGTATAAGAAAAGATGGATAATACTGATCATCTATATGATTTATAATGGGGCAGGTGCTTATCAATGGATAGAATATTCGATTATAACTAACGTAGTCACCAGGTATAATATATTTCTTCCAAAATTTCTCTCAAAATAAGGAAAATACAAGTGACTGTGACTACTCTTATTATATATTACTCAGATACTATGGAGTATCTTCGTTAATGGTCGACTGGACATCGATGATATTCATGCTGCTTTATGTCATATTTGTAATACCAGTGCAATATATATCAGACAAGTGCGGTCTGCGATGGACCGCCATTTTAGGCAGCGGTTTGATTTGCCTGGGCTCATGGATAAAAATCTTTTCTATTCATACCGACAACTTCTACATCGTTTTCATCGGTCAGTCTATAGTCGGATTTAGCCAGGTTATTCTCTTAATCTCATTAGAAAACCTTTATATCTGTGTTATATTTTCTTTTTTCTCATATTATTTTACTTATATTATTTACATTCTTTATCACGTTTTCTTTTAATAATAATTAAACTATAATCTATCAGACTCTGGTCCTACCAATACCAGGGCGCTTGGCCGCGCAATGGTTTCCTTCTAATGAACTCTCGACCGCTACGTGTTTGGGTATTTTTGGTAACCAAATGGGAGTTGCTTTGGGTTTTCTCTTGCCGCCCATAATAGTGAAGAATCACGAAAATCTAGATGATACTGGCAACGATCTATCACGTTTATGCTGGACCCTTGTAATCATTACCACGACTGTATTCCTTCTAGTGCTCATACGTAAGTTATATGAAATTCATTGTAGTCTAGTTGATTATTTAATGTTCATCTATTATAATAATAATTGAAATAATAATTGAAATAGACCTCAAAGTTAATTCAATATTTATATATGCAATTTTATAATGCAATTTATTTATAATGCAATTTTAATATTTTAATTTCTACATAGTTTTTTATGATCATTTTTCTAATCCAATATAGATGAAGAATAGTTTTAAAAAATAAAATTTTTTTATTTCATACATTCATTCAATATTAATTTATTAATATAAAATTTATTTATAATATTTATGCAATATTTTATAAATTTTATATTTTATATATTTAATTATAGTAATTGAGTTATAAATATTTTTCATAAAATAATCTTTCGTAAATCTAAATTAAAAAGCCACATTCATTGCATATCTTATAAATATATCCAAATGTTTCTCACGTATCTCATGTAGCCCGTATATGTCCAAATATGATTTTATTAATGTACATCCAATATATCAAGAAAATTTTTACTAACAAAATGAAAAACTCAATAATATGTATCGATATCTCGTCTTTCTTCAGCGTAATATTTATGAATTTTCAATGTGATCAAATATTTCGACTAATTTATATTAGTCGAAATATCTAGTCACAGCTATTAATTAATAACTCATTTTAACTCCAGTTTTCACATCCGGTTTATTTTTATCTACATTAATCGATAGCTAGATACGGTAGAGGATACGGACTTATTAACGGATTTAATTAATTAAATCGCTGATGTGCTTTAAGAAACCATTATATTATTTTTAATTCTCTCAAAGATGTTTTGCATCAGTATTTCAGGAAGAGCCGAAATTGCCGCCGAGCGAATCGCGGGCGCTGCAAAAATTGAATCGATCGAAGAGAAAGGGGGAATTGATTGGACCGATTAAAAGACTTTACAAAAATAAAAACTTCAATATGCTTTGTAATTCTCACGGCTTGAGTATCGGCGTACTGAATGCTGTGTCTACGTTACTTAATCAAATATTCCTTGTGCACTTTGAGGTGAGCCAGTGAATTTCCAATTTAAATGTAACAGATTGAAAAAGAGAGAGAGAGAGAGAAATTCACCAAAAATATTTTCAAATATTTCATATATATATCTAAAATCAAGACGCATATGTTCTAGAATGGAGAAGAAGATGCGGGTAGAATTGGATTATGTATGGTTATCAGTGGTACGATTGGTGCTGTTGTTTTGGGTATCATCCTTGACAAAACACATAAATTCAAGTAAGAAAGATATTTATACAATTTTCTTGAAAAGACAATTTCAATTTACTCTGACTGCTGCAAACTGTTGGTTATCACAAATCATTCCTTGCTATTTTTGCCAATTAATAATTTATTACTTTTAGAGAGACTGCCGTAACTGTTTACTTTCTCTCATTGTGCGGTCTAGTACTATTTTCGGTATTTATTTATTGCGGTATAAAATGGATGGTATACGTGTCGTCGATTCTTCTAGGGTATGTATATATATATATATATATATATATATATATATATATATATACATACCCTAGATATATATATATATATATATGTATATACGCGTGTGTGTGTGTGTGTATCTATAATAGTAAAAATGTGAAATAAAATTCCCGCGAATAATATGTTACTTTCTTAACCATATTCATTATAGATTTTTCATGTCGGGATACTTTGCATTGGGATATGAGTTGTGCACCGAATATACATATCCGGAGTCGGAGAATTTAACCGCGGGAATCTTAAATATAGCAAATAATCTTTATGGAATGATACTTGTTATAATATTGGGAATATTATTAAAAGAGTACGGCGATATTCCAGTACACATTGTCTCAAGCTCGATTCTGTTGTTCGGTTTCATCTTAACTATTTTAACGAAAGATGAGCAAAGACGTCAGGATGCAAAGAAGAAAGCTCAGATCGAAGGAACTGTGAGGCTAGAGAACGACAACATTGATAATGTTCCAGAAACCGACCAACTAACTTATAATACCAATTAATTCGATGTGAATATTGAAAAAAAATTGTTCATCTTATATTTATATATACGTATTTTTTTTAGATAATCCTGATTTTATGCTGGTTTTTTATGTATACTTTAACATCTTTAAACAATGTACAATTGTAATAATAAATTTTAATGGATAAAAAATAATTTTCGTATTTTGTGCATAATCAAACGGAAGCGCTTTATTCTTACGCGAATATATAAAACCGTGTATTTTAAATTTTCTTTTAATAACAAAATGAATTTATGCCAACAAGTAATATGGCTACTTTGATATTATCTCTATAAAATGTAATAAAATTATTTTTTAATAAGATTAACTTTATGAGAAAAGCTTTAACATGAGCTAATATCTAAAAAAGTAATGAATAAGCAATAAAGAGCTCGTGCACATTGAAATTAAAACTTAATGATTTTTTTCTCAATGATAATAAATAATTGTAAAATTTTTCTTAACTTTTATGATATTTTGTTCTTTATCTTGTTATATGCAATAAGAGTTCAGATTGTATACGATTACTTGTTTGATTTATTTTTATGTAAACAGTATGTTTGAAAAATGACACTATGTATTATGAAAAATAAAAAATATGAGGAAAATGTGAATATAAATTATAGAAATAGAATAAATATATATTTCCACCAAGTTTTAAAATGCATTTTTAAATCATTGATATCTAAAATATAAATATATTTTTATATTTAAGTGTAGTCAAATAAACAATCACAGAACACATTGCAAAAATTCCAATATTTTACGTAAACGCTTCAAGATTTATTGACACTATATAATTCTGAAAATAAATATATCTATTAATTAATAAAAAATGTTTACTATTTTTCGACCACAAACACAATTCCTTTCTGTCAAAATCTTTTCTATCTCTATTTTTGCGCTAAATTCTTCTTATATGTAAAAATTTCTGAAAAATGTCCATGTGCATAATTGCTCTCAAACAGACCGCCCGTCGAAAATAATATAACGAAGCGAAAATTTCAACATATCGACTCGACTACACAGACCGAAGAACAGAAGCAATTCGGCGCGAAACTTTAATTGATGAGGGAGAAAGAGAAGGAGCAGAAGAACACCTCAAATCCTGTTTTTAGATTAACAAAGCCATGGAAATGAACGCCGCATAATACGCTGCATTTGACGCGTGACATGACGAACGCGTCTACCACTTGTTACTCGACCGGAATACTTGATATACTCAATCAGAGAACAAAAGTTCTCTCGACGCGCGAGCTATTATATAGCATGCTTTCGATCAACCCGACACTCGTACCGTCTGCCTGCGACAGCGTTGTTATCTCGAATTCGCGTGAGTCGCGTGGCGTGATAACGCCCGTCTTTTCTCTTTATTTATCTTTTTCGCGCAAGTCAGGTGAAAGAATTTTTCAGAGATAGAATCGTTCCCTTATATTTACGATAAATACTCGCGGACTTGTATTCGCAAAATAATCTTACGCATAAAACATTTCTACATTTTACAAAGTAAGAAAAGATTAATATGATATCGTCTTTCAAGAAAAATCAAATTGAGGAGGGAATAGTCGATTCCGATTTTTGCCCAAGAATTTATCATTAAAAATTTATTTCTGTAGAAATAAAATATATGTATTCGATATCTCTCAAATATTTATAAATGTAAGATGCTCATAAAAAGTAATTAATAAAATAAATTTAATTATAAAAAAAATTTGACGAATAAAAGAGTTAATACCGCGATGAGTATTGTTATGCGCGATCGATGAGAGTCAGTAAATTTTAAGAGTAAAACATATAGTCGGAATCCCAATTAACGTCACTCAATTCAATTTCACTGTCAATCCGGTGATTAGTTAGCCCGCCACGTTTCTAGATCGCCCCGAGCGAATTTATGTAGGCAAATGCAAGCAACGTCCATCGATCTTGCGAATTCGTAGAGTATGCATTACGGTCGCGCGTGCGATCTTAAATTCCAGACACGTCCTTAATTCACGTAAGCTATTACAACACCCGTTACTACAATGGACGTGTTCTCGCTTCTATGTTTAAAACATCCAACGATGAAAAACATTGATCCGATAAATATCTATGCATATGTTTCATTGTTACGTTAAGTCAACTTGTAATTTTAATCACTAAATGACTTTATTAACGTCTCATTTTTTAAGCAATTTTGATGCCCTTTTTACTTTAAATTTGAATATCTTGAACGAATACTCAAAAGAAACGTGATAATTTATTTATACTCGGATATTTCAGCTTTGAAAATTTATTGCTGCTACTGTACAAATTTAGCGCAGCGTGTCTATCAGTTTTCCTGAATCATTAATTTGCTATGCGGTGAGAACCCGTAGAATGTATTCTATTACTGCGGTGATGTTACATCCCGTATTATCGTCATCTATTTGCGGAGCAAGCATTGTCTAAACTTTCATACGAAATTCAGACAATGATGGACATATTGAAGACTCGAAAATACTTGGCGATCATATTTGATTCATATTATAAAGTATAATTTTTATATCGTTCTGTTTTTTCGAACAAAGCAAATCAATTAAACCGTAGGATCAGTAACTGACGTACATAAAAAGTAGATTAATAAGACAACATGTTTTGCCACAGCGAACATTCTTAACACGTAATACGGGTAACATTGTATTACGAAATGGCAGCGAAACGAAGAACGAAATCGTTTTCGTCTTCACCTTGTTTCGTATTCACAGGAGCCTAGACGCTCCGATCTCATATACATCGCTTCGCATATAAAGACGGATTCACCAGTTGAGTGAAGATCAGTCTAAAAATTTTCGGTGCGCGCTCAAGAGAGGTACCAACATCGGTAAAAAATGAGGAAAACGGTAAAATAATATTCCATTCAAATACAGAAGGATGTTAAACACGTGTATTTTGCTCTGTCCCGTCAACAACAGATTTAACACTTCAAAAAATATCACGCGATCAAATAATAATACTGATGTAATAATAGTATGTGATGCAACAGTGTTGATTTACAAGAATGCTAACCGCTGTTGGCGAAATGGCTCGCGAAATAAATAATTACTATATACAAAATGTTTACAAATTTAAAATAAACTGTTATTTATGAAATATTAATTCCTTTGAGAAATACTTTATAACAAGAGATATATTTTTACAAATTGTATATTATATTTGTAAATTGATTGGTTAAAGAGAGAGATTTTTTGTTTAATCTACGTAAAATACGTTTTAATTAATATTATTTATTTATTATTTTAATTAAAATTTAATCATTTAGTAAAATAAATATAATATTGTATTTTTATTTTTTTTAAACACGAAAATGCATGGTAGACAAATAAAGAGTGAAGCAAGGAAAGTTTGAAGAAGCCATTTCTTCCATATTTTTAATATAAATATTCTCATCGAATACTGTCATAGAATAAAGCGAAGATAATAACTCGATTTATTTGAGCGTGCGCCGCTCTTATTTACATAAATTTTTTATTTTTTTCAGTTTATCCTCACTTTCCTTTATATCGGACTGGCGGCAACATCAGATTTATCGGGATACGAGCCTAGAGGTTGGCGTCCTAATGGCCAGCGCTTTAATCCCAATAACAATCAATTGCATGCGTATTATGGTGCCCCGAGATTACAAAGCTACGAACCTTCAGACCATACCACCGCTAGCTATCGCGATCCGTTTTTCACCACTACCACATCAACGACGACGCCGCGACCACCGACCACGACAACTACCCCAAAAACCACGACGACGCCTCGCAGCAGAGAGCCAACGACGCCGTTGAACGAACAACCCGAAGAAGATTTTAATACGAATCCTCTGGCGATCGCAAATTCTTTCGCGTTTAATCGGCCTGTGTACATATATAACGCTTTTCCATTCTTACCGGTTCAAATCATCACGCAATGATACGAAATGAATAAATAATAAATATGTGCATCTCTCATAAATTTCTCATTGAGAAAAACTTTTTGTAATTTTGCAGATCTGACGTATCAAATTTATTTAGCATATCATTAATCATCATTTAAAAAATATAGCTTATCATAAACAAATTTAAGAATAAGAATAAAAATGAAATTTCTACACAATTCTAAAGAAATATTATTTCAGACTCTCAAGACTAATAATTGGTAAATATCTTATAAGATAAAATTTTGATTAATATTTTACTTTGATTATTAATTATTTGTATTTTCTATTTTTTATGTTCTCAATTTATATAAGATATTTTATATCTAAAAAATAAATACATAAGACTTATTTTTAAGCACAAGACATAAAACCAATTATATATCTAAAATTTAAGCTCGTAATAATATAAAACAATGTATAATAGCTTATCTTTAATGGAAAACTAACCGAAAATTATTGTCGATAACATTACTGCTGAAGATAAAGTAGTGAACATGATATATTAAAAAACGTTCTATATATTTTTGGAGATATTTTAACAAATATAACATTTACAAAATATTTTAATAATTAATATTCTGAATAATTATAAGTGTATATATATATATATATATATATATATATATATATCCAAATAGATTCAGTAAATTTAAAGATAATCAAACATTGCTGATGTGAAATTAATTATAAAAAATTAGTATCGTTCATGTTTGTATATCCAATATTTCTGAATTTTTCGAACAATTATTAATATTTACGAGAAAAAAACTACAAGAAGAATAATATGTACAGGAACAAATGTATAACCAAGAAATAAATGTAAAAAGAATCTAATTATATATGTATATATATAATGTTCAAAATAATTCATAAACATATTTGCATCAACATCTCTAATAAGAATGATTTCGGAAGAAGATAAGAAAAAAGATTCAGCAATGGTATGATAATATGTATAAAAACTACCAAATAATTATATAATTTACACATTACTCACTCAAACGCGTTGTATTGTCGGAGAAGTTCCTGAAGAAGACCATTTTTTACGCTCTCCCAAACCGCTGCGGTAGGCTGCATGCTACTTATCCTCAAACACTCGAAAAATTCAGAAAGAAAGTCAAGGAAACACCATATTATAAAGTTCCGTAGCTTTTGAAGTGTTGGATGATGCAGAATTCAGCAAGATTTTCACTTTTTCATTTCTTTTATCAACTTTTTTAAACTCACACTCGCGGAATAGGACAAAATGTACGATATACACGCACCGGATATACGTCATCGCGAGAAATATTTTTTTAGGCGCGAATCAGCAGCGCCACCGTAAAATACTCATATTAAAAACCTTAGAATTATCAATTTAATACAGCAGAAATTTGTTCGAAAACGCGATATAAACTCGGAAACAATACAAAAACGATATAGTAATGTTGAAGTATATTTTACAACAAATATTTCTTTAATATTAAATTAATATTTAAAAAAAATATTTCGTGTACCGAGTTCACTACACTGCAAGAATCCGCCATGTTTCAACGTTTGAATGTCGGCCAATCAGAGCACGAGAAACTGTCTCATGTCATTCAATCCTATTGGTCAATTAAATGATTCGACTTTCATTGCATCAAACAGAACACACTCGAAACACGAATATGTACGTGTGATTTGTTTTCAAGAATAGGTTAAGTTATAGAAAGCACGTGCCCTCTCGCATAGATAACATAATATATAAATACATCTCTTTAGGTAAATATATTTAAAATATATCTATATAAGTAAATGTATATATTTATTATGATATTATTTATTATGATATTAAATGCATATATTTATTATGATATTTTATTATTAATTAAATCGTTTTTGTATTCACATGAATAGTAAACACATAATATTAAAGAGTCCGTAAAAGAAAGAGAAATCGTGCAGTGTGTGTTGACTTGAGCTCTCTAAACGTACCTATTTTTCTTCTAAATCAGGTACGTTAATCGTCAAATCGAGGAACATGACTGGAGCACAAGAGGTTTGTGGGACAAAACGAAAGAAGAAACGTTCTCACGCGCAAATGGCAAAAAAATTTGCTCGTCAGAGAAACTCGAGTAATAATTTGGACCAGGACACCTATCAGTACATGATTCGTATTGTCGAGTTGATGCGCAAAGATTTCTCTTCTTCTGAGGAAAAACTGATATTTGTGCAGAATGTTTACCAGGAGATGACAGGCCATGAAGTCAATTGCGCGCGTAATCAAACCGGATCTTATGTCATGGATTCTCTCCTGAAATACGCTAGCTTAGAAATAATTCAGAAATTGATACAGGCATTTGAATCCTCTTTAAGGCAGTTGAGCAGCGATAAGTGTGCTAGTCATGTTTTACAAAAAGTAATAATGATCTGTGCTGACAGAGGCAATCAAATCTCTACATCAATCACAAATAAGGTTGCAACGAATAAGACAAAATTGGACAGAAAAGCTATCGATGCTGTCATTGAAGTTAAGCCATCTGAAGTAAATTCTTACAACGATATTGTTCTGAAGCTGAGCAAATATTTTCTTAACAATATAGAGGAATTTGTGTTTGACACTTATGCTAATCACGTGTTACGGACAGTCGTCAAATGTTTAGGAGGATTAATTGAGGATAGTGAAAATAATAAGAAATCTACTGTGCCACATCTCACAGAGAGGCGTCCTGTGATACAAGATTATAAGGATTTGTTAATACAAAGTTGCGATCGTTTGCAGAAATGGCCACAATTCTATCAATTTGGGCAGCAAGAAATTACTTCTGGCTTAGTACAATGTATCTTGTATTCTTTGAAAGATATTGACCAAAATTTAACAAAAACCATTATTAAGAAAATTATAAAAGAATGTTTTAAAACAGATGAAGACAAAAAGCTATTGAATATATTTAACACAGAATCCTCTAGTAGGTTATTGGAAGCTTGTTTAATGATAGCACAGCCAAAAACTTTCACAAAACTATATAATACATATTTTGCTGAAAATTTGGAACATTTGTGTGTGACACAGAATACCAATTTTAGTGTACAAAGATTATTAGATTATTGCACTACCAAGGAACTCTTTGAAGAAATATTTGATAAAATATCAGAATACTTTCCGAAAATTCTTAAGCAAGGTTTCACTGGGATATTAGTCAGCACTGGAAATGCATGCTTAAGATTGCAAACAAAACAAGGTGCATTTGTAAATGCAATGATCAAGCTGCTGAAATGTGATACATCTACAGATGATCAGACACATCTTGTATGGTGTATAGTGACTTTAAAAGATTCAGCTCAACTAAAAGCTATTCAAAATAATACACAACAATTCAACTTACATGGAAGTTTAATAACACAAGCCATACTGAATTTCAACAAACCTATCAAAATTGTGAATTCCTTATTAGAGATGAACAATGAAAAATTATTGCAATTATTCAGTGATCCAAAAGGCAGTCGAATCCTGGATGCTTTCATGGACAGCAAATACATTGGCGAAAAGAGCAGGGAAAAATTATATAAAAAATTGCAAGGTATTTGGGCAGAATTAGCAAAAAGCACACATGGATCTAGATGTGTGGACAAAATGTGGATATGGGCGCGTATGAATCAAAAGATCTTTATTATGGAAGAATTGGCTACAGCTGGAAAATCTTTAGAATCCACGAAATCAGGTAAGATTATCTCTGCAAAACTGAACGTTCCATTATTCGCAAGAAATAAAAAGGACTGGTCGGAATCGCAAGGTAAAGAGGAGAAAACTAAAGCGTTGTTTGCAGATATTATCGGAAAGACTCCTAGAAAATGAAAAATATAATATTACATGTCACAATATAACGATTGCTTATATATATATATATATATATATATATATATATATATATATATATATATGTTTATTAAATAAATAGCAACATTTGTGTATTATCTCATTATGTTGATTAATTCTTGAAGAATAGATAAAATCGAGTATAAACACATAATTATAATTATCTAAGTAATTCCCCTTATTTTCGCGAAAAATGTTATGTTTAAGATTATTTAAAATCAAAAACGCAGAATACATTTAATCGAAAAATTAGATTTATACAATTAAATTTATTTTGTTTTTGTCTAAATAATAGTAAGGTACAATGAAAAGATCCGCTCGTATTATTTTTTTTACGTTCTGACATAGAATAATTATTATATTTCGTTAGTTTACAAATACATTTTATAATATCCATATCATACATCCCCGCAACGCAATATGCCTAGGAAGAATTACAATAATTCATAATCTAGATTTGAGCAAAATTTCCTAATGCGTATGATCCATAAATTCACTTCATCTTTCTCTATGTGTGACTAGACTTAAATATATGTGATAATTATATATCCTGAGGTGTGTGCGCATAAAGTAAAAGATTCGAGAATCTAAGTTACATTAATCTCATTACAATCATTAAACCTATCAATTGACTAGGATAAAGTCGATGCGATTCATTTTTTCGCATATGAAACATCGAGAACAGCGTAGATACGCAATAAAATTAAATCACTTTTTGTGTATCTGTGTAATTTTATGTGTGTGTACATATCAATTTTATTTTGTACAATATATTTACGTTATTTTCATAACGATTTTCTGCGTAATATTGAGATACAATAAAAATTACATTATCATGTAAATTAACACATAGTACTTAATCGTTTTACAAAAATAGAAACTAACTCGTCATAATTTTATATACATAAATTCAACTGATATCAAAGATATTTTGTGTTTTTCGCCAGATTGTTCTGAACAGAAAATATATTGTGTTTTACCAGATTGTTATGAACAAGCAAAAAAAAAACATTTTCTGAATTCCATCCGAAAAAAATTTGCATTTTTGGACGAGTGCGTTTTTCAACTCTTCGTATATATAAAGAATTTAAATTGTTAATGACGGAACGAAGATATCTACGCTAACAGGAGAATTATTTTCATAATGTTATATTTACTGCTAACGTCGATTCGAAGCAGTACGAAATGCACGTCTGCAATTCATCGATCGAAGATATAGAGATTCAATCTGTGTTATCTATTATTCTTTCAATTGCAGAAAACACGTTTAAGACATGCATTATTCCTATTGTTTGCTTTAATCCTAGATAATAAATGGATTGCGAAAATTTACGATTTGATAGATGATAAAAAGCAGCTGACACATGATGCTGATAAACGTGTACATTTACGACAGTGCTGTGCATATTTAGTCGGCGTTATCTATCCGACACAACGTAAACACCTATGCGATCGGTTATGCTACTTGATGTGAAATCAGTCGTTCATTTTGTGTATGGTTAATTGATAAATTCTAAAAACACATTTTTATCACACCCAACGTTCCATTCAAAGAGTGCAAAAAATCGATTTTATCTGAAAAGTTTACAAATTTTCAGAAAGTGTGCTCCAATATCTTTTAGATATATCTTTTAAACCTTTGCATTGTTATTATTATATACTATAATTCAAAAATGGGATATCAAAGCTGATCGGTCATAAAGATTTGTATTTTTCTAATCGATTAAATAATCATTTACTATTGTATATTATCGCTTAATTGAAACGCCGGGACTAGAGAATATTCAGAGAATACTTGATCGTATGTCGAATCAGCATATTTCAATGCTCTCTTCTTGTCACAAGCGAATATTCAATTTACTCAGTTATTTTAATTAGATTCTTGTTCAGACTCGTCCATATTTCCAGATATATTAGAAAAGAAATCTCAGTTTCGGAGAAAGAAAAGGACACAACAATGAGAGTACGCAGAAGATGTATGATCGGTGAAGAATCTGCAGAAAATGGACGAATTAAACAAAATTGGGGCGAAAGAAATCTTTTTGAAATATTTAATATTTTCAAAAATTAATTACCTTTATAGAATTGTTACATTTCTTTCCGCTTTTTCCTTTTAAACGACATTCTCTCACAATTATTAAATAAAAAGAGAAACAAAATCTAATAGATTGATTCTCGCTTTCAAAAATCAATCATTCAAATTTTCAATGAACTTTCCTATTCGTTTAAATTCATCCACTTTTTACAGAAAAGACTTCTTGTGGGATTCGCGAATTAACGCGAATCGTAGTCGATGGATCTGTTTGATCGGTTGTTTTTAGCACTGCGACGTCACTTTCCCTTCGATACAGACGCTATCGGCGTGGCGTCGACTTCGTTAACGCTCGTGGAAAGATTCGTGGCAACGACCCTCGGCGGACTACGCGAAGCCGACCTTCGTGGCTCACGCGGTGGCAAGTTGTTACAAGTCGTATGATGACCGGCTTCCCAATCGCGATGCTGACAAAACGAACCGCAGTACCGGGCGATCCCACAGCCGCCACAAGTTTCCAGGGCGGGCCTACCACAATTCCAACAACTCTGGAAAAAACATGGAAAATTTCCCGATTGGAACTCTACTGATGAGATAGAGTCTCATTCTTATTTAAATAATTTAATATTTAATTTGACATAAACATTTAAAAATCAAGTGAAAAATAAAAAATATTTAGAAAAAAATAGATATTTTTTTAGATAAATTAGATAAATTAGATAAATTTCCTATCGCATAAGAAAAATTAATAAGCTAAGAGATCAATTTAATACACATAAATTAATTAATTTATATATATATATATATATATATATATATATAGATACATCCATATTTTTTTATATGTTTAACATTTTTTCCAAAAGATAATTGATTAATGCGATTATACATACGGATCCCATCATGTTGGTCAGATGAATGTCCTTTTCGTCTTCAGTAGTTGACGGTGCCGAATTCGTCGTTGTTGTCGGCGTCGTTACATTTCTAGCGCTAGTCTCTACCGCGCTCGAGCTTCCGTGAACCCTTAGAAACGGACCTTGACGGAGACTGCCGTGATTCCTTTGCGATAATGGAAGGTCCAGTAGTCGATGAACCCTCAAACGTTCGTTCGCCCTCGATTCCGCAACTGCAACTGCCACGGCGCGTTGCACTTCTGCCATCGCGGCTCTTTTCACTTCTAACACAGCTTCCTCTAAAGATTTCAAGGAAACCGATTTCTGATTAAACATCCTATATCATAATTTATATTATCATCTTATTTAATTGTTAATATATATTCCATCATTTCAAATAATATTTTTATAACACAGATACATGTCTAACGTCAGCTAAAAATTTAGTAAAAACTCGAAGAATTGTATCGTACAACTTTCAGGTATAATCAAAGATTTGTGAATTTTTTATGAAAATACCGGCTCTTCGTTTGACCTCGGCCACTCTGTCTTCAGTCGCTCTGATCGTCTGCGCGACGATCTCGCCGGACAATCGCTTTAAACTGCCATCCCGATCACCGGTGGACGATTCAACCTGTGCGCCGTTAGTCGACGAAGGATTATTGCCGTTGCCGTTGTTGCTGGTGCCATTCTGCGCCGCGACCACTACTGGCGGTGGCGCCGCGGCTGCTGGACTGGAACATCCTCGTCGCTGCAAAATCGCCAATGCTCTCTTCGTTTTCTCGACCATGCCGAGGATGCAGTTGAGCATCACATAAATATTCTTCCACTCGTCATCAAGACTACCGCCATTCTGCGTTTGCAAACCGTGACCCATTGGCTGTTGCGACTGCTGGGTCAGATGATGTGGCGTGGAGAATGCGTTTATCTGATTAATCTGCACGAGACTAGGTGGTACCGGACTTGGACCATGACCATGCGCGTGACTTTGAATTGAGCCGCCCGCAGAGTGCAACGGATGATACCAACAATAAGACGGGTCCGTTGGTTGCTGTTGTTGTTGCTGCTGCTGCTGTTGATGATGATGGCTCCACGGATTCGTAGACCTCTTGCCATACACTGGCATATCGTCCAAGAGAACACCATTCTCGTAGTATCTGTTAAAATTCACTAATATTAACGGAAGGAAACAAGAATCAATATTATAATATAAGATATAAGACTCAGTTTTGAAATAATTAATCTAATTATTATATTGTATCACAACCAAAAGCATTAGAAAAATTAAAGGACACATGCATTTTTTGGCAGGCGAACATATATTCTAAAACTCGCTCGATTCCCGTATTGTTCGTTTTAGAGCGCCTCTCTATTCTTACACGGCGGATTGTTTAGGCATTCAGTATCGCGTGGAGGTTGCCTGTGAATCAAAGACGACTGTCTATGTGTATGCGCCTACACCCACGTTTGCCGACATGCTGCAATGCGATGTGTATTAGCAGGATGCCGATAGGCACTCGAGGCAAGTTCGCCGGTACTCGTGGACGAAGGGGTAACTGTGGGGGGAAGGAGGGAAGAACGCGATGGGGTGGTGTTCGGGAAAGGTGGTGCCCCGATGATATATGGAAACGTCACCGGCAGACATATCGAGAGGAGGCATTGCCAGGGCGCACACCGCGTTTTGTCGCCTTCGTATTCGCTTCATGGTGTCTCCCTCTCCTTCCAATCCACGCGCATATCATCCTGAGCGGAAATTCTGGCCGTCCGGCGTTGATTTCATCAACACTTCGGATGTGCGGTGAAGATGACACGTGGAATTTGTACATTAAGAAGATCCAAAATAATTTCTTTTTCTTTTACATCTATTATCAATCGCTCATAATTTGAAGACTATTAATGATTACTGTTAATGATTACTGTTAATGATTACTTACATAACATAAGAGAATATAAGAAAAATTCGATTCGAAGAATTTTTCACGAGAGTGCTTAAGTTTGTTTTAGACTTAAAATATATAAAGTTAAAATACATATTTTTTTTAAATCGCGAATTGAGATCGCTGAAGTCTTTAGCGCGTTGAAATATTTTTGTGCGAGGCATTAATACCAATGAAATGTTAAACAGGAGGTAATTTCGCATTAATGGGTGCTTGATCGCAATAAATATCGGCAAGAAATGCAGGCCAGCGGCCAAGATTTTTCCGAAACGACCGGCACATTTGCGGCTTGGCAAACGTAGTATGCGCGCGTGTACGCGCAGATGTGTGGCCTTCGTTATCGTGTGAATTATCGTTATGGCGAAGATTCCATGAGATCATTCCGCGCGAGATGCAATTTGTGCGATAATGTATGTGCCCTTGTTGTGTCTATTTCTCTCTGTCGAACGTATGTAAAGAAAGAAAGAGAGAGAAGAAAAAGAATTATTATGTTTGCTCTTTCAATCTTCAATCATTTTCAGTAAATTGCATTCATTTTGAAAATAAGCATAATTATAAAAGATATGGTCTGAAAGACGTGATTACTTATTTGATAAAAAAATTTCTCGATTTAAATATTCCAATATATTCTTATAAAACTATGAACAAAAAAACACAGGCACAGACATACTGAACTCAAAGATGAAACTTTACAATGACGTTTTCATATTTCATAATTTCTTATCCATATATAGCATTAATTTTTGAGAATAAAAACACTCAAATATTATATCATATATATTATACATATATATAATATATTATTTAAACCGATTGTTGCATTGCCAAATTATCGCGGAAGTTATACGATCATGATTTTGGTTCAATAATAAAATTGCTTCACGAATTAGTGTTTCACAATCTTTCTTAGCCCCATTCCGAGCTTCATTTAATATTTTGTCCATTATCAATCAAGTTTCCTGTAATTGATCAGAAAGAGACAAAGTTCGATCACGATCAATTCAGAAATCTATCGATGTTCTCCTCTTGATAACCGTGGTCCACGATTGAAAATCGATAAAAATACACGGAAAAAAAAAATTACGTGTATTCACACTCACGGAGTGTCAGAGGCACGACGTTTCGTTGTATGAGCGCCGGAATAATGATGCAACGCGCTCGTGGCGTTGCTGCCCGCCACGTGCTGAATGGCACCTACGCCGGGATTAGAATTCGAGCGCATTGCATAATGAGCCGAGCACTGATTACCGCCGCCGATTCCGTTCGCACCCCCGTGCTCGCCAAACACCTCGACGGATTCGCCGGATGGGACCAGCCCTACGGTCTCCAAAACAGCGGACTCGTTGGATCGGAGAAATTGCACACAGCTCTGTAAAAAGAGATTCTGTTAATCCCTTCATTATCATCACTTTAAATCGCTGCATTTATTCTATAATACAAAGAAACGTTTAAAATTATGATATATGTGTCTTAACTTTAATCAAATTTTCTAGAAAAAAAATGATAACAAATTATTATATTCCTTTTTCTAGAAAATTTGATTAAAACACGTATGTCATCAGATAATTTTAAACGTTTCTTATCTATATATCTATATATCTATATATAATTATATGTTATATATTTTATATATTATAATTTTATATCAGTTTCTAAAACTATGGTTTGTGAACTATCAAAAAGTTGTAATAAATTATAGAGGATGCTGAGAAATATGCTAGATCTTTTCACTCCTGAAACTGATTGGCTCGCCTGATCGCATCGGTTTCGACTTTTAATATTCGTTTCACTGCTTTCTTTATCGCCGTTCTCGCCACTCGCGCCCATCTAGTCGAAGTTCCCGTCGAGCCCCTTATTCCGTCGTGCTCTCTCTTGCCCCCAATACTCAGAAGTCGGCATGGCAGGGTGGGATTTATCGCTTCTAATTCAATATCGGTACCTTCCGTACCACCTCCCGTACTCCCCTCGTTTCCTTCCTTTCGAGCTCTTTCGTTTTCACGACTCGCAATTAACGGTCATCGATCGGGGGTCCAGGTACACGCGATGACCACTTGTGCAGCTTGTACTTGTGTGAAAATATTCGCGAACAGTACTTGATCGATTTTAAATGTTTCCGCTTGAAAATTGACGATAACAGAATTCTTGAAAGAGAGGCAATTTTGCGCGAATAAAACAATTAAATAAGTCAGATTTTTTCTAAAAGTACATAGCCAAAACGTAGGGAATCTATCAGCATATAACTAATATAAAACATATATTGGGTCCACACTTATTTTTTATAAATGCTAATATTACTTGTTGACACTTTAACAAAATTTGACTGACTAAAATTTTATTTTCTGATAATATAAAAATCTTAATAGTACATATTTATCACATAACGTTAGTCGTTCAAATCGTAGAAATATCAACTGTACATTTTTAAATGTGCTAATCTAAACTGCTAATTGTCTCGTATCAATTTTTAAAAGGTACAAATGTCGTAAAAAGTTTCTAGGATTTATATGACGTCAAGCTTCGCAATCGCAGAGGAGATACCGAGGCTCAGGGAAAACCGGAAAACCAAGGCGTCGTACTTTCGATCCTTACGACGCCTTCATCCTGCCGACAGAAATGTAAATGCTCACTATTAATTTGCAATTCGTTATACCTCACCGAGAGCTCTCTGTCGCCTGGTGCGCCTCACTCTTTCCGTTTCACTCGCCTTCGAGACGGGCAACAGCTGCGGACAGTAGCGTGAGCGGAAGGATCCTATTAATCCCTCGAGCCCGAATTTCGCGATGTCGCAGAAATTAAAGTCGCAGTGCGGTGCGTATCGATTGGTCGAAAATAACGAGCCTGCTTCTTTATATCGGTGCTCGCGTTGCATCGCGTTTGCACCGTTCAGTTTTACAATTCTGATATTCCACAAAGAAATCTGTTCAAAATTGTATATACGCCTCGAAAAATAATCAACATTATTTAGAATTTTGCGAAAAAAAAGATTCCTATTTATTATATTTACTACATATTTCAACAAAAACATGTAAGAACACAAAATTAGTTACTTTCTTTTTTTGACGTTATGATTTCGTTCCAAACTCCATCACATTACATCATACATAATTTCAAAAAATTAAAATTAAAATTGCAAGAAACAGTTACGTATTTCAACATATTTTGTCATTATAAGTTACATGTGGCATGTTGGAGAAATTTTATTGCAATCACAGAATTAAATATATTATTTTAGGACTTTTTATTATGAAGGAATTCTTGTGTCGATTACTCAATAAGATATTTGTATTTAAATATGAATTCTATTGAGGAAAAATTACGAATGATATGATGAATTTATATATGCAAAATAGTTTTCAGTTACATTGCATTTAAACTTAAGGGCCTTTTAGGTTGTTGAGTACGAATCTGATGCAAATTTAAATTAGTGGAATTAATATGGGATATCGAAATTAAAAAATGTGTTTGGATTTTAGCAAAAATTTACATATGTACATATATATGCAAAAATTTATGTATATATTTTGAATATGTCAATTTGACATTAGATTTGTTATTCAGAAGATGAAAACCTCTTTAAGTTTAAATGAATATAATTAAAAATTAAATCAATGAATCCAAATGCACTTTTCCGCAATGAATTTCATATTTTTAACGAAATAATTTAGATATATATATTTTATCATAAATATCTTATCAACTATAATCGACACAATAGAGTCCTTTTGAGGATTGAAAATCCTAACTTCTTAATTTTAATTGGAATAAAACTTCTCCAACACATTATATATCGCACAGTTATAACATGACAAAATATATTAAAATAATTTTTTTTATTTTAATTACAAATTTTCTAAAATTGTGATGTAATGGAGCAATTTAAAAAGCAGAATCATATTCAACAGTACGGAAAAGTACGGAAAATAATTAATCTTGTTCTTGTGTCAAGAAAATTATTTTTTGTTAAACTACGTTATTATGTTACTTGGTTATTTTATTTTTTTAAATTGTTTTATATATTTGTAATATATAGCTTCATAATTTAATATTTTTATAATTACACTGTAAATCGTTCTATTGATCTCCTAGAAAATATTACACTTTTCGCTCTTTTCTGATATTATAAGCGAATGTGCGTGTGTAAAAGCTCAAAAATTTCTTTTGTATAAAAATATTTTTAGTTTTATACTATAAAAGAGTTTATATCCGTAAAAATCGCATATAGAAAAGCGCTAACGTACATTTCTTTTAATGTTAAGTCCCCGTGAATTCGCGTAAAAGTTACCGCCCGATATAAAATACATGTAGCATGTCTTTGCTTTTTTTTACGCAGATTAATGATTACGAGATACCGGATATTCAAACCAACCGATGCGTACATGGATGGCCAAAGTAGACCGGATTAAATCGTATATCCACGGATTTAGCGAGGAAAATTGCATGCAAGGGATAATTTTAAGGACGAGATTATATACATTACAGACGAACAGTTCCGAGCTCCGGTATAATTCTCTGAAATGCAACGTTATTTAATCGGTTCTTCCCCGAGCAATTCTTTCCACCAAAGCCTAAATTATTTCATTAAAAAAAAAAGTACATTTCACATAGATTTACGATCGCATTACGATAACTCTTCGCGAACTTTTTAACCGCATGGAAAACATTTGATAAACGAAGGATCAATGAAGCCAATACATGCATATTATACTTATGTATAATATTTCTTCCTGTCATCGACAAAAAATTAAATACAGCTTGATAAACACGGAATCACGCATAATATCACGACAAATTCTGTATCTCGTGTATATCTATTGTAATATTTTCCTTCTGCGAGAGATTCAGGAAGCAAAAATCATAGCGTTTTTTCCCAAGCCGCTCGTCTCGTTCTGAATTGTTCATCCATCTTGGAACAGACTGGCGTGCTCCCACCGACGATCGGAAAGTAGCCTGGGAAAATAAAACAACCCACCAGCCGGCCAACCTTGCCTCTGTTGATTTTACGCGGGTCCTCCCGCGTCGCACTCGTCATACGGAAAGTGTCCTGGATCTAACACGCAATTTCTCACGCAGATTCCACGGCATATTTAAAATCGTTTTCTCCCTAGTAATAATCTACGATGAAAGACCGTCACTTATAATTCCTGCATTGTTCAACGTTGAATTCTTTGACGTGCGCGCGTATAAATTGGAAAAAGATCGTTACTCTTACAATATTTGAATTTATATATAAAATATTTATAAAGACAATATTTGAATTTATATATGAAATAATATATTTGCATAATTCTTTAACATTGTTGTAATTACCTCATCACAATCGAGTTAGTTAAATATTGCGAAACCACAAAGAAATAAAGGGAATGCACTACTGCAGTTGCTGGTTTGGAAAATGAATTTTATAATCTGGGAAACTGGCATCTGATGTGCTAGCTGCTTAGAGCTCGGTTTAAAATTTAACTAATGAATAATTAACTAGCACTTTTTCATGAGAGGTGCGAATCCAAGCATTAGGCTACAGTGACATTTGGAAATTATATTCATGTAAAAAATAATGAGAATCGTTTAACACAAATAATCGCGTTAATAACAATTACAGAAGATAAAAATTTATCCTACTATTTTTGTTAATTTCGTTATCGTAAAGAGAATCTTTATCGTAAAATTTATATATATTCACAAACTACATTTATTATGAGTAACTTTTATTTTTCAAGTTAATGAAACGAGACAACTCTTTATTTCTCTTTGAAGCATCTAGAAAGAAGAGAAATAAAAGCGCATTGTTTTGCATGAATCCACGGCGACTTGTGCATTATCTTGAACGACATACTTTGTGTGTTTCCGCATCCTGACAACAATGTCACGGTGAGACAAACACGTGAAAGGATTCGGGATGGCGCCTGCACTCACCCAAGCGCAGTAGTGCATACAAATTTATGGGCCGACGCGCGACCCAAGTAAGACAGAAAGAGAAAGAGAGACAGAGAGAGAGATCAGACACGCGCGGCATCTTCGGGAGGACGTGGACCGATCTCCGCATAACAAACACTGCTCGTATAGTAATCTTCCCTCCTTCGAAATGCCGGGCATTCCACGGATCTTTTGGAACGAGAATCGTCCACATGCGTCATCGATCCGCCAACAGCGGCATAATGTTCCATGGAATTCATCTCCCTTTTTCGTCGCGATATTTATCAGAGAGTGCAATAAAAAACTTATCATTAATTAAACGCGTGACTGCAAAATAAAATTGTCGCGTATTCTGCACAAAATGCAACAGCTACAAATAAAATAACAAGTCTTTTTTATATATACAACTGGTAGCAAGTTGTAGATTTTTTTAATAGAAAAGACGCATTTTTAATAGAAAAGATGTCACAAAAATTGATTTAAATAATGATAGATATAAATTTTGAGATACACACACACACACACACACACACACATATATATATATATATGAAAACTCTCTATCACCTATAATTATAAGTCAAACAATTTTTAGACGTTTATTAATTTAAATTATTTGACGATGATTATAAAAGAATTAAAATATAAGTTTTGCTCTGATTTATATATGAACGATTTATTCTGACTGCGACAGAGCCTGGTTGCGAGATAGAAATTTTTGCGGAGAATGCGCGTCTTCATGCATCGTTACATGCTACGCCACGTTGCACACGAGTACAGTGATTTATGATCGTTGTAATGGTTCCAATAAAGCGTCAGGCTGCTCTCAGATCAGGCGTTACTATTAGTCTCATTACATTTTTGTGACATTTCATCGAATAGAGGGAAACCCAGATTCTTAAATAGAATCAGTGCATTCTTACTGACAGTCTTAGTTGCACTTTAAAATATCACTGAGAAGAATCAGTGAACGATTGATTCTTCAGTAAATATATATATTCATAATCTATTCTTATATTTAAGATCATCGATTGTTTTAAATATAGTCTCTTAAAATTATATTCAGCCAATGAAATGGTCGATTATTTCCAGACCTTGCTTATCTTAAATTATACGAATGGACTATGAATACGTTTACTGTCTTCAATGAAACGTAACAGAGAGGCAAAGTAAGTTTTTTGAAGATCAATATAATGTTCACGAAAATTAATAAGTATTAAAATCATGTCACTGTTTTAATCAATTTAAAAGAGCATTCTTTTCACTTACAACTTGCGTCACCGATATTAATCGAAATTTTATAAAAGCACGAACTCGTTTTCGAAATAAAAACTCTGTATACTACAAAATCAATTGTAAAAAATGATGAAAGAATATTATATTTAGGAAAAAAACGATATCATGTCGATAGCACGATTCACTTTTAGAATGGGAATTTTTCGCATTTTTCGAAACGAGTTTTATCGACCAGCTGTAATAAATAATAAATGCAAAAATCTGTCTTACCTGATTATTCGCTCGAGCCGCGTTGCTCAGGTCCCTCTGTAGAGAAGGTAAAGTATGCTTAAGGTACGGCAAGACGAAACTTCTGAGCGGAAAGTTGGTCGCCTCCTGCAACGCCGAGTGAAACTCCTCGGCGGTCATGCTACCGCTCTGAAAATTAACGGGACGACGACAGAACGTTTAGTCGCCACTTGGTGTAATTGAATCGTCGACAAAAAGATCGGTAGAGCGAAACCGGAACGCGTTTCCGGAACGAGTTGCGCGCGCGGCCTCGGTCGGATTTGGTTTTGCGTTTGTCACGTGCCGCGATCGTTTTACAGTTAAGCACGGTCACCAGATGTCACGTTTCCGGGACGTATGCACGCTCGGTACACACGACGACATTATGCATTATGTACGTATTTTGAATATTTACGAGCTGTTTAACGACACGGTCGGCATCGATCAACTATGCTTTTTTCTCATCTCGTGTCGCGTACAGATCACAGATCGTTATCTGACGCTGAGTTGTAGTTAGACCGCGATTTTTCATCATCTTATCATCGTCAGAGCATGAAATTATGCAAATGTGTCCTGCCGCGATCAAAAAAATATCAAAAAATTATCTCAAAATTTATTCCGTTAAAAATCCCTCATTTATGTAAAATAAAACCTCCATGTTGCACTTTTATCATCGGGTTATGGAAAAAAATATGAATCATTTTTTGATAACATAAAATAATGTCCGTTGCAGAGAGATGTCTGCAACATACTTTATGAATGCGTTTGCACAAAATACGCTGATGCGTATCGCAAGTTCTGCGATTTCAGTACGCGACAGAAAACTCTGTCAGCTGGTACGTGTACGTTACTCATTGTTGGTACTGAAAGAGTTCATAACTTCGGTAAAATCTCGCATACACCTGAGAGGATGCTTGGCCAAATACCAGATGCAATGCGCGATAAGGCAGTAAAGATTGCAAGAGCTAACGGTTCGCATAAATTCTTAGCGCGTGCCATAAAATTTATTGAAAAATTAAATAAATTCCTAAAAAAATTCAATATTTATTCTAATTTATTAATGTATATATTATTAATAAATGTATTAATTTCTTATATTTATATTTAATCGTATTATTGACTTAATACTCTTAGGTATATAAAGTATATTATTTTTTGAGATAATAAAATATCAATATCTCATATGATATAATCTAAAATGTTCTTTATTTATACGATGCCCCAAAACCAGATGTCCTTTTAATAACAAATTTTTTGATCAATTTGGAAGTGATTTTTCCTCAGGAAAAAATAAGCATCAATAATTTCCAAATTATAAGCGATTGAAAAGAAAGAGGTAAACAAAACTTTATTGATATATTATGAAGAAAAAAATATTAGTAAAATTATATTTTTTAGTTAATGTTAAATGGAGTTTACACTTCAATAGAATTTTAATTTAAGACTTAATTTCGGAGATATACAATGACAAAAATTAGAAACTTATAAATGATGATCTCCATTATCATCACATTTTGCTGAGAAAAAATTGTCTTTAAATTGACTAAAAAATTTGTTATTAAAAAAACATCCGATGACTTCGAGAAACTCTGTGTACGCTGTATATTCTGTTTATACGTTGCAACAAAATTAAAATTTTCGGTAACCGCAATCGTTTTTTTTTTACTTCGATTATACTCGGCAAATGTAATAGAAACATTATTCACCTACCAGAAGCGCGAGCACCAATGCACGCACCGTGTCACCCGTATCCGTCGAGATATCGGTGGCGAATTGCACCAGAGTGCCCAGTAACCTCTTGAGCTTGCCATGTCCGGCGAAGATGCTGCTAACGCATCTAGATGCACCACTGCCGGTACCGTTTGTCAGTGCGGCGCCATCGGTCTGCTCGTCCGTCCTGACCCCAGCATTGGCAGCACCGGATCCCTCCTCGAGCTCGGACTTAACCGATTGCGAAGGCAAAGGACTATCGTTGTCGGAAGACCTGGAGCAACCGGATGTGCCTTTGTATTCCGACCGAGAACCATTTGTTTGTTTCTGTTGGCCGAGTCTTTGGTGTTGCTGAGATGAGGGCGAATGCGCCTCTGGTTGAGCCACTTCCTCCCGCGAGGATTTCTCCCTCGGGGCAGAGGGTGCTGCAATAAAAATTAGTCCTGACATCCAGACATATATTTCACTCAAAAATAATAAATTCAGTTAATTCTCTATGTAAAGAAAATTTTTATTTATCTTCAATTAAATTATTGTGTTTAATTCTTTATGTTTCACTGTCAATTAATCATAGAATTTATAGATTTATTAATTTTTATTATAAACATTATATGTGAAAGGTATATCTTTCATCTTTTATACATGTTTTAGGAAATTTCTCACATGATGCTGATAATAAAAATTAATAAATCTGTATTGTATGATTAATAGTAGTCTAATTAAAGGTAAATAAAATTTTTCTATATTGTATATATAAGATGAAGAGAGAGATATATATAAAATAAGAGCATATAAACATTTCTCTATTAGAATAAAAAAAATGTACTATTACTTGGATTTCTAATTCGAAATTTTTCCGATAAAATGTTTGAAGATATCAGAGATTTACAATATTTTTCATTAGTACATAAATGATACCATTGAATAATATATTTCGATACCAGAGATAAAGCTATCTTTCATCGCACGACTTGAGATCCGGGACTCTTTGAAGATGGGCTGTTCAATAAAGTCACGGACGAGAAGCGCAGGCATTATTTACATTTGAAATACATGCAGCGAAGCGTACAAGAGCACGGAAAAGCACGGCAAGCGTCGCCGCAAACGTCCCACTTTGTGTCGCATATCCTGGGACGTCGAGGCACGGCGCACGTGAAACGGGCAGCACGCACTCTTCCGCACAAATACGCGCGTACGCACAACGCGTATGCATACTTGCGTGCATACCTGCGCACACGGCCACGCACATGCCCACGCGTTGATGCAACGGATAACATGCAATTACGGGCCGTGTCATCCGCCTTGTCTTGTTCCGGTGTGCGTGCGCGTAACGCGTTATCTCCCGTGAAACGCCCGCGGCATGCGTGGCGAAAACGACGGGGGCATACCGAGTATGCCGATAACGAAATGTTACAGACACTAAACCCCCGTGGCGTATTTCGTATAACGTCGATCAACGAGAGAGAGTCTGCCGAAAGTCTGGTCCTTCGTCAATGCTGACGAGAGAGAGAGTTCCTTTGTCGCATCCTATTTCGATCGATCGATTGACAAATTGTTGGCAACTCATATAAATATTTCAACGAGGGAGAGAGAAGTTTTGATCCTTTCACAATGAAAGAAATCGAAATTCTAATTTGCAGGGAAGCATTTAATACAGTTATATTTAATATACTTATTTTTAATTTAACGTGGCTTTCTCTAGCCAAATGAATATGTGAAGGTATTAAAAATATAATATATTAAGAAAATTGCATATCAGAAAAGTTATAAAAATAATTAAATATTAAATAATAAATATTAAAAATGTTGAGAGCAATATGTGCAAAGCTGCATGTTGTACTTGAAAAGTCCAAATTTGTCGAAATATAATTTGTAAAAATTTTCACGATGCTGTTTAGAAACAATCACGATTATCTAATTTGTAAAAATATGCCAATAATATAATCATAATGCTAAAATAATATCAGAAGTGAAGAGCTATCATTATGATTCGCATCGTCGAGGAATTTCTGACTTTACCATATAGCTATAGCTGTACACAAGCGCCATAGCTCGTTCATAATTGAAGAGCAGCCGCAGGTATCTCATAAATGTGCATTAAAACGCATAATGCGATGCTATCAACGTGGATATGTTAATGCGCATGTTTAATGCAATTATAAGTAGGTGTAACCATTGATTTATATACGAAATGTTCGAATATACTTATTCTTATGCGTTCAAACTCTTCATAAATTATATGAATAACATATTTTACGACCAATTATTATCTTAAATCAGGAACTGCATATTTCTCGCAACTATCGCTAAAATAATTAATCTTCAGATTAAACAACGTGTAATGAGGTGCCGAATAATTAATGCAGGACTCGAACTTTCCGTTAGAGTAAACAGCATGAGGGAACCGTCAGATAAGACGGTCAATCTGTTGGCGGAAAGGTAGAAGAGATCCCATTAAGCTAATGGAACCGATCGCCACAAGGCATTTTTGCGTGGGTGCGTGTAAATACATAGAACAGAGGTGTGTCGAAGGAAAGAGAGAGGAAGAGAGAAAGAGAAAGAGAGAGAGAGAGCGTGGTAAATAGCAAGAGAAGGAGGAGGAAGAGGTCGACGCTACCGTGTCACTACCACCTGACGCCGGTAGCCAGTAGGTAATTACCTGTACCTGAACTCTCGACAAACTAAGCTGCCTCACGGCTTACGCGATATGATGGGGAGCCTGAGTACACACAGACGCCTTCCGCTGCCTGCATAAAGGGCGAGGTCATAGTTACACAGAGCGCCGTGATATCCCACGTGAAAAATCTCCTCCGATGGCCTCTGGTAACTGCCAGAAGATCGCGGATGGCGATTACACACATATACGAGATACGCGCAAAATAGCGTTTGCGCGTATCCCTCGATGGCCGCGCGAACGATTGAAAAAAGGAAGAGAAAATCAGAAGATAACTATGAAGATTACATACAAAATTTACAGTAATCGGTTTGATAGGAATTGCAATTTTGCGTTCTTCGATCGAGTGCTTCTCTCTCTCTCTCTCTCTCTCGCTCGTTTCTCAAAATTATACAGAGTGTTTCTTAATAAGTGCAAACAATTTTAAGATATGATTCTTTGTCGAAAATTAAGGGGGTTTTTCATATAAACATTAAAAATATTCTAATAAAAAATTAAATATGGATTACTAGTTTCATCTCCTTATAACGATACAAAAGCCTGAAAAAAATATATTAATAATTAAATATTAATAATTAATATATTAATAACCTTTTTTATTAGAAAATATCCACCTAATTTTATTTCTTTAACTTATCCCAAATTTGAGAAAAAAATAAAAACCTATTTTTTATCCCCATTTTGGAGTGTAATTCCACAGGGAGAGATGTAGAAGCATATATTTATATGGGAAATATAAATCATCGTTTTCTCATTGGTTTAATAATAATTTGTCACGCGCGTTTCTTTCTGTTGTCTACCGACGAATTAATTGGCCGGTTGATAAGCGAGCAAATAGGACAATGCTTAATTACGATCTGTAAATTCGCGTTGTAACATTTGTAATAATATTATTCGATTGTAATACGCCGTAAATGTGTGATAAATGTTGCCCGTTCTCTCCGCTGTTGTTTATTTGCTATCAATTTATTAGCGTTGATGTCGTTTTCCACGCGAGTCGGAAGTCAAAGTAAAGCACACCAGACACAAATTTAATTAATTACTTTAGCTACTTCAAACGTTTCCTTTTTTTCAATGCGCGTTAATCGAAACGCGTTTTGACAAATTTCATTTCGACATAATTCCTCCCGATTTCGATTCAGAGCGATTAAATACAACCGAGTGAGCTGATAGAACGCGCGGTTGTCTCTCTAATGACTTTACGATACCAAATTGTTGCCACGCATCTCCGCGGTATTATGATGGCACGAATGCGGGTGCAAGCATCCATCCATTTTCGAATCGTGATGTCTCAATGCACTTGCGATTAAGTGGGCACACAACGCGATGAAACAGAGATTAATTATTCCTGAACGAATCGAACTGTCTCTCTCCTTCTCTGCCCCCTCCCTCTCTCTCTCTCTCTTCCCCTCGCCTTCCCTTTCTCTCTCACGGTCCTCCTCAATTCAAAATTTATACGAACGTATCGACCGCATATCCCGTATAAAATTATGATCACAATTATGCAAGAGTAAATCACATGCAAATAATACATAAACAATGCAATTATGTAAATAGATTATAATGAAGTAATTAACAAATGTGATTATTGTCAGACCGCTATAATTTCATTATTGTGGCGGCAAAATAACTGTAATATCGATGTCATGTGTATGGGATGTGACCATCATGTCAGATTCTTGCAATAATTAGTAACGCTTAAGAAAAGATCGAAAAAAATGAATCGGTATCGGATGTACGCCTTAGAAACCTACGTCATAGGTACAGGTTGGAGGATGTTGGCAATCTTTACGAACATACCCAAGGTTAAAGACCGTCAACGTGCGCATATGCGCGACACGCGAATGTTTAATCAGCGTCGCGCTGTGATTGCACGCGACTGTCACTCGACCCTCCCGCGACGAGCGCAATCTTGCCGGCGAGTTTAGCGACGTACGATGCAACGTATGTGCATACGTCTTTCGCCGGTATCGCGAAAGACACACGCGTGTGTGCGCGCATACGTTTGCCGGTTCGTATGTACAAGAATCCCGGAGAGGAGATATCTAGCTGGGATGATGGTAATGGTACTGCCGTCGCCGTCGCTGCTGTTGCTGATGTTGCTATCCCTTCGGCCAGCTGTTACTTCCTGCAGCGGTTCTCCGTCCTTCTCTCTCGCATCCGTCGCCCTCAAGGCTTATCAGAAGAAACGGACCGCGTCGCTTTTTCCTTTGGCGATTTCGTTTGATCGTGACGAGCATCCGCGCCGCGTCCGATATTGCCCTGTACTGTCTGCCATTCTTTATTGTAATAATAGAGGCCCACGAGGGAGCTCGAGTTAAAAGTTGATGATCCCTCTCGGAGAAGATATAGATTAGGAAAGACACTTACGAGGGAAATGTATGAGAAATCAGAAATGTATACACAGTAAAAAATTGTGCATCCGTATGTTAAAATTTTCTTGTGTTACTACACATTTTGATTAGTACTTCAATGTAAAATTAACATACAACCTATATGTTATTATTTTTATAACGTTTTCATGTGTTACATTTATGTCAACTTTATTACTTAACACTTTGTATGTCTCTTAGAAATGGAATATTATTTTGAATATTTTTAACATAATCATTTTAAACAATCAACATATCTCAAAGTCAGTTTAACATTCTAAGAAAAGTTAAAGTGAGTCTTTAAGTAATCTTGAATTTTGACATGCAAAAATAATCAAACTTATTAAAATCAAATTTAATAAGTTAAAATAATTACTATTATATGTTAATGTCCTCAACATTTCTTACGAGTTATTGTAACTATTTGTTCATGTAATTTTGAATTAATTTGAATGTTATTTTTACGTTACACTTAAAGTCACAATAACAAAAATAAATGTACAGTATTGTGTCAATCATTTAACATTTTTAGTTCATCGATAAGTAACATATAACGAATGAATTATTTTAACTTAAAATTTAGAGTGGATTTTCTGGGACATGTGAAAAATGTTATAATTAACATTTTATTTCTTACTGTGTATATATTTTTTAGAATCTTTACACTTGGTATCGATTTTTAAAAATTGATCGCTAATGCGAAATTTATTTCATTCATTCTCGAAATAAATCTGATCGTTAGACTACGTTTATGTCGTAGAATTTGCAGGATGTATGTAAGAGAAAGCGTGTATGTGTGTAAAAAATTTCGGATAATCGCACTATTTTTCTGCAGAGTCCCGTTTATCTTCGTGACAGCAAAATCAAAGTTTACCCATATGGGTTGGCCTTGCGGACCATATGCGCGTGCACATACACATATGCACAACTCAGAGCAACGTCGCAGTCCTCCGATTTCGTGGAGTGAACTTTCTTTGAATGTTCTACCCAAAGATATCCGTTTATCCCCGATATCGTCTACATATGGGGGCAATATATAATTTTAGCTACAAATCTATGTATCAGAAAATTGTAGAACTTATAATAAGATATCGATTTATCATTTATCAAAACTTTTTGCGCCTTGTTATGCGGCACTTTTAACGCCAACTATAACCATTTCTCATTTTTACTAACACAAATAACAATTAAAATTACATTTACAACAGTGCAGGAACGTTAAATTTGAATTATATGGAAATGGATTTTTGCCTTCGTCCTTAACGCATCGAATGATTTCTCTCTCGCGCGTCAAATTTGTTTCTTACAGAAACTCCTTGTTTCACGCGGTACATATCACAACCAGGCATCCCGCAAACCACGAAGAAGTTCGCCGTAAACTATTACGTCAATCAACCTCCTTCCCCGGAATTACTTTTAGCGCATTGTTACTGACCTAAGTATTCGCACAATTAGCCAATATATATATTAGTAGCGGCTCTTATTATTTTCCATCGACTCGGTACAATTTCTATATATGATTTCAAAGCTATAAAATTTTTATAAGACTCCTTTTGTCATCAGAAAGTCAAAGAAAAGCCAAAACTCTTTCAATTATATCTAAATTCATAAAAACATGAACCGTAAAAATTTTGCAAAGAAAATTTAAAGTTTCATGTCTGTTTATATATATTCTTCATCCAGCAATCCTGTGGAAAATAATGATAAATGCTAAAATATTATTAATGTCGATTCGTTTAAACTTCATCAAAGTGTCACTTTGACAGCTGTTTTATTCGTAGAGGCAGCTCGCCGGCGGAAAGAAATTGCGTGCGACCACTAATCGTGGCTGCGTCAAAATTACGACCGAAATTAGCATCCCGGATTTACGCACCTGAGCCGTGCGCAAGGTTTCGCGTAGGGGCAAGGTGGTCTTCGTGGGCGACATTCGACGGGAGCGCGCGAAGAGGAGCGAGATCGATAAAGCACACGTGCTCCACGGCGGCTGAGAGTCCCTGGCTGGAAGTAAGTACGGTGGGACTCAGCTGTCGCCTCCTAATTGCCGGGACAATGCAACAGATGGCTTTGATCGCAATCCCTACCTCTCCTTCCCCCCCGGTCGGTCTTCCCACTTGGACTCCCATCCTCTCTCTTTCTCTTCCTCTCTCCCCCTGCCTCCCTCTTTTTCGCACTCTGCACGGCGATCTCCTCTTTCTTCCGCCGCTCATGCCGTTTTTCTCGCATCCTTCCTCGCGAGTTTCCTCCCCGTTGATTCGATCCGACGTCACGCGACTCCATATGTTCGATTTCATCTCGCAGACAAACGTGCCGCTCAAGAACGTCGGGATTTTATTCCGATCATTATTTTAATCCGATCGATTGAGCATGTTTGACAGTCAACGCGTGTCTTCTTTCTTATTAAATTAGGATATGCATATACAAGCCGTTCTTCTCTAAATTGTGTTAAAAATAATTGACACTCTCTAACGACTCCAAATAATTTTCTGATTTCGCTTTCCTATAAATGTTAATTACTGTCAATCACGCGGCTGGCCTGATTCCCCTAAAACAAGATTACATAAAGAGAGGAAAGAGATTAAGTAAACCTCAATTAATTTTAATTTAGTGCATTAATTTTCTCGTTTATGGGACTCCCAGAGAAAGCTCTTGTTAAACGTTCTAGTTAATTTAAACTAATGTTTGTGGGAAACCGGCTCCGCGCCGGAGTATATTTTCATGCCGTATATTTTGTATACCGTTCCAAAAGAACATGTCAAATATAATTAGCGGAATATCGTCTCGACAGAGGACCGGATTAACCGGCTACTCGTTAATATATTTGCTCTAAGCAGCGTCACGAGATTTCGAACCGATGTATCCTGATGATGAGCTAATATATTCCCCGTCTAATATTACGGGTCCTTCAGTTTTATGAAATTCCCGCGGAGAGAAGGGGGAGGGGAGGAGAGATCGCGCGTACGTCGGGGACGGGCACCAGATCGTAAGCCGTATCCCGTAGGTACGTAGATAGGTCGTCGGTACACGCGGTGTGCGGGCGACTATCGCGAAATACACCTCGGAGCGAAGCGCCGGGGATGCCCCGGCGCGGCGGATATGATATCAGCCCCGAGCAGAATCCCGGTGGAAGTGTTGGACGTGCCTTATCGCGTCTGGACCAGGCAGTCAGGCGGCGCACGAACCTAACCGACACACACCGGGCCAGCCAACCAAGTTGACTGACTGCTCGCAGGAGTTTCGCCATCATCCCCCACGAAGCACCCTCTCCCCTCCTCGCCCCTCACACACTCTGGCTCTCTCTCTCTCTCTCTCTCTCTCTTTCTCTCTCGTTTGGGATGGCATTGCACTCTTATGCACGCATGTGTTTGTCGTATCTATGCAGCTATACGTGTAAAATACCACGGATATCAGCGTTAATTAACGAGTCATCAACCGCGCGCAAGCTTTTCAATTAACATAAAATTAATTTTTTCTGCCCCGAAGAATTATCACGATACGATGTATGTCGGAAGCTTTTTTACAGAAGAGTCGTCGCATTTTGTACAGAAATTTTAATCGTATCGATCGAATCGCTGATAATTCCATAATAATTTTGTAAGCAACGTTGCGACGATAAAAATTCGATTTTAGGATAAACGGAGGAAGAGAGAGAGAGAGCTCGTGCTTGGGCGTGATGACGGGGCTTTGATGTACCAGAAGGGGCTTTTTTCTCCCGAGCCTCGGTTCTCAAGTTAGCTGCGGGCTCGACGCCCGTCTAGATAACCGGCTCGAGCTGAATGTACGATTCGAGCGAAAGAGCGAGCGCGCGTGGACTCGATATACGGGTACCGTCATGCAATATTCCGAACTAATGTACGATGCGCCCACAGGCTCTCGCGCGGACATCGAGGCGAGGTCGTTCCTTTTAATTTTCAGTTTCGAGGATCGGGGTCAACTTCCAATGCCACTCCGGGAAAGGCCGTCGTACAATATTGTTTTTCAAACGGATCGCAGACATTAAAATTATTTTTTAAATAATTAGTACAAATGTCTTTTGAATCCGCAGGTGTGTATCTTATTAAACAGCTTTGATTAAACCAATAACACAAACGAATAACACAAACTGCTGGAGAAAAATTATTGTAAAGTTGACATGAGTGCGTTCGCGTTAAACTTACACATGATTTACGTCAATCTAGTTTGTTTGGAACATTTATATGCTTTATACATTTTAATTAAAACTTCATTAACATATTGTTTTTTTTTTGTTACTCGTATACAAATTTTAATTAAAAACTTAATTTTCGCTAGTAAAATATAAAAGATTGGTTGTCACATGGCACAATCTTGACTGCGGCAAGTGACAGATTGTAAGCGACAGCTTGACAGCTGACAGCTGCGCGCTAAACGGTGAAATCCGCATTAAGTTAACAGAAAAAAGTGTACACGTATAATGTACCGTGTGACGCGAATCTGAAATTAGATAAACTGCACTTACCGCACCTGGATGCTATACGCCATCGACATACTCTCGAGCGAGAATCGTCGATGTATATCTCGAATTAACAGAATAGCGTCCCGTGCTATTCAGCTGGGCTCTACCGAGTGATTTGTTTTTTTTTTGTTTTACGGGAGTGCGATAGATCAGATAAACTATATATCAGATAGAGTGTGATCACGTTGTAAATTTTTAAACGACACGTGTCACTCCACCCGGACGAGTTATTACAATATATTGCCGACTGGGATGGAAGTGAAGGAGATATTAACAACTCTGAACGTCACATATTCGTTGCAACGAGATACTTCGAATCACACATACCTCGAATCGAGTTGAATTATAATTAAACATGAAGCAATAACGACATATTACAATCATTCACGTTAATAGCGGCCGTTCAAATTTCCAATTGCGATTCTATTTTTGCGCTTTTTAATGCGACAAAGGGAATTTTTTGCAATAACGTCTATCCACGACAATAACAAGTTTTCCAGTGCATCTATGTATCTCACGAAACAACGTATCTCTACTTAATTTTACAATACCAAACGTCTGCCAAGAGTCTGCCGATATTTCCACGTACATTTTGCAAAGCATGACATTACAGGCTATGGAGACTAGACACTGCGCAGAGAAATCAATAGCAATAGCAATAGATCAATACAAATTGATATTTACACTTTTGGCAAACAGACCAACTTGTTCGATCGAACATTCTCAAGAAAGCGGAAATAGTCGTTTCTAAGAAAAATCTCTATTGCTAAACATTCGATAGCAAGTTCCTAGAAAATAAAAATGATTCCACAAAGCAGGAAAAACTGTTCTTAATATTATTACATTTAAAAAATAATTAAAATAATATTATATTAAAAAAATTATTATTATATTTAATTTATATATTATATTTATTATATATATATATATATATATATATATATATATATATATTTAAAAAATAATTTAAAAAATATATTATATATATTTAAAAAAATAATTACCAATATTAATTATAATCAGATCAATGATATCTCATCAAGGATCCGTAGAAGATACACATGCACGATCGATTCATCGTTGTTTTTCCTGCCCCGTCATGCGATCGATTTTTTTCAGGGAGACGTGTAAGGGAAAAAAATATATATTCACCCTTATTCTTCGCCTTGAGATCGAGATCGACCGGGAAAGAATCGACGGTATTGAGGACGGTCGTCGGCGGATGACAGATAATACCGGAAGATTGCGGGGCGGAAGCGGGGACGGCGATCGTAGTAACCGTCGACGGTGAATTCGCGGTCGTAATGCCGTTGGTGTTGGTGACGGTCGTGGTGATCGCCGTCGCGGCCGAGACGGTGGGCGTCGCGACGGTGGTGGCCGTCAACGTGGACGACGGCGAGGCTTGCTGGTAGCCACAGCATTCCTTTGTCTCTTCCTTAACCTTGACCTTGTGGAGGATCGTCGTCGTCGTCGTCGTCGTCGCCGCTCCGCCCTCCACTTTCATCCTCGCGGGCCGTGTTCTCACCTGCGGACATTGGTTAAATTCTCTTAACTCACTCCCACATGCTGATTCTGGGAAATTTAATAAAGCTAAAGTTATGAAATAAATAGATATTTTATTGAATAAGCTCTAAGATAGTATTTTAAAATTACATATGTACCGATAACATTCATGCAATGAAACAAGAAAACAGGAAAATAATGAGAAAAAAAGAGAAAATTTACGATAAAATGAGGTGGAAAGGAATAAACGTACACGGGCTAAATTTAAATAGATAATTAATTTACATGAGAATATTAGATATCTATATATTTGAGATATAAACGGCTCAAATGACAGAGATTCAAAGAGGATTTAAGAAGGAGGGAAAACAAAAAAATTAAGAAAAATGAATATTGCTCTACAATTTAATGCTTTTTTCTGTTTCTATTTCTTCTCTTTACGAAAGAAATTTGCAAGAATTCACTCGCACACATCACCAAAATATTAAAATTGAATATTAACAGCTTCTTCCATCCATCGCGACGTCTCCGCGAGAACGTGCACCTGCTATCAACCACGTCGGGGGGCTTGGACGACACGACGCGACGCGGGGAAAAACGAGCAGCGAGAGACCCCGGGACACCCATATGCACGTCATCGCGCGCACGATTCATATTTGATTGATTCCATTTCATGAGAGCGTCGCGCCGACCGCATGTTTCGTCTACGTGCCCGGCGAGACGGGATCGTCGCCGCGCATACCGATGGCCGTTTTAATGGAATGTGCAAACGGATGTTTTACAAACCAACAAAGATCCGTCACGGAGCGCGCCCGGGAATTATTGGGGATCCGCGAGCGCTGCCATCCATAACTGATCGCGTCGCCGTCATTTTTGACCGCGCTCGACGCGCGGCCTACTAATGGACCATCTCCACGAGTGTTTTCCTCCAAAGTGCAATGGATATCTACACGCGAGCCGGCTATCGCAAATAATTTTTCATCTATGGATTCATGGAGCGGAATTAATTTTTCGCGACGTAAACGTTTGATTGACCGACATTTTTGTTCCTATAGAATTTATTTAACGTTTGACGTTAAGCTTTCTTTAAACAAGAAGCTTGAAATTTAAAATTGAATTTTAAATCGAAATTCCATCATCAATTTGAAGTAAGTCTTTATAGTTGATCCAAGAGAGTTGGAATGCTGTATTATATGTGTATGTATAAGAAAAAATAATATTTTAAAATATAGACTTAATACCTAATACATTTGTAATAATGTTTTATTGCAGAAGAAATTTTCACAAATTGATTTTGTATAAATTATACAAATATATGTGTAGAATACTTTAAATAAATATATATATTTATTTAAATTTGTTACAGATTTTTATAGCGCGCAAGAACATTGCATTAAACAAACTGAGGATTAAATTCAAGATAATACTTTTTAAGAATCAAATGAGATAATAAATGCTATTAAACCGTTTTTATATGGTCGAATACTATTTCAGGCAGCAGATAATTAATTATAAGTAAAAAGATCAACATTTTATAAAAATACGAGACGTTAACAAGCTGACATTTGTCATCGAAATTTTATTAGTATTTTTTTAAGTCAATAATTTAATAATTCATTGTAAAAACAACGTTATAGAGGCACCCGCATTCTAAGAACAACCACATCGTACGGGTACTCGCGACCTGTACGTAACAAACGAGTTACATATATGTAACGCGGATACTCGAAGCTCCATTTTGCATCCGAATGCTGGGCTTCGTGTGTCTAGAACAATCTTTCTTATCAGCGAAACAAGTTGCAAACCGAGTCATAAACATTACGAAGATTTACATCAGCCTAACAGGTGGTATTCGCGGTGCGATGCTGCGTCGCGTAAGCGTCTTGCGTTTTGTACGCAACGAAACGTGCGTATTTAACTTTCTTTCTCCTCTCGCGCTTCCTCTTCTTTATCTCGTGCTTACGCTGCAAGATCTCGTTTCATATTTATTATGGTAATCGCATCGCCGAGACTTTTACGAGAGCGCCGACATTACAGCTACGTCCGACATTAAAAGTAACCGCGTTAAGAGGAAAAAAGTTCGCGATTCTTTTTTTCACAATTCCACAGAAACAAATGTGATGTATGAATAAATTCTCCCGCGAATTCCCGTAATTTTACTCGTTAAGTTGTGTACTTTACACGATACGAGATAGATTTTTCATTAACGAGAGAATCTTCTAATATGCTAACTTAATATTTTTTATTTCGTACAATAAAACGTTGCAGGTATTATTATTTTAAATTAAGTCGAAGATAACAATCTTTAAGATTTATTTGTTTAATATTGTTAAAAAGCAATTCATTAACTTTGACAGACTAAATTTTGCATGTGAATCTTAAATAAAACTAATACATTTCTTACGCGTATAACATTACATCGAATGCTACAGCAATTATTATTCTCAGCAGAGTCATGTGCATCGGTTCTGCTACATATGTCATTTGGTGATCGAAGACAAAACCATGTCACCGGAAATGACATGGTTGTAACGAAATTGGTGTCCACACACATTGAAGGAAATAATCATAACGGACAATTCCCTGCCTCCTCCTCCGGTCAATATTGCGCCATTTTTGCTGACTATACTTGATTATAGCAATCGACTTTTTTCTCTTACATGCAGTTTACTCCGCACGTATACACGAAAATCGATTTACTTTTTGCCAGAAAAAAACATTTCTGAATAGAAAAGATGCATTTTCAGCGCTTAATCGATAAATTTAAATGAACAAAAAAGTTAGAAAAATAAAAATCACTTATATAATATCACATCCGATGTTTAATCGATAAAAGCAAACTGACGGAAACAAGTGCAATCGATTGGATTCATGCAATTGTCTCTAATTTATGAAAAAAAAAAAACTTAGGGAGATATAGCTCTTGCGATTTGCAATCGCGTTTGTACGAATCCGATTTAGGGCGGAGCGATTTGCATGAGCTCTGCGATATTTTCGGTTCGACGGGGGCAAAATTACACATCGGGGAAAATTAAATGGCACGAATGCGGAAACGCGAGTAATCTTTAAGATCCACGTGGCGCACCACCGCCACCGTTCCTACCGGATGGAATTTTATTTTATTGACGCGCACACACATACACACAGCTGTGGCAGCAGGCTGCCTTCGGTGCCACATGGTCCCGTTATTAACGTGAAATGCAAACGAGCCCTTCGTTGCGTCCAAGAAACGGCCGCTCGGATGACTCGCTATAATTTTTCGTGCGAAATTGCCGTCGCCAAATGCCGCCGAGTTTTAACGCGCTCATAATTGCACCGGGAAATTCGACGCGAGCCTCCGTTCGATTCGCAGCGAATCGCCGAACGATAAGGTCCGGCAATAATAATTGTCCCTATCGCGCTCTCTGTTTAATTAAGACGAGCGCGCCAGAGCTCGTTACACGTAATGCGATTAATTACGAGCTGCTCGTAATTTTTATGTCGACAGAGAATTATGAATCGCATAAATCATTTAATTTCATGCGAGTTGTGTTATGGCAAAAAATCTGTCAAGTGATAAAGCGATGAATTTTATCGAGGTTCGGGACGATCTTTTACAATATTATTCTCTTTATGAAAATTAAGAAAATCTCTGAATTTTTAAATCTTTTTTTATTCGGCACGCAATTTTAACGCATCCTAAAACGATCAACGAATCATCATCATTAATTACTAAACTATTTACGGAGAAATCATTGAAAATGCCGCTTTGATTACCATCATGGTAATAAAAGCGTCAACAACCCATATTCTGGTCACGTAACAACGCTCTCCGATTCTTCTACGGTCGTTCATCAATCAAACCACCCCTGTATTTCGTGCGAACGATGGAAAAAGGTTGCGCTACGCAGTTTCGGCGGATTTACGCACAACACAATCTGCGGTCGCGGACATGTCGATCTTTATTGTGACAGATGGCTACAATAATTTTAATTGCCGCTTTCTTCTGTTGTTACAGTTGTCCGCGAGCCGTTTGCCGCACATGTGCAAGTGTGTGCGATATGCTATCTTCTCTTAGTCTCCTATAAGACACATTGTAATTTTAAGATCCTTTAATTAATTAAAATAAAGCAATCTTATCAATAGCTTAGATACTTTAATTACGTCATCACATGATTATATTAAATTTATAATAAAAATTATTATGCATTAATCTTACTTAATTTTTCTGCTACATATCATGTATGTAATTCGAGTTGTAACGTGATAAAAAAATGATCTTAAAATACAATTTTGTATATTATTTAAAAAAAAGAGTAAGAAAAGAAAACGCTTGCATTTTTGACATTTAGAACAAGTGAGGATTATCATGTAAGAAATACTATTTTCTGCACAATTTTACATAAAAAAAGGTAACACAAAATACCTTAAAAGATCGCACGACTAATTCGGTTACAGGATTCTTTCAAAGGCCAAGCTTTGAAATATGAAACGCAAAAGCTACCTTTAACGCGTAGATGCATCGCTCGCTTAATTGCCTGGTTCAACGCTACAAATAATTTGATTTTTGCCATTTGTTTGTGTAAAAGGGCATTTATTTTTCCTTCATTTACAGTGCCGTTATCCAACTGTCTGTTACACAAGATATAGTTAGATGCAAAATGTAATTAAAAGTCGGCTATTACGAGGTTTGCATCGCAATATAAATGCTGACTCGCGCGGATTCAATCGATTACTTATAAAACAATATTTTAATATTAACGTTGAAGTTTTTTTACATAAAAGATAATTAAATCTTCTTGAATGCTGCACTGTTTATTTCATATTCATTTAAAAATGCATCGAAATGAGATGTTAAAAAGTACACAGAGCAAAATGTATACTGTATTCAAGTAAATATTATTTATTTTAAGTATATCATTAGTTTGTATATCCGCAAATATATCATAAGTTCACCACAAGCATTAAATTTAATTGAATATATTCCGAATTTTAGTAAGTGCAAAACTAAAATTTAGTTTGCTCACTCATAGAGTTGACGTAAAGTAAATTTGATTTTTCTTTGATACAACTTTACAATATTCTTGAAGAGAAAATAAATTCTTCTCTTGAGACACATAATAATGAGATTTTCCAACACTTGTGATGAGTATATTTTAAGACTTATTATCAAGAATATATTCTTTGTTAAAGAAAACTATTACTTAATTATTACTTAAAAAAGCTATTACTTGAAAAAAAAAAAAAAAAAGAAAAAATAAACTGAGTAATCGCCTTTCTTGACAGTGGAATGATATTTTTCTCCGATGTAGACTCGCGATTCAAGCGTGCATCCGCATGCCGCATTTTCGTAGACGCAGCTAGTTTGCGCGTCGCGTGACGTTGAGAGAACGCAATTAACTCGGATGTCACCTGCGATCGATCGCCACCGAGAGGAGAGCCTGTCCTCCCCCTCCCTTCCCGCCTCTCCCGCCGTCGCATCGTTAAGGTGAGCTTTGGCCCCGACTTGCCGGAGACGCGCGTCTCTCCCCGGCAATTCGTTAAGACGCTTAGTTAAGCAAACAAGAACGATGCCGCTACGCGAAGTGATATACGTGCCGCGGCAGAAAATCCGCGGCTCTCCCGCTCGTAATTGCGCACAGCTGTGGTTACACGCGCGGATCTAAAAGCTCCCCCCCCCCCCGCCACGTATTCGCGCGCGATACTCACGAATTATTGCATTAGCGCGCGATCCTCGTCGAAGATCGATGATGCCACTCTCGTCGACTTTTTTCCACTCTTTGTAACCACATTATCATGTCGATGTCGATGTCGATGAAGGAAGAGGGGAGACGCTGCGGTAAATTGCAAATATGTAATGTCGGCGCATCGAATTAATTTTATTAATTATACTTGCAATTGATGTAATTATAAACGGCGTTTATTGTCGCGAATAATATTACATAACAACTGTGTGGGCCGAATTTAATTGATTATATTTATTATTATAATTGCAACGATATCACAAACGAGGGAGCAGGCTAGAAGTTTTCCCTTTCATCCTCACGGATATATTTTCCACGATTCTCCGATCGTTTCGCGATTTTCCAAATAAAGTGGAAGATTCACTGAGGATGACTCTATCAAACGTTCCGCCAAATTCGCTCCACTTTCAACGGCGCAAGAAAGAAGAAAAAAGTATCGGACAGGCCAGCGCAGCCGGTGGATAAAAAGCGGCATGGATGAAAGAGAGTGAGAGAAACATATATAAATAGAGAGATAGAGATAGATAGATTCAGTCTGTTTTAGTCAAGAGAGAAAAAGGATTTCAAGAAGAGAAAATCGTCTACTAAGATGACGTATATTGATTGCTTCCCTCCCCTTCACCTCTTGAATTTTAGAAACAATTTAAATATTCAAAAAATTCACCATCATTTTAATTCATATCACGCGTATGATTCGGATCACACGAAAATCAGATAAAAGAAATTAATTAATTTACAAACAATACGATCAATCTGGTATAATAATAAGTACAAAATCGAATCGACAAAGTACTCTAATTCGATTTCGAATCACGACAATTCCGTAATAATAGGACACATTGAACATCTTTCTGTCGCGTGAAGGAGAAACAGAGATGCGCGGAATGGAAGGGGGAAAGTCCGGGAACAGACGAATAATCGTGGATCGATCGCGGCCCGCGTTTTTGAAGGAAATGGCTTCGGCGTCTCGCGACAGAGAGACCCGGGCTTATGTTTATACATATGTCCCGCACATGGTACGGTGCCCCCGAAGAGCAGGGGGAGCGGGGGGGGTGGAGAGAGAGAGAGAAACGTACTCTCTCTGAAATTTCCAATATTAGAACGGCCAGGCGCGAGAGGCAGGCCAGATGTCTACCGTACTGACTGTCGAGAGCGCGGGCGCGCGACGTGCGTTTAGCATGGTTTCATTACAAAAATGTCACGCACAGAGCCGCGTCGCGCCGTCGTCGACCTCTCTCGACGATGCGTTCCCTCTCTCGCGACTCTCTCGTTCTCTCTCTCCCCGATCTCTCTCCTTCTCCCGTTCTGTCATCGTCGTCCTCGCGTCGCGGATGACTCGATCTTAAGACGGCAGCTGCCGTTAATCAACCGCAATTAGATCCAAGGGTGGCATCTTTAGGATCAAAATAGTCGCGAATGAATGATCCATTGATCGCGTTATCTGATCAGGTTCTCATCCGACTTAAAAAAAAAACATGGTCAAGTTTGGAGCATCACTATTTACGATATTTGGCAATGAATTTTTAATGACAATCGGAATAAATTATTCACGCTGTGGGGCGCAGAAAGCTGCTATAACTTGAATACTTTTGCAATCTTCTGATTTTGATTTTCGTTGACAGACTGCGAACGGCCGGTCGGTCTTGCGAATTAAAAAGTTTGCGATAAACAAAGAAAGAGAGAAACGAACGAAACGGTAAATACTTTGCTCTTTGGAGCCGACGTTTGAAACCGTTACATCGTTAATGGTATCGAAGCTTTACTTGGCGAAGGTTCTGCTTGGTTTCATTACAAAGATGTCATGCGCAGGTACGTCGCAGTTATACCCGCTTTTGACGTCCCGCTTGCGTTGTATACACACTTGGCGTTAAACCGGAACGACCGGGGAGCGCCGGGGAAATTATGAAATGCTAAAACGGAAACGAATTCCGCGACGCCGAATATTGTTCCGATATTCGCAATTAACTCTTTTATTTGTGCGCGCGCGACACACAATGCACCCGGCACAATCGCCAAAGCGATAATAATTCCTGATGGAACTCGAAAATGCCGGTAACTTTTTCAAGGGACCTCGACAGCGTCCACCTAATTCCCGGCGCGAACTAAAAAAAAATCTACGCTTTCAATTAACGAAACGATTTGTCCCATTTATGGGGTGTATCGGGTTAGCCGGACACAAACGCGTTAAATGGACGAACTTTTTTTCGCGCAACTAACGAGAAGATAATCGAGGACGTCGTCATCGCGCGCGCGGATAATTAATTACTATCGCGCTCTGGTCCATCAACGTTTCGCGTCGTCTCCCTCTGTATCCGCATAATTTTATCTTTTAACCAGGCTGTCTCGCGGACGAGGCACTAATCTGCGATCTACGACTAATGTTCTCGGTTACAAGCAGTATTGTATGATTACTTATGGTTACGTTAATGCACGCGATGATTAATCATTTAAACATCTTGTTTTCAAAAATTAGAAAAAGACTTTGTGTGTTGTAAATTAAACAAATTGAATGTATACATGTAAAAATTAATTTCTTTCCGATAATTTTAAATTGATTTCTAAGGCAATGTATTATTAACGCACACAAATTTTTATCTCCAAAATTATGATTCATAACAAAGATATTCGATATTTTCGGACGAAATATTATTTAATTGGTCAAAGAGACCATATCCAATACTAACAATAACAATCAACAAATTGCAGGACGTATATAATTGTACGTCATTTCTCGCTGATAATTAAGCCCAAATTTCGGGCAATTTCGGTTTCGTAGCCGTCATAGCCATATCATAAATACGAATTCGTGGTTTTATGATGGTTTTACTTACATTTATTGTATATTGCATTTTATGATACAAGAAATCCGGATAATAATAATAATAATAATAATAATATAAATTTTATTATCTACATTATCAATTTATACCATTTGAGAATTTTATAATTAAAAAAAAGGATACAATAGTAATTACTATGAAATAAAAGATAAATAATTATTACTATTATTTTTTGTAAAACTTGTGTGATTATTATATTTTAAAATTAATATATAGATATATATCATGTATATCTTCATTTCATATTTATGGAAATAATAAAAAAAGAAAGAAAGAGAATTATATTTAAAAAGATACAATCTGCGATTTTTACTCTAAAATTTAAAAATATATAAAAAGAATTTTTTATATTCGCTAATATATATTTTAATTGTACAATATATTGTATAATATTTGAAATTATATCGCGGTTCGCTTTTTCTAATCTGTTCATCCGTGTGAATGACGCAACAATCGACCGATCGACACTTAATATATCCATGAAAATATCGGATGGCGTTCACAGGTGCGCCAATGTGCGGCCGGTTCGTCAGTGTCAGTGAAAATTGTCGGACACGTGGTTAACTACGCGGGAGCTGTTAAACGTTTAGGTGCGCGAGGATAGGTAGCAACGATACAATTGCCGGCATTTCTATAGACCAGCGAGGTATGAATCTATTGCGAATCGTGCAACCGATCTCGACGACACATGCAGCAATTCAATTATCCGCGGGCTATAAAATCGGAGAGAAAAAAATTTCTCAATTCCCTACAATTTCGTTGGCCCTTTCCCTTTGTACATGTCAACGTTATCTCATTTCCGAAAATATTTATTGGATCTAATAATCGAACTAAGTAATTTTTTTCTGTTTCGATTTTTTATATTAGAACCCCCTTAAAGAACGAGTTTTATTCGCGGAGCAATTCGGAATTTTTGCCTCCCGATGTGCTCATCGGTTCGCAGAACTTGTGTCACTGTAAGCACGCACTAATTACGTGCTATATCCGGAAAGAGCAACTCACGGACGGTACGATGCGCATCGCAACGTAACCAAAGGTACCGGCGAGAGAAACTGGAAGGTACCGGGGGAGAACGAGCGGTGGCCCGGGTCTCTCCCCGGCCGTAACTCTTGATTCTCTTTGAAGCGCGGAAGCTGCCCGCAACACCTGACTGACTCGACGGACGCGTATATGGCAGGTCGAGCGGAGCAGCAGCGGCAGACAGAGCTCACCGGGGGTGGGTGAGGGGCGAGACGACGGGTAAAAGCGGAAGGCAACCACCACCGGGGTGGGCTGCGAGAGAGCGAGAGAGAAAGAGAGAGAGAGAGAGAGCGCGAGAAAGCTAAAGGGAGGCAGAAAGAGAAAGATTAATAATATAGGAAAGCCAAAGCCACGCCGCAGCCCCTGACAAGCTTTCCGCCTCTCTTCTGTTGCCAACAGTTAATCGATATACAGTATTTCCTCGTTAAAAGAAAGAAACTTTTCGCTTCATTAACAGAAAGAAAATCATCCCCTCCTCCCTCCCTCTTCGTCATTTCTCGAGTGAGCAAGTCTCGAGTCCTATCTAAATATGTGACTGACGTTTGACAGCGAGAGAAATCACTCGCAAATAACTCTTTCGATAAAAGATACAATGTTTAAATTTGTTCTCTTTATATGAGAAATCATTTTTATAAATTACTGAGATTTTTCTTATTAATATGACATTAAATACAGCCTCTCTCGACTAATTTTTAATTAGACGTAAAATAACATTTACTGATTCGATTTTTTTTCACATAACAGATACAATTTTAATTTTATTATGTGCATAATTGAAATAAGATCTGTCAAATAAAATCATTGACATTCAGCTTGGCGGATATTTAAAGTATATACATGTATGTATACACCTTGGCTTCTTGAATATCTCGGTTCGGACAGCGTGCGTAAAGCAAAAACGAGAATAAGAACGTAGTAAGAAAGAATAAGAGCAAACAATTTTCGGCATTAAACAAAACTAGGGCGCTGCCAGATGACGACCAGGTACTCATCTCGGTAAGACTCGAGACTCGCTCGTACAAAACGGGGGAATAAAATCTTCTTTTTAATAAAGCGACAAGTCTTTCTGTTAACGAGGAAAGGCTGTAATTTAGTTGATAATGAGTAAGAAGAAGAAGAAGAAGAACACAAGAAATTATTATACAATATACGTATAAACTATTTATCTTTGTATAGTTTATATAAAACTTCACTGATTGTGAGACTTATACACTTATATCCTTTACTTAGAGTTAGACTTATTTGTATCTTAAATAGAACAATTGCCGCTGATGGGTTATAAAAATCTTTTATGATACGTCAACATAGAATTTTAGAAAATTATCTCATCACGATTCTCCACCTTAGTTTCGCTTTGTTTAGATTGTAAATGTTATCTATATCAACATCTTCCTCTTCTAATCGTTGCTCGAAATCTTGTGTGTGAACAAATTTTTCAGCAATCGGCTGACAATCGGAGAATCATCGTCAATGTATATCTAGTAATCGAATTTCGTAATGTTCTTTAAATCGCCCAATCTTTACTTGAATATTGACGATCTACGTAATTTACGTACACACAAGTCCCGATGCTCTTTCTTTAAGCATTATATCAATGACTATGTTTTCTTTCCACTTTAAGAACCAAATGTATATTCCTTCATAGATCTTTATCATCTAGACTTGTATTTCATGTTCTATTATAGTGTCCTCTCTAATTGAATTAACTGACGTATCTGAATAACATTCTTCTTAATTCGTCAAACATTGATAGTGGAAATATTATAATTGGCTATAATTTCGAGATGTCTTTTTCGAGCTTTTGCCAAATCTTGATGCATTGTTGTATCGACATGGCAGACTATTTATACTTTTCAAGATTGACTGACATTAAGAATTGCGTCGATTATTTTTAGAAAAATGTTTACTATGTTTTCTGTATATCTGTGACGCGGCCAAAGTTTTTTGCATTGTTGTAGAAAAACAATTATTAAACCGTATTATTCGCAAATTCGTTGTATCATTGATCTTTACCCTTATTTTCATTTTTATTTTTTATTTTAATCTAATTCATTCTTATACATGGCGTATCTTATAACTAACTTCCTAATCTGAATAGAAACATACATCTATAGAAGAAAAAAAGGCTATACACATACGCATCATGAAAAATCAAGAACAATGACTCGTTCTTATTCTCGCACTCAACGAATTACTGCAAAGATTTATAGGAAAATGCACAAGAGTACGCAGCTTCATGATACAAAAAAAGATTTATGATTACGATATCAAATCAAACAGAACTGTCACAAAATAATATTACAACCACATTATAAAACTTCACAAAATTACATTTTAATAATGATACTGTCTCTTGTTATTTTTTAACAAAGCTAATAAAATTATATTAACTTTTATTTTTCAATATATTTAAATTGATACGCTTTTTAATACATGTATAACGACTGGTGAGGTATATAATAAATACCTGGAGCTTGGATGGGACAGTAACTCCGGCATTTATACAGTGTAAATGATGAGATATCGAGGGAACGGTGGCCGCATGCCGCGCGATATACGTGCGGGGGATGAGAGCGCAAAGATCGACACGGCTCGCGCCAACATTGCGGAAGCGCGCTACGAATTCGTACCCGCCGCGTGCTTCCGCCACGGTTAATCGTGACGTGCGCTGGGGAACCGATTATTGGCAAACACCGTGCGAAAGGATGCACCTGACAGGGGTTTTCGTCGCGCGCCTGTTCGGTCCTTATCTCCGCGCTCCCCGTCGAAGAAAACTCAAAGTTCCCTCCGGTAGTCTTTGCCCCGCGGCGATTCATCCACTTTCCCTCCCCTTCCCCACCACCACCCCCCCTCCTCCACATCATCTCCTCCCTCTTTCTCGCTCGACGTAATATACTCTTTGCGCTCCGATGGCTCGATTCTCCGGCGTGTTCGACATGGTAAATTCTCTCGACGGTGTATTCACGACAGCTTGGTGTTGATATCGTGAGCGATTATTTCTCACGAGTTGATTGCAATCCGATCGATGGGGAACGGGTCTTTTTCGTGAAAATATAGCATATTAAGATGGTGATAAAGTATTTCTCTCTCTTCTCATTAACTGAAAGACGGCGATCGTTTTCTGTTAATGAAGCAGCTTACATACTTTCCAAAATACCTGTCCCATAAATCTCTCCGGCGCCTCGTCGCGAGTGAGAGCGCAAATAGGATAAGAGAATAAGAGCGAGTGAGAGAGAGAATAAGAGCGAATATTTTTCGGCATCAAAGCTAGAGCGCTGCCAGATGTCGGCCAGATGTTCAGGTGAAGTCTAACACTCGCTCGCGCAAAAAAAAAGGGTAGAAAGAGAGGAGGGGGGAAGAAGCGCGGAATAATTTTCTTCCTATTAATGAAGCAAAAAATCTTTCTGTTAACAAGGAAATACTGTACTGAAAGATATTCCTCAGTGCGAGTATCCCTGGCAAACTGATTTGACAACTCTCTTTCGAGTCAGAAGTTCCGAAGAGTATTACTTTTTTTATCGATACTTTATGCTGCAGCATAGGCAATTTTTGGCAATATTTTTGAGTGCTCTCAAAAGCTACATATCTATATTACAAACAAAACACGATTTAAATATAAATATAAAAGGATTAACAAATTTTGCGATTTTCTAAATAGTGTGTGTGTGTGTACAAAACGAGTAGCGTAGTTTGCGTAGTTTCATATATCGAATCAATGAAAAATTGATTGAATACGACTGAAAAGGTCAAGATACGATATTTCGAATTAATAGCAGAATTGATCGATACAATAGCATCGAGCAGCAGTAGAGTTCTTTGGTAAAAGTTGCAACATAGTCGTAACGTTGCAATGACGGCTGAAATGACAGCAGAGTTTTGTGCGGCACGCGATTTCCTAGTTATCACGTTCTCCCCGCAACCCCATAGCTTTGTAACGCGAACTTTATGTGGTCACGTGTGGTTATACCTGTCATTTTCATTATTTCTGTATTCAAGTCTATATTTCGAAGAATATTATGTAAGAATTTCTCACATGGAAGAGAGACGTTCTGTCAAATAATTATTTCTTACACATCGTAAAAATCATACATGTAAATATATCTGCAATATACATATAAATATATATATATATATATATATATATATATATATATGTCATACGAATCATTTATAATGTTATCTTAGATATATAAAGGTTGTCTAAAAAAAAGCAAATATGCATATGCAATTTATTTTATAAACTACTAATACCATAAATATAACTCTCTCTCTCTCTCTTATTTTTATTTATGAAATTATATTATATTATACTTTTTATGCAAAAATAATAAGGTAAAAAAATGATTTATCTTCATTATTGGAACGTGATAAATAAATTTCTTATAAAAAGAGAAAGAGATAAATATACAGAATTAAAGTCAAATATTTGATTTATTCACCCTTAATTCGAAAAACTATTTTTAAATTATCAAAAATGTTGCACATATTGCAACCTTAATTTTTTATTATTTTATAACGATCTTCGCTGCGCAAAAATTACATCACAAGCGCTAAAAAAAAAAAGATTGCCCGAAAGAATTCGAATGACACAGATAACTGTAGCAGATTCTCACCTTCTGCCTGTTCTTTTTTCGTGATCGATGCTCACGCAGCGTGTCAGATTAAACCGCAAAAAATCCAGGGAAGGCAGCGGCCTGTCGATCAGTCACAATTTTCGCACAGCGTTCGCGGATTTTTCACGATGCGCCTCATCGTACAAAGATGCACGCTTCTCGTCCCACGTTCTCTTCAAGATCTTTCGGTTTTGAGAGATAAGTTGGCGCGTCCCGCGTTAGATCGAACGCGTTATAAAAGACAAAATTGATGACTCTCAACGCGAAGATAAAGGAGAAAATTCCGAGACGCGCGAATACGAAAAGAAACTTTCAAAACATGGAGATGAGGGCGAAATTTTCAAACAAGAGCGAAGAGGGAGGAGAACAATTCGTGACCGGATCTGGGAGATAAAAGAAGAATAAAATTCATTAAATCAACGAAGAACACGTATGATTAATATCGAAACGACGAAGAGCGAGTTTCGGAACGACGACAGAGCAGCGCGAACAAGCGCTACGCACGAACGGCGGTCGACGGCCAACTGAGAGTCTCGCTGGAGAACCGAAAGGACGACGCCAGGCGGCCAGCCACCAGCCGGTGGCGGTGGAAGCAAAGAGGAAGAGAGGCGGTCGTGTGGTTTGCTAATCTCCACCACGCAACCTCCGGCCGGCCTTAACCTGCGAATTCCTCTTCCTGCAGGCGCGGTCGGTGACGATCCCCTGGAATCGCGCGCCGACGAAAACAATTCACGAGGCACCTGGCGGAGTTATTTCAGAAATGCCTCACGGATCGAAGCGATCTAGCAGGTCGCTTCCGACGTATCCGAGAACACGGGCTTCGAAATACCGGAAATTTATGTTTGAAAGAATGGATTCCATAACGCATTTTAACTATACGTGTTTATTATAGCTATCTTTCCCGAGAAATATCTTCGAAATAGCTTACATCATTACGTATTTAAAAATTAATTCTCTAAGCAAATACAAATTTTACACGTATCTTTGTTTTCTCTGAAAATAAGTATCTATACTAGCGACAATAATCGATATTTTACGGTATTTTTCTGATTAATAAAATAATAAATTACTTTAAATTACATAATATAAATTTATCTGCTTTATTTGTTAGAAAAAAAATTGATTTTCCTGAACGGTGTTCGCAGATTTTACTTTTCGATCGGCGCGAGATCGATGGGAAATCATCGCTTCACGATGTTTCTCGCCAACGAGGTGCGAGATGGTCGAAATGTAGGCGCGCGCACGTTCCTATACGCGATATTGTAAGCGGGCCAGTGTGCTCCTGACGTGTCGATATATTCCCGCGAAGAAAGGCTCTGCCGCTGAAGCTGAGAAATAGCTTGGCCTCCCGTACCTCATCCCCATTCCTCGACACCGGGAACCTCACCTCACCTCGGCATTTTGAATCCTGCGTCGCTCCTTTAACGCTCAGCTTTTAGACGAGGCGCGACATCGATCACCGTGGAATCTCGGCGCGATCGAGAAAGAGATTCGAGAATCTGCGTGCTCGAGAATCAATTGTCGCGTTAGACACGAGCAATTACGATCGGAATTTTGCGAGATTTGTTGGAATCAAACTATGCAAGACTAAATCCCGATTACTCTCTAAAAATATCATTATATTTCGAAAATCTTTATAGACTGTTTCGACCTTGGTTTCGATTATTCGATTAATTAATTTAACAATTTTTCCTATACTGTCAAAAAGAAACCCAAATTATGTTATTGTCAATGAAATTCCTTTATCAAAAGAAGACCTGTCCACCTCGATTTTGCATGGATCAGCGCGAGAGCACCGACCCATGACCGATTTTCGAACTCGGCCGCTGACGAGGAATGCTCGTCGACCCACAATCGCGCCAGCTGTCTTCGTGGAGGATGCGGAAGACGTGTCGACCATCCATCCCGCTTCGACGTTCGGCATTGATCGCTTCACACGCGGGAATTCTCGAGGCTCGTCATCCATCCGTCCCGTTGCATTCACTGCGTCGTTTCAAGTAATCCCTGATTTGTGAAATGAGGTAGCAGGATTTAAACATTTTATGACAACGAAAAATCTGCTGGAAGAGACTTGTGTCACAAATTTTGAAATTATATAGACAACTCAAAAACTAATTAAAGTTTCTCTGAATTTCAATTATTATAACATGGAAATATAAATTCCTATTCTATAATTAATTTAAATCGTGTATTATGCAAATAAAATTATAATCATTGTAGATAACATATTTTTCGTTCTATTCCTGAGCAAATGAGTCATAACGTCTTATCATAATTTTAGCTGTCTCAAAGTGCTTAAAAAAATTCACAAAAGTTTACATATATTCCTTGACACTTGCAAAAAATGATCATGTACAATAAAAGTTAAAAAATAATATTTTTTGTTGATTGATGAAGACCTTCGGGATATTCTATATTAAAATCGATAGAATTAAAATATCCATATATGATCTTTAAGAATTAAATTAATGAAAAAACAGAACGCGATACATTAAAGTCAATACAGGAAATTATTCGGATGTCCAATATTGAAAAGAAATTTGTTTCCAATCTCCCGAACTCGCAGCGTCGATTTAACATTTCCGAATGCACGGACACGTGCGTGCCTCGTTGCTTAGAGTGACATGCGTATGTGTGTGTGTGTGTGGACGCGGAGATTACAGGCGGTGTGCACGGACGTGCGCGTTTATCGGCACAAATTCGCGCGAGCGCGCGCGCGCGCACCACGTCGCCGACCTATTATACGTATTATTAGCACTCCGTCACGCCACCCTGTCATCGCCACGTACACACTCGTGCATACGCGCGCTGACGCGAGATCCCGAGGTCCCGTCTGCACGCGATCAGGTGCCACGTCGAGCTTTCCTTGAGCCTCGACTTCATTAAACGTTGATTCGTCATCGGACGCGCGAGGCAAGTTCCCGTTTCCGGTTAAAAAAATAAAAACGGGTATCTCGGAGGATATGCAGGTGGGCCAAATTCGATATAAGAAGGGGGGTTGCCCCCCCCTCTCTCTCGCCGTGAATGCGCGTCGCGATTACGTCTCTGAAGCGACAAAATGGATGAAATAAGAATCGAACAAGCTCGCAGTCACTGGGAATGACGAAGCGGGGCTGCTGGCACGTCGCCGGTAATTGGATGGACGGCGAGTAATTTATCGAGCCGCTTCAGGTATGACGCGCTGCGAGTTTCGACGTCGAATTAGCGCGGGCGCTCGGATAGGAATTAGTCGGCGAAGCAATCTAAGTTTCCCTCGGCAAAAGGCGGTCGGAACTGCCGCGCGAATAGCAAATCATTCGATCTGATACAGACATTACGTATGGTCCTCCTCCCCCGAGTCTTCGCTGGAATAATAATTCTGCACGCGTGATTATCAAGTTTATGCACTTCGTGTAACTTCGGTAAATCAAAGCGACAAATTTGAGCAATTTTCGCATCAACGCAGCCTTAGAGAAATCCGTTTGACGGATTGTAAGATTTACTCGTCCGAAAAATGAGTGATGGTTTTCTTCCTATTAAAGCAAAAAGTTTTCCTATCTTAATAAAAAAAAATGCTGTATATTATTTTAATTATTTCATATAATAAAAAGAAATAAATATATTATAACAATGTTTATGTAATATTTAAGCTTTCTGAGATAAACTAGAGAATTTTTATTTAAAATAAAATTTTATTAGATACTACTTTTCTTAATATCTTTGCAAACGATGTAACAACAATAGTATAATGATTTAAGTAACTAATTAAAATAATTTGACTTAATTAAATTAATACTAAAAATACGCGATTAATTCCCAAAAATTAATTCCGAGAACTTTGTAATATCACTCAAATTATTAATTTGATTGATTTCAACTCCAGCGCTGACTGCATGAGAAACATTAGTCAAAATAGAAGAAATCTGATGTCAAGTGGCATTGACGTGAATGGACGCTTTCTCAAACTCCGTAGATGAAGTTTTCGAAACTCATTTAATTACAACTCAATATTTTCTAGCAGAAGAACAGACGTGCGTTAAGAAAGGATCGATATTAAAATTCCGCCGGTATAAATTACAGCCAGCTTGATTCACTGGTGAAGCAAGTCAAAATAGTTTAAACAGTTGTTACTAAAATTTCACAAACTTTATAAAAAGTTTGGAAAAATATTATACAATTTTATAATTTTTTTAACGTGAAATTTTATACGCACACTAACTAATTTAATAATTTTACATTACTCGTTTTCTAATTTATAAAATTGATATGAGATATTAATTTGATTAATTCTCTCCTTTTATATAATTAGACAAATAAATATAATAATTTTTCCATATTAGAGTCCTAAGCAATCGATTTTTAACTTGATTATTATATTATATTATTGAATATTATTTTGAACATTATTTTGAACATTATTATGTTACGGTAAACATTCTATTGTTCCCTACCTCATATTCTCCAATTCTCTACATGAATATGCGGCATAAACAATGCAAATAGGTACGTGCCATCTATAAATTATAACGATATCAATTAATTTTGATACATTATTATAAATAGTCTATGCGTGTCGCATACAAAAGATCCGAGAATTAAACGAAATTCATCACCTGGAACAATTTGAATCATTTCTAAGTTGCAAACCTCTAAACAATACATACGGAACAAAAGCTTTAATTAAAAATTTAAGAGAGACAAAGAGAAAAAGAGGGGGGAAACGCGATATACAGTAAAATAAAATAACTGTAGGAAACGTCAAGGGCATTCGAAGTGGGGACGAGCCGCGAGTTGGCGATTTTACCAAACTCGGGAATTTCGAGACCCAATTACCAACTCACTCCGGTGGCGCGTATCGAACGGACGTACGTGATTAAACGCTAATTCCGATTTATTCGACGTACGGCCGTAAGTTTAAGCGCGGTGATGGCGTCAATCGCAGGACCGACCACGGCCGCGTTTTACACGCGATCGTCCACCTACGTGCTCGTAATTTACGACTTATCGGCGCCGCGGCGCGGTGTAATTTTCGCACTCGTGCAAAATTACACCGACGCAGAGCCAGTGATCGTCCCAACGGGCTAGTGCACCCTCTCTCGCATCCCACGCTTTCTCTCTCTCTCTCTCTGCAGCTCTTTGTTTCTCTCTCGCGCTCTCGCTCTCTGGAAGTGACGCGGGATCGTGCTCCTGGCGCGGGCGGGCATGTACCGGGATGTCGATACCACGAGAAGCGGATGTCAATAGCACGAAGTCACTCCTCCGGCGAGGGAGAGGCCGCTGGATCCGCCGATTTTACAAAGCCCTCGCCGCTCTGTCGCCCGTACGCGCTGGAGGAAAAAAGCGTTGGTCGAGAAAGCAAGAGCGAGGAGACGGAGGAGTCCTTTATCTTCGAGAGAGGACGAGATTTTATTATATCGAAAGACTGCCCGCGCGCGGACATGAACGCGCAAAGAATAGAGAGAACAGAGAGAAGAGAGCGAGAGAGAAGGAGAGAAATATATATGCCATATTAATAATAAAAGTTATTGTATTTATATAAGTTAGTACTTAAAAAATGCATCCTCATGTGAAATCATATTCTGAAAAAAACTCTCCAAATATATTCACAATTATTCTTTCACAAATATTTCAAATCTTGTACTATTTATTTTTAATACTAAATGTGCCCGTTTGATTAACGAGAGTGGACATTTCACACCTGGGTGCCACAACTATGATTAAAAAAAAAGCAGACATTTCGCGTATGGAACCCTAAATTAGAATTCAAGAAAACGGGTACTTTGATATCTGTATGCTAACATGTATGCTAACATCTGGACTCGAAATCTGATCATGAAAAGTTTAATATTAGACTTCGAATCTTTGAATTGAAAAAAAAATTATTATATAATAGAACTAGCAAGGAAAACACAAAAAACAAAATGGAAACAAATTATTATCTTAAAACATGAGATAATTACTCAGCAAACCAAAATATTGCAGCTGCATTGCCGTAACATTGCTGCAATATTCTGTGTTTGCTGGGTACATTAATTGTTTGGAAAATTTAATCAGCTTAGAAAGCAAATTGTCGATACAAGACATTTAAAAAGATGTACATAGTTATAATGCTGGAGAGTAAAAAATTTTCTCGTCTCAGCAAATCTTGGATTTTATAAAATATTGTATTGAACTCTGAAAAGATGACAATCAGATGACATTTAGCGCTAAAAGTGTACGCTATTGATTCTAAACCGTTCTACCAGCCATGTTTATTAAAGAGACATAGAAAAATAGAAATCTTATATCTTCTCGTATCGTATGATAACCGCCGCGGGCGACATTTTAATCGTTCCCAGAAGCTTTGCTTTCCCGGGTACCGCTTTTCTTCCGGTTACCGTCTTCTCTTTCCCGCGCGTTTTCTTTAGCCTGTCCGAGGCTCTTGGAAAAGTTCAATCCGAAGTGCTGCCGGTGACACTCTCCGACGAGTTAGCGGGCGTGCTCCAAGCACGCTTTTGTATTACTTTGCATCGGTCGCCGTTGTGTCCGCGTCAACTAGACTTAAAGTCTGCGCCCGTAAAAGGGAACGAGAATATCGCGGGCCTTCAAAAACACCATCGGCTTTTCAAAGACTTTAGCGTTCTCCTATGTCTTTCCGCTCTTATTGAGTTCTCCGCAGCATCACGCTCGATACACTTTCCTTTGTATTGCGAAAGAGGGAAAGAGGAAGAGAGAAACAAAATTTAAAAATTCTATACATTTCTCAATTATTATATATTGTTAAATTGTTATATTATGTCATATTGTTATATTGTTAAATCTGTTAATTTGCGGAATTTTAACAGATTCAAAAAGCATGGAAAAATATAGTTTCCTAACATTTTAAGAGTTATTCTACATCGCAGATACCTGCACACGATGTTAGTAACAGTTTCAAAGATTTTTTTACAAGTTATGTTAAAAAGAATAGATATGTTGCATCCGTTATCAAATTTGCAGTCAGCCCAAAACTATTTTCGGTGATGGCACACGTGTTCCACGACTGGTAGAAACAAGCCTTGTTATGCTTGTGTCAACAAAGGACGCGTGTTCCTCCCAGAGGCGTGTGCTGCATGCGCGTGCGACGCGCTGGAAGAATGAAAGTAAATATCGAGCGTGCGGCGCAGGTGGACCGGATAAGATTAAACAGCTGTTTCCGCGTTTTATCGGGAGTGCAGTTAACCGCCACGACCGATTCTCCCGCTTCGCCTCTTCCTCTCTCCCCCCCCCCCTCCATTCTCTTCCACGAAATGCATTCTTCTCAGGCGTGTTAGCACGCACGTGCAATACCCGCAATAACGGCAAATGAATTACGCAAGCAGTTGGGACGGGACCTTTAAGAGAGAATAGTTTCCACTAAAACGCGCGCGATAAACTCTACGCGAAATATCTCCAATATTTCCTATCTCATTCCGTTATACGTTTTCACGTATCTTTTTTATACATTTTTGTTGTGTGTATATCGTAATATGGAAAAGATAAAATAAAAAACAATTCAAGCAAGTCATTCATTAGATAGATAATTTTAAAAGCGAGACTACAAATAAAAATATTTATTTATAAAGCTAATAAAACTGTTTTTTCATCTCATTACTAATTCTATTAAATATATAATTTAATACGGAAACATATACATATTATAATACATATACATATAATTTCATATGAATGTAATTATAATAAATATAAATATAATTAAACGAAATTTAAAAAACATTAATGTAAAATAAAAGTGACTAGAAATATTTTTCAATCGTTCTAGTCATCTTTAAAAGACTTTGCGAGATATTCTATACGACTGAAATTAATGTCTATGATACATCGTGCACATGACATGACGTATCAAGTTTAATTATACGTAAATCGTCAAAATGAATGTTCTGCAAATACGTCGCGATCTTTTTAGGATTTTATCTCGCGATATCGCCGCGAGAAAAGAAAGAAAGCAAGAGACAGAATGGATAGAAAACAGCTGAAGCGCAGCTGGTTTCTGGCATCGCGACGGCTGGCGTCTCCTTCGCGCGCACGCATGGAGCGTCGCGCTCTTTGCATGTGCGTGTGTATAGCACAAACCATCGATGGTAGAAAGCAGAGCCAGAAAGAGAGTCGATTTCCAACAATATTTTACGCGGGACGATAACAAACCGCAAGAAGAAAAATTAACATTCGCAACCGGTGATCCGATTCTCTAACACTTTTCGGAGATTCCATTAATCTGTAAATAATTACGATCGTTGCGTGTCCTGGTTACAGCACGAGGGATTACGCCGCGCCTTCGAAGAATCCGGGGGAAGTGAAGATTGTAGAGCAAATATTTGAAATTGAGGCAAGAACATGCGAATAAACTTAAACGAAAAAATGTAATCTAGCTTCGCAGAATCTACTTTTAAACTTTCGTAAAAGTTACTTCGAAAAAAAAAAATAGAGGAATGATTTCGATTCTGAAGTAAAAGGAATTTCCAAATTATGCAATATAACATCGGTTGCTATTTATATTAAAAAATATATGAATATAAATCCATGTATAAATATCAATATATTTGCATTAAAAAATTATATCATCCTTTAGAGCTAACGATTCAAAAAAGGAAACGCACGACTTCTGGTATATCCGATGAAGCCAAGATTTCACTGTACGTCTCATAGCGTCGAACACGTGCAGTGGACATTTCGAATGTCTTCCTCCTGAATTAACACGCTAAAAGAAGTCACGTGAATCTTTCCAGACGTCACGCCGACTAAGTATAGCGACCCTGCGCGGATGCAGCCGTGAAAAGCATTCGCATTAATCTCGGCGCCACCTTTGCCAGCCGGACGAACGAAATATTTCACGACGACGACGGCTGCGTCTTCGCTAATGAAACGCCCCAGGTGGCTCGGTGGCCGATGGCGAATCTCGACTCGACTTGATTCGCGAATTAAGCTCCCGGCTGTCCACAAGGATGCTCTCTCCCTCCTCGCTTTTTCTTCCTTTCTCTCTCTCATTTATCTCAGTTATCTCGCTCGCACACTCTCACCGGAATGGAATTGATCAACATCGCTGTACCGTGTGTACAAAGAATTTATTTTGCTCACATTGACAATATTCACAAGCCCGCAACTTACACAATGATATCGAGATATGATGTGTACAGCTTCGATCTCGATATACCGATTCTCTCGTTGCCGATTGATTGATTGATCGTTTGACTAGCAAGCAACACGGAGTGTGGTGCATGAATCCGATTTTGGGGATGGGAAGAAACGGAGAGGGGGGGCATTATTATAATAAACATTTTCATTCGCTCTCACTCTCTCTCTCTTTCTCTCCCTCCCCTATCTCTCTCTTTCTCTCATTTATATTGCTCGGCTTTTTTTTTAGCCGGTGTCGGACGTACAGGATGACGTGTCGGCGTTACTGTGATCGTTGTTGCTCTCCGTCGACGAACTGTCGTTACTCTTTATTCGCCGTTTGCGCAGCTTCGCGAACTGAAACTCCTCGACCGGCACTGTACACCAACAATGGAAGTCATTAGTCTTCTGGCTAATTACCGCTGTTTGCAATTTCTTTTTTTATCTTTTTTTTTTACAGATAGGATAGGAATAAAAAACTTGATAAGTCGGGATAAGTCGGATGATCAAATCGCAACGTGTGCAGTAGAACGGGAACAAAGAACACGTATATATTTCTCTCTTTCTCTCTCGAGCGACCGAAACAATCTTTACAATGTAAATCGCATCATCTTACAATAAAAATGCGCATACAACGAATTTATTTGCGTGAGACCGAGACTTCAGTTTGCGAGATGCAGAATCATCACGCACCGTCTAAGATGTTAATGAGTCGGAAATGATCTCAGATTCTGATCGAACGGCAACGCATACCCCTTTATTTCAATGAAACCGCGATGTGCATCGATTTAATTTAATCTTTTAGCTAAACTATATGTCCCTATGTAAGTTTTAAGTCGCATCATGGATTGTGTGCGCGAGACTGTTTCTCGATCAAACTATAAATCGTTATATATGTACCTACCAAAGTAGATTGAAACTCTGTGTGCGACGAGGTAGACACGAACGATCTTTATTTACAATAATGCACTATATAACACATGAACAAGCTTTCTTTGCTGTGCGCTGCGAGAAGCAATAAATCGACCATCGTACATCGAAAGCATGTTGTTATGCGATATGTACATACTTACGCGACAAGTCGATGAATACGTAATGAAGAGAGGATATGTAAAGTAGTAAACTTCCGTACTTAATGCGTCATCATCGTATTAATGCGTCTCTAACGTATACATAATATTTTAATATCTAACACAACGCATTTCTCACTCATTCGTGATTAAAAGAAAAAAAAAATTACTTGGGTTAATATTTTATGTCATTAATTTCTGCAAATCATTTAGTATATATATGGAAATTTACTCTTTGTACCATTCAAACTTGCGTCAGTAATATGACGATTAAACTTTTACATGCGAATAATAACCAAAACTTGCGGAAATAATCGGAAAGTATCGAAACGCCGTTGCAATTGATATTCTACAGCGGTTTTGTACTAACGTTTTTTTCACGAGAGAGAAAGTGCATAAATTGTCAGGTAAAGCGCAATCTTAAGAAGCGACATCGCTTCTCGTTAACATCGATTTCTAATAGAAATACTCTCTTCAAAATACTCTTTTTATATGCATTCTCATATAGAGATAATGTACTTACATATACATCTCACAACAATAAAATCATCTGAGTATTTAAACAATTGGTTCAGACTAAACAGGTCTCTTTCTTTAGTCCCTTACAACAAAGCATAGATACGCTTGATTCATCTCCGCCAATATACATATCAGAAATGTGATGTGTTACCTGAATTAACCGCCCGTTTGTTCCATAGGTAATTTTCAGTAATTTACATTTGAACATTCATCGAAAAATCAGATTTACTCTTTAGCGATATGACTATTTTTAGTGGAGGTTTCATTACCATCTGAATCGGGATCTCGATCGGCAGCACCTTGAACGGATGGCAATGGCACAATTTCCGGTTCGAGAGGCTTTACCGGGCAATCAACATCCTCTACAATGACTTCCTCCGCCAAACTGCTTCTTACTGCCTCTGCGTATTTACAATAGAACAAGTTATATATACCTTATTAATTATATATACCTTTTTCTTTGTAGTTTCTCATTAAGACTATTATATAATTTATTATATAATTAATTATACCATTAAATGCCTGTGGATACTGTTGACTCAATTTATTCTTTACTAAACGAATTCTTTTGAAAATATAATCCAAATCTTTCTTCATCTCAATTAAAAGTGTGATGTGCTTTTTGAATTCAGTGCCAGCTGTTTTAAGTCGGTGTACCGACAATTGATTACAATTGGTCAACATCTCATTAGTTTTTTCAAACCTTTGCAGCCTGTAATATATATTTTTGTAAAATATGCAAAAAAGAAAAATTACAAATTAATAAATTATACAAGTATATTAATAAAATATACAAGTATATAAGTCAAAGATAAAACTCACATCTGTTTTTGAGCACGTATCATAGATTCTACATCCTGCTGGTCAACAATGCCAGCTAGGCCTTGTACAAATACTTCTGGAGCTGTATAGTTTCTGAAACACTCAAAACTCCCGGTATCCGACTCCGGTGTATCTTGTGCCGCTGCCATAGTTTTATTATTTCAAAGCTATCAAGCTTCGAATTTACTTTCATCATCAAATAATTCCATCACGCAGTTGTGCCTGATCAGCAAGAATTGAATTACATAAAATCGCTCATTTCTACGAAATTTTTGTTGATGCATCTATTTTGGATGACTCACATGATGAATACTACGTATTACACACATCCAGATTGCACCTGCCCACATATTTCTTCCAACACGTCATAGTAAGAGAAAAAATGTCACCGATCGATATCTTGCGATAATACCTCTATCGAGCTTTTTGCTTCGTCATTACTTCAATGTTCTCGCATTTTTTTTCCAAACGTGTTCTAAACGAAATATTCAAGGACGATATCTAGTTAAAGACGGTCTAACCAAACGACGACGAAGTTATCGATTTCACTGAATAACATTTGATATGACATTGATATTTTCCTGCGATATTATTGACAGCGCGAAAGAGGAATATACGGCTTTTTGTACGTGATATTAGATAAATCGTACCATTTAAAATCCGCGAAGGAACATGCGAAATCGACAGAGGCAGACACAGATAAAATCCACACGACGCGTCGCCGCTCGTCGGCGCAACAGCTGTTTTGCCGCTCGATGTTTTCGCGTCGGGCAGTAGAGCGCGTGTAACATTCAAATTTCCGTCCTGCTGTTGTGACCGTCAACGAGTCGAGAAAATTCGCGCTCCGCGAGGAGGATATCTCTCGTTCGATTCTCACTGAAAGTTTGCTCAGGATGGCACAAAACGTGAACCCTTTCAGTTCGACACAAAACACGCCAACAAAGGCGGCTGAGGAGAAGCAGAGCTTGCCGAAAGATAATCATGCAGTCAGCAAACGGTATGTGCAATCGAGTCCGTTGGCAGGACGCTTTAAACGCGAGTTGACTTATTTTGTCCTTCCTCGGATGAATAAAGTCAACTGTCAAACTATCAAAAAAATTGTTATAGATTGTCTAGAAAGTTATAGCATGATTAATATAGCGTTTTTTCTCTGTGAATTATATAACCTAACGGATTATTACATGGTCAATTGACGCTAATTGAATATTGTTCATCGGAAATAACTTGTGAAATTTGCTCTTTTAATATTTTATCTTTCCTTCACTATGACTAGCTTGTGCAATATACATACTTTATTATCTGATAAAAATATTGCTATTAAAATGTAACATTGTTTAGATTGCAAAAGGAACTCATGGTACTAATGATGAGCACTGAGCAAGGAGTATCTGCCTTCCCAGAGGGAGAAAACTTATTTAAATGGATTGGGACTATCACAGGACCAAGAGACACAGTAAGAAATTAATAAACTATCCTGTCAGCACACTTTAAATAGTGTTGTTAATATTGCAATATACCAGCAAGAGAAGATGTAATGTTCATATATTATAGGTATATGCTGGTCTCACCTACAAATTGACTTTAGAGTTTCCACATAGTTATCCATATAGCGCTCCTATAGTACGCTTTGCTACACCTTGCTTTCACCCAAATGTAGATACCGGTGGTAATATCTGTTTGGATATATTAAAAGATAAGTGGAGTGCATTGTACGATGTGCGTACTATTTTACTTTCTATACAATCCCTTCTTGGTGGTAAGTAATAAAACAATAGATTCATATTATATGATAAATCAATACGATATTAATTTAAATTACTTTTTGTTTTGTATATAGAACCTAATAATGAAAGCCCACTTAATCTCGAAGCAGCAGAGCTATGGAATAATCAGACGAAATATAAAAAGTATCTGATGGAAGAATATCACAGAGCATTTGATCGAGCACAGAGCAATCGTAATCAACAAGATTCATGATAAGCCATAATTTACTGTAATCTACATTTTGTGACGCATTTAATATTATTATTCCTATCAAAGATAGGGTTAAATGTAATATTAAAATAGAATTTTCTGTACTTCTTTTAAGAATCATTAAGTACTGTTAAGTTAAAATTTTCTTCTTTTGGCTATAACAAAATTTTTTAAGAATTATGAGGATGTTGCATAACATTTAATTCATATTTCGCAAGATTTTTAAAAACTTTTGTAAGAGCAATATATATATATATAAATTCATGTATCACTGATATTAGGAAAATTGCACAAGAATTGCATTTATTTATTTTTATCGTGTAGAGACATTGGATTTTTGATTATTAATGCCATTGCTCATATTTTACACATACAGTATTTGCACTTGATATTTGTGTGTTTCCATTTTTACCATTACTGTATAGTTCTTGAAAATAAATATTTTAATGATCTTACAGTCATTCAATTCGCAATTCCCTTCAAAATATGTAATTTAACATTAATTTTTTATTTGATGTACTATTTTTTCAATATGACAATATATATAGTACACATACAATAAAATATTTTAATACATAATATATTTTAATATTTTAATACATAATTGATATTATATAGAAAATAAATAAATAAAATTTATAACAGAAAAAGAAAGATTATATCAACAGAAAAATAGAAGTATATATTTGTGTGTTAATTTTATATGAACCTCGCGATTAATACGCGAATTTTCCGCCAAAAATTTCTTTATATATTTTTTAAGTGATTTTTAGAAGCTTGTATATTTCATTTAATCATTTATAAACTCTCAAAATAATTTTATCCTTTCTACTTTCTGCTTTTGTGCTGATGATATTAAAAATTTATATTAATATTTATATCAAATATTTACATATCAGCTGCTATGGATAGCATTTTCATATTTAAACTGTGTACCATCACGACCACAAAACGATAAAATTGATGTACATATACTGCTTTTAGCGACATACCGCGGCTCATTCGTAACTGCCAATGACTCATGAATTGTACAATGTGGACAAACATGTGTTTAGTCAATACATGCAGAATGATAGAGTCCAGAGGTATGGCTCTGTCCATTCGACAATTGTCAACGATGGCGAATAAAACTCATGAGATTGAGGTATGTAAAGAGAAATATTCCGAATAAAAAATAAGAGAAATGGCAGATTGTTATTTGCTGTTTCATTGAGCTGCCATCTTTGGACTTTTATAATCCTAATTAAAAGGAGTATCTTTAAAAGGAACGAAAAATCAAAGTAGACGGCACGGAAATAAATTATGCCAGAGTCGGCAGAGGTAATCATCCGATATTATTATTACCTGGCGCACTAGGTAAGTACACATAATAATAAATGTATACATGCTGAGGAGAGAGAGTTTCGGAGCACAAATTCGCTTTTCTTGATACTTGCTGCCATCTACCGGGTGTGATTATTACGTACACGAATATTTAAATATTTGTTCGATGGAAGACAAAGGACAGCTTTTATTCCTGCATCAGTTTTAGCTCAGTGATTTAAAAAATATAACATACTTAAAATTGTTTTCCCGCCAAATAATCTTAATCATCTTGTTTTATCGCTTCGTTATCATTTTATTACTTATTATTTTATTTTTCTTGCTATTATTAATGCTATTATCAATTTTATTTATAATAAAATTGCCGCGTTTCTTGCATTATTGTAATTGATACCAAGAAATAAGTAGCATGTAAACTTGCATTTCTTGCGTTATTGTAAATAATTGATAACAACAAAGATGATAACAAGAAAGAAATAATATGTATATATTTGTACATATACTATGTATATAAATTTTAGTTGTCTTTTTTCTTATTTCTTATTATAAAATTTTATTACCGTTTTTTAATTATTCTGCTATCAATATTTCCTGTTTCTTATTCTGCTATCAATATAAAAAAATGCGGTGAATAATTGTTAAATTCTCGATAAAAGTTGGCATAAATTAATACGTTATTTATGTAATTTTGGAATTAGAATGATTGCAGATATAAAAATTTATTATCTATTAAACTGTATGCATTTCAGGAACGATATGGACTGATTTTAAGCCGCAAATCGAAAATCTAAACGCGGACAAGCTGACCATAGTGGCGTGGGATCCACCCGGTTATGGAAAGTCGCGACCACCCGATAGGACTTTCCCGGATAATTTTTTTCAGCGTGATGCTTCATGGGCTCACAATCTGATGCAGACTCTGGGTTATTCGAAATTTTCTTTGATCGGTTGGAGCGATGGAGGAATCACATCGCTTCTGCTTGCCTCAACATATCCCGAGAGTATTTCTAAGATAATAGTTTTTGGTGCGAACGCTTATATACATCCGGACGAGATAAAAATATATGAAAGTACGACTTTATCTCATTTGCAATATCTGAAACTAAGAATATTTCTTATTGCCTACTTTTTAATAATAATATAATTTATGTTAATAAAATTTATGTCAAAGTTCGTAAAAAATATCAAAATTTGCCAAGATTTGAAGAAATCATTAAATTTTCGAAGATTCACAAAAAATCAAAATTTCAACAAATATTAATATTTTAATTAGCTAAAATTGATTAAAAAATAGAATATTTTGTTATTGCTTTATCGAGATTAAATATTTCGTTATAATAATTGTATTAAATATTTCGCTTCTTTTTTGCTCGGATAAATCTGCATAAAATTACTACATCTAGGCATCAGAGACATCAACAAGTGGTCGGAAAGAATGAGGACACCTATGATACAAGTTTATGGTGAAGATTATTTCAGAAAGACTTGGTCGGATTGGATAGATGCTATGTTACGATTGTATAAAAAGCAAAATGGTAACTTGTGCAAAGAAATTTTATCGAAAATAAAGTGTCCGACATTGATTATTCACGGAGCTAAAGATGCAATGGTCTTACCAGAACATCCGACGTATCTAAAGCAAAATATCGCCAATTCAAAGTTTGTATCTCTTTATAGACTTGAAAAAATTAAGATCACCTATGAAATTTTTTTATTACATATAATTTTTCTTGTATTGCAGCGTGCATATTTTAGAAAAGGGCGGACATAATCTTCATTTAAGATATTTTGAAGAATTCAATAATTTGGTGACGGATTTCTTGCTGGAACAATCGAAAATATAATAAATTTGTTGTAATATTAGTAATATATTTTTATGTATTATATATATATAGTGATAGAGATTTATACATTTTATATAACCTTTATGAGAAACAGAGCAGTTTATTATTTTATATTATTGTATGCATATTGAATTAACAATAATTATTTCTATGGTGTAATAAAAATATATATTATGTATTATTATTATTAAATTATTTAATATTATTATTGTTAAAATGTATGTGTGTGTGTGTGTGATAATAAAATAGGCATTAGAAAATTATTAATGATGTATTCTAAAACAGATAACAAATGGATCATAATATTTCATAATATTTTGCATCTACACAATAGTTTGATGGGAAATATATTTGGTAAACTGCAGCAAAAATTATAGCTGCATCTTTTTATAATGCAACTTTTTATCACATATTTATAATACATATTCTAAAATATTTTCGTATTTACTTAGGGCTATTCTATAGCATAAATATAATTAAATGAATTGGACTATATTTAAAACAAATAAAAACCTATAAGTGACATTAAAAGATTGTATAAAGAATACTTGAATTTTTAAGGAAATCTATAAACCTTTTTTAAACAGAGTTTTAAATATAAAAATGCATTTCTTTTTATTAAATATTTTTTCCATTCTATTTTTTTACATATATATTATAGGATATTGAGAACAATTTGCATTATCAAAGAGAGTAATTAATACGAACTAGCGTGTACTCTCTCTGTGTGTGAGTTGTGTCGCTTTGCGATATGTATATGAGCTGGGGATATGTCTAAAAATTAAAGTTGCTAACGTATTCACGCGGGTTTATTGAGTTCTCTTCAATCTCTCTTCAAACAGTTATCAAGTAAGATACAGATTTGACATATATAATATTAAATATAAAAAAATATGGAAAGAAGATTATTATTTATATTTATAACTTGTATTCCGATTGCCTGTATTATCAGTGCAGTTTTAGTAAGTATACAATTATATAAATTATATATTTATATTACGCCCCTAATAATACCTCATCAATAATAAAACATAGGATAAAAAATAAGTTCACCATAAATGATTAAATAAAAAGTGCGATTTTATCGACACCGAATTTTATCTTGATATTTCCTACACATGATATTCACTGGTGGTCCATATAATCTCCATACCTCTATGTGACCTATATCTCCACGGTGGATGTTCAATGGATCTCCCCGTTCTACAATGAGTCGTAAGTCGTAGGCAAATTAACTAATCATGGTTGATTATTTTTGAAATAATCAACCATGATTGATCAATTTGTCTACGACTTACGAGTTACGACTCATTGTAGATCCGGCTTAATAGAAATCCATATTATTTCCATGGTAGATGCCGTCTGTAAATCCATCATGGATGTCCATTAGACATCGGTTATGGATGTGAGCACATGATAAATGTGTACACATTTCTCTTAACATAAACTAAAAATGTAATTTCTAAGTATTATTTAAAATTCTCACTTAGTATTTTGAGAATATATTTAAAATTTGTAGTATTCTATATTTTATTTTTAGCATTTTTAAAAATTTATACAAAATTTACAAAATACTAAAAAGATTTGCTTACAAAATTTACAAAATACTAAAAAGATTTGCTTTGATAATAAAATTTTTTTACATAATTTATAATATGTGTTAATTATTATATTAGAAAATGGAAAATTTTTAATTTTGTAATTAAATCTAGCTGTAATTAAAGATAGCTAAATTTATTATATATAATTGTATTTCGTAAAATTAGCTTGTTAATATAATTATTTTTATTATTTTTACAAAAATAAATAAAATACATTAAACAATTTTTATCTAAACAAATTATGTTTTTCATCTCTCTCTCTTAATTACTTTTCCTAATATTTGTAAATAGAAATTAATATAGTTTTTGTAATAATTATATATATCCCAGGTAGTAGAAATTCGTTTCAAAAACGGTTTACAAATTTCTTTAAAACGTTCCAATCGACTCCTGAAAATGTTTCTGATTAGTTAAAATGTTCACTTGAAGAACGATAAGAGATACGTTTCTTTTCTGATAAAAAATGTTTTTAAAATAACAATACGTTTTTTTTTTCTAATAAAAAAACGTTTTTAAAATAAGAAAACGTTTTGTTTCTGATAAAAAAATGTTTTCAAAATAAAAACCGTTTAAAAAATACGTTTAAAATACGATTTTTTTCTTTTATTCGTTAAACTTTAAATAATATTATAGCACTGTCAATAATATTTTACTGAGAAATCTTTCACTGAAATATTATTAATTTACAGTGCTATAATAACTTAAAACTTGTATCAGCGACTCTGTTTACTATTTTCAGTGATAATATACTGATTCATTTAGAGAGTGTGTATGTATTATTTTATTAATGTATTATTTTATTAATTCCATAAAAATCAAACGTTTAACGAATAAAAGAGAAAATATATTTTAAACGTATTTTAAACATTTTTTAAACGTTTTTTTATCAAAACAGAAATGTATCTCTTAATGTTCTTCAAGTGGACATTTTAATCAATTAGAAACATTTTCAAGAGTCGATTATGAAACGTTTTAAAGAAATTTATGAGACATTTATGAAACATTTTTGAAACAAATATGGGGGCTACCTGGGGCTCTAATTGTCTATATGATGTACATATGACGTTCAGAAACGAATTTTTATAATCCCTAGTTAATGTTTATATGATGAGACGTCCAAGTAACATCTATGAATACGTCTAATGAATGTCGAATAAAAGTAAGAAATGCGGAACTATGTATCTCTAATAGAACATCTGTAGGACATTGCATGGACATCTGATAGAGAGGTTTCGAATCTCCATAATGGACGTCTACTGGACATCCATTAGAGATTTTTGTTCCGTGTGGGTTGTGTGTTTTCATTATTATTGTATAGTTCTTGAAAACAAATATTTTAATGATCGTACAGTCCTTCAATTCGCAATTCCCTTCAAAATAATATAATTTAATATTAATTTTTTACTTGATGTACTATTTTTTTCAATATGACAATGTATAGTACACATACAATAAAATATTATTTCAATACATAATTCAACACATACATAGAAAACATTACATAGAAAATAAATAAATAAAATTTGTAACAAAAAAAGAAAGATTATATCTATATTAATAGAAAAATAGAAGTGTATTTGTGTGTCAAATTTATATATGAACCTTGCAATTAATACGCTAATTTTCCGTCAAAAATTCCTTTATATATTTTATATATTTTTTAAGTAATTTTTATAAGCTTGTATATTTAATTTAATCATTTATAAACTCTCAAAATAATTTTATCCTTCCTACTTTCTGCTTTTATGTTGATGATATTAATAATTTATATTAATATTTATATATATTAATATTTATAATATTTATATTATATATTTACATATCAGCTGCTATGAATAACATTTTCATATTTAAACTGTGTATCATCGTATTACGACGATAAAAAAACGATAAAATTGTACATATACTGCTTTTAGTGACATACCGCGGTTCATTCGTAGTTGCCAATGACTCGTGAATTGTACAATGTGGACAAACATGTGTTTAGTCAATACATGCAGAATGATAGAGTCCAGAGGTATGGCTCTGTCCATTCGACAATTGTCAACGATAGCAAATAAAACTCGTAAAATTGAGGTATGTAAAGAAAAATATTCCGAATAAAAAATAACAGAAATGGCAGATTATTTGCTGTTTCATTGAGCTGCCATCTTTGGACTTTTATATTCCTAATTAAAAGGAGTATCGTTTAAAAGGAACGAAAAATCAAAATAGACGGCACGGAAATAAATTATGCCAGAGTCGGCAGAGGCAATCATCCGGTATTATTATTACCTGGCACGCTAGGTAAGTACACATAATAATATAACGTATACATGCTGAGGAGAGATACGTTTCGGAGCACAAATTCGCTTTCCTTCATAGTTGGTGCCATCTATTGGGGGTGTGATTATTACATACACGAATATTTAAATATTTGTTCGATGGAAGACAAAGGACAGCTTTTATTCTTGCATCAGTTTCAGCTTAGTGATTTAAAAAATATGACATATTTAAAATTGTTTTCCCGCCAAATAATCTTAATCATCTTGTTTTATCGCTTCGTTATCATTTTATTACTTATTATTTTATTTTTCTTGCTATTATTAATGCTATTATCAATTGTATTTATAATAAAATTGCCGCGTTTCTTGCATTATTGTAATTGATACCAAGAAATAAGTAGCATGTAAACTTGCATTTCTTGCGTTATTGCAAATAATTGATAACAACAAAGATGATAACAAGAAAGAAATAATATGTATATATTTGTACATATACTATGTATATAAATTTTAGTTGTCTTTTTTCTTATTTCTTATTATAAAATTTTATTACCGTTTTTTAATTATTCTGCTATCAATATTTCCTGCTTCTTATTCTGCTATCAATATAAAAAAATGCGGTGGATAATTGTTAAATTCTCGATAAAAGTTGGCATAAATTAATAATTGTTATTTATGTAATTTTGGAATTAGAATGATTGCAGATATAAAAATTTATTATCTATTAATTATCTATTAAACTGTATGCATTTCAGGAACGATATGGACTGATTTTAAGCCGCAAATCGAAAATCTAAACGCGAACAAGCTGACCATAGTGGCGTGGGATCCACCCGGTTATGGAAAGTCGCGACCACCCGATAGGACTTTCCCGGATAATTTTTTTCAGCGTGATGCTTCATGGGCTCACAATCTGATGCAGACTCTGGGTTATTCGAAATTTTCTTTGATCGGTTGGAGCGGTGGAGGAATCTCATCGCTTCTGCTTGCCTCAACATATCCCGAGAGTATTTCTAAGATAATAGTTTTTGGTGCGAACGTTTATATACATCCGGACGAGATAAAAATATATGAAAGTACGACTTTATCTCATTTGCAATATCTGAAACTAAGAATATTTCTTATTGCCTACTTTTTAATAATAATATAATTTATGTTAATAAAATTTATGTCAAAGTTCGTAAAAAATATCAAAATTTGACAAGATTTGAAGAAATCATTAAATTTTCGAAGATTCGCAAGAAATCAAAATTTCAACAAATATTAATATTTTAATTAGCTAAAATTTATTAAAAAATAGAATATTTTATTATTACTTTATCGAGATTAAAAATTTCGTTATAATATTTCCATTAAATATTTCGCTTCTTTTTTGCTCGGATAAATCTGTATAAAATGTTACTATATCTAGACATCAGAGACATCAACAAGTGGTCGGAAAGAATGAGGACACCGTTGATACAAGTTTATGGCGAGGATTATTTCAGAAAGACTTGGTCGGATTGGCTAGATGCTATATTACGACTGTATAAAAAGCAAAATGGTAACTTGTGCAAAGAAATTTTATCGAAAATAAAGTGTCCGACATTGATTATTCACGGAGCTAAAGATGCAATGGTCTTACCAGAACATCCGACATATCTAAAACAAAATATCGCCAATTCAAAGTTTGTATCTCTTTATAGATTTGAAAAAATTAAGATCACCTACGAAATTTTTTTATTACATATAATTGTTCTTGTATTGCAGCGTGCATATTTTAGAAAACGGCGGGCATAATCTTCATTTAAAATATTTTGAAGAATTCAATAATTTGGTGACGGATTTCTTGCTGGATCAATCGAAAATATAATAAATTTGTTGTAATATTGATAATATATTTTTATGTATTATATATATATATATATATATATATATATATATATATATATATATATAGTGATAGAGATTTATATATTTTATATAACCTTTATGAGAAACAGAGCAGTTTATTATTTTATATTATTGTATGCATATTGAATTAACAGTAATTATTTCTATGGTGTAATAAAAATATATATTATGTATTATTATTATTAAATTATTTAATATTATTATTGTTAAAATGTATGTGTGTGTGTGTGTGTGTGATAATAAAATAGGCATTAGAAAATTATTAATGATGTATTCTAAAATAGATAACAAATGGATCATAATATTTCATAATATTTACATCTACACAATAGTTTGATGGGAAATATATTTGGTAAACTGCAGCAAAAATTATAGCTGCATCTTTTTATAATGCAACTTTCTATCACATATTTATAATACATATTCTAAAATAATTTTATATTTACTTAGGGCTCATTCTATAGCATAAATATAATTAAATGAATTGGACTAGATTTGAAACAAATAAAAACTTATAAGTGACATTAAAAGATTGTATAAAGAATACTTGAATTTTTAAGGAAATCTATAAAGCTTTTTTAAACAGAGTTTTAAATATAAAAATGCATTTCTTTTTATTAAATATTTTTTCCATTCTACTTTTTTACATATATATTATAAGATATTGAGAACAATTTGCATTATCAACGAGAGTAATTAATACGAACTAGCGGTGCGCTGTCGTATTCCCTTTGTGTGTGAGTTGTGTCGCTTTGCGATATGTATATGAGCTGGGTCTAAAAATTGTATCTAAAAATTAAAGTTGCTAACGTATTCACGCGAGTTTATTGAATTCTCTTCAATCTCTCTTCAAACAGTTATTAAGTAAGATACAGATTTAACATATATAATATTAAATATAAAAAAATATGGAAAGAAGATTATTATATTTATAACTTGTATTCCGAGTGCATGTATTATCAGTGCAGTTTTAGTACAATTATATAAATTATATATTTATATTACGTCCCTAATAAAAAATAAGTTCACCATAAATGATTAAATAAAAAGTGCGATTTTATCGACACCGAATTTTATCTTGATATTTCCTACGCGGAGCATGATATTCACTGGAGGTCCATATAAATCCATAAATCTCCATAAATGTGTACACATTTCTCTTAACATAAACTAAAAATGTAATTTCGAAGTATTATTTAAAATTCTCACCTAGTATTTTGAGAATATATTTAAAATTTGTAGTATTCTATATTTTATTTTTAACATTTTTAAAAATTTATACAAAATTTAAATTTTTATTAAAAATTTTTAATAAACTTTAAATATCTCTATAATTAACAAAAATTTAAATACTAAAAAGATTTGCTTTGATGATAAAATTTTTTTACATAATTTATAATATGTATTAATTATTATATTAGAAAATAGAATATCTTTAATTTTTTAATTAAATCTAAAGATAGCTAAATTTATTATATATAATTGTATTTCGTAAAATTAGCTCTTGTTAATATAATTATTTTTATTATTTTTACAAAAATAAATAAAATATATTAAACAATTTATATCTAAACAAATTATGTTTTTCATGTGTGTGTGTGTGTGTGTGTGTGTGTGTGTGTGTGTGTGTGTGTGTGTGTGTGTGTGTGTGTGTGTGTGTGTGTGTCTGTGTGTGTGTGTGTGTTAATTACTTTTCCTAATATTTGTAAATAGAAATTAATATAGTTTTTGTAATAATTATATATATATCCCAGGTAGTACAAATTCGTTTCAAAAACAGTTCATAAGTTTCTTTAAAACGTACTTCAAGGACATTTTAACCAATTAAAAACATTTTCAAGAGTCGCTTATGAAATGTCTTAAAGAAATTTAAGAGACATTTGTGAAACATTTTTTAAACAAATATGAGGGCTACCTGGGGCTCTAATTATCTATATGATGTCCATATGACGTTCAGAAACGAATTTTTATAATCCCTAATTAATGTCTATATGACTTCCAAGTGGCATTTATAAATACATCTGATGGATGTCGAATAGAAGTAAGAAATGCGGAACTATGGATCTCTAACAGAACGTCTATAGGAGATTGCATGGACATCTGATAGAAGTTTCGAATCTCCATGCTGACGTTTACTGGACATCCATTAGAGATGTTTGTTCCGTATGGGTTGTGCGTTTTCATTATTATTGTATAATTTTTAAAAACAAATATTTTAATGATCGTACAGTCCTTCAATTCGCAATTCTCTCTTCAAAATAATATAATGTAATATTAATTTTTTTCTTGATGTATTATTTTTTTCAATATGACAATGTATAGTACACATACAATAAAATATTATTTCAATACGTAATTGGTATTACATAGAAAATAAATAAATAAAATTTGTAACAGAAAAAGAAAGATTATATCTATATTAACAGAAAAATAGAAGTGTATTTGTATGTCAATGTTATATAGACCTTGCAATTAATACGCTAACTTTCCATCAAAAATTCCTTTATATATTTTATATATTTTTTAAATAACCTTTATAAGCTTGTATATTTCATTTAATCATTTAAATTATCAAAATAATTTAAATCTTTCTATTTTCTGCTTTTATGTTGAAAATGTTAATAATTTATATCATATATTTAAATATCAGCTGATATAGATAGCATTTTTATATTTAAACTGTGTAGCATCGTATCACGACCACAAAACGATAAAATTGATGTACATATACTGCTTTTAGCGACATATCGTGGCTCATTCGTAGCTGCCAATGACTGCTCTGTCCATTTGACAATTGTCAACGATGGCGAATAAAACTCATGAGATTGAGGTATGTAAAGAGAAATATTATGAATGGAAAATGAGAGAAATGGCAGATTGTTATTTATTGTTTTATCATTGAACTACCATCTTTGGACTTTTATAATTCTAAATAAAAATATTATTTTAAAAGGAACGAAAAATGAAAATAGACGGCATGGAAATAAATTATGCCAGAGTCGACAGAGGTAACCATCCGGTATTATTGTTACCTGGCGCACTAGGTAAATACACATAATAATATAATGTATATATGCTGAGGAGAGATACGTTTTGGAACACAAATTCGCTTTCCTTCATCCTTATTGCATCAGTTTTAGCTTAGTGATTTGAAAAATATGACATACTTAGAATTGTTTTCCCGCCAAATAATTTTAATCATCTTGTTTCATCGCTTCGTTATCATTTTATTACTATTTTTCTCGCTATTATTAATGCTATTATGAATTTTATTTATAATAAAATTGCCTGCGTTGCTGGCATTATTGTAATTAATACCAAGAAACAATTAAGTAGTATGTAAACTTGCATTTCTTGCATTATTGTGAGTGATAATATAGATGTTAACAAAAAGCAAAAAATATGTATATATTTGTACATACACATACTATGTATATAAATTTTAGTTGTCTTTTTCCTTATTTCTTACTATAAAATTTTACCGTTTTTTAACTATTCTGCTTAATATTTTTCTGTTTTTTATTCTGTTATCATTATTTATAGTGATTTTATTCGAAATGTAATGGATAATTATTAAATACTTGATGAAATTTGGCATAAATTAATACGTTATTTGTGTAATTTTGGAATTAGAATGATTGCAAATGTAAAAATTTATTATCTATTAAACTGTATGTTTTTCAGGAACGATATGGACGGATTTTAAACCTCAGATCGAAAATCTAAACACGGACAAGCTGACTATAGTAGCGTGGGATCCACCCGGTAATGGAAAGTCGCGACCACCCGATAAGACTTTCCCGAATAATTTTTATCAGCGTAACGCTTCATTGGCTCACAATCTGATGCAGACTCTGGGTTATTCGAAATTTTCTTTGCTCGGTTGGTGCGATGGAGGAATCACATCGCTTCTGCTTGCCTCAACATATCCCGAGAGTATTCTTAAGATGATAGTTCTTGGTGCGAAAGCTTATATACATCCGGACGAGATAAAAATATATGAAAGTACTTTATCTCATTTGCAATATCTAAAACTAAGAATATTTTTTATTGCCTACTTTCTAATAATAATATAATTTATGTTAATAAAATTTACGTACAAGGTTCGTAAAAAATATCAAAATTTGCCAACATTTGAAGAAATCATTAAATTTTCGAAGATTCGCAAAAAATCAAAATTTCAACTGTCAAAAAATATTAATATTTTAATTAGCTAAAATATATTTAAAAAATAGAATATTTTGTTATTGCTTTATCGAGATTAAATATTTCGTTATAATATATATATTTGCATTAAATATTTCGTTTCTTTTTTGTTCGGATAAATCTACATAAAATGTTACTACATCTAGTCTACAGAGACATCAACAAGTGGTCGGAAAGAATGAGGACACCTATGATACAAGTTTATGGCGAAGATTATTTTAGAAAGACTTGGTCGGATTGGACAGATGCTATGTTACGATTGTATAAAAAACAAAATGGTAACTTGTGCAAAGAAGTTTTATCGAAAATAAAGTGTCCGACATTGATTATTCACGGAGCTAAAGATGAAGTGGTTTTACCAGAACATTCGACATATCTAGAGCAAAATATCGCCGATTCAACGTTTGTAGATCTCTTGCTGACTCTTTATAGATTTAAAAAAATTAAGATTACGAAATTTTTTTATTACATATAATGTTTCTTGTATTGCAGGGTGTATATTTTTGAAAAGGGCGGACACAATCCTCATTTAAAATATTTTGAAGAATTCAATAATTTGGTAACGGATTTCTTGCTGTGTCAATAGAAAATCTAATAAGTTGGTTGTAATATTGATAATGTATTTTTATGTATTGTATATATGATAATAGAGAGAAATTTATACATTTCATATAATCTTTATAAGAAACAGAGGAGTTTCTTATATTATATTTTATTGTACATATATTGAATTAATAATAATCATTTCAATATGGATGTATTAAAAATATATATTATGTATTATTATTATTAAATTCCAATGTGTTTGTATGTGTGATAATAAAACAGACATTAGAAAATTATTAATGACAAATTCTAAACCAGATCACAAATGGATCAGAAATTATTATTTTTTAATATTTGCATCTACACAATAGTTTGATAGAAAATATATTATGCAACAATTAGAGAGTTGCATCTTTTTATAACACCACTTTTTATCACATATTTATAATACATATTCTAAAATATTTTTATATTTACTTAGATAGAGCTCATTCTAGTATAAATATAATTAATGGAATTGGACTAGATTTGAAACAAATAAAAACCTATAAATGACATTAAAAGATTCTATAAAAAATATTTGAATTTTTATAAAGAAATTTATAAAGTATAAGTCTTTCCTAAACAAATTTTTAAATGTAAAAATGCATTTCCTTTCATTAAATATTTTTTTCATTCTATTTTTCGTATATATATAATATTAAATATAAAATATATGGAAAGAAAATTATTATATACTTATATTTATAACTTGTATTCCGATTGCGTATATTATCAGTGCAGTTTTAGTAAGTGTACAATTGTATAAATTATATATTTATATTGCGCCTCTATTAGTATCTCGTCCATGATAAAATATAGGATAAAAAATAATTCACCAGAAATGATTAAATAAATACTACGATTTTATCGACACCGAGTTTTATCGATAATACGGTAATAAAGTAAAAAGTACTCACCATTGGTGGAGCCACTGCATTAATATCCGGTAAATCTCGAGGGATCGCTATAATCGGCTACCTCTCCTCTTTATTTCACCCTCAGGAAATCTGCAACGGATGGTTCACGTATCCAGCCGGTGCATCCAATATTGTTGCAATTGGCTATCACTTATTCCATTTCGACGAACTCGAAGCGACAACTTCGATTCATCCATATCTAAACCACAATGAGCACTATACACATATATCACTTTCACTATGCACTTTTGCTATGCATTTTATTGTGCCGCTCGTTATGCACTACAGTATATATTTCACTCAACACTCGCGAAAGTGACGAATTATGCGCGAAATTCACCTTCGAAGGATGAGAAATGTGGATTAACAGCGATTTCAAATCGCAGAGCTACAGCTTGTCACCGATCATAAAACCGATTACGATGCAACGTGACGATATTTGACGTAACGATGAACGCGCGACGTCTCACTCGGCACTTTCGATAACATTTCGCGAGAGAGAGGCTCACTTTCGACGAGTCTAAAACGCGAAAACCACGGGAAGCAACTTTTCAAATCCGACCTGCCGCGTCGCGAGCTGCTCCATTACTCCATGTATCGAACTCTGCTTGCGATTCTCGAAGGGACGATGCCCTCGATTCAGCGCGCCAATCACAGCGCTTGGTTCGTCGTAGCGTGTCGATCATAGGTGGATAGTTCGATATTCTCGATATATCGATGTAGCGGACCAATAGCAGTGATTCTCTTCATTTTTGAAGCTCACGCTACATACACTGTGTGCAAAATGATACATCTAACAATATTTGAACAAGATACGGAAGAATATATATAGATATATTTACAGAATGAAATAACACGTAAAAAAGGCAGCTGAAACTATTGTATGTTAAATATTCAAATAAATAATTAAAATGTTGATTAATTAAACATAATATTATCTAAATACATACATACATACATACATATATGTGTGTGTGTGTGTGTGTGTGTGTATGTGTGTATTTTAGAATATTTAATTATAATATATTATAATTATATTTAATTTAAATATTATTATATTTAATTAATAAACATATATATGAGCGAATTTAAATGAACTATATGAGGAATGTACACGATATTTTGTTTGACTGACTCTCAAATTCGCACGAGAAATTTACCATCATAATTCACGGAAAAAATATGGGACGGTTTCTCGAATCTGAGCTACCAGCATGAACTGTCCATTATTACAATTCTTCAAAGTAGAGATGCGCTCGATACAGTGAGTCAATCATAATCCTCGCTTCAATACTATTCTCAAAATATCTATACAGTAGATGCAACGAGCCAATCATCATGATCCTTTTTTAAAAATTAAAAATAAATCTCAAATTATGATAAATATTACATATAAATTATACATAGATTAATAGCATGCAATTTTGAAGTAATTAATCGAAATGCTGTTTTGAGTATTTCAAGGTAAGAGTTAAATAATATATATTCTTATAATAACCCAAAAATAATTTAAAAATAAAAGAGAGCAAAATCAGAGATCACACTCAATCTATGACTGATTCTTGTTGACGTGTCGCATTTGAGATATGTACCAAGAAATCCTTCGCATATGGATAGAAAGCGGTCTTGTCCCACTTATTATACAAGTGCCTTTAAGTTAAAAAGAATCGCTGTTTCGTTTCGTTCTGTCTGGCGATTACCGGTGATTGATCAAACGGCAATCTCCTAAATAAGGATTCGTAACCCAGTATCGAAACAGAAATAACGCGCCATTATCTAAATCGAAGGTGTGGTTCATGAACTTTTAATGTCGACCCATTTCGATCGAGAGATAATTCGCTTAATTTCTCTAGCTTGTTACCTATTTTGGAAACAGATCAGAAGTAGATTAGAAACAAAACAGTTTGAAGATCGTTTTGTGAAACAGTAGTATGTATAAATATTGTAAAATAAAAGATTTGACGTCTAAATAATAAAAATGTATAATTTGTAAAGACTCATTTTGAATAGAGAGAAATTTATATATATTTAAATGCAGATAAATCTGTAATTTTTGTTACAATAGTTTAAAAAAAAAGAAATTTTAAATTTTAAATTTGATAAATTGTAGACTTGCTTCGCTCTTGTATTCTACAACTGTATTTTATTAGAAAATGTAGATTATAATGTTAAAGATTTAAAGATAAGTACTTTCAAATTTTGTGAATAAAAAAGTCGAACAATTACAGGATATATAACTGTTTTGCCACGCATGTATTCCACTTATATAAGAGCAAACAATTTTGCACTTTTTATGTCGATATTTGCATATTCGCTGAAATATTACAGAGTCATGCTTCCATGGATAGCGTGCGTTTCAATTCTTCGCATTAGATATGCTCATATGATATGTACACAAATCAGAACATCGCGTATTTTCAAACATTCTAGAAATTCCTTCATTAATTAAATTTTAGCGTGAATTAAGGTTAAAATTTCTATTTCCAAATAAAAAAATTTCACTTGTTCATGATTTCTCTTTACTTTAATCTCTTTCCTTCTTAAGGGTCAATTCTATTCGAATAAATAAGCAAATATATTTTCTTTATAGATTATGATTAACATTTTCATCCACACTATTTAAATTATCGCAATTAATATCTTGAAAAAAAAAACGTTAAATTTAATAAAATTACATCATTGACGCAATACAAATTTATAAAAAGCTAAAGATTATATAGGTCGCAGACGCACGTTCATCCGATGCAGCAGAGAAGCATACAGAAGATGCGAACGATCGAGAGAAAGAGCAATAAAAAAAAGCGGAATGTAGATTGCAGCGGGTGTAGCCAAATATGGACAAGTGGTTCCTCGCGTCGATCAAGTAAACCCCGTCTCTCCTCGCATACTATTACTTTTTTTTCATTTTTCGTGAAACGATACGGGAAAGGAGCACTTAAAAGAAGCGTCAGGATTTGCGCGAGTATGAATGCCTTACGAATCTTTCTTCTTTTCTACCCCTTATCCTTACCCTTAATCTTGAGAATTTCATAACATAAAACACATCGAGTCGTTTCGTTCCCCTGAATATCATACGGAAATCAATGAAAGTTATTATACTGTGGGCATATAATAATAAAATAATCAATTCTATTCCAAGGTTGCTGGAATTATGCTTTTGAAAGATACTTTTTTGAAAAGAGCAAATTTGAAATGCTAATAATCATACTCAATACTAATCATTTAATAATATATAATTAATAATATAATATGTGATATATAATAATAGTTTATGATAAACATACATAATCAATCATATACATAATCAAAATTCTTTATGATTTATCAATTCAATGAATGCATTTGAAGAATTATATCCTTGATTTAATTTAACTTCTGACTTAATTCGTAGTTATGCCTCTCTTTCCTTGTCACCCCTTCTCTCTCTTTTTCTCTCTCTTTTGACAATTGAATATCATAATGAATCATTCTGAATTTGTATTGCTCAATGTATTTTGACGATATAACAAAAGCGGCTAACGAGATCGCCTTGTATGGGCTATCCAACGTTGTGGAACTTCTGACTCTTGATTCCTTCTTCATTAAGTGGGAGGTCCTTTATTGCCTTTAAATGGCATCGATGGCACCGACGTGACGCATTGTGTAATACCAAGAGATCAAATAAGAAAACGAACGTCACAATACGTATAGTTATAATCGTATAGTTATAATCGACATTACATCAATTTTACGAGCAATAAATACAAAATAAAGCAAAATTATATTAGTTAAAAAATATTTATTAATAGATTAATGTATAATTAAAATATAATATATAATTAATATATAATTAAAAAAATAATAATTAATATATTAATTAAATATTATAGACAGTAAAAGTATAACTTCAACATATATCATGATTGCATAAAATAAAATATTAATAAATGTTATAAATTGAAAATATTTTGCATTTGTCACTTGTATATATATGTGTTAGGCAGACACATTTTTATCCTTTTTATACAGTATAAAAAACATGATTTCTCTTTAAATAAGTTTGTGTGTGTGTGTGTGTGTGTATGTGTGTGTGTGACAATTTCTAATTTTTTTGCTACTTTACTTTTGTTAAAAATCGAGAACGAAGCGAATGCAATCTCTTTCTTCTCAAGGCAACGGATGTAATCCTACCTCCAGAATCAGATGCCGAGAGAGCGACTGCGTTTTCCTTCGTCGCGACACATACACGTTATTGGCGACCTCCGCAAGCGGAAAGCCATTTACGGCAAACACGCGGACATTGTCGTCTGTTTTTCGAGCTCGAGTATCGTTCGATTCCATGAGAAAGTGGTCGTATCTCAAAATCTTGGCCTGGATGTATGAAGGAGATCCTGCCTCGAATGACATCTCCGAAATCCGAGTCGCACGATTTCCCCGTGAATTGTGTTTTTTGTTAATGTCGTATTTGAATGACTATATCGACGAAAAAAATTGAAAATATAACAAATGTGTGGGGATATACATATCGATATTGAATTTATAATACAATATAAAAATTACAAAAATGAGAATCTAGCGTCGAATGTCGATTATATTACCTCAATTCTTAAATTTCTAATTAAAAGACTTTAAAAATATAGGTTTATACATACTGTTATATTTTAAATTTTAATAAAAATAATTTTCTTATTTTTTACTGTATTCTTTTGCATTTCTATCGAATTTCAAACAACAATAGTTAAATTCTTCTGCATTAAAATGTCACTATATATTATTTGTATTAATTAATTTTATATAAAGCTAAACAATGGATCGCATTTAAGAAAAACTATACGTGTTTAAAATTAAACTCACAATCTAAATTGAAAATTATAAATAAATAAATAAGAGAGAAATTAGTCGGAGAAATGTATGTATCCATTTAATATTATCTAAAAAGAAATTTTCTTTTGGAAACCTAATATATTTTGAGATGTAATGGCACCACCTAATTTAACTCCCTACTACGTCTCGATTACGTCAGTAATAAGACAAATAAACAGGCCTGCGGAAGCATTTAAGCGTATCTATTGCCGTTCACCTTCTTAGGATCAATAAAATACCAGGCGAGGCAAGGTCTAGTCTGGGTCGCTCCTCTGTTCAACTGTCAATCCTGTACAATATTTTACATCTGTGTGCATATATTTTTATTAAAATACTTTGATCATGTGTTAGTAATGAACATCAATAATTTTATATATATAATTTCCATAATTTTAATATCTAAATATAGATTTTAACATCCTATGCGCTGATATATACTTGCTTATTAATTACCGAAATTATATAATTTATTTTCGGGTCAATTTTTATACTAAAGCAAATATTCGTTAGACACAATTGCCATTAACCGGGTTGGTCCTCAGAAATGGGAACCGCACGCGACTCACCCTGCGGCGAACGGCGTGTTATATACATAGACAATATCGATCGTTGACGATGACTCAATGCTCGGTGTTTCTGAATCAAGGTAATTTTGTATGGTAAACCCCTCGTTGCAATCGTTTGTTTCATCGAGGTGTATTTCGCGCGCAGCTCGCAAAAATTCTGCACGATTCTTATAAAAGGGTGGGAATGCATTTACAGGGCGAAAGAACGCCCATCCATCTACCACCCATCAAGGTCGATAACCGTGACTCATGCTGAACCTCCCTTGGTGTGACATGCGTACAAAATGTCGTAGATTTGTCTGTTACCAGGTACGAATCTAGTGACATTCGCGATATGTATATGTCGACGCGCGATTGATTAAGTCTGACATTAGAAGATGAAGATTGATTATAGGAATATTAAACTCGGGTTGACGTGTACCTAGTAAACTATGTCATGATCTAGATTTCGTACAGTATATTTATGAATCTCGATCGAATCGAACTCAATTAAAGTTAAGCGATATTATATATCTTTAATCAGAAACATATTTAAATATCTGTTTGAATAAAAAAATCTTGCGAATGAAATCTCACAAGAATTAATAGGCTTTAATAGGCATTAATAAGCTTTAATGTATTCATATTGATCAGAATCATATAAATCAGAGGCAATGATATTTTGTTAGTTAGTGTCTATCTTGAATTTTTCCTCATTAAACTAGTGTAATGTATCTGTTCATATGATACATGTATATAAAAAAATCAAAAGCACTAAACTATTATTTAATCTAAAATATTTTATGTATATAATAAATAAAAATTGTTTATGTAATTATGTTTATATATCGTTAAAATATTGTGGATTGTACATATGTAAGCATTCTCAATAAGCATAAAATTTTTTAACAACTTTCCTTTGTAATATTAATAAGAATTATATTTCTTCATAATTTTCTTTAATTTAAGAAATCATTACAACTGTTTTAAATTTTTTTGAAAAATAAGAATATAGATATAAGTATATACGTATACTCCCATATTAATGGATCAATAATAAATAAGAGTTTATTAAGTTAATCGCGATTAGCTTTGATTATGATTTGTAAGTCAGATAGAACGCTAAATATATGCAATGATATGTATTTTCACGTATTTCTCTTATTGCTACGAGCATTTCCTACAACATAGCGATGCTTTCTACAATATAACAATGCTTTCCATCGGCACATGTCAAAGCGTTATCAGCGCTCGCATTGTGATATAAAAATGACATCAAATAATTCTCGATTGATACAGATCAATTGCTAATTATGGCAATACGACCATGTAATGACGCCAACGTCATTTCTCTTTTTTCCTCGCACGAGAACATGCTCGAATATATATGCGGTTCTAAACTGGACATGATGTCATCCGACGTTTATACTCGCGAACTCGCTACTTAATAGCACAGCCAACGAAGGACAATGGACATTAAGCCGAGCGTTTCCACGTGGATTGTTCTTCTGTCAGGCATTATGCAATTCTCTGCGACAAAACTGATGAAAATCTTTTCGATTTACGTCAAAAGTCCCTGATGCGTTAATTATTATTTACATATATATATATATATACATATATATATATATATATATATATATATATTTATTTATTTATTTATTTATTTATAATAATATACATATATTAATTTTTTAAGAATGATAAATAATAATAATTAAACATCATGAATCATTTATAGCGATAATTTAATTTTTATATCATTTTCATGTACATGTGAGAGGAAGACAGAGAGAGAGAGAGAGAAAGAGAAAAGCAACTGTTAAATATAACTTATCTTTCTATTTTTTTTCCTAATCGTCATACTTTCGCAATGTGTGTCGAAATTATTTAATCAACAGAGTATCACACCAAGATACTGTGAAACATTCGCGGAAGCATCGTGAAATGGTCGATGCACTTACACGTGGAATGCAAGCGTTTATATCGCGGCACGCGAGAGAGAACGGTTACAGTGTCAGTAATCTCTCTCAGCCAGAAATCATGCCAGCCATAATAATATAATTACAATAACCACGGATATGTACTGTATCGATGTCCCAATGCGGCCTTATTACGCGCTCACCGTTGTGACGTTTATCACGCGAGAAACCACGCGCGATCGCGCGTGTGTGCGATCTTTTTCTTCCTTTTTTTTTTTTTTAATTTTATTCTTTCCTCTCTAGCGAAGCTGCGCGCGAGGTTGATCCATACAAGGTAACGACCAAGGCAGGAGACCGGCTACACCCTGCCGTCATCGTCGCCGTCGATCGCGCCTTCTCTCTCGCTCTCTCTCTTTCTCTCTTTCTTTCACTCGCTCGCTCGCTCGAATTGTGTGCGTGTGCGTGGTGCATGACGATTATATGCGTGCGCGACAGCGAGGAATAACGTAATATTAAATATTGCGCGCAAGGGCGCTTGACCCGCCCATGATGTAATCTATTTTATTGCTCCTGTTACAGAGTAACAGAAGTCTGTATTGTCGATGTAATAAGACATTGTAAAATGCATTAAAAGCCTTCAATTTCGCATGTGTAGAATTTGTGCAATTCATATGTACGTAATTATGGCTTTAGATTTAATATGTGTGTATGTGTATGTATGTGCTGCATGTTCTTCTCCAACATTTTAAATGGAATATTATGAAATAATTAAAAGATAATTACATTATTATTATTACATTAATTATATAAAATAATGTCATAAATATATTTATAAATATTACAACGAAATCGTTTTGGAATCGAATGCGAGTGATATTTCCAAAGAAACAGATAATGATGTAATGCAATTAATTAGATTACGTGAATGGAGATATAATGCCGTATAGTTATACATAGAGTATGCCATTTGTAGTCATTAATTATGCTCGTTGGATTGCGGCGATCGTATACATATGTATTCGTGATTCACTTATCGACTTTCTCTTACGACAGAGTTAGGGTACTCAGGATAGATCTAAGACGATTACTAGGGTAAGATAAGGGTGGAGTAGGCCATTGAAGCTAACGATTTACCACACCATGCTCCTTCAGCAATATTCTTTAACAAGCGATCTCCATCTTATTTTCCAAATGGCTTGATTCCATCCGCAATAAAAATCTCGATACCTTGCAATTTTTTATTTTTTATTACATGCTCATATGCTTTAAAAGTAAAAAAAGATAATTCGATATTTTTATTACACTTCTATTTTGCATTTTCTACCCTATAATTGCAATATGTCTAACAGAATGATTAGGTAGAATATTACTTATATTATTGACTCATCATTTTTAATGAATGAACCATTAATGTTCATCTAAAAATGCACACGTAAGTTTCTTGTATAAAAGCTTAAATGATGGAAAAGATTTTATGATATCAAAGTTGTCATACATATGAATGCTCACACATAAATATAACAGAAATTTTAATAAAAAAAAACATTAAAATAATTCATGCAAATAATATATTAAAAAATAATTAAAATTTTTCAAGAAAGAAAAGCATAATAGAACTTGAAAATTTTTCGAATTTTAATTTAAATTGGCAACTATTTTTATGTGTGTTCTTTCTTTTCTCTTTATATATCTTATTCTATATTTCAAAATTATCAATAATTATAATATAAGTCACAAAATTCTATATGCTGTTTAGAGACGATGGTTCTTTTCCGGTGTCACCTACTCACGAATGATCATCTGCTTATTTATTCAATCACGTGTATGAATATAAACGCTTATATGTATATAATGTAACTTCTCTTAACAGGAGGATTTGCAGTTGACGTGTTTTTGAAGAGGCGTTACATATGGCGAGTCAACGGATTTTATATGGAAACGAGACAGGAGATTGCCGTTAAGATAATGTAACATTGCGTGAATATAATCGTGGACGAATACAATACTTCAAAACGAATCTGCATTCGCGATTTTTCGAGACGATTTAACTGTAAAATTCTCATGTCATCCATCGATATATAACTGAGCATTATAAAAATATAATAAATTAGATATATAAGAAAAATAAATAAATTAAAAAATTATTTTATTTAATTAAATTCTTATTTATTTAAATTTTTATTTTATATAATTCTCTCTCTCTCATACATACTATAAATTTTTTAAATAAATTTATATTGTTTTCTATAAAATATTCCTAAAATGCACTGAATCTCTGTGAAAGAATCAAAGAGAATTATTCAATATTTGCATCCTTTGCGTAGCCTTTTAATCATAATTACATTTTGTCCTTCGAGAGAATCTATTATAGAGATTATTGAACTATGATTTAGAAAGCGCTAATTGTTAGGGTCTCTAATGAATGTCGCTTGTCTTGGGAAAAGCCGACAATATTGGCGTTGCCAATCGAGGCGTCTGTTTGCGAAGAGCATCTGCATTCTTGCCGGCCACGCCTGCGAATCGATACGCTGCAAGCGCGCGTATCTCGCACGAGATGCACGTCCGGAAATCTCGTAACGAAACATCAGCAGCATATCTGGAACAGTAGCTTTCTTGCACCGAGGCATAATTATCGATGTCTTCAATGTATCGAAGATCGCTCGCGCACTAATATCCGCAACCGATCGAACGGTCCCCTCCTTTTTGTGCCTCTCTAGACGTTAGATAAAGAAACCTAGCTTCACCCACATTCGTCAGTCAGGACCGGTGCTCTTTCGGGATGTTCGAAGGGCTCCAGAATTTAAAAATTAACGGCCAAAATGCAACATTGTGACGTTATATATAAATCGTCTCGTCATTTTTTGGGGAATTTTGCGCATTGGATCTCATAGTCGAATATCTTAGATTATTAATTACATGACATTTAAAAATAAATTGCAGTATTGTAAATTTGCAAGCATATATAATACAAATTATATAAAAATTTAAATGGTATGCTAAATTTTATAAAAATTTGAATACTATAATTTTGTAAATTATATATAAATAATAATAAAAAACTATGTTTCCCTCCCCCCATATAATTTTTCAATTATCTCTTTTTTATCTTTATTGACTTTTTTTATTAAAACTGTGAATCTCCCTCTCTCTCTTTCTCTCTGTTTTAATCTATAATTTATTCAAACCTTTTCATTATATGCGGCTGACAGTATGAAAGAATGGTTTAAATGTCGTGTGAAACGTCAATTTAATGGTTTTGTTATGTTGAAACTGCACTGAATAAATGGAATTTTGAAAATTTGTTAGGAAACCATGAATAAATAGAAGTTCTATAAATGTGTTGAAAACCATGAAATTCTATTGTATAAAGGAAAAGGAAAGATCATTTTAATTGTTTTGTGATATTGAAACTACACTTATTAAATGGAAATTTTGAAAACTCGTTAGGAACTATAAACCATAAATAAATGGAGAGGATTTGCATTATTAAGAACCATGAAAAAATTCCATTGTATAGAAAAAAACTCCATAGGAAAAGTCACCGGAACGATTAGTACTCATATTTCTCAATCATTATAAAAATAGACAAACTTCCCACAATCTTGCATTCATCAAGAGCGATTAATACGAGGCATCGATTCAGCCTTACATTAAACGTTACATTAAACATTACATTAAACGATTTAACAGAGAGAAAGGTGAAGCGCGTACACGCATAATTTTATCTCGTTTCGACGAAGCCACGAGAGACGTCCATTCAATATTCTCGTAAAGGTACACGCATAATTTTATCTCGTTTCGACGAAGCCACGAGAGACGTCCATTCAATATTCTCGTTAATGAGAATATCTATTGTAGTCAGCAGAAAGATATGTCACGCGGGGCCCCGGACGACGTCGGCCCGAGTCTGATAACGAGCCAGGTCGTAGTGGTTCCTCTTGAAATTCGACGAATCGAAGCCGGCTCGGGAATCGACGTGAACCGACGCGACGCGGCTGCACGCGCAGTTGGCAACGCGGCGTATCGCAGAGGCGGCTCGGCCAATCGGACGCGCGCAACGCACGCGCCCCTCTCTTCCCCGCACCGTGCCACCCCTCCCGGCCGAGAGGCTTGAAAATCTGTAACGGACACCGCAACCGCCGCATACTCGTCTCTGGACTCTCGCGACGCGTTAGTCTGTAATCGTCGAGTCAGTTCGATAGTAATCGCCCGCCGCACCAAGCACCCGAGGGTCTATTATATCGAGAGGTCACCGATAAAGCCCGTACGAGCAACATGAGGGAAATCGTCCACATCCAGGCCGGCCAGTGCGGTAACCAAATTGGAGCAAAGGTAAATCACTTTACGATAAACGAGTCCGCTCATCTTCCTTTGTTCGCGAAGTAGCAAATTCGACCGCGACGGATTTCCCGTCACATTCCATCCTCGAGACTCTTTTTCCGTTACTCGCTCGAGACCTCGTGAGATCGACGCAGAGGGAGAATTCTCGGAAGTAGACTCTATTTCGCCGCGGGGAAAAAATCGTACTTTCTTTGTCGATTCGAGAACGAGAATGGAACGTACCATCTTCTAGATGGTATGCGGGGAAACAATGGCCGGGCCTCGCCCGGCCTCGGCGGTCGAAGACCTATCATGGCGACAAGAGCTCGCCGGCCGGCGAGGATTCTAACGGTTTTTTTTCCCTCTCTATCCTTTTCCTCCGCCGCACGTTCTACCGCGTTCCCGTCGGCCATCTTCTCTCCGCATCGTCGTCTCCCTGTTGCGACATTCCAGCTACTCGGTTACCTACTCGCGCGAGGCGGAAGGATCGGAAGACGCGCGAATCGGACGGATTAATCGCGAGATTAATCGCCGAAAATCATCCGTCATTCGGAACCGGCACCCGAGACCTGGGTGTGGCATATCTCTCTCTCTCGGCGACGGGAGATCATCGGTTTACTCGCGGCGATATCGACCGGCTGCGCGCGCATCTCTCTCTCGTCCCGACGAGTAGCCCTTCTCGCTCTTGGTCTCTTGTGATCCTCTCAAACGTCGATTTGCTAACGTCATGTTTATTTGTTAAATGTCACACGGGAATTTATGACAGAAGATACGCTTTCTAGTACAATGTATTTGACGAGGATCATCCGTATCTCGTTATCTCTTTCCCCTTCCCCGCGTCACCTTCACACTTGCATGCTTCGTTAAAAGTGAATGCACACCGAACGCAAAAAATAGCGCGGACGCCGAATGTTACTCACGAAATAGTCGTCTCGATTTTGATCGCCAACGAGACATTATTACGCGATCGATATCGGCGAAATTTGCCGGAATATTTGATCGATCGCATCGGGAGGCGGAGGGGACGGGACGCGTGAAACGCCCGGTGTGCGCGTCCCTTAAAGCAGATGGAATTCCTGCGCGTCCGTCGGCCGAGCGGCGTCACGATCGCGCCAACTGCTACGCGTTCGTCGCATGATGGCTGTATTTTAAAATTTTTATGCGACGCCGTTAACGGACGCGGCCGGCGGGCTTGCGTTATCGTGCGAGTCGATACGCTCGGACGCTCGATTTCTCGTTAATCGTGCGGATCGGCGTCTTCGTTTCTGCACGCGCTCGAGCCCTTTTTTTCCACCGCATTTCTCATTGATTTATCGACGTGCACTACTATAAATTTATTATTTAGTATTATCGTTATGTATGAATGTTTAGAAAAATATATTTGAGGAAATGTATTAATAATTGCGTATATAATTTTAAGCGGTCGATTTAATTTTAAGAATATTTTTTTTCACGTTGTTTAATGAAAGGAAAGATTTTGGATCAAAAAATGTTCAAAATTAATATGTGTCATAATAATGATTATGTAATACTAATCGCTTTCTGTTTTTATTTTACAGAAGATAACTTGAAATTTTTTTTCTATAATAGGATATTATTAGGAATACCTACTCGATTTATTTGAATAATATTATAAGATTGCACGAGAATGATAAACTGATCAACGTTCCCCGTCATGCTCTTGTAATTTTTAAGGCTATTACGCCAAGTCAATGCCCGTTTCTCGAATTGTCTATCTCAATCAATCTAAAACATCCTTGATATAACATTGTTAATATAACATAAAAATTTTTGGACTTTTTATAGCAAATGTTATGATAATAAAATAAAAAGAAGATAATAAAAACGTTGTAATTGTTAAAATAATTAGGATGGACAAGTTTTGTTTTACAAGAAAATATAATTTTTTGTGTTGTAATTAATTTTACGATACACTTTTTTATTTTCATCTTATCTAAAAAAATGTTTATGACATCGATAACTGAATTATCACTAAGAAAGTGTAATCTGATAAAAACTAAATAACATTTTGTAAGACGCATTTATCAAAAGAAAATTTATCTTGATAAATTTCTTTCTCAAAGATTAAAAAAGTTAAAGATATATATATTATAAATAAAATATTTAAAAAATATATAATAAATTTTTTTCTAAAATTTTATAACACAAGAAGACATAACATCTCGTATATAACATGTAACAATTAAAATATTTTAAATTTCACTAGAAATTTTAATTTACTTAGTACTTACATAGAAATACATTTTATCCATCGAAATACATTAATACAAATACAACGAACAAAGCTATCTCTCTTTAATTGAAATACAATTAAAAGTATCGAAAAACATTTCGATTAATAGAATATATGCTTTTTTTAAGGCTAAAGAATTGTAATGCATGCTGTAAATACATTCCACTAGATAAAGTTGTGTAACGATTACTCGAATGTTCATTCAACGACGCCTTCGAGTCCAAGGACATCGAGTCTCGCGTAGCACGGCAACGCGTTCCCAAATAAAGGAAACCGATGATATCCTCTCGCCATTTTCCTTCGCATCACCTCGGCCCGTTTCGAACCGTTTCGTTCGTTGCCGACCCTCTCTCTGGATATAGCCAGGTGTATCGATCGTGCTTGGTCATAAGACTGAATTTCGTTTACTGTTGCAATTCTATTACGGTTGTTATTTTGCAACGATTTTAATTATATTTTAAATTTAAAGTTGAGAATGATAGATGCGTAAATTAATGAACTTGTCATAAAGTCATTAAAAAATATATTTTATCGTCGATATACTGACTTGTTAGGTGCAAATGACAAGCTTCATTATAGATTTTCATTGGTCTTAAAAATTTAATATGAACAGTTTTAATTACTTTTCATAATAATATCGCTGTTTCAAGATCTGGTTCGTTAACAGGAGGAATTTATGAATTCTTGTTTTCCAGTCAGTGCGATCAATTTGCAGTCTTCATTTTCAAAGTTTTATAATCTTTATATCATGTTAATTACTAATTTTAATTTGAAAAAGTAAAAAGGTATTCCAAATTTATATATTTAAACACAGGATGTTTAATTATAACAATTATAGTTATTATTTTTATTTACTGAAGTAATAAACTACATTTATGCGAATACATCTTTTATGAGATAGCATTTATTTTCCATATGTGTATTAAAAATTGTTTAAAATGTTAACATATTGTAATATATTCCATAGTTTTATTTTGTGTCATTAAAAATTACTATTACATGATCGTACATTTTATAAAAAAAAAAGTGGCGCTAACAATTCTCTTTTTTTCTTCCTTATTTTCTACTAAAAGTTCAATTGTCTTATCGCATTTTTGTTATCTTGCGATATATGTAATGTATGAGCGCATTCAATACTTGAATTCATTAAAGAAATTTTTTCTTCTAATTTTCAAAATAAAGACATAAAATATTTCTACTACAAAATATGTAAAAATATGACATAATACGTATGTTTTCCTGAAAAGTTTATTTTTAGCACATGTAATAATTTTTTTATTTAGAGATTATCTAATGTTTTTCTCGGCAAATTTTTTCCAGGCAATCCAAATAGTAAGATATCTTGACTTTTCTAGCTAACGTGTCTCTCCTGCCATAAACGGCGGTTCATTAAGTCAGTGGGACCCTCGGGACCGCTCGTGAATCAATTGCATCTGTGTCCGCTCGCTGGTTATGCAATGCTTAAGTGCAATACGCGGCGTACATACGTTTAGAATAACAGTACTATTTTTCGCGCTGCTTCCGGTAGGAATGCCGGCCACATCTATTCTGGAAAAAAGAGAGAAGCATAGATGTATATCGGGCAATAATTTCGGGCAATCACTGACTTGAGAGAAATCTGCGAGAGGATTTTAAAATGAGGGCAAACGAATCGCGATGCATAACCGTGCATATCGTTGCTTATGTTAATTGCACGGCCGTATCGCGGTTTTACGGTCATCATCTCTATATATAGCAGTGACATTGGTGACTCATATATCTCTAACATACATATCTCTATATACATATATTGCAGCCAGACCGACTTCGAGGGAGCAGGGGGAGGAGGAAGGGATAGGGTTGGGCGATCTTAGCTTTCGTCGATGCTCATATATGGTCACCGCTTAATACACCCATCGTTTTCACGTGGGACGTAGTCGGTATCGAACGGTAGGCGGACTTGACACTTTTGCGGTAACTTTCACGCAGATTGTATATGGACGTCGAGATTATTCAATGACAGTTTGGCGCGAGATAAAGTCTCACCAACATAGCAACGATAAAACTTTTCATCATTGATTATTTGCATGTTTGATTTTCACCTAATCGAATCATGAGTCTTATTTAAGAATATCTTCTTTAGGAAGCTCCATTAAAGAGATGTATAAAATATATTAAAATTAATAAATATTTTTTAAATGCATGATAGTGATTAACGAAATGCAATCTCTTAACTAAGGTAGTTCATATTTTACAATGAGATATATTTACAAAGTGTACGCTTAATTAGAATTTCAAGAGAATGAAACAATCTCTTCCGTCTTATCGCACGCGCGCGCGCGCGCGTACGGTTTTATAATTAGACACGGACAAATTGATAGAAACAGCGAATTTCCGTCATAGAGCGTCTGTATTGTGAGATTTTAAGAGACGAATCAAGTATCGTATAATTTAGTACCTTGTCACATAGTCGTTATAAAATCGTGCGATAATGTATTATATACATTCCCTGGACCTACGATAAGATTACATTGTACTCGAGTGGTTAAGGTGATATAATTAGTCTAGCCTTCCGTTATTTACACGCTTTTGTACTCGAAGATACACGCGTGCCTCTTTCACACGTTGATTTCCAGAAATATACCACGGGGTCTTTGAACCACGTTACCGGGATGGAATAGAGAGATGCATCGGGGACCGCATGCGGTGATTTCGTAATTAACGTTCCCTTTTGTTTGCAAATACAAAATTGCAATCGGATACACCCACTCCTCTCTCTCTCTCCCTCTTTCTCTCGCTCATGGAAATACTTGTAATTGTCTCTTTACGTTGTATCTTCGACTTGAAATTAATATTAATTACTTATTACCTGATATATCTCTCTTATAAGCACAGTATTAAATTATCAAATTGTTAAGAATTTATATAAATATTCAGTTTACATTATGAACTCTTGTTGCGACACTTTATAAATTGAGACACTTACGAGCGATTGACATTTCAGGATGAAAACGAGCGATTATGAGCGATTACCGTGACGAAACGAGGACTTCCGCGAGATTACGTGGCGAGTGACGGTCGCATCGCGATGAGCTTCGACGATCAACCAGCTCCGATATTAATGCAAACGAAGCTGCGTTTACGGTTATTAATTACCGGGCTAATTAGTCTCTATTATCGCTTGGGCAATTCGATCGAGAGGCAAGAGCTTGTTTTGAAGGAGGAAAAGGAAGAAATATAATTCGATGCGCAAGATCCTCGGACGTTTACGATTAATTACACGTGAGCTATTTGCCGCGCAATGCGAGGTTGTTGAACCGGCTCCGTTAACGCTCGATACAATGGAAGGCTGGAAACGGATGCGAGGATAATTGCGGAGAGAAAGCATTGCGGTGCGCAAAACTTCCTCCTCTCGTGCGCATGCGCGCGAATGATGCGAGAGTCAGAACGCGTATCTAATTTTTGAGATAGCGCTGATTCGTTCCGGCAGGGATAACACTTGCTAAACGAGGGAATACGCGATGCGCATATTTCCTTAATCGAACATCTTGCGATTGAGTTCCCTCGAATTCTCGAAACTTGGATATTATGTGATGGATGAAATTTAAAAAGAAATTTGGATATTTTAATGTTAAGATATTAAAATAACGATTGACGTGTAAAAGTAGATGTTTCTTGAAATTTTTGTAATGTATTAAAAGTCACACATTACGATGTGACAGGATAATATAATGCTATATTAATAAAAATATTTACTTTTATTCTAAGAGACAACACTTTTTTGCATTGCAGTTTTGGGAAATTATCAGCGACGAGCATGGCATTGACCCGACTGGCACCTATCATGGTGACTCTGACCTCCAACTGGAAAGAATCAACGTATACTACAATGAGGCATCGGGTGGCAAATACGTGCCCCGTGCCATCCTCGTCGACTTGGAACCTGGCACCATGGACTCTGTACGCTCGGGACCATTCGGTCAGATCTTTAGACCCGACAACTTCGTGTTCGGTCAAAGCGGTGCGGGCAACAACTGGGCAAAGGGTCATTACACCGAAGGCGCTGAATTGGTCGACTCGGTTCTCGATGTCGTAAGAAAAGAAGCTGAGAGTTGCGATTGTCTGCAAGGATTCCAGCTTACGCATTCCTTGGGCGGTGGTACTGGCTCCGGTATGGGTACCTTGCTCATTTCCAAGATCCGCGAGGAGTATCCAGATAGAATCATGAATACGTATTCCGTCGTGCCGTCACCCAAGGTATCCGATACGGTTGTCGAGCCGTACAACGCAACTCTTTCCGTGCACCAACTTGTTGAGAATACCGACGAAACTTACTGTATCGATAACGAGGCCCTTTACGATATCTGTTTCCGCACTCTGAAACTGTCGACGCCCACATACGGCGATTTGAACCATCTCGTTTCCCTCACGATGTCGGGCGTCACGACTTGTTTGAGGTTCCCCGGTCAGCTGAACGCCGATCTTAGAAAACTCGCCGTAAACATGGTGCCCTTCCCCCGTCTTCACTTCTTCATGCCCGGCTTCGCGCCCCTTACGTCTCGCGGTAGCCAACAGTACAGAGCACTCTCCGTACCGGAACTCACTCAACAGATGTTCGACGCCAAAAATATGATGGCTGCGTGTGATCCCAGGCATGGCAGATATCTCACAGTCGCTGCCATATTCCGTGGTAGGATGTCAATGAAGGAGGTTGACGAGCAAATGCTCAACATTCAAAACAAGAACAGCTCATACTTTGTCGAATGGATCCCGAATAACGTCAAGACTGCCGTCTGTGACATTCCACCACGCGGTCTCAAGATGTCTGCCACATTTATTGGCAATTCCACCGCCATCCAGGAATTGTTCAAGCGCATCTCCGAACAGTTCACCGCTATGTTTAGAAGAAAGGCTTTCCTTCACTGGTATACTGGTGAGGGTATGGACGAGATGGAATTCACCGAAGCTGAATCGAACATGAACGATTTGGTATCCGAGTACCAGCAGTACCAGGAGGCTACCGCGGACGAGGACGCCGAGTTCGACGAGGAGCAGGAAGCCGAGGTCGATGAGAACTAAAAGAAGACGTTATCTCGCAGCGATACTATCTCGTCCTTTCCCTATTCTCTCTTCTTCTCAATCGACCGAGCGATAACGCAACACAACCCTTCACCCACGCTTCTTGTCTCGTTATTTCTCTTTTGTATCTTTTTTTTTACGGATTTCTATTTTGAATTTTTGCGAAGTGCGCGCATTTTCAATTACCTTTATCGCACTTAGTGGAAGATTTAAGGAATTTTTTATTTTTGAATGTATATTTTTCTGTTTATTTCCAACTATTAATTTATACGTGCACCCTTATCATCCAGTGTATAACTGCTGAGAGCACGACTGCTCTATCATATTTGAATAAATTATTATCATATAAATCCGTCGATGCGCACTATTTCTTGATTATTACACAGACCTCTAGACTTAATATTATTGAGTTTTGTATTTTCGAAAATTTCATTATATATTTATATTTGTCTATTGTCATATGCAATTTTATACTTACGATGAATAGATGTGAATAAAAACTCATTAAATATTCGAGATGAGAGTATTGATTAGACAGTTATCTGATACATGTAAAAAATTAGAATGTAAAATTACAAATGATATCAATGCTTAAACAATATTCTTGTTAAATGAACATTGCAATTATCACGAAAGTGATATTAATTTACTTGAAATTTAATTAAAATGAAATGTATAATACAATATTAAGTTCCCAATATTTGTTTAATTTGTCTTGCCAATATTTAGTTTTCATAACAACATAATTTATAAGAATATGTTTATCAAAATTTATCTAAATTAACAATATACAGAATTATATAATCAAATTTATCTTTTGGCAAAAGAAATAAATTTAATTCGGAAGGCTTAAGTACTATATTGAATTTACTTGCCATTAGATTTAAATTCATATCGTACATTTATCAATGACACCTATTCTTATTGAAATAACGTGTTCGTGTGTATATCATAGATACACCTGTGTATGTGCTCAATATAAACTGATATGCGCAATATATATTTCGGAATAATTAGAAAAAGAGAGCCCTAAAAAAGTATATCTTCCTAATTTTTTCTGAGCACTACTTCTAATGCAAAAATTATAGAATTATTACAAGATCTATGATCTGAAACGTGTATTAAAGATTACATATTGAAGATTCATGATTACATATTGAAGATTCTGAAGATTAAAAGTTCGAATCTTTTTAATTATTACAGGGGATAAAGAAGTTAAAATTTCTTTGTCCTAATTAGTCAAATTTCTGTCTTATATTTGAATATCGACATTTTTTTATTAAGTGAAGTGCAAAAAAGTTTGCGTCGATGCTGAGGACTGCTATTTGCATACCTATTCGTCAAGTAAGTACTGCCATCTGCAACTATTTTAGGAGCTATGCAGAATTATGTAGCCATATTTTCATTTTTCGATACTGTCGATAAAATCATCGATTGATAAATGTTTGAACTGTATTAATAAATACTTTATATTATGAATATATTTATAAATTTCTAATTGTATATTTCGTTAACTGCGTGTGATATCTTTCTTAATTCTTGCTCGAACTTATTTACCTTATTTTGGTAATTTTATCTATTTCATATTTATCTGCTGTCTATTCTACACAACTTTTACATTATATATGAGCAATTTTTTCTATTATATATTAATTTTTATTAATTATATGTTTTCCAAAACACATTTTTATTGATACGTTCTTATTGACTTTGATGGTTCCAAACAAAACATTACGTTTAGGACGTTACATTTATAAAATCGACATGTGCTATCCTCGTTAAAATTGTTTAATTTATAAAAAATATGCTGCAAAATAAAAAAAACAGCATAAATGTTGATATATGCAAAAAAAAATGTTTTGATACATTTACATTGATAATGCAATATATACACTATAACGAATAGATGGATCGAGAGCATGCATGTTATTTTGCAGCACATATACATGCACGTATATATGCATGTTTATACATCCGTATATTTATACATATTGCTTATTCAAGTTAACGATTTTTCATCGTCAGATCAAAAAAATCGCTCGTCTGCATCTAGCTTATATAATATATATCTATATGTATATGAGTTCAATTTACTTTATTTTTTTTATAACATTATATTTCATATTATAAAAGTAATAATTGTTATGACGTAGTAATAGTTTATAATGTATTAAACACGCGTGCGTTATTTTTATTGTACACTTTTCCTATTATATTTTCTATTTAAATTGCAAAAAGAATTTTTCATTATAAAATCATGGTTTCGCGGTTTAACCAATAATTTTTCAAATTTTAAAGAAAAAAAAACATGATATCGCATGTCACAAACGATATCATGGTAGTTGAACATTTATTGTAAAAGTTTATTTAGTGTAACAAGCATGAAATTAAGCTTACATTTTGTTGAAGACATAACTTTCTTCTTTAACACATACATATTATACATATAATGTAATTTTGTGTGTGTTTGAAATAAGTTTTATGTAGGATTATATTTATTGCTACTGTAACAGTTTTCAAAAATAAAATATATAATATTCAAATAAGATGCAATAAATAATTGTCATATATTAGATAATTTTTTCAATATTAAAAGGATAATTTATGAATAAGGAAATTATAAAATATGTAAATATCTATACATCTCAACTCGTTCATTGTATCGATAATGATCTTTTATAAAAAACTATTAATTGAATGGAAAAGCATATATATAGCGCTAAGTGTATTCAAAAATTTATAATAGCTACTCATTGTAAAGTTAAATTATTAGATTAAAATTTCATCATGCTTAGCACCAAGTTGGATAAATTTAAGGAGATTTGATTTAAGATATTTAGTCTCTTTGTGTATATTGCCCATAAACTTTCGCAAAAATAGCTTCGAGAAGATTTTGAAATAATCGTTCGGTAAAATAATATTTTATTGAAGAAAGTCCCATGGAAATTTTTTTTATTATTTTTTATTATTTTTTTATTAACAATTTCCTTAGAAAGACTTAATATTGAAAGTTAATATTGAGATAAAGATGAAAGAATATGTTTCAAGAAAAAATTTTCCCTCTCTAAAAAAAATAATAATAATGTTTATTTTATTAAATTCACGTGTCTTTGCAGAGAAAGTTTCTCTCAAGATTATGTTTCTTTTCACACACCATTTTTTTGATATTAATTTCTTATAAACTTTGTTCTGGAAGCAATGATAGAATTGATTACTGCCAATGATGCAAAGTTTTCTGTAAGTTTTCTTTTTCGCAACGTGTCTTAATGATCTTGAGAAAAAGATTCCATTCCACGCGACCTGGCAACACAGTGTTACGTTAAAAAAGATTTCCTATCAGTAAAATGTACAGATGGAGTAGTCGACAAGAGTGTACTTGTGGTGATATGATCGAGAACTCATTTCATACGCATCATTCTATCGCGGATGACGGTTCTTTGATTTAACATTTCCTTCCTCATTGTGATAATATGATTGAGAATTCATTTCATACGCGTCATTCTATCGTGGGTGGCAGTTCGTTGATTTAATATTTCTCTCATCACCTGGTGAACATCTAACTACTCTGGTATCGATTTGACGGCGTCAAACTGACGGGCCAAAATAGCGCGTTAATGGGTCACCTTGTATAATTCTTAACTAAACATGTTTCTCATGAAATTACAAACATTCGTGTGCTTTTTGGACAGTCGATAGATATTCGAAGTCTTGTGAGTGACAAACAGTATGTTTTTCAACACGCTTAAACACGCATAATTTCGTTTATAGCAATCAAAGGATGAAATTCGATTGTTGCAATTACGAGCTTTTTGATTATTGCAAATTTTACAATCACTAAAGAGTTCGAGTGCGTAAAAATACAAAAACAGAAAGCAAAAATTACAACAATGTGTGTTAACTTGACAGTTATATGTAGTGATGTTTGATCGAAGATTAAACTTTATAGACGTTTAAACGACAAATAAATGTGTACGTGATTCCTCTATAGATACTTTTAGTTACAATTCTAATTATAATCTAAATAAAAATTATAACTTTTATTAAATTATAATTATAATTTTCCTGTAATACTTTATAATATCGGCAACGCGATATTATTGTATTCTTAATATAAACGAAAGCATCGTTACGAGGAAAGTTTATTTCGGTCGGACAACAAGAAACGAACGCAGACGAATTTGCCATTTCAAGAAATTGCCCTCGAAGGACTAATAAGAATGTTGTATTCATCGGAAAATTCAAATATTCAGATTACTTTTTAAGGTGCAAGTTAGAATCTGATTAAAGAATTAAGGATGTACGAATAATTATTGTCTCATTCGTGATTTCCTTCCATTGTCGGAAAAGATTGTACGAGAAGAAAATTCGAGCGCACCCAGCGCAATTGGGTAACCCATTAACATCCATTAGCAGATTTATTGACTCGATACGGGTTTATCAAGAGTCGGAGCGTCTCTTTATTTCCGTGCGCGATATACTTCGAGACATGATATCAGAATGTGCATACGTGAAAGGAATTGTCACGCTGTCATCACGATGAATCGAATGGACGTGTGATACCATCGCGTGAACTTTCGTTATGGAGACATCGGGGGAGGATGAGAACGAGACACTCGATTTCTGGCGAGATTGGGATCTGAGCAATCTGACTGAAACCGAGTATCTGAATAAGGTGCTGGGACCCAGGTACTTGCCTCTGAGATTAGTGATACCTCTTACGATCGCCTACCTGCTGATCTTTGTCGCTGGCGTCTTCGGTAACATCGTCACATGCACGGTCATCGTTCGAAATGCGTCCATGCAGACAGCCACAAATTACTATCTTTTCAGTCTGGCTATATCTGATCTCACTCTACTTATGCTGGGTAAGCGAATAAATGACGAATGCATGAAGATCGCACTTATTCAGGATTTCTTCCATTATTATAGATTATTATTTACTTCATATTCACTTTCATTAATTTATCAATAAAAATATTTAAAAATGTCACATCAATCGCAGCTTGAATTTATCAGGCTAATGAATTTATCAGGCTAGCAAGAAATTGCAGAGATTTATATAAATTTAAATTTAATTAGTAATAAATAAAAATTGTTGAAAAATTTATATACAAATATTGTTAATATTCTAAATAAATTGCAAATAAAATTAAGTCCCAATAAATAAAATCAGATTTATATATTTTCTTTTCATAGAAAGGAGACATTTTGTATCTTAATAACAAAAAAAATTAAATGACATTGGATATCACAAACTCAACAGTTTCACTAATAATTAAATACAAGCTAAATACAGAGCTTATTTTTATAATAGTAATAATAAAATAATATTAAAAGCCATCTGCAAATTCTTTAATACAAAACATTCTTTAATAAAATTCTTTAATAAAATTTTATAATAAAAAGACATCTGCAAATTCTTTAATCAAAAAATGTTAAACCTTAACTTGAAATATAGAAAATACGTAAGGTATTTGCTATTTTTTACCTTTATTGTCATTTAAATGAAGTATTTTAGATATACATTGGCTAAACGTGAGATTTTTGCCATGGTTTGCTAAATCTCTCTTCCTTTATTCTGAAAACGGCAGATAATATAAATGCAGGATTTAACGAAACATGTGGTTTAAAGCTATTTCGCAATTCACATGCCGCTTTGTTCATGTTCCATACATACATTTTTTAATTCGCACAAATTATGTACAATTTTTCATATATATATATATATATATATATATATATATATACATATATTTTATATATCCGCGGGCATATATAATACTATATAAAAAATCTCTCTTTTAAAAAGGGAGAGAGGAAGCAATTGTAATTGTGAATTGATACAAAGCAGTTTCGATGACCGAATCGCCTCTGGCTGATAAATCAACGACTCGTTAGCTATCGATGATATTTTGCTGGTTGATAATATGATTTCGATAATTGCTAAAGCTATTGATAACGATAATCGGATTATTCTCGTTTGGATAACATGGAATAATAGATAAAAAAAGTCATGAGAAAAAATCGGTTTGTAAAATACATATATTCGGGCTATTATCGACAGTATGCGAAAAGACTTTAATAATGAATGACATCGAATTCAGTCGGAGAAACAAATTCGTTCAGAATTAAAGCTGATGTAACGACAATATAAAACAATTCCTTTAATGTAACGATAAATAACATATCTGATATATCTATATCTATATCTCGCGTGCTTCTTCATGCACTTTTTTGATTGCTTTTTTACATAGAGTTCGACGAAAAATATTGATGACACTGATAAAAAGCATTGCAACTGAAAAAATTGCATTTTTTTTCAGTAAAAGTAATATTTTAGCTACATGGTATATCAACAAAAATAACACTGTATGAAGATTACCGAAAGTATTATAAAAAATACGATTACAATCATTTTCATCAATGCATTCACTGTTTATTCGTCATTTACTGATATATTTCGTATTTAGGTATTTTATATCTTTTAATCGCACTAATTTGATCGCTTTAATAGCTATGTTTATTTATGTCGAAAAATATGCAAACAATGTAAAGTTTACATAAGGTAATTTTTCTTTCTCTCTCTCTTCTTTTTTTCTCTTTCTCTTTTTCTCTCTGGAGGATAAATAAAATTAATTATTTTATATTATCTGTTGTGTATTATCACTATCATGATTGCTTGACACAAGATATTCACTTGTCTTCATAGCATTGACGCACGTAGATAAAAGCGTGAAATTAATCTCATTTTATGTGTACAATCGCGATTGTTATCTGTATAGTAGTCTTGTTTGCTGATGGTAACAACAACGTATTTACGTCACTATGAGAAATTTGCAAGACTTATTGTTAGATACGATAACGAAATTTTTCATGAAAGATATAGGGTACTCTCTTCGTTATTTCAAATATCAATGTAATATATGAAAAAAGCCAGTGCTTTAAGCCAGTCTATTATATGATATATAAAAGCCAATGCTTAAGCCAGTCTATTATATGATATATAAAATAATTCAAACATATGAATAATATAGAAGAATCAATAGAATTTAGTACTTAAAATAAAGAAAGAGAGAGAAAGAAATTTGTATTTAAGTAAATATATAAAGTAAAAATATGTGCATTTTAATTCCTATAAAAACAAATTGAAGCTAATCTACAGTTCGTTCAAATTTAAATATATTCTTTGTAGAAGAAATATGATTTTTGTCCGAAATCAATCGAGTATCAAAATAAATTCACGAATAATTTAATTACGAATTAGTTGCTAGTCGATGACGTGATATACGAGACAGAAACAAGAAAAATTGAAACAATTGTGCGCGTCCGTAGAATTGGCAAGTAAAACGGTTGTAATGCAATATAAGGCTTTGCAGTTTGACGTTTATACCAGCATCGCTTTAGAAAATGTTAGACACAATAGAGACGATCGAGAGGCTTCCATCCAGAATGAGAAAGCTTTATCGTTAACGATACGTTCAACTTCTGATGGTGAGAACTGAACCTTGCTGGTTTTGATGTCCATTGTGGAGCTTTATAAAAGGACAACTATACGCCGGACGACTACCGGATAACTTTTACGCTTTAGAAAATGACTGAAAGATATAAAATTTGCATATTGTGACGAAAAAAGTTGAGAAAAGAGAAAAGGAAATACTCTTGGCATTATTAACAGTATTACATATCTGACTTTCAACTTACTTCTTGTAAGATTATTCTCTCAAAAGATATAAGAATTTATAGCGCCTTCCCTCTCTGCTTTATTTAGTTTCATGTTCAGTTTTACGACTCTTGTTAGGAGAATGATTTTAATGAGAGATGCAAAAACGCGTCAGTCAAGACAATTAATGTAAATCAAATTACATATAAATAATTGTAATAAAACTATAAATAAAATAAATTTACGAAACTTTTTACATTGTTTTTTTTCTTTCATTTCCTCTTCAATATCTTTGATTTCAATTATTTACAGATATAACTTATAAAGTAATTATAATTTAAATTGATTTTAATTGACATTTAAATTGTTAAATTGTTACAACGAAACCGAGGTAAAAGAAATTATTGAGCAAAAAACAGTAAAAAGTAGAGAGGCAAAAGAAGTAGAAAGTAGAGGTCTATTAACAAATGTAGTGATATCAGATTGTGCTTATCGATCGTTAAAAAGCGCAGCACGTAGTTTCGTTATATACATCGCATTTTGTATTCATTAATTAAAATACAAACATTTGAATGACTCTTATTGAGTTTATTCGACTCATAATGATACGTGATGAATATTCAGTTCGTTGTCGCGATGGATGTAATTCGTGAAACTTTAACTTGCGCATATAAAGCGTAAAAAGGCGCAACCTCTCGTTAATTTTGTTATGCTATGTGTACGATATGTACCTTCACGCTAATTAACAACCGGGCTCAAGTTAGTCGTAAATCTGTTTATGGGAAAATTAATTTACGTTTTCGCAAGCCTATGCGAAACATTTTATTCAAAGAAATATGAGACTCGAATGCCGACCTGTACTAATGTAGTTGAGAATGTAGAGAGATGAAAACGAGAATCTTAATTTTGTGTTCTAAATTTTACAAAAAGAGCTAAGAACTAAGAGTTTCATCAGTAAAATTACAAGGCATTCTGTACAGGCTTTTTTGCATATTGCAAGAAAATTCCTTTAATAAAATACAATATAAAAATTGAATTTGATTTCAATTCAAGGCGCTTATAATTGCATGTTCTCAATTATCTAGATTAATTAATCACTGATCCCAAATTAATGACTTTATTACAGATTCTTTGAACAATTATAAATTGATTTTCGCTAATCGTTTTATCGAAAATAGAAACGTAAATACTCTTGGACGATTCTTCCCTTAATCTATTAATTTATTAATTAATCATTACAGGTCTTCCCAATGAGTTGAGTGTATTTTGGCAGCAATATCCGTGGGCTCTGGGTGCGGGACTTTGCAAGATACGAGCATATGTGTCGGAGATGTAAGAAATATCTATATATACCTTTCCTATAACTCTCTTAGAGATCTGTGACATGTTTTTCTAAATCCCAGCGACTCTTCTCTTAGGTCGTCTTATGTGTCAGTTCTCACGATCGTAGCATTCTCTATGGAGAGGTATTTGGCCATCTGTCATCCGTTGCGCGTATATTCGATGAGCGGTCTCAAAAGACCAACACGCTTCATCCTTGCGGCCTGGTCGATCGCGATGATCTCGGCAATACCATTTGCTATTTATACCAAGGTCAATTTCGTCGAATATCCGCCAGGTTAAGCTGATATATTTCTTTGCGAGATTCTCGAGACGTCGCGCGAATAAACGCGAATAACGCTTGATCAATAACTTATATAGATTGTACATTTTTTCTAATTGTGGATGCATAAATTTCCTATTTTACTTGAATTATAATTATTTGTTAAGAATTTTTTAAGCTTTCGTTATCGAAATTTTTTCTTCTTCTACAATTTTCTTTCTTGTGTATAAAACAAAATTGAAATTTTATAATAGGAACTGATTTATTAGTTTAGTTATTGTCTGATTATATTTACACTATGCAATTTTTATAATATTTTTTATGAATTTTTTTGCAAATTGCTATATGATATCATTAAATACTTTTTCAGGATCCGGGAATTATTCGGCTGATTCGGCAATTTGCGCGATGCTTCTGCCCGATATGCCAAAATTTCCGCTTTACGAACTCAGTTCTATCGTATTCTTTTTGATACCGATGTTCATAATCCTTGTAGTATATACGAGAATGGGACTAAAAATTAAGAGCAGTACCAAAAAAATGCTTGGTCCAATACAAGGCTTTGTTCATGGTGATTCTCGACAGACTCAATCCAGAAAATCTGTCATCAGGATGTTGAGTACGTGACGTACGATGCCGTTATCATTTTTACTTGCCTTTTAATAATTAAATTACAATAATAATTAAAAAATTAACAAATAAATATAACATTATTAAATATGGGTTAAAAAGTGAATTGAAACCAGTGTATTTTCAGTGTCAATATTCTATTACTTCTTTTTTAATTTTTAACATTAAAAATCTTCATATAAAAAATGTATATATTTAAAGTGCAAAATTTTCTATATTTGATTTATTTCAGGCGCGGTCGTTATCATGTTCTTCCTCTGTTGGGCTCCATTTCACGCCCAACGTCTGCTTTACATTTACGCACAAGATTCTGATTATTATCCAGATTTAAACGAATGGCTGTATATTCTTAGTGGATGTCTGTATTATTTCAGCACCACTGTCAATCCTATTCTCTATAATTTAATGAGCATCCGATATCGCCAGGCGTTCAAACAAACGATATGCTGCAGAACAAAGAGACCAACGAATAAAATCTTAATGGATAAAGGATCTCATTTGCGTAGACGTAATTCTGTGAACAAAATTCGCGATCGAAGCGTCATGTACTCTATTAGGTACGGAGGTTTGAAATTTTTGAATGCCACTTTGAAGCTAGTGAATTTATAAATGATATATAATTAAAAATATTTTTTCCATGAGAATATTTTTTATGTTAGTAATATAACAAATTTTAATATTAAATGTTTATATGTGTATATATATATATATATATATATATATATATATATAAAATAGAGAAAACATCATGTTAAAGTCTTGATATATGTTTTATGTACGCACGGAGTGTACGTAGTGCATTATATTATAAGTGCATTATATTATAATAGTTTTATATTTTTCTTTCAGACATAGCATGGCTCAAGTCAAAGAGATATTCTGTTTTATACCGAACAGACAGGAAAATACCAAGAATAGAAATAGCGAAAATACAAGCAGTTTTCCTCAAAATGCTTACTTGTTACAAAAGAAAGATTCATCTTCGATATTTCTCTTTGAACGAGGACATTTACTCGTTCACCAACAACCTAGCAACGAAAGCACAACGTCTACGAAAAGATCAGAAGATACGATTTCCATAGCTAAAACCAATTTGTGATTTATCTTCATTTTCTGTATTTGTAAACCAAATAGCGCGCAACATTGTAAATAATTTGTTTGAACTATTGATTATATAAACATTAAAAGAATTTTACAGCATTGTATAACATTGTAAATAACTAATCAATTATAATATGATACTAAAATTTTATATTATTTATTCTAGATTAAATTTTTACACATCATGTCTGGTATTTATTTATTTTACAAGTATAAAATGTTATGCAATTTTGAAAAATGTCTGTAATGTATGTACATATATATATATAAATATTTCAAATTTTAATGTGAGGATAGTAATTTTTATTTGTGATACTGTCATGTTCGTATAAAAATTTTATAACGCGTTATATCATATTCGCAATATTTAATAAAGATGAATTCATAGTGGTTTAAGTAAATCTTTAATAACTCTCATATAAGCTCCAATTTATCAGCAGTGATATCATCAATTTATTTTTATTTAATTGATTTTTACATATAGTTATAACATATACATATAGTTATAGATATAAAGTTTTTTTTTATGTACATGAAATATTATTCTTCAAAAAGAAAGAAAAAATTTAATAATGACATTATAATTAATAATGACACTATCAAGAATACTGTACAATTAATATTCCTGTGAGAATCCACATCATTTATATAAAACTTTTTCTTTACATATTAATATATTAATTGAATCTAATTGAATAAGTTTTACGAGATATATGCAGCAATTTTCCTGCTTTATATTAAAATGACTATGTACTTATTTCGTTTTAAGTGAGATATGTTTTAAATGCATAATAAATACTTTTCTGTTCTTCTCTTCTCGATCAATAAGAACTGAAAGAATATTCAATGCACATTTGCACGTTCAGCTTCATAGCTTTTAAATCTCAAGCGAATGGTAAATGTGTTTGTGTATTTGCATGTGAGATGATCTCTGTGCAAAGCAACTTAAAGTACGAAAAGCGAGATAAACTAGCATAATCCATTCTTGTCGTCTATATTCGAAAAATAATTTATATTTCACAAAAATAATTTATATATATAAAGCAAAAGTTCCTTAAAACATTTTTGCCTAGATTTTTAATATTATCTGACACTCCAAAAAACTTGAATTTTATTAAATTTAATCGAAATGATTATTATAAATATAACCAAAGCATTTGGATAATGGATCATTTTGAATATTACAATATTAAGATTTATCATACATACATATTGTGCATTTTTGGGTAATTATTTAAATTAACGGGCATCTCACCGATGACTTTGACCTTTACATATGTTGTAGGGGTGAAAATGCTGATTAATTATTCTCTTTGTTTATTTGGCAGTCTCTTATAATTTGAAATATTTAATAAAAAAGGTATAGTGATTAAAACATAATTTTTTGACACCATATACATTTTATTACAGCCAAATAAAACTTAGAGAAAAATTAATCAGCATCTTCATCTCTATAACATATATAAAGATCAAAGTCATCGGCGAGATATCTGTTAATTTAAATAATTACCAAATTCTTTTTTGAATATAAACTTATGAAAATAAAAAAATTCTAATTTTTTATACATAAAATATCTAAATAATATATTGTGAAGCAGTTTATAATATATTACTACCTGTATAAAGGTATTAATTAATACGAGAACATTTTATTATAGACATTTTAAGTATATTAAAATAAAATCCAGAATATTTTATATATATGTTATACTAATGTATTTTATGTTATACTAATATAATTTAAAAATTTAAATAATTTAGATAATTTAGAATGACAGAGAAAGAGAGAGAGAGAGAGAGAGAGAGAGAAAGAGAGAGAGAAAATGAAAAAAGGACAAGCAATATGTAATATGATTTAAATATAAATGATATATATAAATCTAATATAAATAATATATATAATATATTCTGAATATAAATGATAAATAATTTACAAATTACTTACCGCATATTGTTGCTGCGTACGTTGCCCAGTGCTTTTTCAGACTTACTTTCTCTCTCCATTGCTATTTCTTCGTTGCACACACATTCACTCCCGAAAACAAGATTAATTAACCCTCCTACGCAAGAGTTTTCCCTGACTTGAACGTTACCGATATGCACGAGTTTTTTAGAAAGGGTTGCAAGTAAACGCGATCATTTTCTAAAGGTTTCTGGGATCATAGATTACGAATCTGAAATCAGAAAAGACCGTAATTACGGTTTTTTTAAATCGTGTACTTGATCGCCATATTGGATCCGCTATTTTGAACTTTGAGATTCTGACTTCAGAATCGTAATCAATGACCCTAAAAACCTCTAAGCAAAAGTATCTAGACCGATTTGACTACTTTTAGGGCACTTTTGTAAAGATGAAAAATTGGAAAATTATTACATGAATTTTCTCTTTTTTTTCAATTTTCAATCCAAATTTTTATAATAATATATGCAAAATTCGATACCGCAACTCGATCCCTCTTAAAATGCCAGTCAAGCTTTAATTTGCGAGGTCGCAAGCCTCTTTAAATGATTTCGTTCAGGAATTAGCAAAGAAAATATTTGGACAAATATACTCGTCATCGCGCATACGGGAACAACTCAGTTTGGACGAATATACTCGGGATAATGCGCATGAGGATTAAAGTTAATTATATACGCAAGTTAATTATATACGATCCTGAGACACGGCACTCCCGATCGCTTAATAATTACAATTAACAGTTTAGTAAATATTAATTATAATTATCATAGCGAATTATATTTCAATACTAGTCGCGATTGCGTTTTATTGTTAGAAAGAAAACTTGACAATATACGAAGTATTTCGCACCTTACTCCTCGAATGTTACCGTGCGAATGATATCAAAGCCGTGACATGTAAACATAGCGCGTCATAACCGCCAAGGCTGAAAGGGTGTTATTGTCCGTCCTACTTTAATATTTCGTGTATACGTTAAAGTACGCCAAATATTTCGGCAATGAATGAATAATAACACGTTCAGCCTTGGCGGCGTATGACGCGTGTGTTTATATGTCATAGCCTTGGTACTCGGTTCTTGGTCATTCGCATGGCGACATTCGAGGAGTAAGGTACGAAATACTTCGTATATTGTCAAATTTTCTCTTTAACAATAAAACGCAATCGCGACTAGTATTGAAATATAATTCGCTACGATAATTATAATTAATACTTGCTAAACTTTTAATTGTAATTATTACGCGATCGGGAGTGTCGTGCAAAGTGTCTCACGATCGTTGTGTACATAATTAACTTTAATTAATCTTGTTTTCGGGAGTGAATTTGAGTGCAACGAAAAAATCACAAAGAAAAAAGAAAACAAGTCTAAGAAAGCACTGGGCAACGTACGGAGCAACAATATGCGGTAAGTAATTTATAAATTATTTATCATTTATATTCAGAATATATTATATATATCATTTAGATTAGATTTATATATATTATTTATATTTAGATCATATTGCTTGTCCTTTTTTCATTTTCTCTCTCTCTCTCTTTCTCTTTCTCTGTCATTCAAAATTATATGAATTAGTTAAATTTTTAAATTATGTTAGTATAACATAAAATACATTAGTATAATATATATATAAAATATTCTGGATTTTATTGTAATATATTTAAATATCTATAATAAAATTTTCTCGTATTATTTAATACTTTTATATAGATAATATTTTATAGATAATATATTTGTCAGTATTTATTAAAGGAGATAAGAGTCGTTTTATTAAATCTTGCGCGAAAAATGTCTATCGATATCTTTAGCATTGATATCAAAAACTTTCTTCAAGCACAAGAAAGTAATTTGTAGAACAAAATGTTATTTGTTCACATTCTGATTTTTGAAAAATACCTTGATCATTATTTGACAACCATTATAGATATTATAGATATTATAGATATTATTATTATATAGATATTATAACAAAAAGTAATTAAGCTCTCTGTAAATTCAAAATTAAAGTGATCAAGTAGGCGTAGAGAGCTAAAGACCAAAATCAATAATACAGATTAGTTAAAGAATATATATATTAATAAATCATAATTACAACTCAAAAAAATCAGATATAATATATAGATATTTAAGATATGTGCGGACGTTTCGATTATTTTTAAGTCATCTTCAGCGCAAAGTTTGTATCAAAAATAGAGCATTTCATAAAAAAGTTCGCAGAGAAAGTACGCAGTAAAAATATACGCAGAAAGAATATAAACTAATACTAATCTAGATATTATAGTCTCGAAGTTTTATTAATATTTGATCACAAAAATTTTCTGATAAAAATTTTATATATATATATATATAATATATATATATATATATATATATATATATGACATTAATTAAATGTAAATAATATAAATAATTTAATAATTATTTTTTAAACAATTACATAAGCAGGAAGAAGGAAAGAATTAAATTAAAATTTTACGAAAGATTTAAAAAACTTGATTTTAAACTCTGAGAAAAATTTTTTTCCAAAAAGATACATCTTATAATCTCATGTTATCACATGTAATGTACATATAATATACTAATTATTTTGTAATATTTTCATTTAAAATTTAAGATTAAAAAAAGAATTCTTAATAAACTTTCTGTTAAAGTTTTTTTTCTCAAATTTATTTTCAGAAATATTGTAAACATTTTGTCAACAAATACTGTAAAAAAATATTTTGAAAAAAATTGTATCAAAGTTTCTTGAAAAATTCTATTTCTACTTCAAGTAATATAATTCTCCACAAAAACACAAAATAAAATAATAAAATTAAAAAATAAAATTAAAACTATAAAATTTAGTTCTCTCAAGTTATAAAATGAATCGCTTGCTGTGAATTATTTGCGATAACAGAAATGTCAAGCTCATGCATGCGATTGCTATTGATTTCGTCTTGGAAAAACGTCTATCTTTCTATATCAGTTGCAAGATGTGTGTCACAGACGATGATTTTTATGCTTGCACAATGACATTCGCAGCATCCACTACATCTTATATAAATATTAAGCAAAGAAATTCTCATAGAATATGCCAAGCTTTAAAAAATTCTGAAAATTTCGGAAATAACGTAACAATAAAAATTATGAACTAAAGAGCTTCTAATGTTTGTTAAATATTCTATGAAGTTATTTTGAATTTTAATTAAAATTTCGATGAAAATTATTGACAAACTATTCATGAAATACTTTAATCGAATTTCTGTGTATTCCATTAGAATTTAAACTTATAACTCTCGTTGTGAATTAATTTCAATGGTTCAAAATTTGGAAAATATAAGAATTCAAAAACATTTAAAAAATATAAAATGGCATTTTAATATAAAACATTTACATATTTATTTTAGTAAACATCTCAAAATATACTACAAAATATACATACTAAGAATTAAAAAAACATTTAAGAGATCTTAAATGCATTTTTAAACATTTTTATGAAACATTTGCATATTTATTTATTCTAATAGAAATCTCAAATTATAGATTATAAAAATTAAAAAATATTTAAACAATAAAAGAAGTGATGTTTTTAATGTACATTTGTAGAATTTGCATATTTATTCCACAGTAAAAATCTTAAAATGCATTTTATTTTGAACATTATCAGATGTTTGTGTAAAACGTTACAAGAATTTGTCAAATTAGACTGTCATGTAAATCTCCACTAGTATTATAAGAAACGGTTTCCTCGGTGTAGAGACTTTTTAAAGACTTTAAGCATTCTATTTACTTGAGACAGTCCAATTTGGCAAATTTTCTCATATATTCTGATCTCGGAAATCCTGAAGACACGACACAAAATTATGTGCGCAAAAAATGTTAGCGTGTTAGCATTCTTTCTTTATATAAAGATGAAAAAGAATTAACTAACTTGTAAATTTATGCAATTATGCACAATTACGCGAATGAAATTATTGGTTATAATTCCTGTTTTTATTCGGTCTGTTCACCAATTGCAACTCGAAAGACCATATGTCGCAAAGAGATTTCTTGGTTCCTTAAAGTAATGAATATGCGGAGAAGAGACGTTCTTTACTTTAACAATTCTCCAAGAGCAATTATGGAAACTAGAAATTCCACGGTAACTATGCATAACGAGAGATGTAAGAAAGAGTGATAAAACTAAATAGAAATTTATTTCGCTGAAAATACCAAAATGTAAAACAGTGTTAATATAATTAACACTGCTTAATATAATTTAAACATTAATTTAAATATTTCTCTGAATTTATTTAGTATCATCATTATAAATGAGATGTCGAGATTTCTGAATCTAAATGGTGTTAAAAATCCGTTTCATGTAAGAAATCTGCGCAAATATCATGATTCATCTGATTAAAAAATATTAATATCAATCACTATAATGACCTGCAAAGTGACAGTAATAATTTGCACGAAAATTCTGTAAGTGATAAGAAACTGCCAAAATATAATAAGAATGACAAACAGTTTCAAGTCGTGCAAGAAATCTAAGATAAGATAATCCACGCAACAAAAGAATAATTATATTTTTCTGATGAAGAAGGATATAAAATTAGACAATAGAAACAATTCTTTAGAGATAAAACAATTTCTTGAACTGAATAATACTTTGAATCTCGTGAGAGAAATGTTATTTCTTCTACAAAATTAATCTTTCTCCTTATCTTAAAAAACTTTTACGACTTATTTTTTTGCATTAATCAATAGACCATAAAGAGCTATTATTAATTTTTTTTATATAACTAAAGTGAATTCGAAGCATTAAAAAAAATTTTGAATAATTTATTTTTTAAAGAATATTTTTTTTATATTTTAAAGTATTTGTATTACTTTTCAATTTTTCAATTGTAATAAAAAAATGATCCATTAGGTTTTTATTGCACCTGTAGGATAGCAACATTTTTCTTAGATTCTTATATTATAAAATATCTCACCATTTTATATTCAGTTCATTTTTAACAATTGTTTCATCTCATAATAATATCTAACACAAATGTGAACGTGATGAAACAGATAATTATTTATCTTGAAGCGTTAAGTTAATAGCTCTGCGCAAATATAATAACATCTCTTACAATTGCGCGAACACTAGTACACGCGATTACATTAGATATTTTTGCAATAATGCGAAAACATCTCATAAAACACGACAAATATCGCGATGCGGAAAAAGAAACTCATCGGGGAGGTAGAGAAATTGCCAAAAATTTGTCATAATTATAAAAAAATAAGAACATATCTAGATGTATCACTTCATGTAACATGTCTTATTTCTTTTAGAAATAACTTCATTATATATCTGCCATTTCTTTCTTACGTTTTCACATTTCTCTGGTCTGATTATTTTCAGAAAGATATTGTCGTGAAAATTTAATGTATCCGGAAATGCTGAGACACTGAAAAAGTTTCTTTTAACAAATTTTCTTTTAAAAAGTTTTATTGTAATTACAAGACAACGCTAAAAAAAAATATATATATATATATATATATATATATATATATATATAAATCTTGTAATTTTTTAAATAAGAAATACATACAGTTAAATTTAATTTTTTAAGTCTTTTTGTCTCATTCTCTTTTACAATTTTATTCTAAACGTAGAAAAGGTAACATAGCCAAAAAGGAAAGATATATTTTGAAAAAAATAGAAACTGCTGCTTTTTTGTTTCGATGGACACTTCGAGCATGACAAATGTCAGATACAAAATTTCAACGAATACGATATATTTCCTTCATACCAAAATGTAATTTACGTTACAGTAACAAATGTATTCCGAACAATATTATGTTGGTCAAATGTATCAAAATATTGCGCGAATAATTTCCATCAACAGCATGATGAAATGATAGATCTGACTTTTATACAATTTTTTGCCTGCCTAAAAGAAGTGATCGTCTTTATTATAGTGCAACCCTTTGCGACAATCATAAAATGTTTACTACCGATGGTGATCGCACAGTTAAGGGGACCAAAATCTCTAAGATGGGTAAGGACTAAATTTATAACGAAACGAATGATCCGTTGAAAATGGTTTCTTTGATCCTGCTTTCTCTTTGCAGGTGAAACATTTTTTAGTTTAGAATTCTCTCTATCCTATCTCATGTAAAATCTTCTACATGGCATGAATAAGGACAAAAATGAAGAAACGTTAATCGTTAAACGTTGACATATTTACTAATATCATTATCTGTAATAACTGAAATACTGTATAATGTTATTTTCGAATATTTACAGGTAAGCATTATTATGAGAATAAAGCAATAAGGCCAAGGAAGTAAGAAAAAAGTCTCAATGAAATGTTATAATTGTTTGCATTGTATATTGCAGTGTGCTTAACGATTCCCGTTTTTGCCCGTATTCATCCAATGTGGCAAACATATATGTGGCAACCATAAGAAAATTTAATCTCGCGGCAAGTTATCATTGATAATACTTAATGGTTAGTCTTAAATAAAACAATAAATCAGTGTACATTCCATTGATCAATAACTCGTTGATCAAAATACTCTTAAATTATATAAAAAATTAGAATTTTTTATGTAATTAGTTAGTTGAACTGACGACGAATATTTGCTCAGTTGATCGGCCAATTTAAATTTTATTGTGTTACGCGAAGATCGATTCAGAATTTACCAGTGAGTATGTAAATCTCTTGCTAACGGTCCATAATACAGGCATTTTCCGCGCAAAATATAGCGCATTTGTATCACATTCTTTCGGTTCGCAGATTAAAATATACATTGTATTTTATCGATCGTTGGTGTTACATGAATATAAAGAAAATGACGCACTGCGGGTGCATTATTCATATACATAAAAAGCCGAGAAGGCAACATAACTGCAGATTTTAGAATGCTATTCTTTGTACAAACAATTACTTTTTGACAAATTAAGGTCCGTTTTTTATTTATGTAGCCATCTACTTTTTCTCGACAATTCAGATTTTCTCTGTTAATTACAAAATCAGTTTGCACATTTAAAGATTTTAATATTGGACTGCAAGAGGCATACATGTATAGGCAATTAACAATATTGAATTCATATAATAATATAAAATTCATCAGTTTTATCAGTGAGATAAAGCTTCAACATAACTGAGATAAGTGAGTACAATGAGCTAGGATATTATTTTAATGTCATAAAAAAAATAAAAAAGGAAAAAACGCAATCACATTTATAATTCGAGTTTTCTCTTACATACCTATATACACAACAATATTACATTAAATCTAGCCTTTTCATTCTTTCTTTAAGTCGCCTAAAATACGAGATTTGTCTTGATATAAATCTTATTTTAAAAAATGATAAATCTGCTAAAAGACATGTAAATATTCGAAAATAGCATTATACAGTATTTCAGTTATTACAGAAAAAAACAATATATCGTGAAAAATCATCCTTATAGTTATTAATATTATATAGTTATTATATTGCATACTTATTAATATTATATAAAGTTTCTTATATTTTTTTATGATAAATTTTCGAGTGTTATATTTGCTTCCCTTTTGCTTTCTGAGAATTGGCGATTCGATTTATCCGCTTCATCAGTCGAAGTATAAGTCACGTTATAGCAATCACATGTTATTGATCTTTCGCAGTTCGCGCTTTATTTTTACTTATTCGGTACAATATTTCTGCTGGTGGATTCTTATGTCAAAACAACAAAATTGCCTCCTACGAAAAGTTCGTATTGCGCTTGCCATTACCATCAAGTGCATTTGCCGGAAGAAGCGATGGCATTGCGGGTACGTGACGGAAGAATTTATCTTTCAAAAGATATCTTGAAACATCATCGGAAAAACGTGATACGTTTTACAGTTAACAAAAAGCTCGGTAATAACAAAGAACATCGATAAGAATTGATAGCTAGCCATTCTTTTATACTTTATAAAACCGTCGCGTCCAATACCAATCTTCGTATATATCTCTTTTCAGGCTAAAAATTCCCAAATAAGATTTAATATTTTTGGTTGACGAGAATAAAATTAGAATATCCTTCGCGTTGAAGCGACTTTACTATTAATCAATAAAAATGACTTCTTGGCGCAAGATGTTTAGTTTCCAGAAAGCAGATATTCCAAACACGTGCGACAAGATTCACATGGTAAACCCGTGATATTGACAACTCGATTAAAGATGAGAAGCATTATATAGTTTCCTTCCATTGATTTTATTTAGGGCATATTTTTAAAATAATCGTATTATGAAAAAAAGTATCATTTGAAATCCGCTGTATTCTAATAATAAAAATTAAAGCTATGATTAAAAAATGTTAATGCGCACTCTTTTAATTAATGCAGTATTGATATTTTTTATTTTCATGATATTTATAGATTCTTAAAAAATATCTATTTAGTTATGATAGATTTTGAATTATAATTTGCAGTAAAAAAATTATACATATTCCTACGGAAGAGAAAGTAATACTTAGATTATATCAGATTTTCCTCGAAGAAATTCTTATGTAATTTTGTAGACAGCAAAAAGAAATTCACTTAAATGCATTGAGTAGTTTAAAGATGAATGGAAAAATCGGTCATGCATATACATATAATACAGATATTTCTTCGGAGGGGATAAAGAATGCTATTTAAATAAATAAGAAATTCGTTCGTTCCTTTCAAAAGATAAAAGTCATCACGACAATCAGCAGTATAAGTCAACAAACAAAACCACGATATGGTCTGAAAGTTTTAAGTCAAGACAATAATTTTATATCCAGAATTGAAACTCGCTGAAACCCATAAAATCTTACAAAATAAAATCTAATGAAATCATTATATACATATACGTACATGATCATATACATATATAATAATGATGATTTTATTAAGAATGCATAGGTTTCAAATTGTGTTTTAATTATAATATAATTTATAAAAAATGCAAAAATTCTCTACATCAAAATTTATGACAAAACAATGATTTAAATTATATTTTTTTGTATTTTTGTGTTTTCGAGATAAATTAGTAAAATAAAATCATATAAAATTACTAAAAATCCTACATAATTTAAATTTTTAAAATAAATTTTCAAATCAAAGTAAGCCATTATTAATTCGGCCATTATGACATTGAACGCATTTATTAATAACGATAAAAGTAATAATTGAGAAGAATGGAATATTTTATGTTGCACGGGAAATTAAATTCGCCGAAATTATTTCGGTTTGTTCTGATTTTATCTACTGTAAGTGAACCTTAAATGAATTATATTAAATAAAATAAATTATATTAAATAAATCAGTTGATTTAATCAGTTTTAGCGAGAATAAAATTTCTTTAAAATATGAAACAAATAATTAGTAAAAAACCTGATTTTTTTTTATAAATAACAATTTATTTTTTGTAAATAAAGCAATAATTTATTTCGATAACACTCTATTCAAATTAATTCATTATTAAACATCCAACGATATGCGATACATGTGGGAAGATAATAGCAAGGGAAGGAGAAGCGAGATATTGTTAAAATATGATTAGTGAATATTTAGCGAGTTAAAAATTCGTAGCATGCGTTCCGGTATCATATATTGAGAATTAATATTTCCGCAAAAGTTATTTCTCGCTCTCATCCGCAGTTAGTTACTCTCTTTGAATTTATGATGTGTTAAACAGAAATTCATTTCAAGATTAAGATTTAGTTATGCTTGCTTTTATGTATTATTTAACTTCCTTAATGTTGAAATATTATAAACTCTCCATGACTTTTCCATTTGGAACTTTCGTTTATGGTATATTTAAATGTATATGTATGTGTATTCTCTCCAATGTGAATCACAATTTTAATACTAATATGTTATTGAACATAAGAAATCATTATTATCGAAATTGAATAAAAAATCACTTATATTGTATTTTATGAAACATGAATAAACTGTAATATGAGAATTTTTCCTTCGATTATTAAAATATTTTTTGAAGAATAAATGCTTTCGCATTTTTAATATTTCTAGTGTAATTTTACAAGTTGTTAAAGATAGAGTAGCATTTCATACGAGAAATAAAATATTTTTTTCAATAGAACATTTTTATTTACATGTGAAAACATTTTTTTTCTTAGCAAATAAAGTTTTATGTATTTCGAGAGTTTAGATACTTTTATATAAAATAAAAGATAAAGATATCAGAGAGAAAGATACCTATTGAATTGAACACAATTCAATATATATAATATATGTAAGATAAATTTATAATATATATTGCAAAAATAAGTTATTTTAAAAATAAAATACAATTTTTTAATATATTTAACATTAAAAACTACAAAAAAATGTAGTAAAGATACATAAAATTGGCAAAAATAATATTCCTAAAATGAAATTAATAATTTTTAATCGTAAGAGAGATAAAAAATATGAAAATCTCAGTTTCTTATTCGGCAATTTCATAACTTTAGTACATTATAAATATAAATATAATTTTTTTATAAAATGTGGTTACAAGAACAAAGAACATCATGTATCTAAAAGTTATATTTAATATAAAATGACTTACAAAATAATTAATTATCACATTTTTATAATTAACACGTACATTGGATGTGTCACGAAAAGATCTCTGATTACATCTAATTGTAAGATGTAGGTCAAGATCAAAGTCAATATTTGAAAACACACAGTTCTGGTGTCATGTACAGGTCTAAACTTCATATTTACATACCAATATAAATTCGTCAAATGACATGCTTATTAATAGACTGGATGGTAATTTGCAAACATACGCAGTTGCTTGCATGAAAGGCAAAATGTCGGTTATATCTGCGAAGTCATTCCAGCAATAAGCGTTATGAAATATGATGTATAACATGATTACAACACACACACACATACACACACGTGTAATAGTACGCCTACAGTTCAGTAAATTATATGTACGCTATTCGAGTAAAATGACGAATGTGGTCTTTGCACACAGATAGAAAAGTACTTCGCTAACAAAATATGAGTATATAAATATATTATATAAAATATATAATGTAATATATCTAGCAAAGCGGTTTAAAATAAAACAACGCAAAGTAAAAAGCAAAAATTTACCTCATCAAATTAAGAACTTTTATATACAATACTAACAGATATGATTTACAAATATGATTTATTTATATTGAATATATTTTACTTTATTTACTAATTATAAGCGTTACAAAAATTTGTACGTAACATAAAATTGCATCAGATTATTATAATTCTTCATTTTTGTGGCAGTGCTTTCTACAGAAGTTTTATCAATTATTAAATTTAATTTAAGGTAATAAATAAAATAATTTTTAAGATATAAATAAAATAATGTTTTAAGGTATTTGTAAAGGACTTGGTTGCTATCAAGAATTAACCCCTTCAGTGTGGATGACGTATATATGTCATGTATCAAGAGAAATGGACTTCTAGTGTGGTTGACGCATATGCGCTATGAAAAAAATTATATTTTAAATATTTCTTGTGTATGAAGAAGTATATGAGAGGGGGAAGTATATGTGTGCCTACGTATGCACATAATTTAAAAATTTTGAAAAAGAATAAAAAGATTTTTGGCAAATACAAAATCCTTTTTGTGACATATTCTGAGATCATAAAATTATTTTAACTCAACTACTATGGAGGCAACAAAATATTATTAATATGCTAATTTACTTATTTATTATTTTAAATTTAAAAAATTCGATAATTCTTATTTTTATGTAATGAGTCAAAATTTCTTTTATACATATTTTCATGTTTTTTGTTCATCACATTGGATTTTAAATTTTGAAAATTTAATAATAAATTCTCATTTAGTCTCGAAAATTATAATATGTATTATTATTTTATAAATTTATGAAACAGTTTTTTGCATATTCTTAATCCACTTTAATGAACAAGTTCCCACATTGAAAGGATTAATTTTATGTGTAACAAATAAGATGGATAGTTTGCGAATGTAAGTGACATCAGATCGTTTAATGTTTTATTAAAAACGAAGATCAATATATTTAATTTTTTAGAAATTTTAGGAGAAAAATTAAATGAATTTTATGCCAAAGGCGAATAAAAAATTCACAACGAATAAAATTTTTTTTTTAAATCTGCATCTCCAATTATTTTTCTGAATAAAAATTTTATTTGAATAAAGATCTTACTAAAATGTTATAAAGAATATTCGATATATCATTCACGATTTCACAAAATATAAAACTTTTAGAAAAGTTATATTACGCATAGGGATTGTGTACATGAGTGATACAATCATTCTCTATTTAACTTCAACTGAAATATATATTAAAAGTTATGAATATATTTTAAAGTTTTCGTATTTTCGTTGAATCAAACACGCATAAAAGAAATCAAGCTGTCTTTATAATAATATATCAAGTGGCTTATTATTTGTGATTAAAATAGATAAAGTAAAATTGGAAAATTCCTTAAATAAAAAAAATTATATTTATTTATTTATATATTTATTTTAAATAAAAAAAATTAGTTGAATATAAAATAAATTTTTTTTTCGAGTTTTCATATGCAAGAAATTTTCGATTTGAAAAATTAAGAAATTTTTAATTTAAATTTTTAGCTTAAAAAACATTTTTATTTTTAAAAGTATTTTTAAAAATATTTTTTTGTTACACTTTAAGTTGGAATAATTTTTAACTATCTTGCGAAATATAATTATCCAATCTATCTCAATAACGACTATTAAATTATGTGAATATTAATATATTTTATTTAGAAAATAAAAAAAATTGCAAAAATTACAAAAAAGTCATGTTCTTAATATAAAAGAACATTAAATTCTTTTCACACACACTTTCCTAAATAAAATATTTTATTGTTATTAAATCTCTGTGAAGTGAAAAAGTCATGAATATGTGATTCAATGAAAGTTATATAAGCTCAAAACGAAGAAATATTACCAATATTTCTCAATTTTCAAACTCAATTTATTAAAGAATCAATTTCCTATAAAAATTTCCTATGGATTATATTGTACGTTTTCAATTTATTACTTTTTTGTATAGATTCACTTCTTAATTATACTGCTAACATAATGAATCATCACTGTGTATAGAATTTTTGGAGTAAATTTAATTAATTATCTGATTATAAAATAAATCGCTCCAATATTACATTCAACTAGGATTATTACAAAGTACCGCGTCGTTAAAACAATATGCGTCGAATATTTGGAATATTTTGCATGCATCGAGCAATTAGCAGGATACTATTGGACGAGTGGCGCAGCGTTCTCTCTCGAAGGGGTTAAAGTTAAGGGCTGGATGCGTAGTGGATGGGCGCGTGGTCCGACAGCGAAGACTGGAGCGCTCCGAGAGCGTCACTTGTTCACAGTCTGTTGAGTGGAGCACTTTTCATCCCGCGTATCTCGTAACTTCTTCGGTAAAATAAACGAGCTAATCTAAATAAAATTCTTATAAAATATTGGCGCTATTAAAATTAATTTTTAGTAAAATTTATTTTAGGAGAAAAAAACAATGGTTAGTGGTTCAACGTTCGCGCGATATTCGAATCGACATAAATCGTCGTTGGGAATCGAGGAAATGAAATGTGTAAAGTTTCTGTGCGCGTTGCTCGAGATAAGAATTTTATAAAATGAGAAATAATGATTGTTAAGAAAAGAAAGAACAAATCATCATATCCAGGATAATTTCACAGAATCGCATGATGACGAAAGACTAATTCAATAGAGCGACCGGCAACGCTATTGACTGGAAAAAACGGTCGATCGGGCTAATGAAACGCGTAAATTATGGAATTTTCGGGCCGATATCTCATGATTATCGACAATATTACGGAGTTGATGAATCTGAACGAGTCCGATTATGTAAAATCGATCTGGGGTCCGAAACATCTACCGTTAAAACTTGTCTTGCCGATCACCCTCGTCTACGTCATGATCTTTGTCACCGGAGTATTCGGCAACGTGGTTACCTGCATTGTGATCAGACGAAATCCCGTCATGCAAACCGCTACCAATTATTATCTGTTCAATCTAGCAATATCTGATCTGCTTCTCTTGATTCTCGGTGAGTCCTTATACAAGTTTATATATTCTGTAATTGTTTTGTTTAAAAATATTATATTAAAAATTTTTTCTTTCTTCTAAAAAATTTACTGATTAAATTTATTGATTTAATGATTTTTAATATATAACATAATGCAATTTCTTTGTTTAAATTACGATATGTCTTTTTAGGTTAAAAATGTTATATTAAAATCAAATTATTAAATAAATTTTTCAGAAGAAAGAAAAGATCCTGATAAAATCTTTCTCTCCTTCTCTCGAATAAGAGTATATTAATACTAATTATGGATCGTGAATAAGCAAATTGAAGTTTCTTCTTAAAAATTTACTCTTTTCGCGACTTAGTCTTAAATTATTCCAAGCCCTCGATTTATCGTAAAATCTCTACTTCATATCGTATCTAACTTATCTCATTTTATTTTATTTGACTGTATCCGTATATGGCAAAAATAGCATTTGCAAAAATGCGTGATTCGATTTCAAATCGATATGTAGATGTTTCTGTCTTAATTTTCAATCAAGTTTTCTATTGTATTTATCCCAGTCATTTTGTGTGTTTCAAAATTTAAGCAAAATTGATAAATTATTAAAATAATTAGTAAAATTGATAAAATAATTATTTGTCAATTTATTATTACATTTTATTAACCGCATAATTATCGTTCCATTATCATTTTCAACTAATTAGCCATAAACTTTGCATTATAATGGAATAATTATTTGCCAATTTAATTATCGTAATCGCATCATTTAATTAGTGTTTATACCGAAATCATGTTTATACCGAACTTTCAAAATAAAGTACATAGATAAACATGTATATGTATATGTGTGCGTGAATTGTTAATTATAATTATCATTTATTTTGTAATAAAAGTTTGCTTTATGGCATAATTTGTTTGATTTTACATTCGTCTATCATCACCAATTTGCATCATTTTGTTTACGTCACTTTGATCGAAATAATTATACATGCAATGAGTTCACTTTAGCCAGTGATGATTAATTTAATCAGCTATTGAGAATGTTGCGACTAGCATGCTTTGGACGGCTGAAGAGTAGACATGTATATATTGGGTCATATGAAACAAAGTTACTAACTATTACATTGTCTCATCGCCCTAGTGATAATAGTCATGATGAATCCCGTGTGTGATATGATAATGAGGGTATATACAGCACCGCAATCTATTCATCACTCGTTGATCATATGACTGAGGAATTGAGATCAATGAAGTTGGCATTTCAAAATGCAAATTTTTACAAAATTGATATGTCATTCGATTATCCACATTTATTAGACAATTGTTTCTTGTTTATTTTACAAAAAAATTAAAAACAAATAAAAAAATTAAACAAATTTCATCATATCAATTTTGTAAATATTTGTATTTCGGAGTGTTAACTTTACAGACCTGAAGAACCGCTGTTATATGTCGAGGATTAATTTTTCTACTTTTTGGCGTGCAATATTGCAAATCAGCATAAAAATTCAATGGGTAGATTTGTATTTTTGTACCAATTACTAGAAAATGATAAATTAGATTTAGAAAATTCGTTTTTCTTAAGTTTATTACTAGAAACAGCATGCATTCAGTTTTTCATTATATTTCCCTTTCTTTGTTATGTTTTTTTATATCAGACATAATATATATATATTATATATATATATATATATATATATATATATATAAATTTTCGGATTTAATACATCTTGTGTAAATTAATATCCTCACATTTACTGATATTGACAACAATGAACATCGCGAATCATAAAAATTTACTACGAGTAAACTTATCTGATATACGATATTATATTTTTTATTATTATTTCTATAAAAACTTTCATAATTGATCAAAGAACATTTCCCTCATTTGTATGAAAACTTACACTTTTATCAGACAATCTCAGACACTGGCATCAGTTACCAGACTCTTTTACGATAAATAAGCCGCCAGCACAATCTTCGGTAAAATGTCTTCGTTTTGCTTTTATATTCTCCACGGTTGCGACGTACAGCATTTTAAATACTCCATTTGTCAGGATTACATGCCTGATTACGACGAACAATCCAGATATTGCTTAGATTGTTTCGTCATTTAATGAAAACATAAATATAACAAGAGGATATTACTTTCATCCCGTGATTTTTCTGATCTCCGAAATAAATGAAAATACACGATATGTACATGGACATATACACATATACACACATCTCTCTAATAGAATAATTTTTATCTCTTTATTTATCGAGTCTTGAAAAAAAGTTAATTTTATTTCCATTTTTTATTTATTAATTGAACGCCTTTGTTGTATCATTATATTAATTATGTACATTGATTTGTACATTTGTATTTATTGAATAAGTTAATATAATAAAACTTGGAGTGAAAAATGAAAAGTTCAATCATCGACTTTACAAAAATAATGTATAAAAATATCACGATATTATGAGATAGTTGCTAAATATCGAAATTAATACATAGAAATGTGATTATATAATATTATTTTTTTTTTCAAATTTCTGATTTTTTATATTACACATTGTACTATTTCTATTACTTCCCATAAAAATCTTAAGATTTCGCTGATATTTTTACTTCATAAGGTCTAGTATAATACTATACTATAATACTAAAAGAAATTAATGGATCCTGAATCTGTCAGGCTTACAACAATGATTAAAGATCAAATACCCTAATATTGCGAAACCATTATTTAATAAAGAGCAACGATAATATCAGGGAATTTCATAAATCTGATTTCTGAAACGTACAACAAAGAGTGATTTTCTTTCTACAAGTACATTTATTTTATTTATTTTGACACTGTAATATTCTTGAAGGATGAACAACAAGCAAAAGTTTGATCTGACAGTTTTATAAAATCGATTAACCGAGATCTTGACAAAGATTAACGAAGATACAGACCTTACGAGTTTATTATTTGTAATTCCAATGTGTGTGTGTGTGTGTGTGTGTCCGCATATTTATAATGTATATTCTAGCCAAAATAATATTATTTTTAATTTCTATAATTTGCCGATCTCTTCAAATTATGCATATATCGAAATATTTTTTTGTCATACAATAAATCGATATTTTTTCTTCATTATTATTACAGTGTAATATCCGTCAATAATAAAATACGATAAAAGCTTGCAGATAAGAAATATGTATAAATAATCCGGTATATCGTAATTAAAGTCATGCAGCCAATATCGAATTCGAATTTTATCGCATCCTTTGTTTTTCTCGAGTACTGAGCATTTTCTCCGACAGATAGCAAAGTTCGAAGTTTCAAATATTATTCGATTCTAATGCAACTGATATATCTTATGATGGTTCTATCTGATCTACCATTCGCCTTCGTACTTCATGAATTTTTCAAATATATGACTAATGCAAATACATTTTTATCCAATAAAAATACCGAAAAAAACATATCAAATACATACAATAGTATTTAAATTTGTATACAACAAATAAAAATGTAATAAAAAAAACAAAAAATTAAGTTATACAGAATAAGTTACTTAACATGTGACTACTTTTAATTATTCATAAACTATTCATAATTGTTTACTATATGAAAAAATATATTAAACAAAAATCGCATTAAAAAGAACTTATAATTTGGTAAATTTTTACTATCTTTATTTTTCAACGAAAATTGTCTTAAATTTTTTAAAAGGGATATAACGTTTTATTCCAAAATTCGAAATGACAAATGATTAAAAACAATGATTAAAAATGTGATAAAAAATATTATATAGAATCAAAATTGAAAATAATTATTATTCAGATATTTTTAATTATTAATAATATTTGAAATGTTATCCATTATGATCAATGCAAATATATAATATAATTGATTAAAAAATAAAGCGATACAGATTGAAATGTTTCAGCATTATATGATTTTCACATGCCTTTGATTGTTGTTAATTACTCATGATAAATTTAATTTTTAGATTTGTTTTATTCACTGATAAAAATATATTTACAAATCACAGAAAAATAAACTTAAAAAATATGCATTAATAATCAGCAAAAAATATATGAGTTTTATTAGACGGATTATCAGTAGCCACGAAATTTAAGTAATTAAGCAATATTAATATAATGAATTAATATAATGAATCTGTAGTAATCGATATTAATATAATTGAGTCGTATTTCATTGATTGATCATTGACAAGACAGAAGTATTTTATATTTTTTTATTTAAAAAATATATACTACTTTTGTTAGAAAATCTATTTTATTAAACCCAACAATGTTGGTACCAGTTATTCTGCGCATTATGCACAAGCACGTCATGTATTATACAGACAATTCCCTAATCGATGGATTGAACGTGGTGGATAAATTTTGTGGTTAGCTCATATTCTCCGGGTTTAACGCTATTTGTTTACTTTTTTGGGGAAATTTCAAAAATGAACTTCATCGCTAACCATCAATGACAATTGAAGATATTGTATTATTGTAGTAACGAAAATGTATTACAGTTTGTAAAATATTATTACTAAAAACAAAAACGTTTCAACGTATCACACTTTAACATATCACACTTTATTAACCGATACGCAATTGAACAATTGAATTGCATTGAATGTACTAGACATTTCGAGTATATCGAGACATTATATATATATATACAGGATGCCCCACCTAGAAGTGGCCACTCCTTTTTATCTTTTAAACTAAAAGAGATAGACTATAACAAATATATATGAAATTAAATGGCTTTAACTGAACTTTATTGTGAGTATAGTGGTTGATTACAAAATTTATCTGTATTAAAGAACGGAGAGATATGTATAATTTTTTTATAATAATGTAGATATTTTGATATAATAAAAGTTGTAGCGCTGTTTAAAACGAATATAACGATGTATGATTTAATGTAAATATTTTACATATTATACGAGATTTTCCGGCTTGAAATATCGCGGGCGACATCCACCATTTCATTTTCGGCCCTGCGATATAGCCAACTTCTGACTCGTGCATTAGAGGTTGACATATGTCATATTGTCATTTAATCATGATACTCAGTCAGAAGTTGGCTATATCGCAGGGCCGAAAATGAAATGGTGGACGTCGCCCGCGATATTTCAAGCCGGAAAATCTCGTATAATATGTAAAATATTTACATTAAATCATACATCGTTATATTCGTTTCAAACAGCGCTACAACTTTTATTATATTAAAATATCTACATTATTATAAAAAAATTATGTATATCTCTCCGTTCTTTAATACAGATAAATTTTGTAATCAACCACTATACTCACAATAAAGTTCAGTTAAAGCCATTTAATTTCATATATATTTGTTATGGTCTATCTCTCTTAGTTTAAAAGATAAAAGGGGGTAGTCACTTCTAGGTGGGACATCCTGTATATATATATATATATATATATATATATATATATATATATGTGAAAATAGATAAAAAGTAGAGAGATACACACGATTAATAAAAAATAATTTACAAATAAAATAAAACTTATCTCTCCCTCAAGATTTCTCCGCTCATAAGTTTTCTCCTTCTTTTAAATTGTCAAGCCAATTCTCAAATTTGTTGCACTTATATGCTACATTTGCTTGTAAAAATATGGTTAACAAATTGCAAATTCCGCAATTGAAAAAAAATAAGAATCAATTGTCATATATGTATCACTTTGCGCGAAAATTGTACCTACTTCAATCGTCAGATATCAAACACAACGAAAGAGAAGAATACTTATTTTCGACGCTAACAGTCTGGATAATTTAAAAAATGAGAGTCAATTTCCTTTTTGTCGCGAAAATCGAACTAACTTGTCCTTGTCAAATTATCATTGTAATACATATGTATGAGATACCAAAGAGTATAGGAGAAAAGGCACCATTATAGGCGACATCATATGATTACTAGACAAGATAAAAGAGGGAATCCTTTAGCAATGATAAAAAAAAGGCTATTGATCGAGCTTTAATCAATTCAATTTTTTAACTTTTAACGTGAAGTGAAATTCATATTACTGTCTGATGCTTAAAAGCCATTCCTTTTTTTACTATTCTTCTTTAATTTAAAATCATCGCGCAATGGGGAATTATTTTGTTTCCTGTAAAAAGTTATGTGGAAATATACAACTATATACTCGTTGCACCGAAAATAAGGAATATACTATATACTATATAGTATATAGAGTAGATTTTACTGTACGCGAAAAGTTAAATCCATGTGGCACCATAAAATTTTATAGATCTCGCATCAAAAGAGCACTGAGAGATGGATCTTATTTCGCGCGGAAAATTGCAAATCCATATGGAGCTCTTTTTCTCATTTTGAGTTAATAAAGAGGAATTATAAATTTTTATAAAATTATAAAGCTTCTCAAGCTAATATATTTTTACTATATTTTTTAACGTTATGAAGATCTATTTGTGCTTAAATGTAATATAATATCCATATATAAACATGTTATAATATATTATTGAATTTTTATCAGTCCATATTCGAACATTGAATTTGCATAAACTTTCACTTATTAATAAATGAAATTAACGTTTGTTTTAACATTGAGCTAAAATCTTATATTTTAAGAAGATTATTCAAAATTACAATCTCATGTAATATTAAGGTTAAAATATTTGAAAGAAAATATACTAATATGAATTATTAATAAATCGTTGCTGTCGTTCAAAAGCCGTCGGACTTCATTATTTAAATCACTCGATCGAATATTAATCATGATGCAAAATATATTCAAATATAAGAAAAGTATAATAATCCTTAAAGATATAATTATTATGTAAATATTTATCGTAACAAAACGGTAATTTACAATTCTTATTACAAATATGCTTTATGACAAATATTAATGTTTTGCCTTAAATTTCACAGCAAATCCTATTTTTACATTTCTATCTCGTATCTTAATAAGTCTTGTATATGAGTGACTTTGAGCCACAAAGTTTTACGTTTTATCATGTTTTACATGTGTGTGTATGTGTATGTGTAAAACTGAAATAAAATTTAAAATAAAAAGAATAATTACTTCTTCATGGGCTAGATCTCAAAAACTCGAGAATAATTATTAATTTTATTCGAACTAATTGCAAGCTTACATCAAAATTATGCGAAAATAGTGCTGTTAGATTTTTTATTACAATTTCATTTCAAAGATACTTTAATTGGAAACACGTTTAACATGAGAATTCTAAATGAGCTACTTTATTACTTCACTAGCGTCTCGACAATATGCCATGTACATAATCATGGTAGTTGCTTTTTATATACTTGGCGTCCCGACGCTATCGCATCATTTAATATCAAACGGAGTGAAAAATTTCTGCAAAAAATTATTTTAGCAACTCTAATCATTAAATATATATATAATAATGGCACAAATCAATATTAATAAAATATGTATACTTTTATATAACTATCTTATTACTTTTATATAATCATATAAATTATATAGTCATAAATTATAATCATAAATTAATTATTTTTTAGTCTGATATATAAAATTCTATATTTTTATCTTTCCTTTTTTAAAAATGTTTTCTTCTTATAAAAGTAAAAAATAAACACTATAATAAAGTAACTGGAATTTATATTAAATGCTCACGATATATATTTTATATTACTCGCGACGTACTTAACAGACTAACTTACGGGAGCGAAACTTTTTTAATGACTCTAGAGATTACAGTCAAAATGGATATCCTGAGATAAGTTTATCGCGGAGATTAAGAATCGGGTCGTGCTCAATCCGCGTATCAGTACATTTTGAAAACTGTGAATACTAGGATAGACAAATAAAATATAATGGCAAATAAAATATAATAGCAAATAAAATATAATGTTCTAGAAGAGCAGTACTGCTTATCTAAATGTAAGAAGCTCGTTTCGTATGAATACGTACATGTATAAAATGTCTAGGATCTTGATGATAACCTTGTTCAGTTATGCTCGATAAAACTTCCGTATTCCTGAGAAATATACAGGATATGTCTTAAACTATTCGCTTTCGTTTCTGTTATAAAAATTATATATCTTGTATCCAAGAAATTATTCTTCAGTTATGAATTATAATAAAGAAAGAACAAATTTTTTTAACTACAAAATTCTGTGATATTAATAGAAAGTATTCGTCAAATCTGTCAGATACCCTATATGTTACATTTCTCCCTTCATTGATCATATATCAGATTGCCAAGAAAATAAGAGAAAAAAAAGCTTGAAATACTTCGTATCTAACAAGCTACTTTTCCTCGAGAGAAAAAATTCTGATTTTGTGATGAAGTGATTGCGCTTTCGCGCAAAGAATTTTTCTGATCGCGATAATATTTGATGTAATGAGAGAATATTTAGGATTGCAGAAATTAATTAAAAATTTAATTAAAAATCGGGGGAAAAAGGAAGAGAAAGCTATTTGTCTTGTTAGTGAAATGCACAAGTATTGCATAATTAACGAATCCATAGTTTTCTCTTCTCTTACACAATACTTCTCAAGTGCAATATGAAACAGTGCGAAAAAAATATAAAAAAGACTATTAAACAATAAGTATATTGTTTATCGAATTTGAAGATTATGCATTTATATTCATATGACACAAATCCTTGAGTGATCAATTTTAAATTTCGAACTTCTCAAGTACAAATCTTTCCATCTGTCCCATTATGGATTAATAAGGAATTATAGCGTGCCTATAATGAAAGCCAATGTATATGCAGGAACACGTTCTATCGAATGATTTGAGGATTCGTCACGTACTCAATATCAATAGTGAGTTAATGAGTTTTGTGATCTTTGAAGTCGAATGAAATAAACGACTTCCGCGCGACTATTATGTCGGAATTTCGATTAATTACGATTTACAGTGATTTTGTAACGTATCGGCATCCGATTGCACGGGCTAGTATCCCAAGTGATTGCGGACGAAACCCAATAAAACCAACATACTTGATCTATGCAAACAATATTTATTGGGTTTCATCATTTTTTTTTCATTTGTGCTTCGATAAAATCTCCAGTGCAAATTATAATATCATAAATATTATGTATCATAAATTTTTGATTGAAAATAAAACTAAACAGAAATAAAACATGATTTAAAGTTAATTTCTTATTAAAAAATAATTATAATGTATTACTAAAAAGTGCAAAATGTTAAATTAATTTATAAGTTTCAAATATCCTAAAATAATTCGAGAATCTTTGGATGTTATACTGATTTGTTTATTTTACCTAATGACATATTAAAAGTATCCGTGTACTGAAAATAGTAACTATAGTAACTAGAATAAAGATTATCTATCGAAAATGAGCGGTAGATAACACACATAGATACCATCGGCTTATGTACTTAGATGCCAAATGATACAAATCCGAAAAAAAGTTTGAAAAATAAAGATTTTTGTGTGTGTGCGTTTGCTTTTAACATAAATACACATATAAATGATTTAACTATGCTAATTAATCTTGAAAACAGATGATTTCAGTGTAGTTATACTGATTCATGATAGATCGCATTGTCTACAAATCGCATTCTCAAATCTACTAATAACTCAAAATCGAATTTAGAACTTGTATCATTTAGTATCTGGGCCACTCATATATAGAGTGTATTAAGACTTGACCAAAGATTTAATGGCACGATATTATAGTTCCGGTTGCTGAAAGCTAAAGCTTTTATCGTCGAACTGTATCGAAATTTTACGATATTAGATTGCGGTTTAGGACTATCAGATACAGGAGTAAAGTTCTAAAAAGAACCCCTTCACCACGCGCTATGTGTCTTACATAATTGATGAGCACCTTTAGGATTTGTAAGCATTATGTCAGAACCATCGATACATTGACTTGCGAAGTGAATGAGATCTAAAGTTAATAACGTTAGATAATACATATTAAATATAGGTATTACTTTAGTTTATAAACATTGTCAATTTTTTCGTACATTTGATATGACGATTTATTCTTTGCTAGAAATAAATAATAAATTATGCATCTCGCTACATATATGTATGTACTATATTAATCTGTGTTACATTATATATGAATATTGATTTTACGTCACACAAACACACATATACATACAATTTTTTAATAATCTCCGAAAAATAAAATACAAACAAGACTCCCTAGAAAGACAGGAAAACAATTTTCGTCACTTTTTTAAAGGATATTTTTTCCTACACAAATTGATTCTTTAGCTAATGTTATTTTCTTATCATTATTTTTCCTTCAATATAAAATTTTTTAGATAATTTTTATACCACCGTTCTCGACCGTAAAATAATGAAATAACGTTACATAAATTTCTAAATTTTTCATATTATAAACTTATTCTGACTTAAAATTTTTTTAATATTTTGTTATAAAATAATTACATCTCATGGATAACAATATTTAAAAAATGTTAAATTATATATAACATTTAATTTTAATGTAAAATCAACATTTTAAATGCAATAATCTAACATGTGTAATAATGTTGTAATAATAAACAACATGAAGTAGGTGCGTTAGCAAGAAAAAAGTGTAAAAAAGTGAAAAAAGTATAAGAAGTATCCGAAGATGTTGCCAGACACAAATAACGCATAACAAGTTATAAAATCATTTGCGGTGACAGGCAATTGCTGCGTCGCTTGTAAACAGATTTACTATTGGAGTTTCGTTCAGTTGTTGTTGTTATCACAAGAAAAATAAATAACGCTAGATTTTTCATCTATCATAAAGAGATTCAGTTTCCAATTTTTTTGTAATTAACAAGAATGCACACAAGAGAAGAGTTTGTCTTTAAATCGCAATAGATGACACTTTAATTTCCTTTTTTTATTTCAGACTTTATTTCTTTAAATTTTTAGTAGCTTAATAATAAGGACTTCTGCTAGAAGAAATTAAAATTAGAGCAGTTATAAATTTCAAGAACACTGATTTATAACGAATTAATTAATGCTTGAATTGTAATGGAAGTTATTTTAATTGTAAGTACTAATTGATCGTGAATTTTTTGCACATTATGTTATAATGATTGAATACCTAATTTGCCAATTATTAGTGCACTTACATAATTCATTGTGATCATTTATTTATAATTATATCTACACTTATCTTTAGCAAAAAAATCCCATTTGAGAAATCCCCTTGGCTTTTACATTATTTGGCATTTTTCTATTTGGACATTTTGCATCTTTTGCATATTGATAAAGATACTTTGTTTCGGCTTTTTTAGAAATACAATTTTTATAAATTAGTGACCATAACAAATTAAATTAAACATATTAACTGATTTTTATATAATATTAATGTATTTTTGTTAATTTGTCAATAAATATTTATATATATATTGATAATATCATTATTTCGAGAATTAATTCAACAAATATAATAATTAGTATGCATACAATTTTTTTTACTTCCAGGACTACCCAATGAGTTGAGCGTATTTTGGCAACAATATCCATGGACACTCGGAGTAGGTTTATGCAAAATCCGAGCATACGTCTCAGAAATGTAAGTTAGAACAAAAAAATGTTGCTAAATAAAATAAATCATGAAAACATAAAAGACAGACTACTTAAAAAATCAGCTTTTGAAATTTTAGATTATAATTTCTAACACAATTGGTAATTTATATTTTTGTTATTCGAAGAAAAATGAATTTTAAAAATCATAAATAGCAATTGCATAAATAAATTTTGCTTATAAGTTTTAGTTACAAAATTGTATTCTATTGGAAAGATTTAAACTCAAAATATGTAAAGGATTTGCAAACAAAATGTATAATGCTAATATAATCGTGAAATACATATTACAAGATGCAGCTTTTAAAGCTACAAATAATAGTAGTTAATCCATTATTTTGCATTTAGGTTACACGTAACATGTTTTGAGAAACGCTTGCGTAAGAGAAGTACAGATCTTGCAACAATTATGCAAATATATTGCACAAACTTCCCTTTCATAAAAGGGAAATTTGTGCTCTTCATATTTTCTCTATTGCAGATGCCTTTATTTAAGAGAAAGAGAGAGAGAGAGAGAGAGAGAGAGAGAGAGAGAGAGAGAAACCTATATAATAATAAAATTTAACCAATGCTTTGTATAATTTATATTTTAAAATTTCATGAACTTTAGTAAAATATATTCTTTAAATATGAAAAAGTGCAGAAAATTTTCAAATTTAAGCAAGTAAGAATACAGAAATATATATCATAGAGAATATAATCAAATATAAAATCTAACATTAATAATTGTTTTATCGAAGACTCTCTGATAGTTTTATAAGCACTTTGCATAATTATTTCGCGAAAAATTGTAGAATTATATTTACATTTATATAAAATTATTTGTGCATTTCTTTCAAGGTCATCTTACGTATCAGTATTAACGATAATGGTGTTTTCGTTGGAGCGGTACTTAGCAATATGCCACCCCTTGCATTTATATGTGATGAGCGGACTTAAACGACCTGTGCGCTTCATAATAGGCGCATGGTTACTGGCTCTTATCTTCGCTCTGCCCTTCGCCGTTTATACCTCCGTTAATTACATCGAATACCCGCCAAGTGAGTGGTCTCTTGTGTTAATAGCCAATCTACTTATTCAATCGTGCTCGAATATAAGTTTTAGATTTTTACAAGACAATAATATAAGTCGTTGCAGATACGACACAAATATTTAAAAGATAATAATTTTTACCTAGTATGATAATCGAATCATTTAAGAAGATTACTTTTAAGAAGATTACTTTCTGAAATTCTTATTTTTATAAAAAAATAAGTCAGTAACACAACATACATTTTATGATATTTCTTAGTTCTTTGACAAGAACAATTTAATCTAGTTCTTATATCAATTGTTATATATATAGATAAGATTACTTCTCAAATGTTTAAGACGATTCTCTTCAAAATTTCGATAGCTTTCTCATTTTGTACTTAAAAAAATAACTAGAAATATAAGAAGAAAAGAAAGTAGGTAAAGCTAATATATATTTTCGACGAAAGAAATTTGTGTTTCTTATTTTTTTAAAGATATATACAAGGCAATTATGGACATTAAACATTGTGCAAAAATTGTTTGAGGAAAAAAGAACTAAATAAATGCATGAACGCAACACGTTTACCATTTGCATGTAATTATGGTCGTTCTATTTTGTAAGCACATTTGCGCGCTATCACGAGTAAATTCATTTGAAATGCATGCTCGTCTAATTAAACGACACATTTTTCATCGGTTCTGTAATTTGAATAATCATAGATACAACGAAGAAAAATAATGAATCGATAATTTTATTTTTTTATACAAAATAAATGCTTCTAATATAAAAAAATATTAAATAACGGGAAAATTATTTTTAGAAATTTTATTTTAAATAAATTATAAGGAATATTCTTAAAAAATATGTCAATCCAAAAATTATAAAATAAAGAAATAAAATAGAATTTGATATATGTAAAATAGAAAAAAATAAAGCTTTTTAAAGTAAATTTGAAGTCTAAAAATTTATATTTTATGTATTTCAAATTGTTAGTCTTTCTCTTTACATTAATTTCTTTTATATCTTTTATATTTTATTTATTAAAATAATAGAGGAAAAATATATATTAAAGTGACATTCATCAAGTTTTATTCTTGATAATTAAAAAATTTATTTTAAGTGGTTTTATTGCTTCCTACATATTAGCATTTTATTAAGTTTATTTTACAAAATTTTGTAATTAAAATAAAAAATAAAAAAATATGATAAAACCATACCTAAAATTAAGGTAAAATATTAAATAAGAAATATATTTTCTTTGAAACAGAGAGAGAAGGCTAAATATTTTTAAAAGTTTATTATCGAAAACTTGTAATCTTAAAAAAAGAAGATAACAGCATTAAAAAATAAAAAAAGTATTCTTTTTATAGAAACTTTGTACACATTTCAATTTTGCGGCACAATCGCGTTTTGCTGCAATTATTTCGATGATTATATTCATGAGTGCACATTATGGATTTTATATTGTGGAAATGATCATTTCTCCGGATACACTGTAATATGTAGAAGTATAGAAGTACAGAACACCCATATTATCACACGGGAATATTGTCGAATGGACCATTTCACCGCAGATTTTTGGTCGCGGATCAATGCAATCGGTATCGCCATTTATGATACTGCGTGTATTTTCCAATTTCTACAATAGCGCACATGAACTATAAAAAGCAAATTTCAAAAAATTCGACAGAAAAATATTTTATAAAGATATATATCCTTTATTCTCAAAATTAGAGATTGCTTCTAAATTTTATTTTTTAGAATAATTGAAAATAATTTCTATTACACACATATTTTTTTCTATTTTATATATTTTTTTTCTATTTTATATATTTTGTTATTTAATTATAATTAAAATTTAATTTAATTTTTTTAATATATCTATTCATTGTAATTTTTATTAAAGTTAATTGCAAGTTAACAAAATTCAATTTCTTATATAGAAATTAAGTTAAAAATTATGCTACAGCAAGATTTTTCCTATTTTCCACTCGATTTTCTTTCGGAAAAAAATAAATAATATGATTGATATTTATCTTTTGTAAAATACAAGCTCTTTTACAGACGTGTCATGTGCAGTAACATGATAATATCAAGTGCCGTTTGGAAATTCAATGAGAAATTGATACCGCACATGACGATAATACTAAGTGTATGTGCAGCTGTAATTACATCGTATAACGAGAGGCCTTCTACAGCATTTATTATCAGGAATGATAACGGGTCATTTACCAAAATCTAATTATCGACCAATTGCGGCGCTAGAAATTTACATCCGACCTGCGGGGAATATATAAATCTGACGTTTATCCCGCAAAAGATATTCCATCGAAACAATAAATCTCGCAAACGTGTGTTCTTTGTATTAATGCAATTTGTCGTGTTTAATTCGCTTCGTTAAACAAATATACATTACTCTTCATTCTAATGTTTGTAATAATTCTACGATCGCGGATTGAATACTACACTTTAACACTGTATTGTTAAAAAATAATTAAAAATAACTAATGTTTCCCTCTTCTTCTTTTTCATATATTTTATATTCTCGCAACATTTTCATAAAAGAATTATAACAGTGATAGCATTCGTCAAGAACACAATAAACATACACGTCTCTTTGTACAGGATTTAATATTTATTGCGAACTTCACTGATGTGCTAAAATACATCGTCTTAAATTATAGCGATTCATAATTTCAACGTGTATGAATTTCAGTACGTTTGAAATGCGTTGTTGCTCGTTGGATCTTACGATCCATTTATATTAATGTTCTATTTTACATTTGATGCAATCAGACGCTATTTAATATACGAGAAACAAAAAAAAGTAATTAATTTTTTGTTTAATATAAAAAACAAATAAATTTTTTATTTCAAGAAGATAAAACATATATAGTGATGCATTAATATACTTTTCTACCTATTTTATTAATAAAAGCTTTTCTAAAAATATTTAATTTAAATTAAGAATATTCAATCATAATCAATATTTAAACTGAATATATTTATATATAAATATAAATGTTTATGCATGTTTAATCGCAAAAACAACTTTTGTTTATCTCCACGTGTTATACATGTGATTGTAAAAAGTATGAATTATTGCTTCAAATTGTACATTTAATGAACCCCATTTAAAATATATTTAAATACGTTTTATGCAACTGCACGGATAAAATGTATATATTCAATCGCGAATTGATTAGTCAGAATATGTTTTAACATTTCTGTATTGATAGGATGTAAACTTTTTAATCCGATAACTGTAATATATAGTTAAGAGATTATAATAAAATTCTCTCAATTTGCAAGAGAATTTATATATGGGATTCAGAATATTAAATTAATAAAACCAATATATTCTTTAATATTCAATAGATAAGAACTTTCCAATAAATTATGGCTATTTATATACATATAATTACTTAATCTTGAAACCACTTATTCATTCATGTCATTGAAATATAAACTTTATCAAAAAGTTATTCTCTCATCGGTATATTAAATTATATTAATAAAACTTAATATCAATAAATATTCTCTCAATCATGGATAATATAAAAAAAATATTCAAAAATTTTTGCATCTCATGCTAATAAAATAGCCAAAATTTAAAATTATAAAATGTATATTGAATAAAAAAATTATAAAAATTTACATATAATTGATTCGTAAATATTCGCAAATTATATTAACTAATAATTATTGTAATTTATTCTTATGGAGTTTACAGAAAAAAGTACAAGAAAATAAAATAATCTCATGCTGCAAATTAAGAGACAAGACGCGTTTCTCGCATCTGTTTGTAGGATCCGGTCGCTATTCTGAGGAATCAGCGATGTGTGCCATGTTGCTGCCCAACATGCCCAAGTTTCCTCTTTACGAGCTCAGCTGCCTCATATTCTTTCTCGTGCCGATGCTGTCTATAGCGGTGCTCTATGTGAGAATGGGTCTCCGAATACAAAGCAACGGCCTCGGGCATAGCATCGAGGGCTCTGTTCACGGAGAAACGAGGCAGGCTCAATCACGAAAAGCCATCATCCGAATGCTCAGTAAATTTCTGTCTTTTTCGGATCACTCACATGCACGCACATACAAATGCACACATAGAGCTATGTATTACGTACAGGAAAATGTAAACACATACACTTACATAAGCTGCAACATACCTCATAGAATTTATTGCATCGCGCTGTATTTTATTCCGATCGCAGTTCATTTTATATTCTCGAGCTTTCGCAATGCTTCATTGCATATCCTTGTGCTTTATAAATCACACACGATAAAATTTTGCATCACTGTCGATTTGTTTATTACTAATATCGTTTATTACGGAGAACGGAATTGAAGAGTCAATTAAACTCGATGCGAAACGATTATGGATTATTTTTAAAACAACGTTGCTTTTTAAATATTGCATGGCATGCACATTTACAACTTTTTTCTGATATATGGATATATCTCTTTAAAGTTAAGATTTATAATTGCTCATATATAAAATATAAAAAAAAGTTATATTTAAATAAGTATTCTGCTTTTTACGAAAGATATTTCCAATTGATCTTTTTAAAAATATTTCTATTTGAGAGATTGTATCCTTTTCTTTCGCTTTGGAAGAAATTTGTTTAAACTTCTATACTAGTTTATTAACTTTTTTGAGCATATACATTACAAGGAGTTATATCGTGAATACATTTTCATTAGTGAGATTAGAACATGTCAAAATTCCAGGAGGTAACCGTGTGATATTCATTTTCGCGCAAGCGTTCCGTGACGGAAGATGTTAGAGTTCAGTCATCTATGCAATGACATAGTTTTAGATGATATTCCAATAATCTGCATTGTTAGCAAAGTTAATCTGACTTCACGTCAGCCTCGCACAATAAACATATTATCAACGGTTTAACTCTTTGTTAACTTCAAGTTAAGCATTTTGATACCTTGTTTTTTCTTTGTACGAAAATCATCATCTTTTGTATTTGCATATTCCTTGACATATAATCGATATAATTTAAAATCGATATTTGTAATCTTCAATGATATATATTTGTTCTTTTTAAAAGTTACTATAACGTAACTAGTTGCTTGCTTTTGTTTTATTTATTCCGAAAAAGACGACTTTAAATATACTCAGTACGGCGTTTAATATATATACTTGTAGTATTCCTTATATTTATAGAAAAATTCTATAATTCTTTTTTTTATAAAGTTTTTTATGAAAGGATAAAACATTATTAATTGCGAAGAAACGAAAAAAAATTTCAAATATCTTCAGATTCTCATCAAATGTATTTAAAGAGAAGATATGGCTTATCGAAGTAATAAATATAAATATTAAAAAACTTTAAAATATACAATTTTTGTATAAGTATATTTGACTAATAAAGCATGCGAAAGATAAATAATTATACACGTAAAAAACAAATAATTTTTATTGATAATATATAATATATTAAATATATTAATATTATTTATTATATATTATCAATGAAATTTATTATAATATTATTTATAAATATATTAATAATAAATTAAGTTATACATTGTTTTGCTTAATACAAAATTTATTTTTTAAATATTAATTAAAATTAGGGAGGATTAAATCGTTAAATTTGTTTCTTAATTTCATTATTCCACAGAAGAAAAAGTTTTCAAATTTTGCATAAGCATCACCTTTTTCCCTAAGAATCCCAATTATACAAAGTGTATCCCAATTATAGAGAGTGTATCGGAAATAATAATATAAGTAAAGGAAATTTTCTCATGCAAATGTAAATCGAAAATGTAAAATCAAATTACAATTTCTATTCGTATTTGTTTCGGACAATGACTTGGTATGGATCAAAGTAATGCAACAGGTTTTGATAATACATTTGTTTCATTAATTTACAAATTATTAAAAATATTGCTTTTTTTTATCGTATACAATTTGTTACTCGACGAATTAAAGATATATGGATTAATAATAATGTGTTCCCAAATCTCTCACTGCTTCAAATTCCTACAATATTATTTTGTAATTAAAGACAATTTTTCGATTATTTTTAATATAAACTATTTCCATATATTCAACAGATCTTTAACATTAATGTTTTTGAAAATAAGATCTTGTATAAAAAAAATTTTATTCTATATTTTCGATTTGCACACATTTATATAAGGAACCACTTCCATATTCTATGTATTATACATTTTCAACACTCCTTCTATATCAATATCATCCGCTTATGTGTATTTATTCTATGTATATATCACGCTTATAAATATTATATATATATTATGCTGAACATTTCCATGAAGATAAGAGAAAAGTTTGCACGTTGTATCGATTAATCATCGAGTTGCTTCGATTCCGCATTTCCTTGATTTTATGTATTGTAAATTCGTTGATTTATGGCAACATAATATCGTTTACAAGATATTCAAGCTCGACGAGATGTAATAAATTATACAAATGCACGAAAGAGTTTGTCGTACGAAAGTATCGTTTAAAACTTGATCTATTTTAGAAACATTTTGACGTATAGTTCATCATCCATGTATTGTGTTTATCAATTTTTAGCGAATAATGGAAAAGGAGTAATAATAACATAATTTTGATTGCTTGATACTCATTAGAAGTTGTTTTTACATGATCCTCTTACTGATTTCACAAGAGATATTAGCAAATATACTAATATACTAAGCAAATATACTAATATCACTGATATGCTAAGAAGATACGAATGTTATCACTGAGATGTTTGGTGTATTTAAAATAGGAAATAAGTCAGCAATCGACTTTCCCCTCCTCCTACGAGTATTGTTCAAAAGCACTAAGAATATATTTTTTTAATTAAATTTATTTGAATAAAGAAAGAGTTTGTCATTTATCAATTATGAAAAAAAATAAAATCTATCTTGATATAGAAAATCCGTAAAAAATAATTTACATACAATCTTTTTTCAAAAATAATAGGTTTTTAATTGTAAATAAATACAACTAGAGAATTATATAAATTTTTGAGAATTTCTTAAACGTTTATCAGAGAGATGTCATAACGAAAAAAGAATAAATAATTGGAGGCATTTTTTTATAAACACGATTAACAATATCGGTATACCTTCGGAATCAATAAACTTATATTCATATATTTTAAAAATGAATGGAAGAGTTTTTCGTGTTTCTATGAAATTTTTAATCTTGAAATTTTTAATCTTTAATCTTTAACACTGAAACTCTCTACTAAGAGATGATTCAATTTCATACAGAGAGTCCAAAATCCATATTAAAATGAGCCAAGTTCTTTCTACGATATCTATCACAAATATGCTTAATATACACACACATATGTATATAATATACATATAAATATAACATATTCAGAGTGTAACTAAAACCGAACTTTTGTCTACTATGCTACTTATTTTAATTTATAATTAAAATTTATTAAATATATTTAATTTCTAATTACTAATTTAAATACTTTTTATTAATACGATTGCAATTTCTATTTTATTCAATACATTCCAAAATATTTTAAAACTATGTTAAATAAATAAATATCAAATCTAATTCTATTATAATTTATTCGTCTCCCACAGCGTAGCATAGTAGACACCTTCATGATTATTGATCGACACTTTGACAGTTGAAGTTGAAACATGTTGCAAATATTTATTTGAATCATTTTTACACTTTTAATTCTTGCGTCCATTATTTCTAAAAAAATGTAATGCAATGCGTAGAGAAGCGGGAAAATATATAATGATAATGTTATTGTAAATTTATATGATAATCATAATATCATAAAAAAGACCTCCATCATAGGAGCATTTTTGTCATTTTGTCGCCTAAGCCTAAGCACGCGAAATCTCCTCTGTTATAGAGATATAAGTAATCGCTTCCCGTTTAAAAATTATTATAACTTTGATATTTTTTATTAGAATTTTCATCTTAAAATGTTCTAAGGAATCTGTCCTTAAGAAAAAGTTCGGTGTTAGTACTATGTAAAAATGTCTATATAGGTCTACATATGTGTATGTAGAAATATATATATATATATATATATATATATATATATACATATTTTTTTACAATATATACACATATATTGTTTTCCTATCAATTTCTTTCTCAATATCATGACTGTAGTTTTTTTATGTTCGCTTATTATGCATATATATATATTCTGAATTCTGTCTGAACCACTGAATCTACAATATATAATTCTAAATCTGACCCTACTTATTTTTTATTTGATATGGAATACCAAGGAGATGGCGATCAAGAATTAAATTCTTTTTGTTTCCAATATTTCTTTGAGCATATCGCTACTTTTAAATTATAGGAACAGTATAAATAAGCAAATATCATGAAACAAAAATCAATGTATTTTTATTACGGTATTTTTATAATTTCGACTTGTCAGATTCATTGAAAATCCTTCCGAGTAATAATTTTAGCGAGTTAAATCGCTTGAAAGAGAAGCGCTCTTATTTTCACATTAAAATTTCATGGAATTAAAAGAAATCTCACTTTAATAAACATTTAATTTAAATTTTTATTAGATTATTTATTAGACTGAGATAATTGTGTCGATGTTGAAAATTAAATTTATAAATTAGAGAATTCAATGTAAATTACAAGATCGATAGCAGTAGTTTTTATATTATTTTTAATAATTCTCCGTACGATGTTCTTCGTGCATTTTTCCCATCTCGCAGCCACAACGAAAGATATCGATAGTTTTATTCTACAGGTGCGGTCGTGATAACATTTTTTATCTGCTGGGCACCCTTCCACGCTCAGCGCTTATTGTACGTGTATCAGGTATCGGCCTTCGACGACATTAACGAATGGTTATATCCGCTGGGCGGTTGCTTATATTACTTCAGTACAACCGTGAACCCGATCCTGTACAACGTGATGAGCGCCAAGTACAGGATGGCATTCAAGAAAACACTTTGTTGCACGCCGACCAGCCCCATCATTACGAGGGACGATCTCAGCAGCATGAGAGATAGTACGGTATGCGGTTGCGGATCCAGAAGGGGATCCCAGCTGATCCGTGTAAGAAGCATACATTATCAGCGTAACATTAAGTAAGCACACGTATAGCAATTTACCATATTAATCCTATTATCATCAACTTTGTTCATCGAGCAAAATTTTTCGATTTTTTACAAATGTTCTTGAAATCTTTAATAAAAATTGTTTAAATTTTAAGTCTAAAATTATCATGTTTCCTACATTCATAATTTTGAAGCTTGATTCTAACACTTGCTGACTCATCTTAATATCAAATAATCTCAATTAATTAATTAATTTAAATAATTGTAATTTTTGCTTATTTTCAGTTGCAACATGTTGCACGTGAACGAATTACTTCGATCACCAACGAGATTACATTTCGATGACGAAGATGACGAGACGAGTCATTGTGGCACGGAGAAATCCTGTAACATCCTTAGTCCTGATGCGAGGAGATCATCATTTCTCGTGCATTCGAGTAACGGTAGGACTAAGTATTTATCGAGCGAAAAAACGAAGGATGGCATCGTACAAATGGCTATGGCAAATGAAACGTGTATCTGATTCTCGGCTTATTTTAATGCAAAAAGAAAGAAATATATTATAGCGCAAGAATCATAAAGAACACTGCTCGGATTGAATAAAAAACTACTGCGTCGTTCCTGCATACAAAGCAGGGGTTGACTGATGTGCAGATTAACGGAGAACGTGCATTATCCCGCGCAAAAGGATGATTATTGGAGAAGGATATATCGTGATATTCCCATCGAAAAAACATATCGGAGAAATAGGATTTCTTGTGAAAAATGATGCTTTGCCGAAGTAAAATTATCAAGTGTCCGTGGAAAATAATACGAAGGTTGCAGAGATTGAAAACAGTTATTTATTGTAATCCGGAATATATATATACATACATACATATATATATATATATATATATATATACATACATACATACATACATATATATATATATATATATATATATATATATGTATGTATATATATATTCCGGATTACAATATGCAATCGAATAAAGATGTCGCAGAGTTAATCAAACTTCGCGGCGCGGAATTAATTTAATATGCGCGCTTCATACACAAACTTATAATAAAGAAAATGTACGAATGGCGAGATCGAGTTATAAGATGAGATTTAAAACATTCAACTAGATAATAGAATAAATAATAAGAACATATAAACAAATGTATGTTTTAAATGCAAAAGACTGAAAGAAATGAGGATAATGAGAAAATAAAGGATATATTAACAAACGCTTGCGACCTTAAGCAATAATAATTGATGCGCTTCAAGTTGACTGTAAAAATAATTTACAAATGAACATGTAGACTTCTTTAATTATAATTTGGTAGCATTAATATATAAAATTGCATGTTAGAGCATTTTCAATCTCAATCATTTTTCAATATTATTTTATTTGCAATATTTTTGAAGACTATTATTTTGTAATTTTATAATTTTAAACCATACACATGCATATACATGATATATATTTAACTGTCTTATTTACTTCTATTGTAAATGACAATTTTTATGAATAAAAATACTATGCAAATAATTTTTTATTAATCATATTATAATTCTATTTCGCTATTCGTACAATTTTTTTTGTAAACCAACTAAAAGTTATTCATTGGATATTATCACGTATTATGTCGACGTTTTTACAATTTTCAGAAAAATGGAATTTCACATTTCTTTGCGAAAAAGTGGAAAAATTATAGAATTGCACGGAAAACGAATGGTTTTTCTTAGGTTGGCTTCAGAAAACAAATGATATATTAATGTGTCGAGAGGAAATAATCCTCTCAGAATTTAAATAAATCGCACGAACATATCTGAAGAATAAACGCGTGATGATGAAATTGGTACATGAAATGGAAAGCAAAACAAGAGAAACGTAAACTCCTTTGAGAAATCCTAAATTTTCAATTGTGAAGAGAAAAAAATATATATGTCGCAACCTTTCGGCACATCCTGCCAACGAAATAGATAGAACTCTAGGGAACTCAATAAACAGCGCGTTTTATAAGTGTATATGTAACACATTCCAAGCAAACTACCTCTTGAATCGAAAGGAGCTTTTGCAGACCGAAACAAAGTTTAAGTCTCGCGATTGCAGTGCAACTTCCATAAGAAACTCGCGAACTTGCTTTTAATAGGAAAAGAGAGAGAGAGAGAGAGAGAGAGAGAGAGAGAGAGAGAGAGAGAGAGAAAGAGAGAGAGAGAGAGAGAAAACTCATTATGCTTATATTAAGAAAAACACAAATATGTAAATATGTGTATGTGACTATGTGTGTATGTGTCTGTATGTATACAGCTGTGTAAGACAAACGTGTCAGAAGAAAGAAGAGTTTCATAATATATTCACATGGAAGATTACTCGCGAAAGGGTAGCAGATAATCTTGAAAGGAGCTCTGGTAACAAAAATTACTTTTCGTGTCTCAAATATAAAATGAAAGGTGTGCAAAGAATTCTTATACGTGAAAAAAAGAGAGATACAGAGAACGACAAAAAAGATATATAAGATCGAATCGGGGATTCGTATCCCCTACCTGTTTCATTTTTTTTGCGTGACTATCGGTGGTTTGTCGTATAATCGAAAATTTTCATCTTCACAAAACATTCCCTCTTTTTCCCCTCTTCCCATCTCCCCAAGTGAAATAAACTGACGTCACGATTTATTGATTATCAAGATTGTCAACAAATGTTCATACACTCCTGTATACATGCAGCAGCAGCAGAATGGATTCTCGTGTTATTTGATTCTCTACTCACCAGCAAAAGGTAAATATAAGATTGATTGAGAAAACTCTTTTATGCGATAGAAAACTACCTCGCGACACTTGCGTAATACTATGTCACTGAAACGATTTAAACACGAATACATTTTTCTGATTTAATAATTTGTGAATGTAACGAGAGATTTATTATAATAAATAAAACACTTTGCTTTCTACAATAATTGCTCGTATTTGTTCGTCTGTAAATAAAACCTATAAATCATTAATTATATAATAACTATAAAATCGTGTTCATTTTAAAATATCTAACATTTTAATAAATGATATTGTTGAAAGCATAACGTGATGTAATATAATAATACAATTGATATGTAACTGATTATTCTTTATTATAAATGCATTGCAAAGAATCTTTTATCTTATAATTTTAAAATAAAATATGATGACAGAATTTGCTGAAACATTTGACAATGTCATTCATTGTCACTAAAAGAACTTACAAGCAATTTCAGGAAATATATAAATGCTAAATAAAAATTTTCAATCATCTACATGTGCCAATTTCCATATAAATTAATATTTCAAACTTGATTTCCAATCATGTAATATATTAAATTATGTATGTTATATTAAAAATTCTCCTTCTTTTCTCAAAGAGAAAAAACTGCTCTATTGCTATTAAAATTACTCTAAATTTTTAAGTTTGAATATATAATTTAAAGAACTAATGCAAAAAAAAATTAAAATTTAGATAATGTAAACCCTTGTATATATTGCAAGAAAATATCAAAAATTTGCAAAATATTGCATTTGCATCGGTATTAAGAGTTTGCTTTTGTAGCATTAAAAATACAATTATTTACCGATGATTCTCTCTCTTCGTATATTGAGCACTTATTACGTGATCATTTTAATAGCATTCTTATTTTTATTTTCGAGATACCTAGTCCAATACATACTATTTGTGTCATTTCGAAATGTTTAATCCAATCGATATGGAATTAAAATAATGTCATCCCGATCGGCTTAACAATTTTAATCCTGCTTCATCTGCTTAATAATTTTAATCTTGCTTTAAATGGAAATCAAATCTTTGATTAAAATCGTATTAAAATTGTAAATCTCCCTTAATCCAACATTTTCACTATGAAAAATCATATTCCGATGTTTGACATAATTAAGTGTTAATAAAATAGTACTTTTTGTTAATTTGTTATTCAACTTTTGAATTTTTTGCTCCTAATTAACAAAGAATTAATATTAATGAAAGAAGTGTTGAATTAACATTATATTAAGTACATTTACATCTAAAAAGCATTTATAGAAATGTAAACAAAACACAAATATTATAAATTATATAATGAATTGTACAATGGACAGATATTGCAAATTTCAAGATTGCAAAAATATTAAATTTTTGTGGATGCATTAACTAACAATATTGTAATCATAATGAATATTATAATCTCATATAAAAATAAAACGATCAAAAGTAAGAAATTAAACAATATAAACTTAATATGTTAAATTGTTTCCTGAATTAATTACTATTCAAATATATTAAATTATTGTTCGTAAAAAAAGTTAGAAAAATTATCTGTGAAATGCTCCAATACTTATTTAACAGAAATAAATTCATAGACGTTTATTTGAATTTAAATGTATTAAATAAATAGATAATAAATACATAGCTCGTAATCTATGCAGTGCATGTATATATATATATATATATATATATATATATATATATATACACGTATACATATTTTTTTAATAACTCAAATAATGTATACATTTATATCATATTTATATCATAATTATGACATATAATTATAACGTAATGTTGTCCTTTTAAACTTGTATAATTAATGTAATGCGTATAATGCATCAGCTAAGATGTTTTTTTCATAGACAGTCTTTGCAAAAGAATTTTATAAATAACTAGGAAAGTAACGTTATCTCAATGAGATATTAAATTTTATACTTAAGACGGAATATATCTAAAAAAATTTAAATTAAAAGAAATTTTCTTGAAAAAAAGAAAGAGAAAGAGAATATTTTACGTTTGCTGCTTAAATTTAATTTAAAGCATATTTTCTTTTGTCGAATTCCTTTCGAATAAAATCGGAAAATTAATTTAATAAAATTCTGAGATGTAATAATTATTATCTTACTCTTATTGCTCTAATATTTACTTTTAACGAGAAACATAAGTAAAGCGTATATTAAATTAAAATATTTTAAAATCTTTAAGTAAAAGTAAATAAAAATATTAAAAATACTAAAAATGTTTGCAATTATAATTATAAATGCAATATAATATAATACTTTTTAATCTCCCAATAAAAATATAATATCATTACGAATAAATTAAGAACATTTCTCTCTTAATTCACAAATAATACGATGTTATATGCTGCAGTTTCGTATTTCTAATCCATGTCGTATTCCTCATGTAACCCTGTAACTCAATCACTAATCTAATAGCGAAACAGAATAAGGTGCAAATGTGAGCCCTTGTAGCTGTTAATCAGATTAGATCGGTTGACCTGTCTCATCTGTCTCAAAAGATTTAATCGTGCGATTATTATTTGCTACGAGAACTTAGAACTTTGATGTCAAAGTGCCATGTCGGTTAACTTTGTTGCTCATTAATTCCAAAGTTCTAAATAACTTTCATGTTGTCGCCAATCGTCGCTGACTGTCGAAAAGATCGATCATTTATATTTTTTGTAATTAAGATTTTATTAATATCTTTAATAAAGTACATCATACCGCCCTCAGCATAATATTTTTTCCTCTTCTTATAGATATTTTGCGCTCAATTAGTTTCCAGCATCAATGGTTCAATTATAGAAAAGTCTTGCTCTTCGAATCGATCTTCTAACAGGTGAAGCACAAATGTGCTAATCAAACCAATGTTCTCTCATATAATTTTACATATGTATACGAAATATTACATAAATATTTTGAAGTATATTTAATTATTTATTAAATGATTAATATATATTGCGGAATTTATTATACATTAATTTAAAAAAAATGATTATTTTTTATTTACAATTAACTAAAAAAATTTAATCTAAATTTACTAGTAAAATATTCAATATATTAAATCCAAAAATTAAATTCTGATTTTCTTTCAATAAAATGTATAAAGAGGGAGAGAACTATGATTCAATTGAGTTAAAATCCTAATAAAAATATTAAATATAAAATATATAAAATTATTATTTAATTATTGAAAATACAACTGTGTGTGTAAAATTTTAATAAATCTACAAAAAATATATATTTCCCTAATTTGTATTACTCTTATAAAATATATTTATTTTATATCATTATATAGATTATATAATAATATAATACAAAAACGTGTATAAACTATATAAATTTGTTTTACTGTAAATTCCACAAACTCAAATTCTACAATGTAATTTTTAATTTTGCATTTCAGAAGACTATGATTTTCAAAGAGCTAAAAAATTAATAAATAAATGCTGAGACAAAAAAGATAAGATAACAGACACACACACACACACACATATAAATATATAAAACAGTTATTGAAAGAAATAACATACAAATACTTATAAATAATCAATTATTATTTATATTAAATTACTTATATTTTTATTTATATCATTATTTATATTAATATATATTTTATATTTATTTATATATTATATATTGTTTTATTTATTTATGATTATATTAAATTATTATTTTAACGTCTTATAGATTTATATTTTAGCTTTATATTATACCGATGTAATTTTCTTTCTGAATAATTGCATTTTTGTTATCAATTATGCTCATTACTTACTTTGGCCGTTATATTTCCTGCGAGAATGTAACGTATAGAGAATTTTTCAAACTATGCGAGTATTCGTAAGGTAACATTTTAACAGTATTTCGTTGGTGATAGATAATTTATCTCACACAAAAACAATGCTCTTTTATAATGATAACATTGTTAGCATTGTCGCATTCCGTGATCAATCTCTACAAAATAATTCAAAAATAAATATCTCAATTGGTGTATCATTAAAAAGAATAAAAAAGAAAATTCGGGGAACATAAATATTAAACTTAAAAAAGAAAAAGCTAATATACGCACATATATATATTTATATTTATATTATTAATGTTCTTTTCAATTATTGCAATACTTCGCAGATTCTCTTAAAACAAAATGATCAGATCTTGAAATACTTTTTTATTCTCTTGTAATCAAGAAAATTAATTTATATATAAATCAAATTTATATAAAAATTTACTTTGAAAAATATTGATGAAAAAAATAAAAGATAAAAGATATAAAAAAACACAAATAAATTGTTACAAATATATTTAGGATTTCAATGTTTTGATTATGATGTTATGATTATAAATCATACATATTTATTAAATATATAATTTGCTATATATTTTATTATATAGATATATACTATATACTGTAATAGATTTTAGTATATACATGCAGTATTATTATTACTTATTAATATGTCTTTTTTTGTCATTTTTTAATTCTGCAAGTGAATTTAGCAGGTTGCATTATATAAAGATCTTTACATTTATTAAAATGTTTTAAAAATAGTAAATATACAAATAATTCTATAAATACGTGAAGAAATTAGAAAATAATTTCATTTAATAATCAAAAAATATTACTTTTATATAACAAAAGTTTATAATTGTTACAGATTTTGTTCAATTGTCATACTGCCTATTAAATTTTAATCATCTTCATCTTCGACTGTTTTCAAACTACCAAATACTTGAGATGGTATAGTTCGTTTTTCAATTGGTACATCTGAAAATAGATAAACATTATTAAAAAGTGACTTTGTGTTTGTGTCTGTGTGCATGTGTGTATAATATATAACATCTTTTATTTTCACTACATTAAATTACAATAACAGATTTATTGGTTGATTTTTTCTTAATAAAAATTGATATAATAACATTTTAAGATCATTAAAGATAAAATATAAATAAACTTTAAAAGATAACAATCTTATTCTTCATCAATCATTTAAAAGTTTAAATTCTTGATTTTAATCAAAAAATAATTTTTATTATAAAAGTATTTAAAGATAAATGTTTTAAAAAATTGCAACAAATGATAAAACTTTATAACAAATGATAAATCTTTCTGATATATTTATGAACAAAAATATATATTTATGAACAAAAATGTCATAAAAATTTAATACAATGAAAATTTAATCCTGTGTATAATCTGATTCATGTTGAGTAAAGCAGAAAAGAAGAAAAAAAATGTATATATATAAATGTAAAATATTTCAATTTTGAAGCTATTTATAAGTATGTCAATTTACCTTCTTCTATTTCTTCATCGTTCTCATTTTCATCATCCATATCGATATCAATCTCATCTGGATTATTCACATAAGATTCTGGTTTACCATCTTTTTCTGTTATACCACGTACAAATTTAATACCTCCTTTGAGATCAGCAGCATTCTCTGCAATTTAAAATTTATTAAGATATCTTGTTAAAAAACAAAGAGAATAGAATATTAATCTCTAATTACCTGTATTTGATGTAATTTTACTATCTAATAAACGCATAGCATCCATTGGAACATCTAATATTTGATTAGCTGCATTATTTAACATTTGTGCAGACATCATGTTTACTTGAGTATTATACATAGCTTGCACACTACGCTTAATTCGAAGCATTTCACGCATTGTATCCTCATTTCCATGCCTAACTTCAAATTCTTTCCAAATTTGCCAGAATTTTGATGTGACCTATATAGTATTTCAATGCATGAAAAAAGTTATGTATGTATAAAATATCCTAGTTTAATCTCGCGGAGACATACGATTACTATTTATCATTATTTATCACTATTTATTCAAAAAAATTTCAGAAATTTGCTCTATTAAAATTCCAAACAGAATAAGTTATGGCTAAAGTTTTTGAATAATTAATAATATTAGAAATAATTAAATAAAATAACTATTAAATTAAAATAACTGTATACTGTTACACTCTTCTCTATGTGTAATACTGTCTTTTTTTCATTACTATACATTATAAATATATATATCATATCATACCCTTGGATCACATATTTGACTACAATGTGCATATATCGCTCTCGCTCTGTCTACTTCTCCTAATTTAGTTTCCATTTCTGCGAATCGTAGACACATTTCTCTAGTATTCTCATCATTTAAAACTTCTATGGCCTTTTCATATATTTGTCGCGTTTTCGGCACCCCATATATGTCTGCTGCTTTCTTTATATATATGTTAAACATCTACAAATTGAGAAATTATTAATTATTTTTAAATTCGATAAAATCAATATATAAAAAATTAATATAAGACTGCAAAATATATAAATATACAGCAGTACAAATCCTTTTCTATAATAACTGTTTTAAGATTATGCATAAACTATTAGCATATATAAAAATATTACATCAAATCTTTCTTCCGGAAGAACAGCATTTGTCGCTCGCTCATACACAGACATAGCATGTCTTGCTAAACCATGTTCTTCTTCTAATTTTGCATACAGTAAATATAAGGCTGCAAAAAGAGATTAATTACTTTCTTTTTATATAATATTGATGTAAGATAATCTAAAAAAGAAATTATATACCTTTAGCATATTTTGGTGGACAATGTTCTAAACATTGTTCGAACAGATCCCTGGTACGTTCTAATTTCGTACCACCATATCGAGTTAAAAATTTTGTGAGATATGTATTCCAAATATCATAGACATTAGGCCATTTAAATAATGCAATACCTTTTTCATATGCCTAAAAGTAAAATTAATTTTATAAAATGTTATTAGGTTTTATTAAAAATATATGTGATGTGTAATTAATTAAAAATATTTAACATACTCTAAATGCTTCCTCAAAGTAGTTGTTTTCTTCGAGAAATAATCCATAATTAATGATAATTTGAGGAGTTGCAATCTTCAAGTCGATTATTTTATCATATACTGCTTTACAAGTCTGTATAATAAATATATATAAAGTTAAAAATATACTAGTAATAAAAATATACTAGTAATATGATAAAAACTATGGTACTGTATATGTAATAATGACATACCTTAAATGTTCCAAAACTTTCTTCTAAATCTGCATACATAGACCATACTTTTAAAGATTTGTATAATCTCATTTGTACTGTTTCTGTTTCATCATGATATGCCACTTTTCTAGCTGGCATTGTAGTAGCACGATGCATGAGTTTTAAAGCTTCTTTACAATTTCTGTATAACAATAATACATAAAGAATATTTATAAAAATATTTAAAAAAACATATATATAGAAAATATTATAAAGATGTTAAAGAATATTTAAATTCAATTATTCTTTACCTGATTTAACAAGTAATTTTATATAGTATTTCGTTATTCGTATATTAATTATAAAACAAACATGAATTTGAATGAGTAACTAAACTTACCCATGTTTAATTTCTATTTCTGCCCATTCACACCACACTGAAGCAAGATCATCTACCTTGGTATATGGGACATGAGTCGCCTTTTCAAATACCACTCTAGCATCTTCTATTTGTCCATTTTCTTCATAAAATTTGCCAAATGCAACCCACAATGTATGCAATTTACCAACTGCTAATTGTGGCTGCACTGTCTGCACTGCTTCTGTGTATGTATTAATTATCTATACAAAAATATATACTAGATATAGTAATATGAAACACAGATATATATCTGTAAATCTTGCATAATATTTTTTTACCTCATGTGGTTGTCCCTCATAGAGTTTAACTCTTTTGTGCCATTCTGCTACATTATGTGGATTTTGTCGTAGTAATACAGAATTGAGTAATAATAATCTCCTTTCCATAAGATGTTCTAATCGTGCCAGCCTCAATTCTAATTTTATATCATCTAATACAAAAATAAATAATTAATCAAACTAGTAATAAATATGTGAACTTATATATAATATATATATTGTATACTATATATATTATACATATATAACTACTTATATATAGTATATTGTAAGTTATTAGCAAATTCAATATACACATTAATATATACATTATCTTTACCTTCTTCAGTAGGATTTTTTGCTGCTTCTTCTATAAGTTTTTTAAGACTAAGTTCTTCAAATTGTGCATAAGCATCAAAAACTTGAGTAAAATCTCTGACGGTAGTAACAGTTTGTATAGCTTCTTCATAAATATCTCTTGCCTGAATAATACATATATATTGAAAGATAATTTAAAATATAATATTTTGATAAATAATATATGTTATAAAATATAAAAAGTTATAATTTTAAATAAATAATGAAAGTAATATACCCTCTCAAAAAGACCACTTCGAACATAGTAATCAGCTAGTGAATTCCATAAAGGTCCCAATTGATCTGTATAACGTCTTAAACCACCTCTAATGATAGCATCTACATTCAGGGATTTTATTTTGGCAGGGTTTTTTGATATTAAATCACATAATTCATTCCATAATTGATGATTAGATTTCCCGTGTTTTGATACAAAATCATCTTGATTGACAATTTGTGCAAGTTTTACAGCAGCTTCATCAAGTCTACCAACTGATATTAGATATTCTATATATTCCTCTGTATCTTCTGGAGCCAACTGTATGGAATACATATAAATATATATACATATTTATATATAAAATAAAATATATGTTTAATAAAACTTTTGTTGTCAAAAACAAAAATAGTTCTCTTAAATCATAAAGCATATTCTTACTAATTAAAAATTTGGAGATTATGTAATAATATTAAATAATATAAATTATTACAAATATTAGTATTATTAAATAGTACCTTTAAATATCTTCTAAATACCCTGACAGCAGTCTCATAAACATTATGTTTCTTTAAGAAATTAATATATAATGGCCATATACGATGGTGCTGCGTGATGGGAAGAGCTCTAAGAGAACGATCAAATACTTGACGTGTTCGTGTTATATAACATTGTTCAGTCATTAGTGTACAATAATCCATCCATATGCGTGGCATTTTATGCATAAATACCAAAGCACGCTCAAACGCATTATTAACATCTTCATACAATGGATCTGTTATACATCGATCTTTTAACTGGCTTACACGTTGTCGAAGATAATTATACCATAATTTATAACTGTAATAAATGATAAATATTATGAATAATATATAAAAATTGATAAAGCATAAGCAGTTACACAAAGAAAAAACATAAAAAATGGTTTTACCTGCCTGGGAGTTCTTTCAATGCTCGTTCATACACCACATTTAAATTCTTACTTTTCGAATTTTTTAGGTGATCAATATAGCGTTGCCAATGTTTGACTGAATATGGATTTCGTAAAATTTCTTCTTCGTATGGTAAATCCTCTTCATTCTGTTTAACAAAATTTTTAAGGTTACATACATAACACTTTTTTTATCTAATTATAATTATAAAATATTTCTATCTTTTATAAACGTATTTACAAAAGCATATAAATTATCTTCATTATTTTCCATTTTCTCCTCTTTTCTTTATTAAATTTCTATCCGTCGATATGCAAAATACGTTCGCAATTTCTGAGAGTTTCAGCGAGAAACACATGTAAACATAGGCTGCGGTTAGGAAAACGTTCTAGAGCTGGTTATAAAATAGAGAATTTCTGAAGTCCCAAAAATTTTTTAGCCAATCGTGTGACATTATGGCTGTGGTTGGCTCTGAATGCTTTGAAACGTTCGATTGACTAATCAGGATAAAAGGAAAAAATTTCTTTAACTTGATTGGCCAATCAAACGTTTCAAAGCATCCAGAGCCAACCACAGCCATAATGTCACACGATTGGCTAAAAAATTTTCGGGACTTCAGAAATTCTCTATTTTATAACCAATTGCATTAGTTATGTGAGTCTCGTATGCGCACAAAAGTTTCATCAAAGAAATTTCCCTCTAATTCGCAATACTGCTTGTAAATGCAGTTTACTCTCTAAATATTCAATATTATATGCTATAACAAGTGTCAAATGTACACAAAAAGATATTAAATTATAGCGCTAAGATGTGAATTCGTTTGAATTATAGTTGTTGAAACTTGTAGCAATAATATCTAAGCTATTCTGAAATATATTGTGTTAAGTATATTTTTAATTAAAAATTATTTTTATTTATAAAGATTTAAACATGAACTCTAATAATGCGAACATACATGTCTCACAAAAATTAAAGATGGAAAAAAATAATATTCTGGCTGCTTATCATATGCTGAGATTTTCAAAGCAAGATAAAGATTTTGACATAACAGATATTGAACGCAGATCACTTGCTATGAAAAATATGACAGCAAAGTTATTGTAAGTTAAATAAGTTATATTTTCTGTTGCATGTTAAAAATTTCTCATAAACATTTTTATTTATTTCTAAAATATTATATATTACAGTGATTCAGAGGATACTATGGCAGTACTTTTACGAAAAAACCTTGAAGATTATCATACTTTAATGACAGATAGAATAAATAATTATTGGGAGCAGATTAAATCTCAATTACAGGATGTAAAAAATGATCCATTGAAATGGAAATCGGAATTAAAGGATGAAGATGCTACACTGAATCTTATAAAACCTTTGATTTGTCAGAAAATTAATACTTCATCTTGCAAAGGAAGATCTTATAATGATAGAGACATAGAAAAAATAGTAAATAATTCAAAGAAAAATAAAGACATGCCAAAAGAAAAAATTTCTTTGCAATCACAAGCATCTTCTAATCAAAATTCAAATAAAGAACTTTTGTTGAAGTCTAATAATAGTGAACAAAATATATCTACATATTTTACAAATATTCATAGAAATGATAGTTCTAGTAAGCATATTCAACAGAATGCATCAAAAATACAATCCAACAAGCAGTCTTGTTATCAGAATTTGGATAAATTTGTACAAAAAAGACCTATATTAAGTAACAATAATACAAATGATACAATTGAAGGATCGTATGGACGAACAAATTCATATGCACCAAAATTAAAACGAGCTGCTTCTCCACAATCTAGGGATGAAGATACAAAAATAGGAAAGAACACATTCGATTCTTTTAGAAGTGCCAGAGATGAATTATATATCCAAGAAATGAAGAGGAACAAATCGGCGCCGAAAAAAACTTTAGGTGGTCGTTCGACAGCCAATTCTCAATTCGTCTGTCCATTTAAACGAGATAAGGAAAAATCGATGCAGAGCAATACTTCATTACAAAACAAAGCAAATCCAGAAGAAGTGGAAGATGAGAGGCTAAGGAATATCGATCCAGACATGATCGAACTGATTAGAAGCGAAATCATGGAATCGGGCAAGACGATAACATGGGACGATATCGCCGGTCTGGAGTATATTAAGAAGATCGTTAAAGAGGTGGTAGTATTTCCTATGTTAAGACCGGACATCTTTACTGGTCTTCGTCGTCCGCCTAAAGGGATTTTATTCTTTGGTCCGCCTGGAACAGGAAAGACTCTCATTGGTAAATGTATTGCTTCACAGAGCAAGTCCACGTTTTTCTCGATTTCAGCGAGTTCCTTAACATCTAAGTGGATTGGCAATGGCGAGAAAATGGTTCGCGCGTTGTTTGCAGTAGCCAGGGTCCATCAACCATCCGTTGTCTTTATCGACGAGATTGACTCGCTGTTGACACAACGTTCGGAAACGGAACACGAATCCTCCAGGAGGCTAAAAACGGAGTTTTTAGTACAGTTAGACGGTGCGACGACTTCGGAGGACGATCGCATTCTAATTGTCGGCGCAACCAATCGACCCCAAGAGTTGGACGAGGCAGCAAGACGGCGTCTCGTCAAAAGACTATACGTCCCTCTGCCAGAATTCGAAGCACGTAAACAGATAATTAATAATTTATTAACATCGGTGCGCCACAATCTCGTTGAAGAAGATATTGTGAGAATCGCACAAAAGTCGGCAGGATACTCCGGAGCCGACATGACAAATCTATGCAAGGAAGCAAGTATGGAGCCGATTCGAAGTATTCCTTTCGAACAGCTGGCAGATATCAAAATGGAAGATGTGAGGCACATAACGAATTACGATTTCGAGCAAGCGCTCATTAACGTACGACCTAGCGTGGCTCAGTCAGATCTTAACATTTATATTGAATGGGATCGTACTTATGGATCTGGTAATGCGCAAAACTCTGTAAAAAGTGATACAATGAACAAATAAGTCAATTATAATACTGAGATTGTTGAAAAAAAATTTTATTTTTTATTTTTATAATACCATGTTTTTGTAATATATGTAGCTTATAAAAAAATATATTTTTATGAGTTTTATCATTAATTCATTACCAAAATTAACTAGAAAGTTATTTCTCTTATATTTATAACAAGATGTGACATACATATTTTGCTACAATAACATTGCCAATAAATGTACATGTATGAATTTATATAGATATCATATTCTTTGAGACCAAAAGAATTTGTCAGAATAAATAATCATTCATAACTTACAATAAAGCAATAATAAAAAACCAATTACATGCTAACTTAAGAATATATATTTGATATTTTTTTTAATATTTAACATTTAAATTTTACATTATATTTTACATTAAAAATGAACTGAACAAATAGAATAAACTTAATTTCTAATTCGTGTTATATTAGATTATATAATAATTTTTAGAATAAAATTTAACTTTTAAGAAATCAAAATCTTATAGTAAAGTAATAACAAAAAATTGCTGTTATAATACGAAATCAATATGCATATAATATAATACGCATAATATAAAATAAACATTTTTTTATTGTTTTTCTTTAATGCTATGTTTTACTCTAAAGCACACAAAACTAAAAACATTTTTCACATAATCCATATACATAATATAAAAAAAAGAATATTTTAAAATATCACAAGTATGCATTATACTATACTATAAATTAAAAGGAATATTCTGAAATCCAAATCTGAACTTTCTATAAATGTAGAAATCATATATATTCTAATTCTTTCGTGTATGTTTTAAAGTTTTCATTGATTAATTTGCTTTTTTAATCTCAGTTAATAACTCGGGATACATTTGCATCAAGTTTATAAATTCTGGTGCACCCACAAAAACTTTTAAATATAATTTGATAAAATTTTTGGTACATTCCGCCAATATTTTTCCATTATATAAATGTGCAATCTTAAAATGTTCGAGAACATTATTTACTGTTGTACATATAATTAAGTGTTGTTCACATATTAATTTAAGGTCTCGTATATCATATTTATCTGCGGCTCTAAAAAGTTCATATACATTTACACTTGCATTTACATTTTCCAAGCTTCGAGATAAATAACCAATTTTTAAAAATAATAATAATTCCTTTAATGTATTGTATTTTATATCAGTTATCTGTATTTCATCTGCATTTTCTTTTAGATCATTAAACATGGCTTTAAAGACTTTACTTTTTGAACATAATAAATACTTATTTGCTTCAAGACGTTTTTGACCTATTACAAATGTAACAAGCGAATCAGATTTTTCCTCATAAATAGAAATATCTGTAGCATGTCTCTTATGTGAATAGTATATATTATTGTCAAACACTCCAACAAATATAAAGAATTCAAAGTATATAGTAAGTGTCATATTAGAAGATGCAGAAGGAAGAAATGAAACAGGTAGTGAATATAATAGATAATGATTTTGAGGTTTCATTTCTAGATGTTGCGAGCTTATTTTCGCAATTTCTTTTTCATTAGCCTTAAACAAAATAGAACAGCAAATATTTTTGTTAGCTTTGTTAAGAATCCAGTTGTTAAAAGAACTTTTTTTCATATTGTCTTCAAAATATTCTATAAAAGCATAAAAGTTTATTGTTGATTCATCGCCTTTCTCTATAGGAGTCATACGAAATCTAAAATTATTTTTGGCTTTGCTGGAATATAAATCAATTTTAAATTTATAAATATTCCAAAAATCAACAATATTCCATGTATAACAGAATCTGTCTTGCTTCACTTGTGTTTGGCAATGCTGAATCTTGATATCTTCAATTATGCTATTCATCGTTGTTATCAACTCTGCAAAAATATAATTGATGTTCAGTAATATATTCTTATAAATAAATATTATATTTTAAAAAACATCTTGCACATAATTTTGAATTTTTTTATAAGCGTATTGAGAGAGAATAATATGCAAGTATGTTAAATAGTCGATTGATATTTATTCATTAATTTTTTCTGGTAATCTTATAATTTTATATCAATTATATATTCAAAACTAGACAGTGGAATCATATTTTAATTCTGAAAGTATATGATTTTTTACTTTCTACAATAAAAAAAATTGTTTGGATATAAACAATATATGGATATATACATTTGGATATATACATTACATTGTTATTAATTTTTCCAATTATATAATTAAAAGCAATGTAAAAATTCGATTTTAATCTTAAAGACTTTGAAAAATAAGATAAATAAAAAAATATACTATAAAATAATTACTTCTTAAAATAATAAAAGAATATTTTTCAATATTATTTTAATAGTAATTTCACAAATTACTATTAAATACACAATATTACATTTTAAGATTAAAAAATCAACACTATCATTATTCCATATAATTTTATAAAAATGATAATTATGCAACAAAATTATCATTTTTTATCAGAAACATAAAATGAAAAAATATATTAAATATTATCAAAATTTAATAAATTTGTAAAGAGGCTTTTTAGGCAATGTATAATTCGTAACAAAATTCAAGACAGAATGCTATTTATAAATTTTGTATGCTGTATAATGCAATAAGAAAATATTTAAATATGTAAAGGACATATAAATCAATAACCAATATATTCACACATATCAATATATATCAAGCATTATATATAATGTTCAAAATTATATTTTAAAATTAATTTTAAATTTTTGTTGAAAATTATAGATTATCCAATGAGAGTTTTTACTCTATGCTTTTCTATGATAAAAATAATACAAATAATTAAATCATAACAAATTGATTACATACATACAAGATTATAACACATTTTATAATCAATTAGAAATTATATCTGATGCACATACTTATTTCTATCACATTTATTTATATATAAATGTAATATAAAATTTAATCTTATTCAATAATATATATTTTTAATAATATATATTTTAAAAGAAAAAATTATAAACGCCTAGAAAAAAAAACATTCTATTTACAAATCAATGATATAGTTCAATGAACTAAATTTCCATACTTGCTTCGCTAATTTTTTTCAATTTAATGAGGAATCTGAACTTAATAGTGAAATACATATATGTATACATACAGATATAAATATTCTAAGAAATTCTACACACAGACACAATTCTCAATTACAAACCTTTTATTCGTATCGCAACACGATTAGTAGCTGTTATTTTTTTTGTAGACTATAATCACTTCTTTTATTTGTAGAATTTTTATATTTTTCTTCTTATAATGGCTGTTTAAGATCAAAAATAGGACTGAATACACCAGTTGATGATTATATTATTTGTACTATGTTAGGCATAAACACATACCGAAGAGAGGGCTTTCTTAAGCCAACAATCGTCTTATGTATAAGTCTTATCAAACAAAGACTTAACTTGATACCATTCGTACATCAAAGCGTTTAATTGACCAATCAAAAGAGAAATTTTTTTTTCATTTATTTACGTCTCTATTTTCACTGAAAATGAATCTTATAACAATTTCAATGAAGATTTAGTTATATATATTTATTAATGAACGAATTAAAAAATTTTTGATATATTTTATTAAAATCTTTATTATCAAACACGAGAATAGTCGCATTCAAAAAAATTTCGTAAAAATAAAATTCTTGATAATAACGTACATTATCTATCAATTTTCAATAAATATTTCATTATTTTTCTATTTTGTGTATGAGCATTATATCTAAATTATAATTTTTAAAAATAATATAAAACTATAATTAATATCTTAACGAAAATTATTAAAGTAAATGATTACACAATTTCATAAACTGTATATTAATATTTTATTATTAATAATTAAATCTTAATTTAAAGTGTGTCTACATATGAATATATATCTTTGATTTCATTGTATTTTATTATTTTATTATATAACTTTTTATATTCAAAATTAAAATTGTAGGACTATCGACATTACATATTAAGTGTTACGATTTTAATTATAAATGTAATATGGAAATCTGACCATCGGCATGAAAGATTATTTCATCAAGATAGCAATAATTTCATTCAGCATAAGGGCTGTTTATCTCATTTGCAAGCTCCAAGATATTTTTCCAAATATTTTTATTTTATTGTATTCTATACTTTCATATAATATAAAAAAAAGAATTTATATATATAATTTTATCTTCTATCCGTTTTGCCGACTCCTCTTTTACCAGAAAATAAGTGTTTCGGCATTTTATTGCCAATGAAACGATCAGCTTCGCCTTTAAGACCTTTCTTGGCTATCTTTTTCTTTAACGCTTTGTGTGCTATATTCTTCAGTTTTGTCTTCATCTGAAACGCGAATAAATATTATATTACATTTTTATTTATGTATATAATAGATGCAATAAGAATATTTCATATAAAAATTAAAATATAATTAAAATAAAAGATTGAATTCAATAAGAATTGTTTCACTTTAAGAAAAATTAGATAAATCGATCTATATAAATATAAATATCAATTTTTAAAAACATGGATAGGATTATAATATGTTGTACGCGATTAAAACTCTTCAAATATCTTTTTTTTTTACATACCGTCACATCTTTAACACCCATTTCATCCCGTGGTGGTCTTGACATACTACGCGCACGCGACTGTGACACTGATTCCAAACGCATACGTTTTCTAGCGGGTTCTGAACGCGATCTGGATCGTGCTCTTGTTCGTTTGAAATGTGCCTATAAAAAAAAGTTGTAATAGTGTATAAGATATTGAAGGAAAAAAAATATATATATATTTTTTATATACATTTTACACACATACACACACACACTCACACATACATATATATACAAAAGTATCAAAATAGTAATTGAAATACCACAATATATTCTAAATAATTTTCTTGGTGATATTTAAATTCTATATAGATATTAACACTTACATTTTCAGTATCTTCCATATCTACACCCAAATCTTCCATCTGTTCCTTCAGTTTTGCAACCGATCGATCGCGAACCTTGGCCGCAGCTGTACGTGGCATAACTGGCTTCGTGGAAGCCTTCATTACTCGCGTCTCCTCCCTCATGATGATTTTTTTATCCCGAATTTGTTTCGCTAATTGCTTGATCTCGCGCATCGTCTCCGATAATTCGGGTACTTTGTAATCATACATGCCGGCCTCTTCTCTCAATTGTTCTTCTCTTTCTAATTGATTCAATTTCTGAAAAATGGAAAGAACGACACGTGTTATCAGGGCAATTACAGTCTCATACAATTCAATAAGATAAAGTTTAGAACTGACTTCGAATATATCCGGATCTATGTAATCTGCTATGTTATGACCTTCCCAAATCTCTGGTATGATGTCATACTTTTGATCTCCTTCGATATCGTAATTCTTCTTAAGATCGAGCACATAATCGTCTCCCATTTCTTCTTCTATCTCTCTCTCTAGTTTGCGCTTTCTTTCGGCTTTCTCTGCGGCAATCTGTCTTTTCTTCAGAACACTTTCTGGTATACACGGAACGCGATTAGGATTTATTCTTTTCGGTTGAGCAATATGTAGTCGATTAAGAAGTCCTTCAACCTATTAATTATTATGAATGATTATATGTTATGATTATGTATCAAAGTATTTTGGACAGAAAAATTTTTAGAGACAAATTACCTTTTTAGTTTTAATCTTTTGATCGACTCTGAAGGCTAATAATCGTTCACAAGCTTCTAATTTTACTTCCATCACACCATCATCAGTAATGGTACTCATTTCTAACATGGGTATGTTTGCATCGTTCTCGAATGATTTTAGAATAGCTCTCTTTTCCGGGGATAATTCACTTAAACGTACAATATCTGTTTTGTTCAGCACTATTATTAGGGGCTTATTTGTAAACAAAGGCTTTATAGATTCAAATAATTTTACCTATATGGACAAAACAATTTTTATAATATTATATTAAGACATTATGATTATTCTCTTTTGTGATCTTCAACTCACTTGTTCTTCTAAAGTATGACCACATTGTTCGGACAAGTCACAAAAATAAAGCACAGCAGCTCGCAAGTGAGCAAGAGCAGTCACTGCTTGCATTTCTATTACATTTCTCTCTTCCAGTGAATGATCCAATATTCCAGGTGTATCTATTACTTGCCATGTCAAATATTTATAGTCTGTATGCCCCACATATAAAGATTTTGTTGTAAATGCATATGGTTGAACCTCTACATCCGCTCGAGTAATCTGTAAATTAAATAATATAAAATTACATTAAATATTACTTATATAAGAAATATGACTGCACAACATTTACTTTATGTACTTACTTTATTGATAAAACTACTTTTGCCAACATTTGGAAAACCACATATAATTATTGTGCGCGTATATGGATCTATACTTGGTAATCGAGCTAAATGTTGGCGAACTTGTTCAAGATACGTTAAATTGGCTCCTTGTCTTTTCATAATAGTGGCCATTCGGCCGAGAGCAGCTTTCTTTAATTGCTTGCACCGATATAATGAATCTCCATATTTTAATAAACGAACATAATCTTTTGCAACACTATAATCATAAAATAAATCTTAATTTTTGTATATAATTTTTATATATATTTTCATGTAAGTATAAAGTATTTTTTTACTTGTCAATTAAATGCCTAGCAGTATTTATCTGTCCAAGAGCTAACTTATAGTGATCTTTATCATACAAAACATTCATTAAGTCAGCATAAAAGGGATGCACATCATCCAACTTAGGAAATTCTTGTATTATTTGAGATAATCTATCGTGAAAGTTCTGCTGAGTAAATTTTACTTTTCGCGTGTAAAACGCGCGTATTCTCGTAATTTTATACTGCTTGTGAATAACTGTCGGTGTCTTGCGTTGCGTTTTCGATAAAATTATATCGATAAAGTCCTATAATTATGAAGAAAGCAAAATACGATTATTCAATGTTTTAAGAATCTATAAGAAATTAAATATAAAATATATCAATATATCAAAATCAACCTTCGCAGGTGGAACAACTGCAATCTTCTTGAAATTATATAAAGCCATTTTTTAATTTTTAATTTATTTGCTTTTGCGTTAGAAACAAAACTTTTCTTTTTTCTTTTAATATCTTTTTGAAACACAAAGTACAAACACTTTATCTTCTTTCTTTTAATGAATCAAGAAACACGTGCAAACACGTGTTATGTATAAGGTTATATCAGAAATTTCGTTAGTTTAAGATTATATCAAAATCGTAAACTACACAAGGCATAGTATACAATATTTGTGTAGAATGTAGACATGTTGCACGTAAAAATGTAATAGCGTTTTCGATTTGTCAGGTTCAATCGCTTCGGGATAGTTTACTAAACGTTATTGACCAATCACAGTCATTCTTTAGAAGAATATATGGTTACATTCTTCAAAAGAATGGCTGTGATTGGTCAATAACGTCTAGTAAACTATCTTGGAGCGATTGAACCCGACAAGTCGAAAACGAAACACCCGAAGTCGAAACAATCTTTTTTATTTAGTATTTCAAGCATATTTTCATAGAACTTTAATTTAATTATTATATTATTAAAAATATTGAACAAAATAAAGAATTAAAGCTGGCTTTCTCTGCAGTCTCATGGCAGATTATATCAGAAATCATACTTTAATTATTGCAATATCATGAAACAAATCAATCTCAAAATAATGGAAATATTTGCAGAAATATCAAATATGTAATGTAAATATTTTAATTTTTTTGTATGCGATCTATTTTTTATTCTATCGATGTTTTCATAGTGATGCACCTTGAGCACTTTGCTTCATATGTTTGCAATAAAAATATATTAAAGCAAATTATTTTGCAAATTTATTATTCTAATTTTTATTTAGAAAGACTAAGATTAAAAAAGACGTATGCATTTTTTTTCAGATATTTCTATTGAAAAAAACGCATCAGATAAAACTTTCCTGTACATTTTAAATGTGCCAAAAGATTTGCTCTTTATTCCACTTACTGAAATAATGTACACTAAAAATGACAGATCTATATTAAAAATGATAGATCTATATTTAGTAGTTGGAAAGAAAGAGAGGAGAAATGAAAAGTGCAGCTTTTAATACGTGTGAGACTTTAAAAATATACTTGGACCCAGATAGCACACAATATTCTATGAATATTCTTATAAAGTACAAATGTTCTTAATTTTAGAATATTCGAATTGAATATTATATGAATATACGTAGAATGTTAAAATCGTAAATAATATATTTCTAATAGAGAAGAATATTCTTAGAATATTGGTTGAATTTATTCATTGCACATTTTATTGCGCATGTGCAGTATAGATGAAATTCGAATTAAATTAAGTGTAAAAGAACCCTTAAGACCATACGCACTACGAACAAGCCTTTAAGCGGCCATATTCGTGAGCGGTTTCGTCTTTTGTCGTCATGTGCGTCGTTAAGTGTTTGACCATGTTTGCCATGTACTTTACATGAAATGATAGCGTTTTAACTAGAGGTAATTATCTTTTTTCTTTTATTAATTTTATTTTATCAAAAATTAAATAAAACTTAAGAATATTTTTCCATATATTTTTAGTAATTTTTTTTACATTCTTTTAACAGTTCAAGATAAATATATTTCAGTACATTTAAGGTTATGCTTGAAGAAAATCACACAAAATGCATACTCAGCAAACACCGAATAACAATTATATAACTTACTTGTTTGCTGGGTATATTGTATATATTTATTTTCTTATTTTTCATGTAAAATTCTCTTTCTTACAGTGTTCAAGCTATATTCTAATAATATTACGCACTACGAACAAGCCTTTAAGCGGTCATATTCGGAGGAACATCCTACAAACAGATGGTGAAACGCGTGTTAACAAGAATACTATCTAATGATTTGTCTAAGACTTATAGTTGGATAGGTTTTAAAGGAAAACGTAACTTTTCTAATCTTCGAATTTGCTCAGCAATATTATCTGCTGTACAAAAAACGCATGGCTGCTCAGAAGCGATGATAGAGGCTGTAATAAAATATTGGTTTGTAAAATCTATCGAACGACAGAAACAGTCAACAAAAGAAAAAAATTCGTAAGATTTACAAGTACAAAAAAATTTTATTTTGAATGCATATTCCCAAGTAAAAGATAATTTTATTTTAAGTGCAACTTAAGTGCAATTTTATTTTGAATGCATATTCGCAAGTAAAAGATAATTTTATTTTAAGTGCAACTTAAGTGCAATGTTAAGTACAAAAGATAAAAAATCATTTATTTGACATTTTTAAAAATAATTATTGTTTATTTCTAAAACACTTCAAGTTTTTAGAAATAAACAATAATCATTTTTTTCTAGTTTTCTCTTTTGTTGGAATGTATAATTATTTTTATGAATTGTTTTTTTTAAAGTCAAGTTTAAGATTCATATGTATACTTAAATATTAGACACTTAGACATAATCTTCGGTAATCTTCGGTAATTCTGTTTTGTTAAAAAATTTTGATTTTATGAATTTTAGTATTAAATTCAAAAGTATTATTTCCATTATAAATATAATATATTTTATATTTACATGATATTTATATAAATATTAATAAATATGTGTATATGTTGTTTCATAAAAATATGTGTAAAAACTTTTAAAAATTATTTTTTAAAATAAAAAAATGAACTTAAAATTACTTTATGTATTTATTAATTACGTAATGTAAACTTCTGTAACATATATAATCAAATAATCAGTTCTAAAAAACATGAAATTGTTTATTTTCAAAAGGACAGTTAAATTCTTTTTTATAAGAACAAAAATTACTTAAAATACAAAAGAAATTGATAATGTGGAAGTGTTAAGATTAAAAAACAGATAATATCCGTTAATAGAAAAAATTAATACTTTAACATTTTCAACTTATATTATTTTCTACTTAATTTTTTGTTTTTTTTTGTAAAAAGGTGAAATTTAGCTATTTTTGAAAATAATAATTTATGTTTATGAAGAGACTTTATTTTATTTTAATGTAAATACATAAATCCATATTCTGAATCCTCTTTTATCGATAAAAGTGCTTCTAAAAGTGGCTTATAAGACTTTTCATTGACTATAAGCCACTTTTAGAAGCACTTTTATCAATAAAAGAGAACTCAGAATCTGGGCTATAGAATGAGTATAGAATATTCTGTGTAATATATTACGCACATTTATAGAACATTCTATTAGGACATATATGGAATATTCTATGAATATACATAAAATGTTACATAGAATATTCGATAGATTATTCTAGTCACATTCGAAAAACATTTAAAGTAGTGCCATTCGAATATACTGTAAACATACTATAAATATATAAGAATGTCTTATAGAATATTCGAAACATTCTTAAAGAATATTCATAGGACGTTCATAGAAATGTTTAGTGCTATCTGGGGTGATATAAATACACTTATATTATTAAACGATTAATACATCTCGTGAGGTTTAATAAATAATTCATCTGTGTACACTGAGAAAAAAAGTTGTTAACTTAACTAAACCATTTAACTAAATTATTATCTTTTTAATTGGAATATTTAACTATTATAAATCTAACATGACATTTATTTAACTTAAATATTTCGATATTTCAATTAAAAAAATAATAATTTAGTTAAACGGTTTAGTCGAGTTAACAACTTTTTTTTCTCAGTGTACGTGAGTGTGTGTGTGTGTGTGTGTGTGTGTGTGTGTGTGTGTGTGTGTGTGTGTGAGACTTTAAAAATATACTTGTATATAAATACAATTCTCACATACGTCACAGTACGCGTTAAATATTTCGGCAGCGAGCTAACACGTCATTCGACCTTATGACGTAGCGAGCTAACACGTCATTCGACCTTGTGACGTAGCGCGCTATTGTTTATATACGCGACGACCTCCCCTCATTCGCACGGCGACATTCCAGCGGTAAAATAGTGATACGGAACGCTCCGTATTATCGAATTCTTTTCCTAAAAGTACGATCGCGATTAGATCGAAATATAATAATTCGACTATTACAATTGACAAATAATTAATTAATAAATGACATGAAATTGTGGCGACGATAAATTCATCGAAACGCGATCTTTCATTATTGCAAATAAAAATTGAAGCGAAAGGGGCAAAAATTACAAATTTTCTCGCAATATTCTCCGATTATCGAACTTTACGAATAATAATTATTTCTTTAACATTGCATAGAATGAAATTCGATTTCGCCCGATGTTTTAAACTTTCCTAAACTGCATGCATATATATCATATTAATTAAACGATTGCTGTATCATCAATTTACATTACTTTAATATTTTAATCTTATGATTCGCGTTATTATGCATATATTATACATCAACAAATAGAAATAGTTAATTAATGTAAGAATCGAGTGGTGCATGATTTTGGCTTCGTTTAAAAATCGAGCGAATTATTGTAATTTTTGTGTTCCTCTCTTACAATAATAATAAAATAATAATAATATTATAAAAATACTCGTATCTCGTATGATTATTTTGCGATCGGGAGTGCCGTGCAAAGTGTCTCGCGATCGTTTCTGCATATGACTGAAATATAATTAACTGAAATATAATTGTTTGTTCGCGAGTGAATACGTGACTGCTACAAGGAAACAACAAAGGATGAAACAACAAAAGAAAAGGACATCTAGAAAAGTATCGGACAGTCAGAAAGCAGGGAGAGAGCCTGAAGCAGCCAGAGACATGCGGTGAGTAATTTATAAAAATTATTTATTATTTATTATTTATATACACTATTTTTAAAATAGATATATTGCTTATTATTTTATTATCGTTTTATTTTTCGATCATTTAAATATATAATTCGGATTGAAATGCAGTAAAACAATCGAATCGTAGATCTAAATAATTAACTTAACAAAAAGATCCATAAAAGATATATTAGTTCTTTTAATAAATAATATCGTATACTTAATCTATATAAAAATGAAATATTATCTATTTATTTCTAAATATTAAATACTATAAATTTAATAGTTATATATTTTGTAAAATTTAATTAAAAGAATCTTTAAGATATTCCAAAAGAAACGAATAACTTTTCTCAACGTAGAAAAAGTTAATTATAAACAAATTTATATTTAATTATTATAATTAATTTGTATTTAATTTTATTGGAATTTTATTATTAATTTTATTGCATTGTCAAACTCTACGCGATCTCTGTAATGATAGCTATTCACGAAATAGGTACAGTGAAATAATCAATTATTATCGAAGCAATAATATACTTTTAAATCTAATTTAAACTTTTGATAAACGATATAAAATTTTTTTATTATGATAAGAAATCTTTATTAAAGATCATAATTGTAAATAAAAATGGAAATAACTTCACGAAGTATATTAATCGTTTAATAAATAATTAATCCGTGTGTACGTGTACGTGTGTGTGTGAATGTGTGTGTGACTTTAAAGATGTGTGTTTAATAAATTATTAATCCGTGTGTACGTGTACGTGTGTGTGTGACTTTAAAGATGTGTGTTTAATAAATAATTAATCCATGTGTACGTGTGTGTGTGTGTGTGTGTGTGTGTGTGTGTGTGTGTGTGTGTGTGTGTGTGTGTGTGACTTTAAAGATATACTTATATTAGATAGTGTATATAAATTATATACACTATTACATAGTGTATATAAATACACTTGTATATAACTTTAAAAATGTATATTTCCGTTATGTTAATTATCCGATTTTTATTCGATCGTTTTATTGCGCGTTCTGAATCAAATTATATTTAGATCAAATGATATCAGAGAGAATATTTATTTATTATATTAGAATTCTAAATGTGTGTGTGTGTGTGTACACATATATATTAGGATAGAAACGAAATAGAAATAGAAGAATAATCATTGCTCGTAAAGATTGCAACAAAGTAATAATTTATAATTTTGATTCCTATCGTATAATCGAGTATCGTATTTCGAGAGCAATCAACTATTTATTAATAATAAAATTGTATATAACTTACGAATATATTCCACTTATTCCGGACGTTAATATCGCGACAACGACGAATAAACTTTTCAAAAAAGTTCAATTCAACTATTTCATATATGAGACAATTCTACCAATCACTGATACAAAAACTCGTCAATTGACCAGTTGGTGAAACTGTTTCAGTCCTGAGTATTTTCTTAAAAGAGCTATTGGCGCACATACATGCGTGTATTATGTTTACGCGCATCACGCGTTCGAACGAACCTTGACATTCTCGGGTAAAGTCACTAGATTAACAAAGTACCGCAATTTTGATCTCAATAAGATAAGATGGAGCAAAAATGGCGTCCGATAGTGCAGATAGTGCACACTTTGTGTAGCTATCTATACTAACAATAAGTGCAATTTTTCTAACCTTGATCCTGATTTGTCCTGTGTCCTGTTGTGTGTGAGGTGAGAAAACTCCTTCTGTTGCGCAGAAAAAGAAGAAAATATCAAAAATGCCAGGTTGTTGTGTGGAGAAATGCAACAATCGCAGCCTATATCTATACTATCGGATACGTCATTTTTGCTCCAGCTTATCTTATTGAGATCAAAATTGTGATACTTTGTTAATCTAGTGACTTTAATCCCTGGAAGCGATACACTCTTTGTAGCACTCTGATTTTAGTTACATTTGGGCTGCGTTCCAAAATTCGCTGCCAGTACTGAAAATCTGTAGTTTACGTGATATACAATATTAGAACACAGCCATCGTGTGCCGCATACGTAAATACGCATTCACGTTTGTAGTTTGCTAACGTCAACTAAAATACATATTTGTTTATTTTGTATGTACTTTCGGCATAACGACATAAAGTAGAGTTTTTTTGCGTAATGTGAAAAAACAAGGTACACATACATTTTGAAAAAAATAACTTGCGAAAGAGAAGTTAACCTCTTTTCACGTAAACATCATTCCTCATTTTTTCACAGAGATTTTTGCGAGTATATCTCAGGAAAGAAACGAAATTGTTTTAATTGAAAATGTTCAATCAAAACAATACATTAAGAACAGGAACGTCAAATACATCGAATCCCATGCAGGATTTCGAAGTCGTTTCGCCACCGGACGATTCCATCTCTAGTCTGGCGTTCAGTCCGGCATCCATCCAACAGAATTTCCTTGTAGCCGGTTCCTGGGATTGCAATGTTCGCTGTTGGGAAGTCGAGCAATCTGGCAAGACGGTACCTAAATCAATGCAAAGCATGGCAGCGCCTGTTTTGGCTGTGTGCTGGAGTGATGTAAGTGACTATTTTATTATATAAGATTGTATATATATATAGTGAATCTTAATACAATCTTAATAAAATAAATTATTGTAATATTTGTATAAAAAAATTATTGTAATATTTGTATAAAAAATTATATTTTTTGTAACATTAATTTCTGTAATATTAAATGATATGAAATCAAAATTTGTAATATTAAATGATATAAATATTGTCAGGATGGAACTAAGGTGTTTATGGCTGGATGTGACAAAACGGCAAAGTGCTGGGATCTGGCTACAAATCAGAGCATGCAGGTGGCAGCGCATGATGCACCTATCAGGACATGTCATTGGATAAAGGCTTCTTCATATTCGTGTCTAATGACTGGTTCCTGGGATAAAACGCTAAGAGTTAATATTTATCAAACTTTTTTGACAATTTATTAATTTATATTTTATATTTTTAATAAAAAATTTAAAATTTTCAGTTTTGGGATTTGCGTAGTCCTAAGCCTGCAATGACCATCAACTTACCTGAAAGATGTTATTGTGCGGATGTGGTATGTGCACATATATATGTATATAATAAAATTTGCTTCTAATATGTGAAAGTATATACACATTAACAATATTACAGGATTATCCGATGGCAGTAGTGGGCACAGCTGCACGTGGATTAATAGTTTACCAACTGGAAGGTAGTCCACGCGAATACAAACCAGTTGAGTTGAGCTTGAAGTATCAATATCGTTGCGTAGCAATTTTCAGAGACAAAAAGAAAGTCCCGACTGGTTTTGCAATTGGAAGCACAGAGGGACGTGTAGCAATTCATCATCTGAATCTTAGTACGAAAGAAAATTTCACATTTAAATGTCATAGAACTAATGGTACACCAAATGGATATCAGGATATTTATGCGGTTGGTAGACATTTTATTAAAAATCTTTAAATTTTTCAGCTTGCATTTATTCTTCAATAGAAATTTAATTTCTTTTAATTGCAATAATTTTTTGATTATTTATTGATTTGTGTATAGGTTAATGACATAGCATTCCATCCAGTACATGGTACTGTAGCAACAGTAGGTGGTGATGGTACATTTGGTTTCTGGGATAAAGATGCACGTACAAAGTTAAAATCATCTGAAACAATGGAGCAACCCATTACATGTTGTTGTTTTAATCACAATGGACAGATATTTGCATATGCTGTTTCTTATGATTGGTCCAAGGTAAGTATCAAAGTAAAATAATAGAAAAATTGCATATACTTAATATTATTTTTAACGAGATTTCTTAATATTTTAGGGACACGAATACTATAATCCAGCAAAGAAGAATCAAATCTTTTTGAGACCATGTTATGATGAATTGAAACCAAAAGCTTCACCTTAGGCTTATCGATTCCAAGATAATGTGTGAATTCAAATGTAATCACGAGGATTTACACATTTTTCAGTAGATTATAATATTTTACTGTTTTATTCTTTTTTACTTAAAATTGTTAAAATATAAAATTAATAGCAGGTTACTTATGCGATTTTTTTCTATAGGCAGGTTATACAGATTTTTTATATAATTTGCTAAATGAATAATGTTTGCATAATATAATATAGTATTGAATAACATAATATAGTATTTAATTTTATTATAGTATGTTTAATTTCCAGAATATTGACAAGCACAATTCTCTTTGTGTAAAAATAAGTCAATATTGAAATACAAATTTATGATATATACATTAACAAAAAATAAAAAATGCGCGTTTAATTTTTTTACATTTAATATCTTCGATATCGTTCTACTCTTCCATGAATGGACAACATATTTTATAATATCGAATGTTTTATAAGTATTTTCATTTATATATTAAAAAGTCCCTTAAAAAAGCTCGAGATATTTTTTTCATAATTTTGTCTTTTACAAATTTTTTACTAATTGATTAAATTTTTTTTATTCTGAACGTATTTACGTTTCAAAGGCTATTCTATCTTATAATAAAATAATTTCAAATGTCAATTCGAAATGATAGCAGGTGTTTAATATTTCAGCTGAATTTCTCGCTGTATTCGTTTTCTCTCTTCTTTCTCTACCTTCTGAATATATCTATCTCATTTTATTGCATTTCAGTTAAAAAGAACAAATCAACAAAGGTAAACAATATGGCCGGTGTACGAGATACGCTAATGTCGGTACAAGGAGATGGCACTGTCTAATAAATCAATATTTCAGCTATGCACATCGTAATACTATATAGATATGTTATTTAAATTCACAGATTGATTAATTTCTCCATCAAAATCAAACTCTCCGCGCTATAATGTCGTCGGAGAAGGTAGGTTATGTTACATTGACAATTATATTCTATATGAAATTGTTGTATAATAAAAACATCAAAGTTAATGCGACAAAAAGGAAAAAAATTCGCTTTAATCAATAAATCTATGTCTCTGATAATTTCTTTTAATCTTTTCACTATGCACAAATTTTGCTCTGTCTTGTAATGTAAAAAGATATTTAATTTTACACATTCAATGACAGGTCCTTTATCGACTAGACCAACCTCATGGCACTGGCAATGTGTTTATATCTTGGCGTCCTGGAAATAGCACACATTTAGCCACAACAGGTTGTGATTGTACAGTTGCCATTTTTGATAGACAAGGAGATATTCAAGAACGAATACAAATTTCTGGATTATGCACTGGCTTTGGCTGGGATTCGGATGGAGATCTGTTGGCAATAATATCTCAGAATTCATCAGTTATAATTCTGTGGGATGCCACAACCGGGAAAAAATCTCAGATAGATGCTGGTGTAAGAGATGGGTTGACCTGTATGATGTGGGCAAAGAAGAGTTGTTTGCTAGCAGTAGGAACACAGAAAGGAAATCTGGTGCTTTATGATCATATAAATGCCAAGTACGAGTAGACTGTCAACAAAATATTTATATAAAATATTATTATAAAATATTTAATTTTATCTAATTATTCATCATTGCATAATATAGACGGATACCTATCTTGGGAAAACATAAAAAACGTATCTTATGTGGAGCATGGTCGATAGATGGTCTTCTTGCCTTGGCAAGTGAGGATAAAGTTTTAACCATCAGCACGAGCGAAGGAGATACCCGCCGAGAGATAGCTCTTCAAGGTGATCCGTCTCATATACAATTCAGTGAAATGAAAATGGATCACAGGATAGGTGGAGAAAATACGGTATAAATTTTAGGAATATTTATTATTAAAAATATAAAAAAAAAACATTTATATAAAATTTTTTATTTTATTTATGTAAAAATATTTAGGTATCCCTTATTGTCAGTAAAACGACATTGTTTTTGTACAACATTTTGGATCCAGAAAATCCTATTGAATTGGCCTTTCAGAAACGATATGGATCAATTGTAACTTACAAGTGGTAATTATTTACAAAGTAATATAACATTTCATTCTAATATATCATAATAATAATATATTTCAAATTTCTATTTTACAGGTATGGTGATGGTTATATATTGGTAGGATTTGAAGCTGGATTCTTTATAGCAATATCAACACATATAAAGGAAGTTGGCCAAGAATTGTTTCAAATTAAGAATCATAGAGATTCTTTGACAGATATTGCATTGAGTCAAATAGCTGGAAAAGTAGCTACTTGTGGTGACAATACATTGAAAGTACACAGTTTGCAGAATCTCGAGGAAACGGACACATTGATCTCAGTGGCCGGCGAAAGTGGAATTAGCAATATTGAATGGTCGACAGATGGAACGATGTTGGCAGTTGTGACTTACATTGGCAATATTTTGATATATTTGATAGAAATACCAAAATTAACTAGTGTCTGTGGTAATAGAATAGCATTATTAACGAGCCTGATGGAAGTGGCTGTACACCTTTATGTATTAGACAAGGTATTGAGATTTTTAATAAGATGACATAAAGTGACAAGGTAAAGTTTTTTTTTTTACAGAAATTTATTTTTTCAGGACAAACCAAGTCCGCAAATAATTAATACTATAATAGAACCGGCGATATTGGCAGTGGGTCCAATACATTTAGCAGTAGGATTAAACAATAGAGCTCTCTTTTGGGATTTGTCTATAAGTCATTATGACAAGATACATTTCGAGAGAGATTATTTGGCGACAATAGATAGTATGCGTTTAAACGAGATTTATGTATCCACGTTATTCGACGGAAAACTGCAGTTGCATTCGGTAATTATGAATTTTGAATTAATAATAAAAATTATAAAATTTAAAAATTACAGAAATGATTTTTTACTCATTTATTTTATACGCAGATTAAAACTGATGAAGCGTTAATAAATAGTGGGAAAGATACAAAAATGTTTCCAGATTCGAATTCTCACAGTAGAATAACGTGTCATGCTCTCTGTTCAGATTTTTTAGTTTATGGTAATGATGTAAGTCAACTTTTAGATATTGAATAATTGGTTCTAAATTAAGAAAATTAATGTAGCATTTTTAAATTTTAGATGGGTCATATCATATACTTTTATTTGGAAACATTTAATCAATGTACTGAATTTATACATAACAATGGAATAAAGGAATTATATTTAGATGCAAATGGAACACAATTGTGTTTTGTTGACAATAAGTTGGATGCTTATGTGTTTGATCCGATAAATGAAGTGGCCATTGCAGTGCCTGATTGTCCTGATAATATTGACAGTATTCTTTGGGATCAGAATATATTCGAACGTGCTATATTTGCAATATACAACAAAAATATTATTGTAACATACATTTTTGTAAAATACTTTGTTGAAGGTAGGTAAATTAATTGATTATTATGCATTACGATATCATATGTATATCTAATTATGTGTATATAATTATAACAGGTACTAAAGTAATAAAAATAAATACAACAAAGTTGCCATCAGACTCAGTGCCTTTATTGATGTATTCGGGAGAAGTTACATTAAGTACCATAGGTAGCAAGTTAATACAAATAACATTAGCCTCCCATGAAGATGTGGGGAATATTGTAGAGTCAAAAAAAATTAATGAAATTTTAAATAATCAGATTCTTTGCAGAAGGTAAGAATTATATAATTTGTCTACTTTATTTAATTAAAAATAAAGAAATTTATATGAAATATTTCAATAAATTTTTATCTATATTTTAGATTTCAACAGGCATGGAATAGTTGTGAGAAGTTAAATGAAAAAGATGCATGGTTAAAATTGGGACAAAGCACGATTGCAAATTTAAATGTCCAATTTGCTATTCGCGTATATCGACAAATAGAAGATGTTTCAATGGTGTGGGCATTACAAAATATGGAGTATATAGACGAATTAGCATTGTTATGTGGCCATGCCTGTATATTACTAGGAAATTATAACGAAGCCGAAAAGTATTTTCTACAATCTTCCGAACCCGTGCAAGCTTTATATCTAAGAAGAGATTTAATGCAATGGGAACAAGCGTTAAGTCTAGCGCAAAAATTAAAACCCGACGAAATTCCTTTTATCGCTAAAGAATACGCCCAACAGTTGGAGTTCACGTAAGATTTACAGATATTAAATATATGTCATGTTATTTTAACAAGTAATTAAAAACAAATAAGATTTTTCATGGCAATAATGCATAATAATCATTTAGCTATATATCTTTAATAAAATCGTTCGGAGAAATATGTATATTAGTAATATTTTTATTATATATTGCAAATAATTATTGTTTCAACAAAAGTATCTTTTTGTGTAGAGGAAATTATCCAAAAGCTTTAACAAATTACGAACGCGGTCTAGTCGATTACAATAGTTCATCTATTTTGGCTGCACAAAATCCTCTTCATCGAAGTCAATGTTCGGCGGGAATAGCGAGAATGTCAATAAGATGCGGCGATAGTAGGAAAGGCGTCGCAATAGCTATGGATAATGAAAGTTCAAGATTACTAAGGAAGGAATGTGCAGAGATTTTAGAATCAATGAAGGTATATTTTTTTCGTCTTATATATTCATTACTTAGATCTCAAAAAATTAATTATATCTTGCTATAGCATAAATATATATATTTTAGCAATTTAGCGAAGCTGCACAATTATACGAAAAAGCTGAATATTTTGACAAAGCTGCCTCTGCATATATAAAGTTGAAAAGTTGGCATAAAGTGGGACAACTTCTGCCTCAAATATCATCGGCAAAAATTAACATACAATATGCTAAAGCCAAAGAATCGGAAGGCAAATATGAGGAAGCTGCCAAAGCATATGAAACTGCCAAGGATTATGATAATATAATCAGAATTAATTTGGAACATTTAAATAATCCTGGTAAGTTTTATTTACATCTTTATATATAAAAAATTAATTATAAAAAAATATTAATAGAATTTAAATAATATACCTGATTATTATTCTATTTATACAGCTCGTAGTGTTGAAATTGTTCAAGAAACTAAAAGTATAGAAGGTGCAAAAATGGTTGCAAGATATTTTCAAAAGATGAACGATTATAATTCAGCTATTAAATTCCTAATTTTATCAAATTGTCACGACGAAGCCTTTCAATTAGCTAATCAACATGGTAAAATGGAATTGTATGGAGAGATTTTGGTGAACACAATTGATGACACAAATGTTCGTAAAGAAGATTTTAGAAGTCTTGCTATGCATTTTGAGTCACAAAAAAACAATCTTTTAGCTGGAAAATATTATTTCCATGCTAAAGAGTATCAGAAAGTAAGTTTCCAATATTTCATTTCTGATTATGTAAATATATAATAAATGATATTTCAATGGATAATGTTTCAGGCTTTGCGACATTTATTAAAAGCTGCACAGTTGGTTCAGGATGATGACAGAGCAATCACTTATGCCATAGACACTGTCGCATCCTCTAAGGATGATAAATTAGCTAATCAATTAATAGATTTCTTACTAGGTAGCGATGGATTACCAAAGGTTACTATTATATTCAAATAATTAATATAAATATCAAGAATATGTTTTTTTTAAATAATACTATTTTTTAAATAGAAAAGATATTTGCTTGCATATTAAATGCAACATATAATTTATATATATTTTATATTTCATTCTCTTTAGGATCCAAAATATTTGTTTCGATTATATATGGCTAGAAAACAATATAAAGAAGCAGCTAAGACAGCGATTATAATTGCAAACGAGGAGCAAATTAATGGTATATAATTAAAAATATGTAACACTATTTAATAATATTTTTCCTCTATTAATTTTTAATTTCTTTTTTCAATGTTTTAATTTCCTTTTTTTCTTCAATTTCAGGCAACTACAGAAACGCTCACGATGTTCTATTTGGAATGTACCAAGAATTAAAGAGAAATAAAATTACAATACCTTTAGAGATGCAGTCTAATTTAAGACTCTTGCATTCTTATATTCTAGTGAGATTGCATGTAAAAAGAAGCGATCATTTACGAGGTGCTCGGATGTTGATCAGGGTAGCTAATAATATATCGAAATTTCCCTCACGTTAGTATGAAAAAAAATAATAGCAATTAAGAATAAACTAAATGTCCGACTTATATATAACATATATGATAATTTATTTTTTAGATATCGTACCGATATTAACTTCGACTGTAATAGAATGCCATAGAGCGGGCTTGAAAAACGCAGCTTTTAACTTTGCTGCCATGTTGATGCGTCCCGAATATCGGGGACAGATAGATGCAAAGTACAGTAAAAAAATAGAAGCAATTGTGAGGAAAGCACCGAGAATGAAAGATATCGAGAATGAGGATGAACCTCTTACACCGTGTCCATACTGCAAGAGTAGAGTTCCCGAGACTGAAGTAACCTGTGATAAATGTAAAAACACCATACCTTTTTGTATCGCAACGGTAAAACTTTATTATTATTTAAAAATTTTTTTTAATGTACACATTTTTTTTCCATTTTTATCATTAATCATTTATATGTTTATTTAAAGGGGCGACATATTGTGGAGGATGATTTTACAGTATGCCCACAGTGTGATTTCCCAGCCATTAGAAGTGAATTTTTGAGGTAAGCACTATACATGTAATAATAAAAAAATGGAAATGCTTATAATAATTCGTTATGCAATAGAATTATCGAATCTGAAGAGACTTGTCCAATGTGCTCCGAGAGAGTTAATCCTGAAATTATATCGTCCGTCTCTGATATCCATCCATATCTCGACTATCAAGAGGAGAGGAAGGCATAATTTTTACATATTTAAATATAGAGTACATTTTTTAATGTATGAAAGAAAATTTATAGTTTACACAAACTAGGGAACAAATATTATTTTATAGATATTTGCATCTATCTACTTATTGCACAATTCAAAGGTGCCTTGTTATTCTCATATGCCTTCTATAAATATAATATAATCACGAGTGCAATTTGCACATAATAGAGATAGTAAATAGTAAATAGTAAATATTCTGATTAAGTTGGAAACTATAAAATCAGTATTCTCGCTGTAACAGTGCCGTCCATTACAAGTACAATTTATTTAAGTATAAGTAGATTATATATTAGCAAACAAGTGTATTATATAAGAGAACCGATATTAGCAAACAAGTGTATTATAAAGAGAAAAGAGTGTTATTTGCTATGCAAGCTGCATTTTAATAGAATAATTGCCATAAAAACACAAAATAAAATGATTGACTCGAATATTGCACATTCAACAAGTATGTGCACATCATACAAGTAAGATAGAATATATGAAGCAAATATTTATATAAAAAATATATATATACATATACATATATATATATATATATATATATATATATATAACAAATATATATTATATAAAAAAATTATATAAAAAATTAAAGTTATATAAAAATATAATAACACAAATACATATCATATATATAATATATATACATATTATATTACAAATATTTGATATATCATTAATATTTGTAATATCATTAATTAATATTATAATGTTGTAGCTATATCGATATTGGTATAATAATTTTTCTGCGGGAAATCTTGGAGATTACGTTGGCATATAAAAAGCCATACATTTCGTAAGTTTTACATTGCGTAAGACGAAAAAAAAGAAAGCGAGGACGAGCCATCGTAATCATCACATATTCAATCTTGTGATTACAATAATTAACCTAACCTATAGTGAGAAATTCTCGCATTGCGGAGTACATTGCGGGGACACGTGACTTTGCGTAGCATGACTTTGAAGAATCGACGATCGTACGATGACTTGTTTTTCTTGTAAATTCCGTCAGATATCTCGTAATAAAATATACGTGACAAATTCTTGCGATAGATCATATAAGAATAAAACGTAGGAACCCAATTCTTTCATTTTATTTTTAAAGTTTTTTAATCTTAAACCATAGGAAATAGAATTCCGATCGACTCCTAATCGGCTATTTTTTGCTTTCGTGAAATAACTGTTTCTCGCTCTTAGAGAAAAAAGCAAGAAACGGTACATAGGAATCGCCGGAGAAGAGCTAATATATCTACGAATAAATTGATATAACAATTTAGAGCGAAATGATCGATTAAATCATATATATATTGACATTAATTATATACTATTATATTCGAAACGTCACGGGTTTTTGTAAGGCCTCTCAAGGCTTCGCGTCGTAATGTACATAAAAATTGTACAATAGAATGTCAGGAGGGGGGGAGGGAGCTTTTTCAATCAGAAATTATTTTTATTGAATTTTATGTGACACTATTTCAATATATCTTGCGTAGAAAGAGGGAGATTTCCATCTTGATCGCGCGAAAACTTTATTCGGGGTCGCCGACACGTCTCTCTCTCTCTCTCTCTTTCTCTGTCGGTGTATACAGCCCTGCGACGTTACCACCACAGTGCAGCCACGTAGAACAGTGTAAATCCTGTGGTGTGTATTGCGCCTCGCGTATGCGACTTTCAGACGCGACGTGCGATTATCGTCACGAGTCATACGGGTCGAGTGGCGCCTACTCGACATTAGTCCGCGATTTCTCGCCGATCGGGAGTTGCTGTCGTCGCTGCTTCCGTGTTAGACTCTATTGAGATTCCCGGTTGTCATCGGCAACGTATTCGATAGCGTACGCGTTTACATTTTACATACGTGTATAATATACATCGAGAAGTCGGGAACACACCGTCATTCGATCGACGCGCGACCTCTCGTTGGCGTAACCTCTCGTCTTCCTCGGCGGCCTCTTCTCGCCCTTCTCGCTGGGACAGGTTTCGGTTTCGTCAAGATGGCCGAGAAGAGCGGCTCGCCGGCCGCTGCGACCGCTGAGGAACAGCAGCCGCAGCAGTTTCTGTCGAACTTCATCGCCGAGATCGTCAAGAGCCCGGTGAACCTCGCCCTGGTGGGCCTGATCGCCATCCTCGTCTACAAGATCGTCAAGAGTCGCACGAAGACCGAGGAACCGGTACAGGAGGTGAAGAAGCTGCCCAAGCTGCGACGCGATTTCGCGATCGAGGAACTGACCAAGTACGATGGCAAAGGTCCGGATGGCCGGATACTGGTCGCCGTCAACGGCAGCGTTTACGACGTCACCAGAGGCTCCAAGTTTTACGGCCCTGGTGAGTTCGAGGCTACGTATCGACGATCAATCCTTTTTTTTTTCTTTTCTCTTTGCCGATCTCTCGCGCTGGAGGAGATCAGGCACGAGCGTACGTGAATCATTTTGAGGGATTCTCCATCTCTCCTCTTTAATGCGCTTTATTACATCGTCATCTTTATTAACTTGCGCTCCGAAGGAGCGCCCGCGATGATATCATCGTGCGTGCGCAAAAATAAAATCGCGAAAACGCACGATTGTCGTGACCAATTATGCCTCTCTGCGCCTCGCAGATGTTAAGCCGGTGACGATAGCGGTTTATCGCGATTCCTGATGTATGCCGGGAAAAGAAACCTTATACAAATATAATGAGCGAATATGCGTCGAAAACTACGAATTTGTTCTCACTGATTTTAATAGGCCAATAGAATGAAATGATAAAGCTATTAATTTTTGGATTATCTTGTATATATATTTAATATACATTTAATGTATTTACTAAGTTTATATATGTATGTACAATTTCAAATTTTCTTTGCACTTTTTACATCATTGATAAGCTCTGATGAAGAGAATAAAGAGGAGCCGATTGTATACTCTTTATTTCATGTAAATTAGCATCAATTTTTTGGAAAAATTATGCCATTGCTTCTTTTGCATAGGAGGACCATATGAAGCATTTGGTGGTCGAGATGCTAGCAGAGCACTAGCAAGGTTTGCGGTAGATGCAGCGACAGATAAATATGATGACTTAAGCGATTTGAATACTACAGAAATGAATTCTATCAAGGAATGGGAAGAACAGTTTAAAGGTGAGGAAAACATACTAACAGAATTGTTTTGCAATGCATTTATGCGAATAAAAAATAGACAAAAAAATAGACAAAAAAGTAGACATAATTAATATTCATGTATGTATTAATGCAGTATTTTTATATTATATTATTGATAAGATATGTGAGAGATAATTTTTTAAAGTTCACATACATAATATTCTTTACACTGTATTTGTATATGAAGTAATAAATTCTATTTAAGTTAGTGCACAATTGCTTTGAATCTTATGAATAATAAATGAGAGTATGGTTCAAGGATTTTTTATTACATATCTCCATTTTAGCTTATGAAGGTAATGTAAGAGTTAAATACTGTTAAATTAAATAATAAGTCACATCATGAAATAGTATATACTAGTATATAATAGTATGTATGTACTATTTGGTACTATGTAATATGTGTGTGTGTGTGTGTGTGTGTGTTAACATATATGTATGTGTATATATGTATATATGTATATAACTACTTTTTATATTTTTCACTTTTTTTACTTTTTTTGTTATAGAGAGATATGATTACGTTGGAAAATTATTAAAGCCTGGCGAAGCACCCACAAATTATTCAGACGAAGAAGACGAAGGTAGCCAACAAGAGACTGAAACAAAATCGGAGAGTTTTGAAACAGAAACAAAAACAGATCATAGTAAGACTGAGGAAAAATCAAAGAGCGATTGACCACATGATTGTACATTGGAGGCAGAACTTTTTCGGAAGCACATTACGCACACACTGTTGTTACAGAAATTTTTGAAATTATCGCTCATGAATATATTTCTGGACATTCAACCGAATATTTTATTACTTCATAACGATAATCGGATAAGGAGGCGAAATACTGGCTTTTAATCGAGTTGGAAGTATATAAACATTTTGGAAAAAGCTGGTGATTGCATATGAAGACTTTATTTGAACGTCTAACTTCTGATCAGAATAGACGTTCTCTCTCGTGTCTTTTAATGTTTTTATATATGTACAAAAGATTTTCTACAGATTGCTAAGCTAAATCAATGGCAAGTAACAAAATAATATATATTCCATAATGTAAATGTTTTTTGAATTAGTTGTATCTGCTGTGCTTCATACAGTGATGATACACATTGTATATTTATGAGAATAGCAGTATGATAAAGTTTCTGACATGCATTTGGAATTTTAGTTTTAAGTTTATCTATGAGATATTTTCGTGCAGCATTAAGCAATTCCGTAATTTAAAAAAATTACAGTACCGAGTCGTCGAGAAGTTAGATTATATGAAAATATACATTTTAAAAGCAATTTGCTTGTGAATAAATTTCAGATTATTAATTGCACTTATGAAACATTAATAGTTATATATTTGTTATATTTTTAATACAATCAAGCCAGATATATAATTATTGTTGCATGATAAAAATGCATAAAAATGGAAAGATTTTATTATTTATTATTTATATCAAATGAGAAGAGTCATTTCAAATTGTATCTTTTGTGCAAAATTTTTAATTGCTAAAAACCTGGCATATAAAGTGCATATAAAATCTAATAATTTGTTTTATATACATGGAAATAATATATAAGATTTCTGTTGTAGATTTTAGCAATATATAATTTTGTTATAGCTACAAAAATATGGTGAACTGTATTTGCATTCTTTTGTATAATGTCGCCTCTTAATAGAGAGGCACAAATGCTATAGATTATCAATTTATTAACGCTATTTGATGACTTTGTTCATTACAATAAACATAATAAAAGCATGGTTTTGGTAAATAGTTATACTAAATAAGTTTATGTGAATAAAGATAACTTAGAGCTATGTTACACATATAAAGAGTTTGCATGCATTCCCTGCATAATTTAAAACTTCGTTCAATATATAATGTAAACATTGAACATTGTATTTTATGTCTTGTTGGCATTTAAAAAGTAAGAAAATTATTTATTGTATATCATACATTCTATTAATTACATACAGATGGTGTATATAACTTATCATGGTTAGATCAATTATGGCAAATAAAGTTTTATTGTTTATATCAATTGATTAACAAGAGTGCATATAATTGCATACAGTTTGATTACAATGTATATAAATATATGAAACATAATCTTCCATTCTTTAATTCATTGTCTTAAAAAAAGAATTATCCTTTGTTGCATGAAAAATATTAATTTCCTACATAGTAGAGAGGGACGCATATAAAATATGTCAAAAATAAATAGATTGTAATTTTAATGAAACAAATTGTGTTAGGAATGCAGAAAACACTAGGAATAAAAATTGAAATAAGCTTATATTTCAATTATTCGAAATAAATATAAATCTCAATATATACATCAGAGTAATTGGTATATAAAATGTAATATAATTTTTTTTATATTGTCCAGTATGATTCATTTTTACTAAACGATAACAATAATATTTATTAATTTGGTCTCTATTTTATCGATATAAAACTTTAGAGATAAAAGATATAGAGATGAGAACTTGTTTGATAACACATACAAAGAAACATTTCATGTTTGATTCTATTCACTTGTATAATTATACTTTACATTTAAATTATTTACAGTTGCGTTTATCATTGTTCTACGATAGTCTTATATAGCAAGCATTATATGTGATTACGATTAAACTATAAATTACTGAAGATAATAAGAAAGTTGGTGAAAAAGAAGATCTTAGGAGAACAACAATAATTTCATGGTTTCTGGACATTATACAAAGCTATAATTAATTAAATCATAAGTGAAAATATAATTGTTTAATGGCTTAAAAATTAAATTTTAGTATTGGAAAGCACTATGTAATTGTTCGACTTGGGAGTATCTTACGACGAATACAGAAGAGAGAGATAGAAAAAGAGAACGGGAGAATGTTTGATTTACGGATACGAGCTGGTTGGACGTTTATCTCGCCTCGTGGTAATGGTCTTTTTGGAACTCGCTTCGCGCGCCGATCTGAGCTTGAGCGAGAATCGACCTTGCTTCTTCAACCCGATGCAGTAACGAGTGCATCGCGCTAAGATTACGCGCCCCCACGTCATCGTGTGTTTCATGTTATTAAATAAACATCTCTTCTCGATTCCCCCATGTGCGGCGACGCGAAGGATCGATGCTCGATCGGCAGACGAAGCGTTCTATTAATTAAAGCTGGGTAGGGACACATTGTAAGCGAGAATGTTATTTCGCAAAATTATATTTTTAGAGTCGTTGGTTGAGAAAAATGTTTGTAGAAGTATACAACTCTATTGATTTTCGACAAGTATACATCTTTATTTTCAGCTTTCTTTTAAGAGATAAGATAAAAACTTAGAATTTATTTTTCCTCAAAATAAGATTTTATTCCTTCCAACTCTTTTTATGTGTATAAGATATATCGAGAGGAGAAATGTATAATAGCATTTTCTATTCCTGGCAGAATACGGAATAAGTAATTTGGATATTTTATTTACGAACAAGTATTCTCAATCTTTAATAATTAAAGTATGTATTTATTCCACGCGCACGGGCATGCATTTTAATTGAGATATATAATTCTATTCAAAAGAATAATTTCTTTTACTGAATACACTGAGATACAATAATTTTCAACAATTCAAACATTCGGAATATTTCGATTTTTAAATCATTCTTAATTATAGATCGAAGAATTCTTTGAATTGCGAACATTTTATAATCGATTTACCTTTTAATGTATTCTTAAGATTACATGCTTTATAAACATTATTTTTTAATTTGGAGCTAGATCTGGCCAGACGCTCAATAATTGATATAATAAATTCTATGTTGCGTTCGAGCGCACGAACCGTATTGGAAGATTTCGAGACACGATAATTAAATCACAAATTACTTTGGGAATAAGATCGATGTGCCTGGTAAAAAAATACATATATATAATTAAATAGAAACATATATATATCTTATAAAATTCTCCATATATATTTTTTCTTTCTCTTGTATCTTTTTCTTATATATACAGGAAAAGAGTAATAAGAAAAATAGTTATAAAATAATTTTTGCAACTTTTTTTTAAAGTGAGAAAAAATTGCCTTTATATATATAAAATCATAAATTAAAAATTTATATATATTATAGATATAAAAATTATATTCTTCTAATTGTTTCTTAATTTTCTATTCTTATTATTTTTCCTGTACATATAGACAGAAATTACAGGAAAACATGTGAAGAAAAGGAAAACGTGTATAAAAATATTTTATTGTATATAATATGTATTCATATTTGATTATATATGAATTTTTTTCCATTTCTCAAATGATTGAATCAATAGTTATTTTACGACGGAAATTGCAGACAAATATTCTGTTCCTTTATATGTTATCTTTATTTGCTTGCTTTTATGTATCTGAATTATTCGAAGTTATGTAAATAGTTATATATTTTTTTGGCAAGTAATGATCATAATCAGATCTCAATAAGATTACACAATGTATGAATCATTAAAGCACTCAATATGTTTGAGTATAATTTCAGAGAATCGTGTAATTCAACTTGCCAAAAAAACTGCGAAATTAGAAAGTTATTCCAGCATCTTTATTGTGAAATGTGATCTATGATGTACTGTAATTATCGAAATACAGTAGATGATCTTATTCTCACGAGCAGTTACAATTATTACCACGTTGTATTGAAAAAAATGATCAAAATATATTTTTAATAATTCTCTAAATACGTGTATATTTACAAAATAAGAAAATTTGTTTTAAATATATATAAATTGTTAAGAAATAAAAAGATAATAAAAAATGTCTCTTTAATCGCCGATTATATGCCATTATTAATTAATAATCGGGACCATTAAATATTTATGAAGTGTTCATTAGACGAATAATTGTGGGTCATCCGGAGAAAAGTCGGAAGTTGTCAATTTTATCTTCCTAACATTTATTTAGTGAATCGATGACGAATTGAAAAGGAACGTATCGGTAAGCATGATTACGATAGCTTTACTCTCCTTATCGCGTTTCTAGATATCAATATATGAAGCTGCGTGAAAATAGCCGTTTCTCTTCGCGTGATGATTGAAAACATGGATGCAATTCATTCGCGTGCCACTGTATACACACACACACACATACATACATATATAATTTTACCAATAATTTTGTATTTCCTCCCATAATCAAGAATTATTTAATCATGCGTATTTATTTGTAATTGAAAAAGCAAAACTAGACATTCTGCATATTTCTTTATGTAAATAAAAAAATATTTTTCTGCGTAAAAGCTTAGAAGAAGGTGAATGAATAGACAATGTGACCTCTATTGAATTTTTTATCTCTCAAATGTGTGATTATAAATTAATCTGTAAGCGAAATATTAAATAGGATTTTTCTTCTTTCAAAATCTTAGCTCTAAAACTTTATCAAGTATATTTGCTTTTTTCAATCTATTACTTATCGACTATATATATCTGATTGCGTTTTATTATAGAATTAAAGAGCCTTTTCATCTGATTGTCGATAAGAATTTTTTTTATTCAAGAAAACGGGATGATAATTATTGATAGCTACTACCAGTTATAATTTATCGATGACTGCCCCAGTCACTTTTGTAATTTATCGATGAATGTCTACCGATTACTTCAATTATAAAATCATGAATAATTGATTGTCTCCCTATTGCTTGTTGCAAGCTTCGAAATTTGTGACCAAGAATATAGTAATAATATAATAATTTTTCAGATTACGTTCCAGAATGTCTTCGAGAAAAATTTTACTCTCAATCCAAGATCGATTAAAAACGCAGAAAAGAAATTTCGGAAGGCCGTCGAGTACAGATTTTCTCGAAGAGGACATTTTGGAACGTGACCTTAAAATGATGTAGACATGATGAATGTGTGTGTGTGTGTGTGTGTGTGCAATGGCGACACCTTGTATAATATTTTAATTGTTTTGTCTTTAATATCAAACAAGGAGAGAGGAGGAACAGCTTAAACGTCATATATACGCGTATATCACGGCAAATCGAGAGGCATGCGAGTCGATGCACCTCGGTCATGCACGCGACACTAGACATAAATCGTAGATTATGAAGCGACCGAGCTTGCTTAGCGAACGACCGTACGCGCGGGGTAACGATCGATTACACTTTTCCTGAATTCGTGCGGCGTGAAGAGGCAAGCGAGAGAGAGAGAGAGAGGGAAAATGAGAAAGATAAAGAGAGAACTGCGTGTATCGGGTGGCCCGCCCGAAGTGTCTCGAGCGAAGACACGAAGGAGTTACGTAACTGCCATCGAATAATAACAATAATAATAATAATGACTCGCATGGATAATTTTCTCGTTGCGCAAGTCTCACGCTTTGCGGAGTCTATCGATCTATCCTATCTATCGAGATTATTCTTGATCGCCAGTAAAAATCACGTGACGAAGACGACTCTCGTCTCGTGTTCAATGGGATTTTTTTTTCTCCCTCTTACGAGCGAGCAAGTCGGCCGACTCGCGGGGCCGCGAGTCGCTCTACGCGGCCTATCCTCTACGAAGCATTATACATGTACAAAGAGCCGCTGTCACACGCAGCCGAGAAGCGGGTGGCTGCTGCCACGCCGTCATCCGATTCCCGTCCCATTTCCAGAGGCCCCTCCGCGCTACCCGCGAGCGTTCACCCGTTTCTTTTCCGCTCTCCTCGTCTCGCGGCCATCGCGGGCGACGACGAGGACAGCCAGCGTCGCGCGAGACGGAGACGCCGACAAGTTGACGCGCGATGCGTGCGTCGGGTCGCGTGCCGTTCGCACCTCCGTCCCCCTCGCGGGCGCGGGGTCGAGCGTTCCGCGCAACGTGCCCCCTCCCCCTGTGAGCGCGGCGTCCGCGGCCGTTCCTCTCGACTCGACTCGTCGATCAAGGGAGAGAGAGAGAAAGAGCGCTTCGCAACCATCTTGTAATCATCCATCGAATGCTTCTCTTCTCTCCTTCGGCGCTGAGAATTCGAGAAATTACTCGCGTCAACTCGGAGAAAGAGAGAGAACAAGGAAGAGAATAACCGCGAATAGCATAAGGCGACACGATGTATCGCGGCAGCGAAAGTGATTCCAGATTAAAAAAAAAAGACATGGCGCGTGCCACATGCACACCGCCAATCCACTCTCGCGATACTCCGTGTACACAAATATGACATAACGCGTATAAAAGAATTTGAAAATTATTTCATTATACAAATGCGTATATTATATATTTAAAAAATTTTCTTAATTTTCTTGATATTCTAATCTGAAATAGGTTAATATCAATTTAATGGTTTTTTTATTGATGTTTTATACAGATATGTATAATGAAATATAAATGTTTTTCACTATATGCATATGTGGTAGTAAATAACAGCATATATATACTACAAATCTTATGTTAGTATGATTGTAAAATTTTTCCTTAATTTTTCCATGACAATGACTTAAAAATTTGTTTTATTTCGATTAATGATCTTTCTCCAATCATCTTACAAGCTTTTGACACACAATTCTGATAATAAATTTAATCAGTCAAGTTTACTTTAGCATAGAAATGAGATATATGTTTACATATTAATTTGGATTGTAATTATCTCTTGATTTATTATATATATATATATATATATATATATATATATATATATATATATATATATAATTGCATATTACCATAAAGATATAGTAAAGATGGATGTGATGATATTGATAATAAATCACATACAAGCACATCAACTCCAAATCTCTATAAGATAATGATAGTTATAGATTATATATTTGTATTAAAAATTAATTTGATGAAATTAATTCTTATAACGTAACTTTCATATATATTGTACAGAAGAATAAGCGTAATTCTTAATGATTAAAAACAAATAATACAGAGATGATACAAAAGTTATAGAATAATATACAAGTTAAAATTTAAATTATACGATATATAGTTTATATATCAATCAAGATTAAAGCAACTCTACATTAATTAAATACATGCAATATAAATTGAAAAATGACAAATACATGACATATGTATGCAATGTAATTATAGGTTTGTTCCTTACAGCTAAACTGGCTGCACTGGGCTGCATTAGTTCAGAGGTTATCTTTTTCCTCCCAATGTAGAGTAAAAAGGATAACCTCTGAACTAGTGCAGCCCAATGCAGCCAGCTCCGCTATAAAGAACAGACCCTTCGTCGTTCATGAGACTTCTTTCCAGAATATTATTCTTGAATAGGTCGCAAAAACTATAAAAAAATTTATTCGTATCGTCCTTTAAATAATTATGATAACCGTCTCTGGAGATGTGGCGAGTATCATTTCACGTCACTCTTTCCTCGAGATCCGTATATCTCGTCTACGCGACACAGCATGCACGATCTTCGAGATCGTTAATCGAGATACAGGCAATCCGTACGAGACACCAGATTCGACGATTCACATCCGGACGACGTCGAGCACTGTCGAGGGAAGATAGACCGTGAAGCGGAGTCCCCGTCGTCGCTTCTCACCTCCTCGCGTGAAATAGCCGTGTTCGACGGACGCCATGATGAACGGCGCCACGGAAACGAGCGGTCCACCTTGGAGGCTCTCGCGCAAGCTTCCGTGGCAGCAGCTGCGGCGTTCCCGTCGTTCCCGCTCGGCCAATCGCTCGCGACTCACCGACCGTCACGTGACCCCGCTCGGCCAATGAGGGACGCGGTCTAGATTCCCGACTCTAGTCGCCGAGTCGGGCATATTCTGACAAGCGTAGAAAAACTCGTCAACAGCGTCCGCCATTTTACGTTAGCCAACGTTAGCCGAGACTAGTGCGGTACGGTGGATCGCGTTTCGCGAGCGAATTTCTGTGGCGAGCGCGCGTTGGTCGCCCCAGTGCCGATACGCGCGTACGCGTCCGCGTCCTTGGATCGCGTACAAATGTACGGGGGCACAAACGTCGATTCCCGCTGATCGTTCGCGCGCCCCGTGTGTGTCGCAGTGTGTCGAGAGCGAGAGGCGAGATAGAAGAGGAGGAAGAGGAGGAGAAGAAGATGGTGCCAGAGGGCCTCGGGAGCGACATCGTCGCCGTGAGCTAGCGCCGTGCGCGCAGCCAGTCGTTTGACGAGTCGTCTACGGGGTGCACGGTGTACGTGTAGGCGATTGTGCGTTTTACGATACAGTCGGATACGGCGCGCGGGACGAGTTAGTTAGCGGGAGCTCCAGTGAATCCCGCGCGCGTCAATCGGATCGGCTCGTTCGGTTGCGTCTCGCGTCGCGAATCGAGTCGGGACGAAACGTGACGGGACGGGACGAGACGGGACGAGACGAGAGACGGTCGAGTCCGCGCGACGTCGCGCGACGTCGCGCGCTCATTCATCCTCTGGCGATCGGAGCGGCACGGTCGCTCGTCGTCGTCCGTTCGTGGCCGTGTCGTCACCGTTCGTCGCGATCGCGGTGGTTGTCGCCGTCGTCGCGGTCGCGGTCATCCGCCGTCCCGCCAGCGACGCGGCACGGCAGCCGTCCCGTCGTCGAGCGTAGAGCGAGAGAGAGAGCGCGAGAGAGAGGAGCAGCAGGAGTAGCAGGAGCAGCAGCAGCAGCACCAGCAGCACCAGCAGCAGTCGAAGCGGACATTGTTACTCGGGTCGTCGAGTATCGCGGTGTGTGCTCCCGCTTGCGTGCGTGCGTACGCGCGTCGTGCGTGCGTCGTGCGGACTGCGACCGCCGGGGTTCGACGTACCCCAACCCCTACGATGCCCAATGGTTGACCGTGCACCGCGGTATGTTACACGGGGACGCTTCACGCGCCGCGGTTCCCATTGTTATTGTTATGCGAGCGGGGGCGATCGCGGCTCGGTGAACTCGTTACGCGGCTGTAAGGGAGAGACGACAGCGTTATTATTATCGACGACGATCGCTGATCTAGAGCCGATTGCGGCGGCAACGACGGGGCCGACGAGGACGGCGGTCTTCTAGTGCGAGAGCCAACGTGGTAGCTCGTTACCGGGCGCCGAGTTTCGCTTTTATGCGCGCCGCTGCCGACTGACAGACATCGGAAACAGCGAGAGCGCTTGCGGAAGAGAAGAGGTTAGGTTTATTACGGAAGAAAGATAACAGGCCCGCGGAGGAGCCATGGCCGACCACCTGGTGGACGGGCCTCCGCCGAAGCGGCCGAAGCTCGATCCGTTCCAGGGGCCCTCGGATACGACGGGTGAGTGTCATCAGTTTCCAGAGTACTCGAGTATCTCGACGTCGCGATTTCCTCCCGTCTCCCCCTTCCACTCCCCCCCCCCCCCCGCGGGTATCCGACGACTCGTTCCGTTCCTCCTCTGCCGCGACTAACCTCTTCCCCGAGAAGAGATCCTTCTCTCGCGTGCACGTACGCGTACACACGGCGGAGAAAAAAAAAGGAGGTCCCTCCGTGCCTCCCTTTCCCCTCCTCTCCCCGCCCCCGTTCCTTCTCCCTTTGACCGTCTGATCGGTGGCACTTGACGATTTTCGCGGCTGGCACGGGCAGCCGATGTCTCTATCTCTCGTGTCGCGGTAGCCGAATCGCGTCGGTTTCATTCGCCGCTTTATCTATCTTTGACTCGCGCCAGTCGTCCGGTAAGCCTCTAAGCAAAATTACGATACGGCACGCGAGATGTAGGCACGGCGAGGTGACGCCGAGACGTCTTCGCGCGCGCCCCGAGTCCCCGCGATCCTCGAAGATGCCCGGCGCGCGCGAATCGCGAGGGGGTGGGGAGGGGGACGCGAAGTGTCGAAATTGAATTTTCATCCGGATAATCCCAGATTTTTTTTTCTTTTTTTTTTCTTTTTTTCCCTTTTTTCCCTTTTTTTTCTTCTTTTTTTTTTGAATGCATTTCGCGCGCCGAATTTTGCTCAGAGATTATTCCGATATGCAATGTGCAAATATTAATTAAACGTTGACGTTTTAAGAATATATATATATATAAGTGTATGTTGATTCTTTCCTTCAAGTCTTACTGCACTTGTGCCTTCTGTTTTTGAATCGAGTGTACTATATATCAACACACATATATATATACAGTTTTGTATATTTTTCTAGACGTATTTAGATTTAAACATAGTTGTGATCCTGTAGAGAGAGTGCATGAGGATGCATGACATTTTAATGTTAAAGATTACATTTCGCTGGCATGAACAATGCGCTATAATAGATCTCTTTACTATATATATATATATTTTTTTTTTTCTCTAAACACATTTTAATCATCTCTTAACAATTTCCAAACTTTGAAAAATAATGCACATAACGCTACATTATATTGACTGTAATTACAATTTGACACTCGGATGTAATATGTAAAGTATCAAAGTTGCTTATTGCGAGAGTACTAAGTCGCAGAAATGAAACTGCGGAAACAGTTTGCCCCGAGTTTTCACAATCGTCAAAAGTCGCCTAAAGTTTGGCCGCGTGAAAAGAATCGATCGTTGACGATTATCGAAAATTGCTCCTCAAACTGTTTCCATCACTTAGATACCAAAAGTAATCCAAAGAAAGAAGACTAAACAGTTTTTCTCTTTTATTCTAAATTAAACAAAAAACTGTGATATATACGTAGTGGGTATGGCGCCTTTAATGATGCACCATGCTTATACGAACTACGGGGGAGGTGGCAGTGGTAACATGCAACAAATACAGGGCCCACCGCAACAGCTACATCTGCAACAGCATCAGCTGCAACAACACTGGAACAACCATAGCATCCAGAAACGAAGTAAATATCATTATCAGATCAAAAGCGAAAAAATTCGAAAACATTAAATCTAGCACTGTGTAAAAGCCGTTTTATCCGTCCAATCATCTCACATAGTGATACCATACATTTTCTCGTAAAGTTTACCCGTTTCAGTCTCTAATCTTCAGTGAAATTGATACATCTTGCAGTTGCGGTACTTTTTCCGAGAGATGCGTGGTAGTTTTGGCATATTGTCACTATGGTTCAATTAATTTTAGTCTCTATGTTGTCTACATTTAGAGAAGAAAATTGAAAGAAATGGATGTCACGGTATAATTTATCTTTGAAAAAATATGACAAAGCAAATTAGAGCGGCAATATGTGGATATACAAACTTGTCTAACTTTGAACACGGACTGATTCACTTTACATAGCAATGGAGAAAAATTGGATTGGTATTGTTAAAGGTACATAAGATTCAGATATAAGCCAGTTCCCCTCTTTCTCTAATGAACATCGACATTTATGTATAATGTGAATACAAACATAACGTAACATAGACATGCGACACACACGCGCGGAGCTCGTGGACTTGCAGATGAATTGCAAAGGTGAAATTAAAATTGCACATATATATATATATATATATTTATTTATTTATGTGTGCACTAGATTTATAGCGTAAAAAGTTTACGATAAAGTAATAAGACGGTTGAGAGTTGGAAGCGAGGGGAGAGTTTGAGACGCCCATATGTCAAAATAGAAGTTTCTCACGGATATTAAAAATGTAAATAGAATTAAAAAACTGCGTGCACAAACACAATTTTTTTATGCAAGTCTCGAATTATTTTATTTCATTAATTTTAGGATGAGAAGAAAAGTAGGGCGCTCTGTGTTGTAATACATAGCGTCAAGAATATGATTCGCTTGAACAGATATTTTCTAGAGTGACTGATTTCTTCGCATGACTCTCTTCTATAAAGTTTGCCATCAGGTAGCTTCGCTGGTTGCTTGTTTAGTTTAGCACTAATTTATTGTGCCGAAAATTTTCATTCTGCTGTAGTATAAGGCTCCTTTACGTTATGCTCATGCAGTGTATGTCTCATGTCTTATTTTTCATGTTTGTTTATACAGTTTTCTCTGTATTTTTTTTGTTTTCTTTTTAATATAGGATTTTTCTGCATTTGTATTTTCCTATATTACATATATATATATATATATATATATATATATATATATATACATACATACACCCCTTTTTTTCTCCGTCAATGTATGGTCAGACGTGAATAGATAAGTAAGTTTTAAGAATTTCATTTGCTAATAAATGTTATATATACGTGAAAATATTTCAAAGATGTTGATAGTATATTAGAAGTGTTCCTTGTATAATATATTATAGAAACGAATGAAACGCTTTTTTTGCTCTATGTTTCTATATACATGCAGTAATATATGTATATAAAGATACAATATGTATATTATGCACATAATGATTGATGTACGTCATACATATACTTGTAATATCAAAAATATATATTGATACTCTGCTAAAATTTTGATGCTAAAAGCTATGGTGACGGCGCTGAAATCTTACCTTTGTAAAATTACTAATGATTTCTTGGTATCTGCGGTACTCATATCATATTCATTATAATCATTTAAATTTGCAAACTGGTCATTTCAGAAAGTAGTACACTCACGATATGTATTCTTGTCAAATTTAGTCAAACTAGTTTAGAAAAAATTAATATATTTATATATATTTATTAATATGTAACGATTAAAACTAAATTTAAGAAATGTTAAAGTAAAAGATGAAAAAATATTATATATTTTATTTGCATAAGCGTAATCAAGGGTGTACCTTTCTGAATGAACCAATATCCATTATCGCAATGAAAACATAATGGGTACTTGCAGAAATGTAATTTTTAATTTTCTTTTTCGTTCATTCTCAGATTACATTACAAACACAGAAATGTTTGATCTTGAAAATGATCTTCCTGATGACTTGCTGTCGTCTGGATCTTGGGGTTCCGCGACCGAGAGCACCAAGCCACCGGCAACCGGTCCTGGTCCGGGACAGCAAAATGGTGCTCTCGACTCAGAACTCAGGCAACATGTACAACAGCAGCAGCAACTCTCTCATCATCTCATTCAACAGCAGGTATGTGTGTAATAATTATTATATCTATGTTATATATTTTAGATATTAGTTTTGTCCATTGATGATGCATTATACTTTATAAACAATCGTTAAACAGGGCAACAAAAATCTGGTGGCGAATTCCTTGGTAATGGCTGCCGGTACGCTAGGCAATAAAAGTCCAAATATGCAATCACCACCGAATGTTTCTGTCTCCAAGGGAGTAGTCGATCCGCAAATGGTCGTGAGTCTCGGTAATCTACCGAGCAGCATAGCCAGTTCATTGGCAAATAATCAAATGTCCATCGCAAATTCGATGGGCAGTCTGCAATCGTCCATGAGCATGACCGGAAGTAACCCCGTAATGTCGATGCCGGGTGGCATGAATTCCGGATTAGTGATGACTAGTTCTGCTAGTGGGAACAACAATATGGGGGGAATGGCCGGAGGAAGCTTGATAGTAACCAACAGTTTGAACAAACCTTTAAATACAGTACGTTAACTTGTATATATTATAATGAATGTTGTAATAAAAATTAGACGCCGGTAAAAGATATTTGATTAATAAAGAATAATTTCTTAAAGGTAACCATGATGGGCCCTAATACTCAAGCGATACATCATCCTAGCGGGCCTCACGGAGTCACATCGATGCAAAACGGTCCCGGTATGATGAATACGAGGACCGTGGCGATGCAACAGCAACAGCAAGCGCATATGGTTGGCCCGGCGAGAGGACAGAGTCCTCATCAGCAAGTGCATCAAGTTGGTATCGTTGCTCCGACTCAAAGCGGCCCTAGGATGCAGGCTCCTCCTAACATGACGAGTTTACCGAACATGGGACAAATAAGTGCATCAAGCCCATACGGTTATGGTATATATAATCTATCTTCTCTCGCTTTACGCGTACGAAGAAATGAAATCGGTAAATAGAAATAGATTTAAAACAGAGAAAACAAAATTTATAATGTACAGGTTATACAAATATTGGTGGGCTAGGATCGAAACTATGCGTCAATAATCTCGTAGGTGTTGTCAAACCGCAACAAAAAGCTGTGGGTACAAATATGACCGCTATGCAAGCAGCAGCAGCAGCTGCCAACAGATTTACCGGAACCGCTGGTCCTATTGGTGCTACGAACGTAGGCGCTCAGGAGAGTGGAACGGCAACACAGCAAACACAACCACCCGCACCGAGTCCCGCTCAACCTCAGTCAGGAGCATCGACTGGAGGACAGCCAGGTCCACAAGGTATTCAAGGTCCGGCAGGTATTCAAGGGCAAATGGTTACACCAACTCAAGGTAAGTTCATTTTCTCATATTAATAATTTTTTTAATTCCCAGTAACCCTTTGCTAAACATGAACTTGGTATATCTTTACCAAGATCTCTTGTTGTATCTGCTATATTTAGGGGCCGCAAAATCAACACCCGATCCTGAAAAGTGTAGACTTATCCAGCAGCAATTGGTGCTACTTTTACATGCACATAAATGCCAACGCCGCGAAAATCAAGCGAATGGCGAGATGAGACAATGTACCTTACCAGATTGTAAGACGATGAAAAACGTTCTGAATCACATGACGAATTGTCAAGCCGGCAAGGGTTGTACTGTACCACACTGTAGTATGTCCAGGCAAATTATCAATCATTGGAAACATTGCAATCGAAGTGATTGCCCGGTCTGTTTGCCAATAAAACAAGCGAATAAAAACAGGACTAATTCTGCGCAAGGTAATTTAGAAAAATTTCCTTGTATAAAGATGATGTATGTTTCTTGCGTAATAATTTTCTACACTTATCTGTACATATTTTTTTTAGCTCCTACAATTCAACCAAATAATCAGCCAAATCCGAGTCCATCTGAGATGAGAAGGGCTTATGATGCTTTAGGAATCCAATGTCCAACAACAACACCGGGACTCTTACCCGGCCAAGGCGTTGGTAGAGGTGTTAGAATGCCAGCATCCGGCATGGCGGGTCCCCCAGGTACACTGGGCAATGTTAGATTAACAACGCAACCTCAAACACAGAGTGAGTTAATATTCTACTTGCAAAATTTATCAATTGCTTGCACTTCCAAACGCAAAATATCCGATTAAATTTATGTATGTGTATATGTGTGTGTGTGTACACATGTGTACACACACACACGCACACACATACTCGTCAACAAAATTATCATATAAATAATAGTATAAATAGTATATAAATAGTAATATAAATAATAGTATAAATAGTAGTTTCATGTTAAAATTTCGCATAACTTCAAACAAGTAAAATAACTTCGCTAAAAATTGTCGTATTTGAAGCTTTTTTTTTCATTCGCAATAATAAAGTCTGTACTTTAAAGAGCATTTGTTAGATTTTGAATTTATCCTTCTCCCCTCCTGCCATCTTTTCAAAAGTAAGAACACGTTGCCAAAAAATTGCATAATTTATGCATTCTATGGGGCGGAATAAATTTTCATCTTAAATCTAAATTTGATAATATCGTGAAATATGGACTTTTCCTTAAACTGAAAAAAAAAAAAAAAAAAAGATTCGTACGATTTTTTTTTGCGGACTTACGGCGTATTGAAGTTATATTTTTATTTAATTACCGCAACATTAGCATTGCGCTACTACGAGGGAGTTGATCAGATTTGGTGCATCGTATGTGTGGTAAGGATCTTACGGTTTGTCACTCTCGCGATATTTAATGATTCTATACTATTTCTGTCATGTATATATTGAGAGGAAAGGAGATGTAGATATGTCCGCACTTAAAATTATCTATTCCCGTCTTATCTTCGAATAATCTCTTGCAGACGCTTACATATATTGATACAAGTTCAAATTGTGACCAATCTCTAGCAATTGGAAGCAGCAATATATAGCCGAATATGATGGAGTTTCTCAGAACCTCTGCAAGAAATCATCCGAAGACGAGGAAATTGAAATAGTTTTAAATGCAAATATGCCTCTAACAACAACATTCTCGTGGCAGGAAAGATTTAGAATTATTAAATATCGCGGAAGTAAACGAACATGAAGTAGGGTCCTTATCTGTACTATACAAACGCACGCGCGTATACGCAACACATACAACACGCACGCACACAAATACGCATACATATACACATATACGATATATCAAATCCGATCAGCAACCTTTAGGTGCGCATCGGATAATAATAATGCTGGCGATAACTGAACAAAAATGTAACTTCGATGCAAAAAAAAATCATACGAATCTTTTTTTCTTACAATTTTGGGAAAACCCACATTTCACGATATTATTATATTTTATAAATTTGAGATAAAAATTTATTTTATCCCATAGAGTGCATTAAATAATAGAATTTTTTGAAGATGTAACATATTCTTATTTTTGAAAAGATGACAGGAGAAGGGAGGAAGGATAAATTAAAAATTTCCTAACAAATCCTCTTTAAAATACAGACATTATTTTTGAAAATGAAAAAAAAGTTTTCAAATACAATTTTTAACGAAGTTATGTTATTTAAAGTTATGCAAAATTTTGGCATTAAAATACCTATACAATAATTTTGACGAGTGTATTAAGATTCTCCTTAAAAGCATAAAATATGTAATTTGTACAGATGTGAAGAAAAAATCCGATAATCGTTCGCGTATGTTTCAGCCGCGCCAGGACAGTCCGTAGTAGGTGCTGGACAACAAGTGGTGGCTCCGAACGTATCTCTTCCTTTAAATTCCGATCCTAGTACGGTTGGGGTAGCCGGTAATCAAACAGTATCAACAACTGGGCCCACGTCCGCTGCGGCGGCGGCCGCCGCCAATATACAGCAGTCCGTCAATATGCAAACATTGTTCGGACTAAACGAGTCTGGGCAACCCGGTGTAATAGGTGGAGAGAATAGATTAGCTAATTTGCAGCTTCCAGGCGGTCTTCAGTCCGGTCAAGTCACAGCTACACCAGTGCAAGGAACAAAGGAGTGGCATATGTCCGTCACTCCAGATCTCAGGAATCATCTCGTTCATAAACTGTTAGTAAGAGTTTCATTACATAATGCACAGTTTTTATTCCAATTTGTTTCCTGATAAATATTAACATAATTAGTTCTGTTGTTTCTTTTTTCAGGGTCCAAGCAATATTTCCAACTCCTGATCCCCAAGCGATGCTTGACAAAAGAATGCACAATTTGGTCGCATACGCGAGAAAAGTGGAAGGTGATATGTATGAAATGGCCAACTCGCGGTCAGAATATTATCACTTGCTAGCTGAGAAGATTTACAAAATTCAGAAAGAACTTGGTAATTAATGTTATTTCAATGACTTTAAAAGTTTTATTAAATTTTTTTCTAATTAATTTTTAAAAAACAATGTTCAAATTTTTTTCATTATTTTTAATTTTTTTTTTTATTTGAAATATTTATAGTTTCAATTGTCTTTAATAAGAAATTTTTTTTTAAGTTACGTTTCAATGTTCTAAGAGAAAAAATTTCTCGAATCAAATAGATGAGAAACGACAGAAACGGAAGGAACAGCAGCAGCAGCAGCAGCAGCAACAATTACAAGCGCAACAGCAGCAGCAACCGCAACCAGCAGGTTCATCCGGTCCTGGATTGAGGCCGTGCGCCCCGCCAAACGTGGGAACTGTTATACCAGGGACATCAAAACCTGTCGGAACAGTACCACCTACTTTACGAAGTCACTCACCCAGTATGAGCCAATTGGGAACGATACCTGCAATGGCTATTCAGCACAACAGAATGCAATTTCCTCAGCAACAACAACAAGCTCAGCAGCAGCAGCAGGCTCAGCAACAACAACAAGTGCAAGTGCAAGCTCAGCAGCAGATACAACAACAGCAACCAGGGATCCTAGTCGGACCTCCCGGTCCTAGTCCAAATGGACAGTCCACATCCAACACTATGGTGTCGAATCCCGGACTTAGTCCGTTTGGACAGCCTCAAATGTCTCAAGCTAACCTCACAACCACTACTGCATCTAATAATGCAACGACTAGTCAATTCCCGACGTCTAACGGTACAGCTTCTGGTTTACCTAATAGCTCTCCTATTCAGAATCAACATCAGTTCCCCGATCTGATGAAAGTCAGAGCCCTAACGCAAGCCCAGGTTCAGGCAGCGCAACAACAGCAGCAACAATCACAACCGACGAGCACCCCGAATCAGGTTGGTACTCCGGTATCATCGATTCCGCAAGCCCCATCACCTTTTAGCGGCATGCAACAACCGAACGCGCAACAACAACAGCAATCAAATCAGCAATTTCCCAATCGACCATTGTCGGCTTCCACACCCAATGATAATGGTATCGCTACATCAACGCCGCAGACAATACCACCACCTGTATCCAGCGGACCAAGCCCGACGGGCGGCATGTCCGCAACGACGACGACGGGTACGACGAACGGACCTCAATCGACCACCTCTACACCGAATACGCCGCTTGTGCCGTCGCTAATGACACCGAATCAGACAGTCTCTTCCGCATCCAACCAGACACCGCCCCATTCGGGTCCGACGCCGTCCCCTGCAGGTCTCGCAAGCCTTGGCAAGGGTATGACCTCGCAGGAACGGGCTGCATTGAACACTCCACGCAACACGTCCATGTCCTCACAGATGGCCGCTATCACGGCAGCATTAGATCGTGACAATTCTCCCAGTCCACCAATGAACAACAACAAGGGCAAACTTGATTCCATTAAAGAAGAGAATATAAAGATGGAAATCAAACAGGAACCGGAGGAACCGCAGAATCACAGAATGGACGGTGGTAAGAGTGTGAACAATGAGATTACCATCAAGACTGAGCCAAAAACTGAACCGATGGAGGAGGGCTCGAATGAAGCAATCGTGAAGGAGGAACCTATTGGTATTAAGGAAGAGAGCATGACTCCCATTTCTGGTCAAGACGCGACTACCTCCGATATTAAACCTATGGTACCGGAACCGATTCAATCGAGTGGCACATCCACCGACAAAAAGAAGTGTTTGTTCAAACCCGACGAGTTACGCCAGGCACTGATGCCGACGTTGGAGAAGTTGTATCGACAAGATCCTGAATCCATACCGTTCCGACAACCTGTGGATCCTCAAGCACTAGGTATACCGGATTATCCAACCATTGTAAAGAAACCGATGGATCTATCTACAATCAAGAAAAAACTCGACACGGAGAAATACAGCGATCCATGGGAATACGTCGACGATGTGTGGATGATGTTCGATAATGCTTGGCTCTACAATCGCAAGACTTCTCGAGTCTATAGATATTGTACTAAGGTAACATCTACATCAAATGATGATATTAGAGAATATATTTTTTATAATTTACGAGTTTATATAATTATTAATTCACACGTGTATATTTGTCGTTTTATTATGCAGCTCTCAGAAGTATTCGAGCAAGAGATAGATCCTGTGATGCAAGCTTTGGGATACTGCTGTGGCAGGAAATATACATTCAATCCACAGGTGCTTTGTTGCTACGGCAAGCAACTCTGTACAATACCTAGAGATGCAAAGTATTACTCGTATCAAAACAGGTCAGTATGCACTGTAGTATGTGTCAAATCAATCTGTAGAATTCACTTAATTAACGTAAAAAAGATATTATTTTAAAATGTTAAATTAAATATTGAATACATTAAATCTCAATGTTTAAAATATTTAAATTTTAATAAAATTTAATAATATTACCAAAATTTGGAAATATAATTTGATATTTGATATAATATTACTGAAATTTAGTAACATTACTTTTTTATTTGACTAATTCAGACACATGACATATGCGTGAGAAATGATTTTAAATTTTATTTTATTCTTTTTTCTCTTCCTCTGAATTTGTGCACAAGGATACATTCGTAGTATTTCAAAATATCAAGTAAATTAACAATTCTTAAGTTTTCTCAAATGTTTTTTTATGAATCTATTTCTCTTGAATAGATTTATAAAAACATTATTGTAGGACATTAATATTTAAAGAGCAGTATAATTTCTGCAGATTTGCGTATTCATTTTGTATAGGCATTTTTTATTCAAGTGCCTTGTCATTGAATACGCTACATTAAATTGACAGGTTAATTAATCTGCTTTTGAAAACACGTACAAAAGCAGGTCAGTCCCCTGATCTACAATTTTTTTTATTTTTATTTTCTTAAATTAAAGTTAAAATATTAAATTATAAAATAATTAAATTATAAAACAATTAAATTATAAAACATAATAATTATTCAAATTTTTTTTATATTTAACTTACACTCTTAAAATTGGTACATGAATTGCGCATATATTTAAGGGATATGTATATTATTGAAATCATAATGGTAGGATTAAAACAAATTTACTTTAAGTCATAAAATCTTGTGATTTTTGAGTACATTTAGTTTACATAGCCTTTCGGTATATGCGATTAGAAATTTAGAAAAGAAATGACACAGTTTGAGATGCGCGTCTAACATTGGCACTATTCTCTTCTTTATATGTTATCTTCGCCCATGGGCTGCGCACGCGCACATAAATCCTTGTTTGCCGCTTACTTCTTGTGTTGCCTGCGCCCTTGCTTCTTTCCGACTCTACTGCTGCGAAAAACTTGATACTTGGAAAACACTAATTGAAAAAAAAAATAAATAAAAAAAAATGAATGATCTTCCTACGATTCTTTGACACGAAACTGAAATCGAAACCGAAACTGAAATTGGCGATACCATTGCATGCATGTGTTATTGCGAAAAAATCAAATATACATATATATATATATATATACATATATATATATATAAAAATATATATATACACTTGCCGAAATTGGATACATCGAATAAATTGGTCGTCGTTCATCGTTGTTCATGTGATAAAACGCACGCACGATGCCGATATAATAGCAGTCTAAAGGGAATTGGTCTTCTTTCCGACAGATACACCTTCTGTCAGAAATGTTTCAACGACATTCCTGGTGACACAGTGACATTGGGAGACGATCCAACGCAACCTCAAACGTAAGTATATGAAAAGATGAAATATATGAATGAATAAATGTATCTTGTTAACAGTTTATATATGGTATTTCTGTCTTTCTCTTCCAGTGCCATCAAGAAGGAACAATTCCAGGAAATGAAGAATGATCACTTAGAATTGGAACCTTTTGTAACCTGCACGGACTGCGGTAGGAGAGTACACCAAATTTGTGTACTCCATATGGAAACAATCTGGCCATTAGGGTAAAAAAACGATAATAAATTTCAATTTCTTTTTGAAGAAAAGAAAGACTTAAGAAATTTAAATTTCGTAATTAGATAAAATTCATTATTATTTATTTTTTTAATTCTAAAAAATTATTTATTATTCAAATTATTAATTATTAAAATTATTATTTTAATTCTAAAAAAGCTATGAAGTATCTCGTATATCATTTAGAAAAGTTATTCTTTTCCTTTCACACAGATTTACCTGTGATAATTGCTTAAAGAAGAAGGGACAGAAACGTAAAGAGAATAAGTTCAATGCTAAACGACTACCTGTGACGAAGCTTGGCACATATATAGAGACACGCGTAAATAATTTTCTGAAGAAGAAGGAAGCTGGTGCTGGTGAAGTTGCAATTAGAGTGGTTGCATCTAGTGACAAGGTGGTCGAGGTTAAGCCTGGTATGCGAAGTAGATTCGTTGATAATGGCGATATGCCAGGCGAATTCCCTTATCGCGCGAAAGCGTTATTTGCATTCGAGGAGGTCGATGGCACAGACGTTTGTTTTTTCGGTATGCACGTACAAGAATACGGGAGTGAATGCACACCACCGAATACGAGACGGGTTTATATCGCGTATCTAGATTCTGTCCACTTCTTCCGGCCTAGACAATTTCGTACGGCTGTATATCACGAGATTCTTCTTGGGTATCTCGATTACGCAAAGCAGCTTGGGTAAGTTTGAAAAAAAAAAAATTATATTATTTAAATATACATTGATACAATATTTTGTATCAGTATAATTATCTAATCATCTGTAATTATTACTTTTAATAATAGCTAAAATGTGATTTTATATTTATATTTAAAAAAATATGGGACATTTTTGTAGATATACTATGGCTCATATTTGGGCATGTCCACCTTCCGAAGGAGACGATTACATCTTTCACTGCCATCCTGCAGAACAGAAAATACCAAAGCCTAAAAGATTACAAGAGTGGTATAAGAAAATGTTGGACAAGGGAATGGTCGAAAGAATCGTACTCGATTATAAGGTCGGTTAAAAAACACGTTTTCCTTTTTATTTCATTTTTCACAATATAGTCTCCTGTGTTTCCAATAAGTGTCACAGTATCATATTGGAGTCAAATGAGACTTAAATAAATGTCTGCTGATAAGCTAGTGTTTTTTGTTATTGAAAACAATGAACACAGGATTGTAGACGACAATTTTCTCTGTCAAATATTTTTTATTATTTACACGTTGAAAGAAAGATATAAATGTGCAGAACATATTTTTGTGTGCAGGACATTTTGAAACAAGCTATGGAAGACAGACTTTCGTCCGCGGCGGATTTGCCATATTTTGAAGGTGACTTTTGGCCGAATGTGTTAGAAGAAAGTATTAAAGAATTAGATCAGGAAGAGGAAGAAAAGCGCAAACAAGCCGAAGCGGCCGAAGCGGCTGCTGCAAACGCGGTAAGTTGTGAAAGATAAATGTTACTTATTTTCATTGTTTATTAGTAATTAACAATAATTATTTTTCTCGTCTTCTGTATTTTTATGTCGCTTTTTTTTTTAGATATTTTCACTATCCGAAGACTCGGAAACTCCGGATGGTAAGAAGAAGGGCCAGAAAAAGGCGAAGAAATCCAACAAGTCCAAAGCAAATCAAAGAAAAAATAGTAAAAAATCTAATACTCCTCAGACTGGTAATGATCTTTCTGCAAAAATCTTTGCAACCATGGAAAAACATAAGGAAGTATTCTTTGTAATAAGGTTGCATAGTGCTCAAAGTGCGGCTAGTTTGGCGGTAAGTTTGTCTCTATTATATTTTACGATCCAAAAGCTTGTTACATATGATTATTAATGATTATTAATTAGAGAAGAAAGATATTAGTAAGCAATAAAAACGGATAAATAAGAGCCAAGCGCAAATATAAGATCAATAAATGAGTTTGATTGGGAGAAGATTGAAATCTTGAATGGGAAACAATTCTTGAGAAAATATTATCAAATATGACGCGTACAAAAAAAGGCAAAAGAATAGGTTAAATTTAAAAAGTGATATGTTTACAATATGCATATTTATTATAGAGAATTTATCTAAGATTTGATTTGAAGCGTTATTATTTACAATTTGCTTTATTAAGTTGTTATTAAATTAATGTTTATATTTTAATATTATAAATTTTTGTCTCCCAAAATGGGCCGAAACGTTTATGATAAATTTGATATTTTTTAAATTATTAAGTTATTAATTACCTTGCGTTTGCAAACTTGCGCTTAACTCTTATATCTGCCTATTTTTATTGCTTATTTATATGTGATTATCAATTCTTTACTTAAATATAGCCGATCCAAGATCCTGATCCTGTTATTAATTGCGATTTGATGGACGGTCGCGACGCATTTTTGACTATGGCTCGGGAGAGGCATTACGAATTTTCTTCGCTAAGAAGAGCGAAATTTAGTTCTATGTCCATGTTGTATGAATTGCATAATCAAGGCCAAGACAAGTTTGTTTATACTTGTAATAACTGTAAGAGTCATGTGGAGACCAGATACCATTGTACAGTTTGTGATGTATGTAGTAATTAATGTATATTTTGGCTAAATATTCTTACTTTTATTTAAACTTTCATATGCTTATTAACTTCATTTAATTATAGGATTTCGATTTATGTGTAAGTTGTAAAGATAAAGATGGTCATCCGCATCCCATGGAGAAACTTGGCTTTGATTTAGATGATGGATCATCACCGGCCGATGCCAAACAAACAAATCCTCAAGTAATTTATCAACTTATTTTACAAATATATTATTATTACAATAAATTTATTATATTCATATATTTTCTTTTTTTCGTAATTCAGGAGGCACGGAAACTATCGATACAGAGATGCATTCAATCATTGGTGCATGCTTGCCAGTGCAGAGATGCTAATTGCCGCTTACCAAGTTGTTGTAAAATGAAGCGAGTGGTGATGCATACGAAGAATTGCAAGAGAAAGACTAACGGTGGTTGTCCGATTTGCAAGCAACTAATCGCGCTGTGTTGTTATCATGCGAAACACTGCCAAGAAACCAAGTGTCTTGTTCCATTCTGCTCCAATATTAAACACAAGATAAAGCAGCAACAGCTGCAACAACGATTACAACAAGCGCAACTACTCAGGTCAGTAGAATTTTTGTACATTATGTCTATAATGTGATATTAATATATTTTTAATAGATAATATAAAACTTGAAATATCATATTGGAAAATTAATGATAAATGTAGTAAACAATACTAAATAAAATAGAAATAATAATTTAGTTATATATTTATATCTATCAAGCTTTTATTTATTGAAAATTTGTACACAGTGTCGTATAAAAAATATTTCTATTTATGTAGGAGACGAATGGCTGTGATGAATACGAGACCAAGCGGACCTGTAGGAATGCAGACTGGTCAGCAAACTTCAAACGTCGCCATGGCGACTGGAGTTGCGATGAAGCCTGGCGTCAGTACCTCGAATCTACCATCACCACATCAGCCAGGTATCGGCTTGAAACCTGGTACGCAGACGCCTCCCGCTCATGTGTTACAAGTAGTGAAGCAGGTACAAGAGGAAGCTGCGAGACAACAAGCACCGCATGTTAGTTACGGCAAAGTGACACCGGGTGGCGGGGTTGGCGTAGGTGTTGGCGTCGGTGTTGGCGGTCAAACGGGTGGCGTAATGCCACCACCACAAATGCAACGCCCATTACCGGTCCAGATGCAGAATCCTGGCACTCATCTTATCCCAATGGATCAGTGGACGGCAAGGTATATATTAAGTTCATTTATGATGTTTTTACTTTCACCGTTTCTTTTATTTCTAAAAAAAATTACTATTGTTATTATAGATTGCGTCATTATTGAGTTTGACTAATAGATTTTGTCAATCGAGGAATGCATCTTTCAACTTTCTCGTATATTTTCTTCTCAGTAGGTATCAATCTAACACGGTAATGCAACAAAATCCTAACTTGGCGCGACAACAAACGCCGCAGCAGCTGATGCAACAGCAACAGCCACATCAAGCTCAACCAGGGATGGCAATGAGTGCACAAATGCCGCGACAACCTGGTGTGATCGGCGGACAGGTTGGTCCGCAGGCGAATATGCAAAAGCATGCTTTGCAACAGCTGATGCAGACTCTCAGGAGCCCTCACACGCCCGAGCAACAGAACCAAATACTCCAAATACTCAAAAGCAATCCGCCATTGATGGCTGCCTTTATCAAGCAACGGGTATAACTATTTTTTTTAAACATTAAAAATTCCTATATTATTATGTGCGCAGATTTACTCTATTACCATAATCTTCTTAATAAAAAGGCGCTTGTTCATCAGCAACAACCTGGTCAACATGGGGGAGTCGCCGGCTCATTGGCCCCTAATCAACCTCAACAACAACCTGGTTTGCAGCATATGATGTCTCAGCAACAACAATCGCAACAACAACAGCAGCAGCAACCGCAGCAACAACAGCAGCAGCAGCAAGGCAGACTGCAAATACAGACAATGCTATCACAGCAGGCGCAACAGCAACAGCCGGTACCACAACAACAATGGTACAAGCAGCAGATGATAGCGATGCAGCAGAGGGCTCAACAACAACAACAGCAGCAGCAACAGCAGCAGCAACAGCAGCAACAACAGCAGCAGCAGCAGCAGCAGCAGCAACAACAACAACAGCAACAACAACCGTTTACTCAACCACCAGCGCCGCCGTACGGTCAGCAACGACCTATACGGCCGTCGCTTCTTGGTAATCACACGATCCCTCGTAATTACTTAGAGAACGGGGAGGCTGCATTACGCAACGTCATTTTTCGACACCAACACTTGCCCAACTTCCCAGGTTATGGTTTCAACGAACAAGGCTACGGTCAGCCGGGTCTGAAACCTACTCCGCCGCCTGTACCCTCGCCGCAAGGCGTCATGGGGCCGCCGGGGATCTCCGTGCAGCAACAGCTGATGCAGTCAGTCCGTTCGCCACCGCCTATCCGTTCTCCACAGCCCAACCCTTCGCCACGACCTGTTCCTTCTCCTCGTAATCAGCCGGTACCGTCGCCGCGATCGGGCCCTGTGCCATCGCCGCACCATCATCCACCTCACAGCACGCCTACGCATTCGCCGGCACACGAACTCGGCGGTCCTAGCGAGATGATGCTCTCGCAATTGAGCGGTGGCCCCGGTGCGCCTACCGGTCATCCCGCCGCTATGCCTCATCATCCCTCGCCGGCGCCAGCGCCCACGAATGGTGGCGCGGACGCCAATGAGGTGACACCGATGACGCCGCAGGACCAACTCTCCAAGTTCGTCGAGGGGTTGTAGTGACTGTTATGGACGATCACATCGGTCGATTATGTAAGTGATTTCCTTGACTCTTCGCCGGCGGATGCCGGATCATTCTTGACTCATATCTTAATGCTGTTTTATGAAGTTTATGTAACAATTGAAACAAGTATTTCATGTGTATAACAATGTAATGATAACAACGTAATTATCATTTTTTTAAAATTTTATTTATATGAAAATATTTTTCTTCTTATGTTTTAATCGTCGTGTATAAATAGCATTTTTTGAAGAAAAATAAAAAATAAATTAAAATCCAACATAAAATTTCATTCTGAAATATGTACAAAAAAATTTTGCTATGGGTCAAAATAGATTCAAGATCCGTCGTGCGGTTGTTAGAGGATTAAAAGAAGATGATGGCGGCGACGTTCGGACGGCTGCAATCGTCTACATCGCGTGATTTATATAAATAACGTTTGTGGGACATGATCAGGTCGTTAGATAATTAATTCTGTTTCGTGCGCATACAGATAGAGACTGAAAAAGATAGTCTGACATGTGTTGCGTCGAGTTTTCGTTGAGCGATTGAGCCACGTGTTTGGACTTGAATCCTCAGGACCGGAGAGGGCGAGCTCCGATTTTGCGACCCTTGATCCTTTGTGCGAGACGCTCGGGTCGCACGCGCAAGTATCTTCTCTTTCGATTTTCTATGTTACGCGAGATATCGAAAGAAAAGAGAGTTAACGCGACGTTGGTGCTTTTCAATGTTACTCGGCCTGGCTCAAATAGACTCAAAATTATTTTCGTCCTTGATCAAGAAAAAATAGATGAGATAGAAAAATCGATAAAATGACGAGGAGGAACGAAAAACTAAAGCTAAAGAAAATATCGAGAGACTGTTATTACGTATTTTCCCCTCGTACCATCCGGAGCCCCTTCGATACTACCACTCTTCTTCGCTGTTGCTCATGCAAGATGAGTGAAATCGTACAAATATATATATACATATATATATACATATATATATGTTGTGTATATTTAACGTTAATTAATAATTAATAGTTCAAATACTATTAGCTCCTAATTAGTACGATATAATTATATGCAATTACTCTATAATAGATCGTATGTAAGTAATATATTCGTTTAAGGAGAGAAAAATTTGTTATTAAGATGATATCTCCATTTAAGCGCCGCCGAAAAGGTTGTATCTTAGCGCCGTGAAATTTTATGGAAATTAACGCGAGAGATTCCACATTTTCTCCTATATTGACTAAATCATTAGTCATATTGAATGACGGCGATTCTCTCAACAGAATGTCTGCTCATCAGTAGCGCTTCTGTTGAGAGAATCAGTAATGACGAATTGATGCAACCAAAAAATAGAAATTCATAACAGGCTGCTAGTGTGCGCGGGAGGATTTATATAAAAATATGTTAATTTTGATGAAAGAAAAAGAAGTCTTTTTCAATTGAGGGTCCATAAGCATATGTGTACAGTTCAATCAAAATGTAACTATGAGAATGCGTATTCGATATCGGGCCCTCAAACGTGAAAACTTTGTAAATATTAGGTTATTATTACTATACGACAATTATTAATTTACCTGCCGAGTAATTATTATTATTATTATTATTATTATTATTATTATTATTATTATTATTATTATTATAATATTATATTATAATTATAATATATTATTATTATTATTAATGTTAGTCTATTGCTATGATCAATTCATATATAGATATATTGTAATAACAT